>NC_092194.1:13297297-13930297 GCF_043641665.1 Enoplosus armatus
TGAAGGCAGCAAAGCAATCAAAACAAGGACCTCGCTGCGTACATTTGATTGAGAACTGAAGGGAGGTGAAGGAAGGTGAGTCTGAGAAAACTGTAATTCTAGACTACAAAGACTTCCTCTCATGGGAAAGGCGGAAATGAACCAAAAATGGCATAGTGTCAGCATCAAAAGGAGATTATTTGTTTTCAGCGCCAGAGGAGGGCAGAAGCAGAAGTCACACTTTAAGAACTGGAAAGATGATGTGGCAACACCAGGAAAAATTATTTTATTTCAGCCTGTTTGAACAACCGCAGGCACAGGCATAGATGGATTACTGAACAGACCTACCCCTGTTGCCCTAAGGGGTCAGGGAGCCCGTGGGCTAGGGCCTCTGTTTGAAGTGACTCAAAAGTCAATCTACAGACTACAAAGAATCTAAGTGACTACAAAGAGATGCAATACGACCACAAAGAGATGCAATACGACTACAAAGAGACGCAAAACATCTACACAGAGACACAAAACAGCACAAAACAATCACAAAGAGATGCAACACAACTACAAAGAGACGCAAAACAACTACTAAGAGATGCAAAATGACTTCAAAGAAATGTAAAATGACTACATAGAAACACAAAACTATCACAGAGACACAAAACGACTTCAAAGATGCAAAATGACGTTTTGCATCTTTGTAGTCATTTCGTGTCTTTCTCTTTCAGTCTGGGTGTCTTACTGTTTTGTAGGAGGGGTGGGGGTGCCTTCTACATGTTGGCCCCAGAGGCCCTCATAATCAGTCTATGGGCACAGCACACACACAAACACTATGATTGAAAAAATATTGTTTCAGCAGCAAAATGTTGGCTCCATTTACTGGCAGACACAATGCCTCAGAGGTAACGTTCTACTTACAGCCAACATCAAACCGATATACTATTGTGTCTTCACCTCCTCTCCTACCTTGTCTTGTCTTGAAGCGGTGACAGCTTGGCACGGCAATGAGAACCAGATCGCAGGAGATGATTGTGCTTTTCCATCAACACAACCGGTGAATGCATTCATTGTGCCTGCGATTGTACGAGTGCTGACAATTGGTTTAAAAAGGTATTTTTCCTACTATGTCTGCAAATTATGCTATCTCCCACCTATTCTCAACCATCTTGCCAGTAACTTTTAGACGCCTCCTGCAGACATTTCTGGGATTTTTCATCCAGATTGAACTAAATGAGAATAGATGTCATATAGAGTTTCATTTTTGGGAAATGAGGACAGCGTATGCCTCTTACTCTAAATCAGTTCCATCAGTTCAGTGAACTCCGTTCCTCTCTGTGACAGTTGAATATGTGTGGGTGACAGTACAAACAAAGGTGAATCGATGCATTTCCCCAAGGATGAGACAAAGAGAGGTTGAGAGGAAGACAGAGAGAGAGAGAGGGCGAGAGAAAAAGACTGAGAGATGAAGGTGGCAGCGCGACATAGGGAGTGTGACAGTGTCATGCAGGCTGGTTTCATCGTTTCTCCCCAGCGCCCTAGGGAGATCATTAGCTCACAATATGGAGTCTATCAATCCTCACAGAATACCGCTCTCCCCTCCGGATACATGTCCCGTCTGTCTGCCTCTCTGTCTATCTGTCTGTTTGTCTACATGCTGCTCATAGATGTACATTCATGATCATGAAAATCTAGTTAGCAGGAAACTGGTTGCATGTTATCAAGCCCTTGGGGGGTCTTTCCCGCAAAAAGACAGTAGCCTAAAGAGCAGCTATTATCCCCTATGAAAGCTCAACTCCTACACTCTGTGTGTGCTTGTCAATGTCCTGTCTTTTTATTTTACTTGAATTGAGGCTTATGACTATATAGTCCTTATGTTGAAGAATTGAAATGACAAATCTAGTAAATGTAAACCCAAATCATGACGCAGAGGCAGAGCGGGTAAAGTAAAAAGGCAATTTACTCTGTGTTTGCTCCAAAACAAGGTCAGCAACAGGTAGACAGTCAGTGAACAAATAAGGTGACTGAGGAATGATGGGAAAAGCTGGGAACAAACAACAAACAAAACAACACATTTTATGTCCTTTCAGTGGATGCATTTGTACATGTAGAGTGCTGTACGGTTAATCTGTTGGGATTTTTGCCTCTCTTGACAGTTTGTAGATTTCTGTCCACTTGTTACAAAAACTTAGAAGTCCATATAGAATTACAGAGTTGGCTCTGGGGACCTGTGCTAGCTCATACATTATAGTACATACGAAATTAGGGATGGGGCTCCTTGGTTTACAGAACATGTTTTCCCATCTCATCATATCTTATAACTGTAATTCCCTGTGTGCCACAGAATTGTTCAGATCTGTTAACTTCCACAACTAAGTAAAACGGTGAGCAAGGTGGTGGAGTTGGCAGGTGCACAACTGCTACAAGGATGGGGAAAAATGTTACAAGCTTGTACAGGTTGTTTTATTTTACTGACACAGGTGTGTGTTCAAGACTGCTGCAGTTATAGTTCAGTTAGGAGATTGCTCTGATTCATTTGTGCATAGCTAACTATTATTATTATTATGAATTTATACTGCACTGTGATATACTGGCAACCTGTTCAATGCACATGCGTACCATCCCTCACCTTCACTGTGTTGCCCATCAATGAAAGCTACACCTCTGTATCTTGTTCTCTCTCACTGTACACACTGCCAAGTATTTAAAATACAGCATCCTGTTATGTAGTTTGGTTTGACATTTAGAAACTATGCAGAGATAGGGATGTGTTTTCCAAAAGGAAGATAATTCACCAATGACCCTGGTGGCAAAGAGGTGAATGTGTTCCTAATTAAAGGATGTAACACACACACAAACGTGCATGCATTCACACACACACACACACACACACACACACACACAAACACACTGACAGAGACCCTCTGGGAGGTAATCTCTCTTCCTGTTCCGGCTATGCCTGGCCAGCCAAGCGGAGCTGCCACCTCATTGTGTCCTTCTGTACCAAGGCTCTGTACGGTCCTCCTGCAAGCAGAGAGAGAGAGAGAGAGAGAGAGAGAGAGAGAGAGAGAGGCGATTCGGTCAAGACACACATGACACACAGGGCTGCATGGAGCCTGATGCCCTGCAGTACAAACAAAGAGATTTTACAGAGGCTGCAGCACCTGATTCACAGTCTGCTATTTTCTGTGTGTGTGTGTGTGTGTGTGTGTGTGTGTGTGTCGTACCTGCGAATGGTTGCTTGTATGTTTGTTCAAGTTAATGGTTTCAATAAAAGTTGCTCAAACGTGCCATCGTTGAGCATTGAAGACCGGCTGCTCTGGAAGAAAATACAAATGACTGAAGAATTCTCAGCAGCACTGTATTTTCTTGCAGATTGTCTTTTTAGAAACACAACATAAATAGAGATGGTATGACGTATATGACAAGAGAGGTGGAGTGAAAGGTGAAGATGGTTGAAATACCATATACTGCACATGATACATAGAATTGCATAAATGCATAGAATTTCTGCTCTTTATAATATCAATAGCCAAATAGCCAACCTCTATGTATTGCTGTAATATGTAACCACATAACATGTCGCTTCAAATGAGAGAAACATATTCATTCTGATTCCGCACACGGAGCAGCCAAAAGGCGCTGAGAGGTCGAATAAAAGGAAATGAGCCTGGCAATATGAAACACAAACGCACGGTACATCAATACATGTTTAACTGATATCAACGACCCCATAAATGTAAATTAAAATGATATGTGGGGAGCAATAAATACGCTGTTTAATGGCTTCGCCCCTCCAGAAGGGCCAGTTGGGTTTTTTTTCCTCTTTCACACACACACACACACACACACACACACACACACACACACAGACATAACAATTCCATCATTAACACAGCATGCATACAAACAACTAATTTCGGGCAGGTTTTTTTTCTTTCATATGATTTCCTTATCCAGCTTTACTTTACTTTCTTCAGTTTTTCAATTTGTTTCACCTAAGAGGTTTTTAAAAATTCATTAACGTTTTGCGCAAAAACACTTCTGGGAGTCTCATATTGATTTCTTATTAATAGGTTGTTTGTTGTAATAAATGATTTTGTTCTTAGGGCAATGAATATGTAAAGTTGGAATGCAGTTGGTGGGAAAAAAATGCCCCAAGGTGCCACCACCAGATGAGAGGAAAAAATATGAATGTCGTTATTTATTTGATGAAAAACCGATGCTGAGGTAATCGCTAACTGTTATTTTCTACAACTCATAAATGTACGTGGCTCAGTTTTGCTCCCTGAGCGTTTTACTTGTGATCAATATGTGTATGTGTCGTCTGTAATAATGAAATGTCATACTACTGACACAATATATTTTTATGAGATTTAATTAATATAAATGTAAATAACACACTGCTTAGTGAAGGTGTCATACAATCAATAAGGCCTTGTCACTTTCTATCTGTGAATGTTTGTGGTTGTGAGTGTTAGGAAGAAGGACCGAGGTGAAGGAACATAAAGAGTGAGAAAAAGGAAAGGAAATGCTTCTACAACTGCCTGACTAACAGAAAGTTGTACAGCGATGCCTTGAAAAGGATACTCCTCAGATTTAGCATCCTATGACATTGTTGGACTGTCGATCAAAGTCAACGCAGCAGAATCAAAGATTTAGTCTTTTTTAGGGAGGAGCACTCCCCAAGACCTGTAAACAGACTTTGATGCATACAATCGATGGAGTTCCCCTTTAATGTAATATAGGTTGACACAAAGTCTTATGGCAGCGGAGTCTCCAAATTCTCCGGCAGCTGTTTCAAAGCTCATACATACAGGGTGGACAAAATAACAAGAATATTTGACCATATATTGCAATCCAGTACAATAGCCTCTCAATAAACGCTACCTCTGGCAGGAGTTTATTTTACTCTATGTTATTTTCTGAGGCTGTAGCTTGTGCTGTTGTTCCATTATATGGCAGATTTCCTTGCTATTTTCTCTACCCTCCTGCACACATCCGTGCTAAAAATAAAATGCAAATGTTCAGCCACAGTAACACATTACCATAAGGAGACTATTTAAAAGAATGTTTACTTAAAGGAAGGAATTTGTTACTTAAAGGAAGACGTGCAGATTGAGTGAGAGGGTTACAAGTCTGGTTGTTCAAGGAAACAACAAGAATATGATTTGTGCACTCATACACACACATGCCACACTTACACTGTACACCCACAGAAGCATGTCTTGTGCAGACTAGCGACTCTTGTTAATGCGTTATTGGAGCTGCCATCCTGATTCAGTCTATTTACCGCCTTTTTCAAGTTTGTTTACTGCAGCCCGTAACTCATGCCAGCAACAGACAGACCATTCTTCTCTTCTGCACATATAAAACTTTTACTGGGCTAAGAAACTGCAACCGTCGACAGGGACGCTGGTAGGCCGGGGAGGGAGGGAGGAAATGGGGGGAGAGAAGAAAAGGGAGGATTTATGGCTGCTTGTAAATTTGTCCATCAGAGCTTTCGTTCTCATCAGCTACATTTGCTCTCCTGTCTCCACAATGAGACCAATTCTACCCTTCATACACACACACACACACACACACACACACACACACACACACACACACACACACAAACACACACACAGTGCATTCAACTTCAAATGAAAAGATGTGTTATTTTAGGAGAGTGGAAGAGGGAGGAGATAAAAGAAATGATGTGTTTTTCAAGCTGCTAAACACATTTCATTAGTGGATGGATCCTGTTTCACACATAGGCGAGACTGAGGAGGATAAATGAGAGGTAACAGAGAAAAGGCTTTAGAGATGTGAATTTATGCAAAGCCACAAAAAACTCACCTTTCTGCCGCAACAGAATCCTCATTAGCTTTATGAATTTAACATCATGGTGGAGAAAGGCAGAGCATTCAGTCGGCCTGCTCTGTTTGTTAGGGGAGCTAGTGATTATTGTTTATTACTTCAATAAAAGCCATACAATCCCCAGCCTTCCTGCGCCCATCTGGTATAATGACAACTTAAATATTCAGAGCCGTGCAGCCGTAAAATAAAAACAGAATGAGTAAAAAAATAAAGTGTGTGCAGTAGCTGGCTGGCTTCCCCCCAGGGTTTGGTTTCTTTCATACACCTCCAGTTTTGGATTGAGAAATGGTCCGGCATTTAAATGCAGCGGCTTGGCTCTTCAACAATGATGCATGAGGGATAATTTTTTTATTTACCTGCATGCATGCACGTCTGTACACGCTCCAACAAAGACACATCCGCACACAAACATGCGCGCACCCACACAAGAACAAGTACACACTAATCACACGCCCAGAGGACATGACATAACAAGATAAACCACCACAATTTTGCATGCACAATAATTACACCAAAGTATCATACATACACTGCACCAATTAAGCTAACACAATTAACTCCAGGGCCATGGAGGATCTTAGAGGCTTGCTGAACCTTATGAGGATTTGTAGCAGGTCCCAGTCAATCCTCATTTCATATAATTCTTCCAAGTATCATGTAACCGTCTGCGTTATGCACCTGTGGAGTATTAGGAGGGCCATTTGTCTCTGATTACATTCTCTGTCTCTGGCGGGCACTGTGTTTTGTTGTCTCTGCCAAACTGTTTTGCTTTTGCAGGAACACTTCGTTCACCAAAGCTGTCTCTCTTTCTCTGTACAAAGCTTTTTGCACTCCTCTCTGCGTCGCCTCTCTCTCTTTCTGTCTCTATATGGCTGCGATGAAGGCCACTGTAGGCGATCGCTACCTGACAAAGTGGCGAAATCATATATTTTTCCTCTTCTTTAGCAAATTCAATTTGGTCCTTAACATTCCAGTGGCTTTAATTAGATGCCCTCGGTAGCAAATTGCAATTTACATTTTTATAGTTTTTCGAGTTAATTAGCTTGCTCACTCAGCCAGACCCAAATTGTTTATGCCCCCCCTCCCTCCTTTTCTTTTCTCATTCTGCCCCCTTGCCTACTTTCTGAGGCCTCTGCTTATGTTGTGTTTACAAGGGAAAAAAAGCTTAATGTCACACAATCCCTTCTCAATAAACCAAATACAACATTAAGCCTACAAACACTTCTTTTATTAGCCATTTAGAAGATAGGTGCTGCTTTGACTATATCAAAAAGTTTCCCAGCCTCTTCGATGTCACGTCCCATTGCACAAAAACATTTTAATCGTCCCTTTTATGAGGACAGACCTTATAAAAAACCAAGTAACTTTGTTTTGGGTCTTTCCTTCAATTCCTGCTCCAAAGGGATGTGTTGTATTGAGTTTTCCCTTTCTCTGGCACAGACCAGTGCTGTGACCATTTAACGGCATCAGAGTGGAAATGATTGTTAGCAGTTTCTTACTGATTTGGACTCTCAGCATTGTCCATGTACAGATGTACAGACATGATTCTGTCACTATGTGGTGAGAACTCATGTCTAAAGATGTCGCCAGCGGTCCAGTGATGTCAAACAAACATTTTTGATGAAGGTTTTTCACTAAGACCTTAATGTCTGTTAAAGGTGCTTTTTAAACAACCTGCAGTTACCGACAGAAGACAGAAGCACTGCGCGTTGTTTCAGGTACCAATGAGACAATTAAATATGATCCAGGAAGTCCAGTTTGAGTAACAGGTCAGAGTTTGAGGGCTCATCAGATGACAAAACATTGCACAGCAGTTTATCATATTACAAGTTATCAGAGTGGCAAATTAATCTGTGTGTGCTTGCTCATATTGTGTTGCGGCCAAAGTTGAGCCAGGTTCCAGACGACTGTGTGGTGTTCTGCTGGAGCCCTCCACATCAGCGCCCATCGCTGCATCACTGGAGCCTCTTTCAGTTGAATCAATTTTTTCACGCAGGGCTAATGTTGGTCTGAACATGGCCTTGTTTTGGAAGTGGCAATGGCAAAAGACAAAAGTGACAACAGAAAGACAACAGACACTACTCGTGTATATGCACACAGCTATTTGCCACTGATGATCATTGAACTGGTTCGCTTCTGCAGTGTGGCAACCACGGAAACCACTACACTAAGGAAAACAACCCAAAATGATACCCTGTTAATGCTATCTGAGTACTTCTAATTAGCTATATAACCCCAGTTGGCAAAGATATTAATGAATCAAAGGGCTTGGAGCAACATCATCTTCAAAGTTGGATTATCCTTTATATGACCTATAAACAATGTTTATATAGTCATTTTTCACACCGGCCCCTCTCTTTTGTGCTACAGCTCCATTTAAAATATAACATGAAGAGATAAGGGCAGAAATGTGGTGTATGGTGCTGTAAATGGTGGGTCTGCATGGATGTAGCTGGTAGCCGCGACACAACACAAACATCATCGGGCTGTCTGAAAGCACCTTTACTAATACACCAACTCCATTTTACAGTAGGTTCACTTTAAAAATTTCAAACCTCTCTTCAAGCCAAAATACGCCACGGTTGCCCCAGAAATATAGACCTCTGTAGAGCTGCCCCCTGCCAAAATACAGCTGACCCGAACTGCTTGCAGCATTGGTGTAAAGAAATAAGATTGCAAAGGGAATGCTCCGACCTACCACTGTCAAAGAAAAGACAAGAAACAGGATCTTCTTGTGTGACTTGTCTGATATTTCCTTGTTTCTTTATCCCAACCCATTATCATGTTGATTCTTAAACTAAACCTTCATTTCAGATGACAGATATCCACAGGAGAGTGGGAGAGGTGAAAGGCGGAGATAAAGCATGAGACGGGAAAAGTCTGTGAGTGCAAGAGAGGTAGATGGAAAGAGAAAGACGGCGGGAGAGAGGGAAAGTCAGTCAGTGTGGGAATCAGCCGAGCAGACAGGCAAGTCACCTCTACTGTCAGTCAACACTCCCCCCTGTGACCAGAGGACTAAATGAAACAAGGCCTTAGAGGTCCTCCATGTTGTCTTCTGTTTCATCCTCTTCCACCATCACTCCTCATCTCCTTAACAGACATCAGACGTTTAGTCGTGGAGCCCTGCAGACTGTGGGGCTGGTTGGGGGTTGCTGACTGCCAGGAGACCATGTAAGCACTGACCTCCATTATCACAATTAAACGACTTGTGTCCTCCTGCAAGGTATGAGAGCACATATGCGTCCCCCTTCTTGTCCTTCCATCTATTGCTGCCCCCCACCTTCTTCAACACCATCCCTTTGTTCCTCATTAAAACATCACATCCATTTAGTGAAGTATATTCTGACATATTGTACAGCATGTTGTTATTGTGTGACCAAGGCTATTACTTCCAGGGCCTCCTGGAAGCAGACAGGGGCTAATGTCCCTGTTAGCCACTAATTGCTGGTTTATACAGAAAAAAAACGAGGTCAGAAGTTCAAAAAAAGTCCAAAGATTCTCAGACATTCTGGCTGGTGGCAAAAACATCAATAGACAATAAGTCATAACCGACTGCTGTACGCTGCAATGATTGTGGAAATGGGGCAAGTAGAGGCTTTCCCTCACATGACAAAGAGACAGTGAGAGCATCAGCATTTAAACATCAGCTGTCAGATCGTTTCATGGACCAGAGAAACCCAGAGCGCATTTGTTCTTTCTGTGTGCTTTTAAATACTGGAGAACAAATTAATGAATCAATCTTTCGCTTTCACACTAAAGTGGTCTTTGCCAATTTAGGAAAGACAAATAACCTCGGCTGAGATCTTCAAACAAAAAAAGGAAAATGTTGCTGGACCCGCTATCCAGACTAAATTAACAGAAGTGTCTTACTGATGAGGGGGGTTTCTTTTAAGTTTTGGAGAACTGAGAGTGCAGAAAAAGGCATTAATTTTAAAGTCTGTGGGGATACCTCTACACCCCGCAGGCTGCATCATTATAGGCAATATTTTGGTGGAAAACATGCCCTGGGAGAAGCTCCTGGCTCTGAGAGTACAGTGTTTGAAATCACACAGAATCTTTGAAAGCAAACTTCACTGTTTCTTTGGAGTTTCCGAAGCCTCTCTTTTCTACACAACCCCCTTAACGGGTTTTGCGCTCACCTCAATCGGAAGTCACCCTTCTCCTCTAATTATAGACCGCTTGTTTTTCCATAAGCCCAGCTGTGCCTTCGAATTTTGGAAGTTGTTTGTCGTATTTTCCTGACAGCTTGTTTCTAGTTTTGTTTTGAGGTACTCTCCAATTGTCCTCTCCTTCTTTTGCTTCACACAGATCGGTATTGCTGTAGCTATTCTGTCCTAAACTGAAAACCAGAAGCATGAACACAGCCAAAAAGCGGCATAATCTCTGCCTGAGGGATGGAGGGGAGAGTGTGAGGACAGGGGGCGGATGGGAGAGGAAAGCCTCTGACCTGATGTTCTGGCCCCTATCTGCTAATTAGTCCTATTCACTAACCAGATGCTTATAATTAAATTTACATGCAGCAGTGAATAGCCGGATGAAAAAGAACAGATCCATCAGGAGGCCGTGAAGGAGGCGTTCAGCGACCATCACATGGTGTGTAAAATACACAAGAACATAAAAAGCTCATTAAGACAGACAATAAAGGGAAGAGACCCCCGGAGCACTTCAAACACCATCTGAGCTGTGTCCTGGAAGCATCCGCCCACACTCACCCACCTCCTCTCCTCTCCCTCCCTCCTCCCTTCCTGTGTCACATGTTCACTCCACCTTTCCTTCCTGCCCCCCCACTTCTCAATCATGTTTTGCGTTAGACTGTCGATTTGCACTCCTGCTCTTTCACTCTGCGCCTCTCCCTCGCCAGGTTGTTTGTTGTCATGCAGGCGATGTGCGGCTACCAGAGGCAGACCCTCTACCCACTGGAGATGTGCAGAGGAGAAGAAGAGGGGAAGAAAGAACAAGCTCCTCTTTAATGCAGTTTTGGCACGGTGCCCTGGCTGATGGAGCTAGCTGCAGAAGGAAAACAACAACAACACCCGACAACAGAAAAGCCTTACTCACTCACTTACTCCCACTTCGATGCTCCGGCTAGTTAATTATTGCTCAGAGCTATTTAAATACACCTAATTAAAACAAATGTAAAGTAGATCATTAGTTGAAAGATGTTTGCTCCCTGTTGTAGGGGAAATGTTGGTGTGGGCACGCAAACAAAAGGGCACTCTAGATTGCTCTTTGGTCAGTGACCGCCAAGATATTCATCAGAAGCGAGGCCGATAGAGGAACTGGCACGAAAATGCCATTACTGTTTTCCTGTCAGTTTTTAAAACGGTTTAATTTCCAGCAAAACACAGCAGGCTGATCAAACAAAGTACATATGGAGGGCAGATCATCAAAAGTAAATATCAAAGGATCTGACAGTCAGAGGTCTAATTGCTGTTATTTTCCATGAGGTCTTCCCCTGTTCTGTAGATAAATAAACTTGAGCACAGAATAGAAGGGGGTGTAGGCACAGAGAAAACACACAGAGCACTGGCCAAGATGCAGGAAAAGTAATATTTAATAGGCCATTTTGATATGTCATAGCAGGAAGCACAAGTGTAATCAATAACATTAATAATGATGGCTCAATTTGGTTTAGGTGTTCCAGTTTCATGCTATTAAGCTTGCTCATTGGCACGGTTTACTGGGACACTTAAATGGAACAGAGCCATCGTTAGTGTTATCAGCTACACTTGTGCGACAAGTCAAAATGTCTGCTGTGAAAAAGGTCTGCTGGGTGCTGCAATGACTTTGAATGTATTTGTCTATATGTAACAGCTTCTTTTAAAGGAATTTCCACTTTATTTGCAATTTTGGTCTTGTTTTTGTAGCTTTGGCCATTGTTTGTATTGGCTATAATACTGTATTCAATAAGCTAAGTGCTGAAATCACTCAATATGATGGTACCCCAAAGTCCAACCAGACAAGAAACTAGAGTGGTCAGACAATTATAAACAAGCCAACAGATTAACCAGATTATCTGCCTTTTTATTTGGAACTGAAAACTGAAAATGAGCTTGTCTGAAATGTTGGTAATAATTCCTCATTGCACAGGAAAATTGTGTTCATGCACAACTTCGTCAAGTCTGACAGAACCAGAAAGACAGTCTGTAAACTGTGATGGACGTAAACAACGGACAGTTTGGGTCATTATTTTACTCTTTGCCTCCATTTTCTCTTCCAGGTAAGTTTGGCTCACTTCGAGGTTTGTTTAAAACCTGACTGTGCATGTTCTCTGCCCTGTCAGATTTTGGCAATGTCGCCGCATTCCCAGCTCTCAGTAATCATCCCAGACAAGAACATTGATACTAGACAATTCTGCAAAACCACAGATTACATTAATTTACACTTGATTACAGTGGTTATATGTCCAATGACAGCATTTTTAGAATTCACACAGTGTACAATATCTGCACATGACAACAACAGCATGATTAAGGTTAGGGAAAGATAAGGATTATGGGTAATACAAATATTATTGTAATTGTATGTC
The DNA here is from genome assembly GCF_043641665.1 of Enoplosus armatus. Taxonomy (NCBI): domain Eukaryota; kingdom Metazoa; phylum Chordata; class Actinopteri; order Centrarchiformes; family Enoplosidae; genus Enoplosus; species Enoplosus armatus. The sequence goes on from NC_092194.1 coordinate 13,309,659, forward strand.
TGTGACAAGACCCAAACTCCAGTCTCTTGAATGAAGTCAGACATGCAACTTGTTCATCCACCACTGGAACCTCCAGACCATCTCGCTACATAAAGTGCACACTATTTCCTGCTCTGACACTGAACGTTGGCACTTGGCGTAAATTGTGAGGCGCAGAATTGTCTGATATGGATGTAATTCCATAGGAGTTATGGCCAAAACTAGTTGTAATAAATTGTAATAAGTAACTATATCTTTGTAAAAAAGAGAAGAGAAGAATGAAGGTGTGTGGTTCAGTGACCCGTTCCACTCGTTCCAGCAGTATGAAGGCCCTTCTCCTGTGTCAGCCATTAATTAACTATTGACTGTGCCACCAACAGGAACCAAGAAGCAGTAGACAAAAAACCTAGACTAAAGGCTAATTGCCTGAGAATGTGATACATCACTTAAAGGCCATTTCTTTGCTCTGCTCATCGCTTCTCCCAGTTTAGGCAGCGTTTCAAATCCCCACTCGGATGAGGCTGATGCAGCCAGCACGCACCGTCAACAAGTTCAGTCTTCCCAGAATCTACGGCTTTGTTTGATCCGAGTCTGACAACAAGTCTTACACACTTGCACAGATGCTGCCAACACACTCATGAAAGCATCTCCGTGCACACACACACACACACATAGACACCAGTGTGTGTGTGTGTGTGTGTGTACCTGTATGATTGAATTGGCAGCTAAGACAAAGCAAGCTAAAAAGAGGAAAGCTGAAAATGTCTGCGAATATGGCAGAAGCAGCAAAGGCATTACTGCTGGCATAATTAGCATCATGGTGGAGAGCCACAAGCATGCACACACACACAAAAACACAGCACACATACACACACACAAGCCACAGGGACCCTGTTTCCACTGCCCGCAGTCTGACAGGGGCCCATATGCAAAACACGCCCACACACAAATTATAAATGCACACAGGGAGAGAAACAAACAACCTTCCAGTTATGCGCTGCAGCACGCCAGGGTCTGGCCCCTATGGACTGAGAGCTTGAACCACCAGTCTGATAACAAGTTTAAAGTTCAGTTTTAATAACATCCCAAACATGATTCATTTGGCGTCTTTTCCCCCACATGATAGCCTATAGAATCTATATCTTATTCTTTATGTATGATGTTAGCTGAGATACAGAATAATTAAACACTGAGGAGAGAGGTGTTGTGAGGACATGAGATAATTAACAAGCACAATCTATAATTACACTCCCCGATTAGATATAGCCACATAATGCAAATTAACAATGACTACGGGGGAGATATTGTATTTTTATATGTCCATTGTTGTCAGTCAGTCATTTTCACTTATGTATGTGAAGAATAATTACCACCTGCATTATGACTGTGCAGCTCCGCTCCATATCTGTAATTCCAGTGAAATAATGCTTAGCACACATTTGACTGAAGGGCCTGTTGGTGTCAGCCGTCCTCCGGCGGAGGAGGTACAGTAAATTGTGTACAGTATGTGCAGGCCAGAGTGGCAGATAAAGCAAGATAGATAATTCAAAGGTACCAGGAGAGGACAGACACGCTTGGTCTGCTTGTATCCATGGTCTCCAAACATGCCCATAAATTTTCATAACTGGTGGGCGGACCATAGTTGGCACAGAAAGTGAGCAAATGGCTCTGTCTCAGGCATCATGAATATCATTGAAAGATGGGGAATATGACTGTCCTGGCGATGCAGGGATTGGGCAAACAAACTTCCAGCACTTGCTAAACTGGACCACAAAATCTCCCAAGGCTCATGATGACTGCCCTGTTTAATTCTTTACTGTCCCCTGATTATGTTTTTTATAATATTCAAAATAGAGTCCTAATCAAATGTGAGTTTCTGCTAAGACTATAATCAGCACCATGCTGTTTGGTATGAAGCATTGCATGATATATTCATTTGAAGGTATGAATGCTTAAAAATTGTAAAGCTACATCATGTCAGACAATGGAAATCAGTTGATTACACTCCAATTGTGTTTCATCACATTTGCTTGTTAAGATAAACAAATCATTAGAACATAAATTGTGCTAATGATTGTGCTAATGTAATCGCTGTTAACAATCTTGACCAATGCTAAGAAGATTGGCAGCTTACTTCACACTAGTTTGAGTATTTGTTCAGATTTCTGCTGGAAATCTGCAGGTTTGTTTCACAGCACAAAACAAAAACCGGGTTTCTGTTCTTCCTTCAAAAACAGAGCTAAAGCTTTGAGAGGTTTTCATGACAGCAGATGGTGGAATAAGTGAAAGGCTGATGAAAAAACTCACTTCAGACTCTTCAGACAGAGCAAACCTTGCCATAAGAACTGACATATGTGTAACGAGAACTAATGTGGTTTATGTGAATTTTACTAGCAAATCAATCATCTTTTCCATGGTTTCATTTTTGTCATCGTTATACCAATGTATCACTATTTATTTGACAATGATATATTGATGTTTAATAATGTTTGATGTAGCACTTTAACAAGAGCACTTCAGTATTTTCGTATTGTGCTTCCATAAAGTTAGAGGACTTGCAAGAGCCTGATTTGAAAAAAAGCATGACCCAAATTGATGCAGCAGAGATATTATTTCAGACTTTAATAAGTCATCATTACATTGTATGCCACACCCATACTATTGACCTATAGTACTGTATTTATCTATCACACATATGATGGGTCAATAGGATGGGTCAAGCTCCCATAGTGTCTTCTTGTCTGACCTATGGATGTATTCAGAGAGGTGGACACTTCATGGACAGCCTTGCTTACAGCGGCACTGCAACAAAGATTACCCTGCAGCCAAAAAAGCGTTTTCCCCATAGACCACCATTATAAGAGAGACATCAATAAACTGCATTTCTTATTTTTTGTCATATTATATTTTTCAATTATGAGGATTTCATATTTGTAAAACTTTGGGGTGCCAGCTAGTCTGGTACCAATTCTCATAATACATCCATGTACCATGTTTCAAACTTAAAGTGATAAGATAAGATAACTTAAGATATATTAGAAGCTTTCCTTATTTATATTATATACGCATTGTTTTATGTGAGCTAGTGTTGTGGGCATTTTGAAATGTTTTATGCTTTATGTTTTATGTTCAAGACTGTGTGTGTGCAAGACACATTTCCCCTAGGAAAGTCTATTTTTCCATATCATAAATTATGTGCTCATCAAGCAAATCCAATGGAAAAGCATTAATGGCGTCAAGTCTCAGAACTGGTGTCAGTGAGTTGGAAGAAGTCCAACTGTCTGGTTGGAATAAATGAGAAAAGGGAAAGTGGTCTTCACCTGTTGGCTCTACAGGAGAGCCGAGAGTTACGGGAGTCGATGGACAGTCATCCACAACAATAGAATTATGAGCAGGATGGATGGTTGAGCCATGACATCAATATCTACTTATCCATGTGTCCATCTAAAAATCGGCTGAGAGGAATGTGATTAAAAGGCTGTGTGATTCATGCTTTCAATTCTATTGATCTCCTTATATAAACCATTACTGGAGCCTCAAACACTCACATACATATCACATATGAACACACACACACAGGCCAACAGACACACACACACGCACATAGATCTACCATCCATATCTATAAATATCAACCTGAGGTAGACTGACTGACGACCTTATTTCCTCTCTCTCCCGCACACACACGCACACACACACAAACACACACACACATACTAGAGTAACGCAGGCTTTCATATTGCCGGGGCAAGCTAGACAGCTAGTTTGCTGTGAATTTAAAGCGATAAGCTGAGCAGTGGCGAGGAGTAGCTATTCCTGGACGTTAGGTGCCCGGCCACTGCCGGAAGATTTATCTCCTCCTCTGAAATTTCATTTGGGGAGGGAATAATAAGGCATAGGAAATGAAAGTTAATCATGAATCCTCTCTCACTTTCCCCTCTCTCCTCTCTCTCTCTGTGACATTGGCTTTGAGAGCTCGGCTGAGGCCTGCTTTCTTTAGTCAGGGAGGCTTTTGCCCCCCCCCCCGACGCAACCTTTTAAATGCTTCATAAATCAGAAACTAGGCACACACTTCTGATGGTTTGTTGTCCCGCAGAAACTAATTACAACGAGAGAGCCTTTCCACCAGTGAAACAAACTACAATGAAATGGTTCACCATGTAACACCCATTAGAAAGGTGGGCAGGTTAGAGAGCATAAGGAGAAGATTGTAAACTGATTTAAGATGCAGCTGTAATGTGTCTTTCTGATTATTTCCTTTTTCTTTTTTCCCTTTAATTACATTTCTTAATTTATATTCAGTATATAAGAGATTATGTGGAGGAGTGTTATATATACCAATGCTGTACATAGTGATAGAAGGTACTGAAATCAATTTTTTTATTGAATCAGAAACAATATGATATTGGACTCTGTTAAAAATGTACATAACCTGGCCTTCTGTTTTGACCAAAGGTTATTCTAAAGCAGTTATGGGGCGTTTCACATGTAATTAAACAGGGCCAGAAGTGCCTTGATAGAATACATTTACATTTACAATACATTTCTTTCAAAGAAGAAGGAAGCAGGAGAGAGGAAAAGGGAACAAATTAATTGAAGACAATAAAAAACAAATGAACCAAGGAGACGTGTACTGAAAGGCGTTTTTTATGCTTGTGCCTCTACAGTAACCTACAGAGCAGCCAAATTGAAATAACCTATTAAAATGACCCCGGGATCTGCTGCTGTTCTTCAAGTTCCCCAGTAAAACATTAAAATACATTTCATGCAAATAGGTGGAAACATGCAAAAAGACTCCATATTAGCATAGTGGATGTAGGGCTGTTTATTGCTGTAGTTTATGATAGGGAACCCATACAGGGATTTTTATAAGGTACTGGGATGTAAAGGCTTCAGGCTTTATGGTTGTTGAGCGCTGATAGCAAAAACCAACAGCATATTCTTCTAAAGCTGGTTTCCCTTATTCAGATCATAAGGTCTAGGCATTTATTCAGGCATACATGTGAGCAAACACACGTATAAATACACCACAAATACCTACTAATGTGTTAGATCGAGTGTAGTCAAAAGCTTGAATGCAACCATTAAGCAGTGGTTGATGAATCCAATTTTCTTTGAATAAAGCGAAGCTGCTGTCTGTCATTCCTCTCAGCAAGTCACTTAACCTGAATCGCTTGTGTAAACACCCTGTGGGATAAATGGGTATTATCTTAGAGGAGGCCAAGAGCTGGCAAGGCAGAGGGGTGATGGAAATAACCAGAAAAAGCTATCGCTTCCACTTCCTGGACAATGAGGATGGCTGTAATGAGTATTGGTCTGTGTGTGTGTATGTATGTGTGTTTGTTCGAGGGGGAGCAGAAGAAAGATCGAGAGGCAGCGATTGGGAGAGAGAGAGAGAGAGAGAGAGAGAGAGAGAGAGAGAGAGAGAGAGAGAGAGAGAGAGAAGAAGAGGAAAAAAGTGAGAGAGAGAGAGAGGGAGATCACTGTAATGAGGTGTCTGGGGTGCTGATGTGTTTTCAGTGATACGCAGCGTAAAGCTAACAGGTCTCTGAGCAGGGTGCTTTAACATATACGCCTCCTGACCAAGTCTGATTGCTTCTCATTGATGTGATTGTGGTGAGCAGGGCTGTGATTGGCTGCTGTGTTTACCTGCCGCTAACAGAGAGGACATTCTTTCTTTCTTTCTTTCTTTCTTTCTTTCTTTCTTTCTCTTCCCAGTTTCCATTTTCTTTTGTTAAAGGGGCACTCCACCCATTTTGCGCATGAAGAAAGAAGAAAATATTTAGTTTTAAATTTCAGATTGAGCCTGAGACTTCATATTTGTAACAGAAAGTTTGTATTACAAATGTGCAATTTTAAAGGTGCGGGCATTTGTCAGGAAAGACACTATAGCGGTGCATTGTGGGAATAGAATCCAGTGGTTTTGGATCTTGACCCGCATTGTGGAATAAAAGTCAGGTTTTGTTTATTTTCTTAAACTGTTTCTCACAAGTCTTTAGGCTTTATGATTTGAATGCTGTTTCTGTGTGTGACATACATTGTCAAGATTTTTTTTGCGTGTTTCCCTTGAATTGAAAGATTTGTTTGGCAAGCGCCATTAAAGCTAGTGAAAACTACAAGACTTTTAAAATCTCAGAATTGCTGTAGATCTCACACGTTTTTTTTCCCCAGACTCTTGTCATGTTGACAGGTGGCTGCACAAATGACACACAGGGATCTCAGATCTCAGGTGTACTGATTACAAGAGAACTCCACAGATCTGTGACTGGAGCGAATGATATTAACATTCAACGAAATCACACGAGACGTCTCCGTATATGTGTGTCTGCTTCCTCCTTCTTTCCGTGCCACCAATTTCCTGTTGCACTATAAATGGATACTGTTCATCTCCCACCTCAGACTCATCTCCTGTTATAACTATATAGGCACCAACAGAGGTGCGACAGACAGCAATGCCCAGCAGGTGGCGAATTCCTGTGATTCCATCTATATAGTATAACTATAGTCAAGCTATAGTTGACTCTGGATGAGATCTCACAGCGTCTGGGACAGCTCACAACATGCTGCACCTTGGAACTGCTTGAACTCAACAACCAAGAGCATGAATTCTGTGATGATTCACAGGGTTTTACGCTATTTCTAGTTTATTTTTATTAGCAGTTGTATCCCTTAAGCAAATTTCATTTTGATTGCTTGTTGCTCTGTAGTCGAAGCATCTCTTTTTACCTGTCACTTGTCCCTATTCCCTCTCTGCCTCCATTGCTCCGTTATCTGTTCTCTCCCGCCCCGGGGCCGAGTCTCCTGCCTTATGGGCCAACCCTGTCTGCCAGTGGGAGCTAGCACAACACTAACACATCACCCAGCATGACACAACAGCCACAAAACTGTGCACGTGTGTTTATGTCCTGTATGTGCGTTGGCATGGATGTACGCGTGCATGTGCAAGTATGTGTGTGTGGGCAGGGAAGACTTTGAGGCGTGCTTCATTTTCCAGAAAGACAAAAATGAAAATGCTTGACAACTCTTGCATGACAGCCCTGTCACCATCCATCCATCAATCAACTTTGCAACATACAGAGAGCTCACACACACTCATACACAAATGCACACATCATGTGAATGTAGAAATATGCTGATGGAATGTCATTTATTATCCAATATACAGCAGAGAGAGAGAAAGAGAAATGGGTTGAGGGCTGAAGAAGTGAACATGACACCTCACCAAACCTGTCTTAAAGTCAGATGGCGTTTCGGCTCGGCCCAGGGTATGAAACCATTTTTCTCCTCATTTCTGTTCATTTGGGCGTCAGTGGATGTTTGTAGGTTGTCACATCGAATTCTGCTCCATCTTCGAGGACAGATGGGGGCAGGAGCTACTATCTGGGGAGGGGGGGTGTAGACAGGTGGATGGAGATGGCAAAGGAATGGAAGAAGCTGACAGATGAAGAAATGATACCTTAAAGGCTTGTATTCCAGTAACAATCTCACTCTTGAGTGAGCTGTCATTTCATTTTTAAATAATTTCAGGCGCAATCTGTCAGTCAACTATCCTTAATCTTACTAATACGTCATTATAATATGGAAATTACCAACCACATACCAGTGTCTGCTGCCAACAGCCAGTTAGCTCAGGGCCTCACTCCTGTCTCTGTATCCCGAGCGTAAATCAGAGCCTTAAGCAGCAAGTCCCTCTGCTCTCTCTTATCTTTGAGCCATATATTGCCTTTTTCCATCAGCAATTTCCCCAAATTTAGTCCGCCTCTCCCCTCAAGACTTATGAAGATCAGGTTTTACTGGTTGGGGTCTCCTACAAGTGGATTCAGAAAGGTATGAGAGGGGCAGGAGGGAGGACATACAGATTTATTTGCAGTGGAGTCAGAGGAATGGGCTGCCTATTCAACCGGTATCTTTTTCAATTGTACACAGTAGATATCAAACTGGAGCTCTGCTGTACTGTGGAACTGTTTGGGAAAAGGTCACAGTGCTGCCTCGCTCACTGCATACAGTCAATTTGTTCAGTTGAAGAGATTCAATTCTTGGCACAAGCCAAATCCGAATGAGAGGACAAGTGTAGCATTTGAAATATGTCATCATGCTCCACTTACTCACTTCAAAGAATGGTCATTAGTATAATTAAATGCCATATCTAAAACACAGAACTTGATGCATATTGATTATATCATCACCATTTGCACCACATCCAACTGATTCTGCTCCCAGCTTGATATTTTTGCAGGAAGGCAGCAATAATATCATTTGAGTGACAGCTGGTTTCTGCGAGGCTGAGATTGGAAAGGTTGTTATATGCCGAAGGCGTGGCCATATAGATAAAATATGGTTCTAGTCATTTTAAATATTAAATGTATTATGCATGGTTGGCTCTCATTCATTTCGTGCGTTTTTCGAATTTGATAAGTCCATGTAAATGAATGAATGTGTTTTCAGCCGCAGTAGGAGCCCGTTGTAAATGGAACGTCAAACGAACACTGCCATCTTTCTGGAAATAATCACAAAACCAGTGGGTGAAATTATTCTGAGACTCTGTTTTATGGCTGTTTTTCATCCTAAATTACATAGCTTGAAATTCGGCTTATTATAATTGGTATTTGTAAAATATGAAGCTTTAGTTTCTTAGTGGGGTTCATTTTTATGTTGATGAGTTTTACAGTTAAGAACCTCAACTTTATGAAAAAAAAAAGTTATTAAAGAAATGTTCAAGATAACTGATACCTGAGAAATCTTTTGTTTCTATTCTTTTCTTTTCTTCTCCAATGCGGAACAGATCGGCGGAGCCCTGCGAGACCAGAGCAGATTCACCATAATCTGCCGTATGATGTCTACATGTTATTGTTCTCTTGGCTTGAGCCATGATTAGACAGCAGATTGAAGACATTTGTTGTGTGCAGTCCCACCGATTACTGAAAGACACAGTGACAAAAAACAACAACAACCAGTTGTCAGCCATACCTCCAAGTACGGTGTGTGTGTGTGTGTGTGTGTGTGTGTGTGTGTGTGTGTGTGTGTGTGTGTGCGCACACAGTCATGATAGAAACATGCCTCATGTGACAAACACATGTTTCAGTGACATCATGCAAACTGTTTACAGTCAATAGAAATTACACACTCAACTACACATTATGCATGTTATTACACTAGCTAACACATGTGTACATAGCAGCATGCGTACAAAACAAATTGTATGAAAACAAATCTTCAAACAATAAAGACAGAGACATATATTTTGAAAATTGCATGGAGGTTTTAAGATAATTGCAAATAAAACTGCTTTACAGCAAATAAGATAAGAGCAAATCACCAAATATAATAAAATAAGTTGGTGAAGGTGTGTTACAGGATGAGGCTGTGACAGATTATGCAAATACAGCATATACCTTGACTAACGACATGAAAATTACACGTTCATCCTGCATTAGCATACACACATGCATTAACGAGACTTGCAAGAATGTACTGATGTGCTGTCCGTGACGGATCCATGTATACATGAGCTAATGTTTGTATGCATATGCGTGTGCATGTGTGGGTACAAGCCTTCATATGTGTGCGTTTGTGTGTGTTGAATGCGTGCCTGTGCCTGTAAGTGTGTGTCACTGTCTGAGCGTAGACGTGCATGAGTGTGTATATACAAGTGCCCAGGCACGTACGTGTGTGTTCTCCTCCCCCCGTCTAGGGCTCTAATAGTGTGTCCCCTGGATTAAGTGATATAAATGGATAGCTTTTCCTCCTGATGCACCATCCACCTGCAGGAAAAATAGGCCCCTGAGGGGGGACATCATCACACAGGGCCAACCCTCCCTTATTGCCCGCCCCCCCACCTCCTCTCTGGAGCGGAGCTTTCCAGGGCCACTGCTGCAGTCACCAAGGATCAGCAATGAGGAAGAAGAGACAAATGGAGAAGCAGAGGCGATCAGCAATTCAGATCAGTCTCGCTGTCAGAGGATGTGGGTCATGATATGTATCTGTGTGAAAGGACAATAGGACAATAAGTGTCATTGTCAAGCTAAATCAGTCTTTTTATTGTAATTTTAAAAAGGAAAAAACACTGCATCCTTCATTAATTGGTGCATTGGCATACAGTAACGACATTGTGGGAGGATGTACCCATGCATGGCTACAGTAGCAGAAAAATGTTCAGCCATCCAAAACATCACTAGTAAGAGTCAGTCCCATAGAGCTTTCTTCAGCATTTACTATTTTATATTTTTTACATGCAGAAATCCATTACAGCAGAATGATTTCTCCACTGAAAATAGAATATGAGCCCATAATGTATTGGATCCACAACACATGTTGCGTTTCGAGTTGAAGAGTTCTGCAGCTTAATTTTTCTTCAGTGGAGAAACTCACACTCTGGCTCTTACCACACAGTAGCACTCTCTACCGCCGCACGTCGAGCCGACAAGTTTACCCCTGTTCTCCAGGGTTTGTTGAAAGGCATTTCAGGACATGTTTGGAAAATCACTACCTGAAGCCGAATTCAGCAGCTGAGGGAAAGTGGATTCAGCACAAAAACTAGTTTTCAGGATCTTATCACTGAATTATTTATGATATGCATTTAACATCACAGATGGTTTATACATATCTGAGAATCTGAGGGAATTTCGCTTAAATCTGGACCATTTTTACTGAGACTTATATAACCAATGTAAAATAATGTTTGCTGTTCATACAATTGCAGAACAAATTTGTCAGTATTTCATTAATATACATTCAGATCTGATGCAAATATGAGTTTTTTCTGCTTTGGAAGCATTAATGTTGCTGTTCAATGAAGTATTTCAGATTCAGCCATGTTTGGCTTCACCCCTCTTCTGCAGGGATAGGAAAGTTACATAAAAATCTGTTTTCAGGACTTTAACCAAAATTTTAATCACGCAAAAGTTTCTAATTTGCATCATAACATCTTCACGCCGTTTGCCTCCCTCCCCCCGCCAGCTCTGCTCTGTCTTCCTCCTGTCTCCCTCCATCACCTCCACACCTTTGCTCACCTCGCTACCACACATCAGTAACAATCTCATTTGCCGCCCCATTAATTGCTGGAATCCTAGACACTGGTGAGAGAGGTATGTGTGTGTGTGTGTGTGTGTGTGTGTGTGTGTGTGTGTGTGTGTGTGTGTGAAGTAGCAGCAGTGTATTGAGGGAGGACGGTGAGGCAGAGAGGCTACCCAGGATGTGTCACTGACAGTGAACCTCCTCCATGTGCTGTAAAACCACTCTTGGGCTTTGCTGAGGAAGAGAAATTCCTTATATACACTGATACAGCATGTACAAATATATTAGTGGACCTTGTTCTCTCCATAATGTGTATTGATGAGATGAATCTAGGTAAAAAGCCATTATTCCTCACTGATTTCAATTATTAAATCTCTATTAGTCACAAGGGAGGAGATGTAGATGAAGAGCAGGAAAGGGTTTAAAGTTTGAGAAAGTTGAGATGTGGATTGATCTAAGAGTTTTTCTCACCCTGTCTATATAACTGTACAACAGAGACACACACGTATCTACACACACACATACAAATCGTCTTTCTATCTCTGCCTCTGTCTCTAAATGTCTCACACTGGCATGACACATTGCCAAAAATACACACATAGAAAAGCACAAAAAGTGGCACATTAGCAGGGGGCTGTTAATGAACTGAGTCCCCGCTGCAGTAATGAGTGTGCAGATTTAACTACATTAGCATCCCATTCCTCCTCAACAGTGCATCGAGTAGAGCATGGTAGGGCATGACAGCGCTCACAGCCAGACACATTACAGTTATTTGTTGCAACATTGATCCAAACATCAGGATGCTGCTGCTTTACAATCAGAGGGGATGCAGGTGGAATTTCGCACTGAAGTACTGTAAATTCTGCGGATTCGCTTTCAGCTTTGTTTGTATCTGTGGTAATGCTTTGAGAGGGTTTGTTGTTTGCTGCTGTGTTTTCCTTTCATGAGCATCACAGAGGAGACTTTTCTGATCTGAAAATGAGATATAAACTCTTTGAAAGGACAAAAAAAAATAGAGGGCTGCTTTTTGCTGACGATTGCTGGTATAAAAGTAAAGGACATAACTGATGAAATCATTATTATTAACACCTGTGTGTTTGTTTTTAGAAAACTCTGTTTCATGGCTCAAGGATGCCAAACTCAGTTCATCTAAAGCAAGAAGACGCCTCAACTCAGTTGTAACATCCACATCTTTTACTGAAGTTATGTTTGCCATTTTACCCTCGCTTTACATACACTCATGCTCTCCACAGGCAGATGCCAGTTACATTTCTGGTGTGCAATAACTCTAATGAGCGTCTCTGCATGCGGGGCACATCATGTGGATACTTGGCCATGAAATGAAAGCATAATTACACCAGGGAAGTGCTTTTGTCTCTTCATTTTCTCTCATCTTCACTATTCTGTGCTTCGTTGCTCTCAGGTGGCCCCGATTCTTACGTGAATGCACTCAGGGGCAGCCTCTGCTGTCTCTCCATCTTCCTTAGTCCTACTCTCTCTCTCTGTCACACACACATTCAGTCTCACAACACTCTTTGTAACAAACACTGTCAGGGCAAGTCTGATGAGAGCGAAAGAAATTGAGAGAAAGGATCTGAGTGCATGATGGGCCTGAGTCCTGGATAAAGGTCAAACAGATTGATGGTCCTGAAACACTCGGCACAAGGACGCAAGGTTATGACATCTTATATCACCACTGTCGCCGCCGCCAGTGCCATCAGCGTTGTCTCCATCAGTGCAAGTTTTATATTACCAGTAAGTGGCAAGTGGTATCTGACATTTCAAGGCTTTTGCAAATTGTTCTCTCGACAGTTCGAGTTGGTATTTCTCGCTCTCGCAGGTTTTAGTTTGAGATGAATAGGGATGTTTAAGTGGTGGTTCGGGACGCCGTCAAATCGTCCTTGAGTGTCGTACAATAGACACAAAGCAGAGTAGAGAGGGGCGAGAATGGGAGGCGGAAAGAGATAAGAGGGAGAGGGTTAACAAAGAGGCTGTCAGAGACTGAGGCGTTTTGTCATTGTCTGGAGCATTTAATGAGCAAGAATTAAACAATGACATCCCTTAATAACCTGAGTGTGGTGTGTGGTTGTGTATGTGTACGTGTATGTGTGTGTGGGTGTTTGTGTGTGGATACCCAAAGGTTTGCTTCTTGTATTAAGATGATGAGAAATACCTGACCCGGTATTCTAAGCATTTAACTAATAACACCCCGACCATATATAATTGTGTTCATGTACTAGCACGATGTATGTTCTTGCACACCTTGACTTCTAATAAGTAAAACATGTAAAATACAGTAAAGATTCAGCAAAAACCCAAGGACTCATGTTGAGAAAAGAATGACAACAGCTGGGCCCACTTGCTTAGGATGTTAATTGCGATGTCCTTGATTGGTTTCTCTAGTGTCAGCTATCTAACGATAAAGACTAAATGCAATGAAAATAATCTTAAGGAGGAGGAAAAATCAGACATAGAGTCTACAGCCATGCTGGCAGCTATGTGAGGCTGTAGAATACTACGCTTATGCTAAATGCTAATGTCAGCATGCTAACATACTCATAACAACAATGATAACATGTCGCTTGTAAGCAGATTACATACCATGTTCGGCATCTTAGTTTAGCGTGTTAGCATGCTAACACTTTGCTAATTAGCACTAAACACAAAAGTAAAGCTGAGGCTGATTATGTCATTAGTTTTGCAGATATTTGGCCATAAATAATTGGACAAGCAAAGATTTTGACCTGGTGATGGCACCAAGAGATAAGGGATCACCACATATACACAATAGAGCCACAGAGCCACACTGATAGCTAAAAAAAGCTTTAAAAAAAAAAAGCATTGCATTAAAGAGCAAAGGCATACTTCACCCATCTACTGGCTTTGATGCACACACATGGCTTAGTTTAACAAAACCAGATCTTATTGAGGGGCTCCTTGTAAAGTGTTTATCAGCTTAGTGTGCCTGAAGTCCAACAGCTCTGATGTCTTCCAGGCTTCACAACCTCCTAACAATGGTTCATGGTGTCTGTCAGTGTTTACAGATCCAGAGACACCAGTACATACAGTGTACTGTATATGACGGGTTTAATTGAATTGAATATCACGGAAAGCATTATATGAATGATTGCTCTTCAACCTCAAGATCTGCTGACAATCAGTCACTAACTTAACCAGTTCAATGTTTTCTAACTTAACTGCACAATTTTCATTTGGCTGTGTGAAGTTGTGAAATACTGATCAGCAACACTGTAGTTACAACTTTCCTTCTCTCAACAAAGGAAGGCTTTCTGCTGATTTAAGTATTGCAACATCTACGGTAGCAATGCGAAGGAACATTCACACTGAAAAGAACCAGAAGAGGCCGCCCACAGCTGCTAAAAACACTTCCTCTGTAATTGTTTAAAGGAACAGCAAACATGGACATAATGTATTTACTCATCCTGGTGTGAGTGGAAACCACGGTGAAGCTTGTATGCCAGTAAGCCATAAAGGAAGTCAGCTGGCACAGTTTTGTTTAAGCCTCCAACAAATTCACTGAGGTGGGTGGAAACATTATTTTTAGAGGTCCAAAAAAAGACAATAAAAATGACTATTCACACATAATGCAGCATGACTCCAAGTGTTTAGATGCCAACACAATTGTGGTGTGGGTCCAACATTCCCAAATGGATTAAATTATTAGGTGATAATAAGAAACATCATATTAACTGTGTCACTTTCGGGTGAACTGTTTTGTGTGGGAATCTATGAATGGTGCTTGTGGATACTCCCCAAAACACACACTACTGAAGATCCCTCCTCCACTGGAAGGTTCTCTCAACATACACACACACACACACACACACATACACACACATACATCCATAGACTTACACACAAAATAACTTGCACGCGGCAGTCTCTTAATGAGCATAATCCTCCGTGTTTGAATCTCACAGCCTCGTGAAAGGTTCGGCCACCCAGTTTCTCTGCTTTCCAGCTGATTCCAATTAGATGCTCCCATTAAATAATATTGTAATGCAGTGGTTTACTGAAAAGAGAACAGGAGCGAGAGGAACAGAGCGCATTAAGGAAGCTTCTCATCTCGAGAGGTTAATCTTCCATTTTCAGCCTAATTTACAGAGCACTAGGAAACATGCATGCAGGGAGAATGCGAAAGAGGGAGAATAAAGCCAGAGCTGGTGCAATCAGTGGGGGAGAAAGCAAGATTAACGCTAAGGAGAAGATGGGGGACAGAGACTGAAGGACATAAAAGAGATAGTATAGATGAAGAGAGAGGAAAGTAGGGGAAAGGCCACAGCTCCTCCTGGATTCTGACCAGGCAGAAACGCTGCATGTTGCAGAGACATTTCATTTGTTGTTTATTTGAGTGGAAAATGACTGGTTGTGATCCAATCAGACTGCCTGTCACTGGGACGTGTGAGTGAGCGAGCCAATATGAGGAAACGTATACACACCAGCCTACCCTGCCGCAAGCATCAATCTCCACCATCAGATTAAACATGCAGAAATTAATCCAGACCAACTGGGCAATATGCAGATGCACACCGCCGCATGTAAATGATGTAGCAGCTGTCTCAAAGGTGGATGGAAACCCAGTCGTGCGGTTTTGTCCAGAACGGCTGTCGATGGAGTCACGAACAGCACAGATATAGATGTCTGCACTGATTGCTATATCATAGGATCAAACGCTCATGCTGTCTAAGACAAAGGAGGATCTCTCGGGTGAAGGCATCATATAAATGTCAAATGAGGCAACAATAACATTGTGAATATGTTGAAATAGGTCAAGCGGAGTGCAGTTGATCTGAGGGCTTTACGCAGCGGGGTGAGCTGCATCCATGAGGCGACTGTGTCTGCTTTGAAAACACACCAACCGGACCACGCTCTTCCTGTCTGGATACACAGCACCCCCTAGAGGATAATCTAAACCAGGGACTCCCTTCGTGTGTGTGGGAAAAGGATTGAAAGACGGAAAGACAGAGCAAGTGTGTGTGTGTGTGTGTGTGTGTGTGTGTGTGTGTGTGTGTGCACTAAGCGGTAGGCTAGGCCGAGCTGAGAGGGAGACTCAGTGACTTTAAACTCCTGATAATCTGGATTAAAACCCTCTGGGACAGCATTAAACACCGCCGGCTGGGCATTACACGCACACAGATACACACACACAAATACGCACACACACACACACACACACACACTATCTCTCTCTCTCTCTCTCGCTGTATTTCTTCTATTAAGACTGTGTGTGTACATTTGCATGAATAAATTCATATCTTTTGATCTGAGTGTTGTAGTATTGAATGTTCACACCAATTTCATCCAAATCCCTCAATAAAAAGTGGTTATTTTTAAGAGTGAGTCATTTCCACTAAAGCTTCTTGACTTGGACACTCTCTAGTACCAAACACCTAAATCCTTTCACACCAGTTGACAAGGATATTAGAAACTCTTAGAAACGTGGAGCGATGTGTTCGATGAGATGATGGGAGGGATGGAGAGTAGGTGGGCCCTGGCCTGCCTGGCCCAGCGGGGGTATTAGGTTTGATTGGATTGGGGTTGGGGATTTGTGTATTAAACTGAGATTACCATGTGATCCAGCATTTCGCAGGGAAAGCCACACAGCAGTGAGAGACAGGGCTTGCAGAGGGGAGTCCGCTGACCGATTCGATTCGTTTCTGCCCTGCTGGGTTCTGGGTTCTTGCGTTGTGTTTTAATCCATTCTACTGTATATTCGGTCTGTTCTGTTGTCTCTTGCTGTTCCATTACATTATGCTCAGTTCAGTTCACCTCTATTCACTTCTCTTCTGTTCTTTTAATTAAGAACCAAATTCAGTTCCTCCTAATCCTGATCCGGTTCGGATAAGCGTTTTCTGATCTGACACCCCTATCAGAGGGACGACATCATTTGTCTGTGCCTTCCAAAAGCATTACAAATTGCAAAAGTAATTTCTATCTTGCGGAGAGTTAGATGATAAAATTGATATAACTCTCGTGTCTGTTCAGCAAATATGTATGGCCAAAGCCAGCCGCCAGTTAGTTTAGCTTAGTGTAAAGACTGGAAACAGGGGGAAACAGCTAGCCTGGCTCTATCCAAAGGTAACAAAATCCACCTACTAGCACACGTGAAGATCACTAATTAACACGTTATATCTCATTTGTTTAATCCATTAAATATCTGCAGAGTAAAAACGACAATTCAACATTTTATGGGGGGTAATGTCCCTGCAGATAACCCCTTACAACAGCCAAACAGCTGCTGGCCCCAGCTACATACTACAGAAGTGAGATTGCTATTGAGCTTCTCCAAAGAATGAACGCTCATGCTAAACTAATTACTTTTATTTTAAGAAAACAATTTCACCCCAAGAAGAAGACAAAGGTATACTTTACTAATTCAGTTTTCATTTCCATTTCGTAGCTGTTCTGGAACTTTCAATCACTCTTCAATCATCTGATATGATTGAAAGCTCCAGAACAGCCACCAAATGGACGTTGTGGACTGTTTTCTCAACCTTCTGTCTCCAAGGTCAAGAATAAACTCAGTAATTATATTTCATTTCACATATACGTGTTGTATAAAGCACACATTTCTGATGTCATGGTCCATTTTAGCTCATGTTCTATACCGCTTACAATATTTTTCATAGCTTTTTCATTTTCTATTTTATCTGTTATGTTATTGCTTATTTAATATTTTCTATATAGTCGTTTTTTGCTGTTGAATCATATTACTTTTGCTGCTGCTCCAAACTAATTCCCCTACAGGGATCATTAAAGTTTCATTTTTTCTTATCTTAAAATTCAAATTTAACTTTGAGTCTTCACACCTTCACTGCAGATTTTCACACAGCTCCCACGGTCCTTGTCTCGGATTCAGAAAGAACCACATTTGACTGCCAGAATGCACCACGAGACTGTACACAATCTGCACTTGTACTCTTTAATTCTGTTGATCTCCTCTTCCATCTCCCTCATTTTGGTCGGTCTGTCCTGTTCTTTGACATCCCCTCTAATGACTCTCTAACATTGAGAGTAATCTGGTTAACCTGACCCCATTGTGGCACGTTGTGCTGGAAGTCTCTGGCCTAATGCTTTTCAGAAATACAAATGGCTTTGTGCATCTGGTGTACTAATCTGTGTGTTGTGTCTGAGTCCACAAGGCTTTGTGCGAACATGGGGACCCGGGAAGATTAGAGCTCACAATGGAAATCAAGATTCAGTGAAAGGAGATGTGTGACAACTCTGTCATAAGCCACGGACATGAATCCATAGTGTTTACAGTGGGTCAGCCGTCCACCGGCCTTTATCCCTCCCTCTCTCTCTCTCTATGCACAGAGGTAGCAGTATTGGGCCTACCGAGTGGGTCATTGATTTTCTGTCAGCAATGCAAGGGCTGAAGGCCCATTAGGCCAAGACCAGACAGACGGACAGATGTGCACACATACACACTCACAAGCAAACTCACACACACAAGGTTAGGCCATTTGATGTGCCACCACATGCATCCAAATCAACTCTGGGGGTGAAGCTTAAGATTTTTCTGCATGCATTTCCAGTGTTGCATTAGACCAGGCAGACTTAAAAGAGATCTAAAACCAGCAATTTAGTATCTCGATTTGATGAAGTAAAGAGTAACTTAATACAAGACTGTAAAACAGTGTTTCATCTCTAGTTGGAACTGTGTTTCACTTCTGACCACACCCAGTAAGACAGATGAGTGATGTGTGGTCAAACGTGTGCTTTGCTACACCTGTAATCAACTCCAACAGTGATGTCACAGTGTTCAGACACGCCCCGGAGTACACCTGTACATCACTGCAGCAAGATGTGATGTTAAACCACTGGAGGCCATCAAAAAACTTTCAAGGCGACTTTCAGAGTATGCTTTTAGCAGTTCTGGATGGCCACACTCAAAGGTGGGGTGAAATGCCAGCTGTCATAGACAGCGCACACACTTTTGGGCAGTCTCTTCTCAAAGGCATTCATGATTTTGCACTTTTTGTGCACACAAAAAGCGACAGAAGTAGTTGTGTGAAGAATGAAAAAGAGTCCAAATAAATCCAAATCCTGCCTACTTTCACAACATACCAATTGCTGCATAAGCTTGGTGTGATTGCTGGATACACGGCCCAAATATCCTGACATCAAAAAAGTTTTGGTGGGGGGGGGGTTCAGGCACTGTTCAATGATCTACCAAGCACTTCATTTGAAGCATAGTCAAGCCTTTATGAGCAGCAGATTTTAAAAAGAATTGGTCAAATCAAAGCAGCACAGGCCAAGATACCCCCTCATTTTTTTCTCCACACAGCCAATTTGTGACACACAGGCTTTGTGTAAAAAGAATTTAATTTTCAAGCCCAAGCTGAGATGCTCAAGGGATGTCACTGACATTTTCTCTGACTTGTTAAAGCTCCTTCGAGGACCACAGAGAACCTTATACAGCTATTTTCACAGGCTGTGTAGTGATCAGTGATCAGTCATTTGGATTTGCCATGTAAAATCATTGGTGTGTTACTTTAAGTATGAAATGGTTTAGCGCAAGTGTGTGAAAATCTTAAAATATTGCATGTTTGTTGATCATTAAACATCCGGTATTGTTACATGGTCTCAACATAGCATTACGTCATTATTCTTCTCTAAAGTTCAACCTCGCTCTCTCTCTCTCTCTCTCTCTCTCTCTGTGAAGGACATTTGGTTGATTGATGGTGGTCCAGGCGTTTGTTAAGAGGCTCCAGGTGGAAAGCTGTTATCAGCTGTAGGCCACAAGATTACCTCCAGCAGCTTTCTGCTCCAACTTTTCCCTCCTAAATCCTCCCATTCACAAGCTGCTCCCAAGACACACACACACACACACACACACAAACACACAAACAGACGTGCACGCGCAAGCACATAATTTCATGGACTTGAGCAAACAAACTCACATGCATACAGGGATACAGATGGCAACATACACCCACAGAACAGATTTTTTTCCTTTGATGTTTCTCCACCATATTTCATACCCTCCTTTGTCTTTTTCTCTCTTCTTCTATTTTCTTTCCCGTCCCTAAAGTCAACACCTTTAAGTGAACACAGCAATGCCGAATGTTGACTCAGAAAAGACCTCCGACTAGCACACTTTGGTCTCATCCATGTGTTGACCCTTGAATTCAATCTGCCTTACCTGTATCTGTCACTCTGCCTGATCTCCCACTTTTTGAGCTGTTAAAATATTAACAAAGGATATTTTCTGTCTCGCTCTTTGAGCAGAGCTCTGTGACAGGTCTGACACCGGAATATGATAGGAAGTTAACACCTTTAAAGCATTTATCAGCAGCCACAGCGATAGTCAGTGTAGTCACACCTTTCACCTCCGGGCTGCTTTTAACAGCATGGTTCACTGCAGTGCCAGAAAACTTAGAACTGTGTGATTACAAAAATCATGCAAGCAAGCAGAAAGACAACTGTCAGGATTTAACTTCATCATTCTTTATCACCAATATGTTAAAGATCTCTTCCGCAAAACTGGTATTCTTTTGTCAGTCAAGTTAGATTATCTGTTCTCATCTCCTTTGTCATTTTGCCCGAGTCCTTTGTGTCACTCACTGGTGTACAGTATGTCTGATTTTGGATTTACTGTAAGCTCCTCACATAATGTCAGTCCCAGCGTTGAGGAAGTGAAGATGGATTGGCTTCTGGTAGTGGCAGCAGTATGTAAGAGCTGGGTTCAGGTAGGAGAGAGCAAGCCGACGTGCTGACAGAGGCACAGAGCGGTCCTTGCAGGCTGCTAAAGGGCATAATACAGGGCAAGCAGAGGATGGCAGCAAGACGGATACACCGGCTATTATGCAGGCAAAGGAGATAAAAGCAGCCAGGTTGAAAGACAAAAGAGCTATGAAGTCAGAGGTACTACTGTGTGAAGGTGACTGGCAGTGTCAGAGGATAAACAGAGCTGCAATGCCTCAGTATTTAATGAAAAAATAAGACATAAAAGGTGTTGTGAAAACAATGATAAAATTAATGTATGCTGTTCAGGCTAAAACGGCATTTTTCACGAGGTTCTGTGGTTTGATTTGTTTTGGACACTAGCAGCGTGACTCTGGGGATGGCAATGTTAGTATGTTGGTCTCTCGGTCAGTGGGTCCACCACCTTGGTCCAGACTGAAATATCTCAACAACTGTTGGATGGATTGCCATGAAATCTGGTACAGATATTTATGCCCCCTTAAGAATGAATTGTAAAGACTTTTAAAGTTTATGACTGAACACCTACAAAACTAATGATATTCCCATTCACCTCAGCTGTACTGTGTGTTTAGTGCTAATTAGCAAATGTTAGCATGCTAACATGCTAAACTAAGATGGCAAACATGGCAAAGATTACACCTGCTACACATCATAATGTTAACACTGTCATTGTGAGCATATTCGCAAGCTGACATTAGCATTTTGCTCATAAATCTGCTGGAAAAACTTGCTCTCTCTGTGTGTGGCCTTTCAAATGTCATATTTCACAAGCTGACATGGACTAGTTTTGGTTTCGGAGAGGCAAGCGGTAGAAACTTATAATTCTATGATGAATCCTCTACAGACTGTCTTATTTTGGGAGGCTACAATTTGGTAGTCCACATTTGTCACAGGAGGCGGCCCCTAAGATGAGACACAGTGTCTGTATCTGTCCAGCTCTCTCTCATTTGCATGCTGTCCACCCCTCCAACCCTCACTGCACCGTGGCACTTCTGGGTCAGCCTTCTATCACGACAACAGGCAGCGGTTCAAACTTGGAGAAAGACCGAGCGCAAGGAGGGAACAGACAAGAACAAGAGAAAAAACAAAAAAGAAGAGAGACGAGAGACAGAGCGAGACAGAGAGGGGGATGGATGAAGTGAGGAGAGGAGACATACGGACGGACACAGTCCAACAGACGGAGAGCTATGGGGACATTTGGAGGATACATGAGGCAGTTATGAACCTATTTGGTTTCTTCTACAGGAGCGCCCGAGTGTCACTAATGGCAAAGTAGGGGCTGGTAAACACATTTCTGTGACGGCACGACACTGCCGAAAAACAAATTAAACTCTCTTCTCACATTTCACACCCTCTCAACCCTTTTCTCTCTATCTCCCTCAATTACTCATTTCTTGCCACTCTGCTTTTCCATCTCTCTCTTCTCTCAGTCTTTCCTTTTCCTGGCCATCTCTCTCTTTCAACCTGCCCTTCTGTCTCGTCTCTGTCTTTCTGTGACTTTTTGCTCATCCATTCCCCGCCTCTACCTCCTCCTCTCTCCTCTCCTTTCCACTGTGTACACCCAAAAATGAAAAACAGGGCCATATGCGTGGGGACAGCTAACAGAATTGCGCTCCTGATGCTCCTGCTGAGGCAGTTAAGCGCCTCTCTGCAGGCCGCGCCCACTTCAGCCCTGCCCAGGACATGTGGACAGTTGGCAAGCACTGCAGCGCAGAACAACACGGTGGCTGCTTTCTGGCTGTGTGTACTGTGATGAGACTGGGAGTGTAATGAAGCTTCTGGGTCCTTGTGTAGACTCGCTACCGCGTGTACAATGGCTGTCTGAGCTGCTGGTGCAGAACTGAATGCGAGGTGCAAGAGAACAAAAGACGATGAGGATGATTTCATAAAGGATGGCCTGTGTTCTTATGCACACACAAACTGCATGTACAATGAAAGAGAATGAAAAAACTGTTCATCACAGGCCCATGAGTTGCCTTAACTTGTGCCTTTCTGCATCCTCAAATGAATCCTTTCTTCAGTAGCTGGATGTAAAATTGCTTCAAAGCTGAATTTTGGCATCAAATGAAAGCATGAAAGCCAGGGTTAGCCTCTCCAGAGACGGCCTCCCCTTTCCTCACAGCCTTAACTTTGTAAAATAATTTCTAAACACACAGCTTACCTCTTTCTGACCTTCCCTTCAGGACAGATTTACGCACGTGTGTGTGTGTCACTTCTCTTCACACTCATTGCCTGTTGTCCTTCAACATATCGATCTAAGAGTTACATTTTTTTTCTTTCTTTGCTTCAGAGAGGTCAGAGCACAACAGCTAATTTGTTTGACACTAAATAAAGCACTGGTAATGTATCCCCTGACCCTTGAAGTATTAGAGAATAATTAAGTGCGTAACATCACACTGCTTTCAAGGTATTTTGGAGGCTAATCTGCCATAGTTACGGGGTGCTGGTGTTTTCAAAGAGCAGATGCTGCAGACACTGTTTAGGTAAACTCCACAATGGTGGCAGCATGTACAAACATGTGCATGAGTGATTTCAGGAAAGCTTTCACAGTGAATCAGAGCAAGCAACGGACAAGAATTTTATCTTTTCTATTTCATTTTTGATCTCAGTGAGGAGGTGTGGTTCACTCAGTCACTGAGGATGATGCTCTATTGCAAATACTGTCATTGATTGATCCTCTTTTTTAACATCACTCATTAATCTCACAGATATTAGGCCAGTGGGGTTTTCCAATGCTGTCCAAAAATGAATTTTCTCTTTTTAAAATATCTGTAGCACCTTCAGCCATTTCCTTCTGCGCTTACAAGAGTCCTGAGCAATTACTCATATCTTACCTAGACTGTAATACTGGAATTCAATATATTTAAGTATCTAACTCATTTTTTTAATAGCTTTTCCACTGAGACCAACTCCTAGTTTGAGGAAACTTTGGGAATAAGGCTCCAGATTCTTTGCTAAAAAGTGTACGGTGAGGAACTGCAACTGCAGCAGGTGGTAGTGAACGGAGGGAATCTGATTTTTAAGTTGCTGAATTTGAAGTTTCTCCGAATAACTTTTATTTGATGTACCACTTGTACACCAGGTTCACCAGAAGATGATAACAAAAAAAATACAAACTAAAATAACACAAACATTTCATAAGGTATGTAATGCTTGCTCATGAGTAAGGCAACATTAAATTGTCAGATTTTTGAAGGGAGTTGTGTAATTTCTCTTATAGAAGAAAGGGCAATTTCAAGGCTTCTATTTACTTGATTATTTGTTATTATTTCACCTCAATAAGATTTCCAGCCTTTAAAAGTGAGCAGATTGTATTCTGCAAGTAAATTGTGTGATTATCTTTATTTACATCCTTGGATGACTGGCCACGTGCTAACCACCGCACACAGCTAACTTCAACCACAATGTTATTGTACAGGAAATCATATTCCCAAGCCACAATTGTGCTACTGTACTTTTGTACATCAGAAAACAGCTCAAGCACTCAATGAGGCCTTGTTTTGACATCACATTACACTAATGCTGACAACATGACACAGCTGCTATTAGCTCTTTATCCGAACTCCCTTTCCACTTTTCCTCACCCAATGCCTCCCTCTCTCCTCCTCACATCACACCCCACATGCATTCTGTTATCAGGGAAGGTGTCAGAAGAATGTGCTTAACACCACAGCGAGTGGTGTGTGTGTGTGTGTGTGTGTGTGTGTGTGAGCCTGTATTTAGTGAGGTGACACTTTGGATCGACCATGCGCTGCTACAGAGGCTGATGCTGGTGTGCAGGGGGTTGCACGGGTCACTAAGTCACTAACTAAAGTAAGCCAGTAGGGGGTTGCTGATGTTTACAGGGGCCCGCGCTAACACCTATACAGTGCTGACAGTGACGTGCATGTGTGTGTGTACGAGCCGGTGTGTGTGCTAACCTCATCCTGGACTTTAATTCTTCCGAGGAACATTAGTAACAGACCAGAACACTCCCATCTGCCACTGCTCTGTCCTTCGATCTGCCTCCCATCCTTTTTTCTCTCCTTGTTTAATCATCTCTAAGCTTCTTCTTCTTCTCCACTCCCTCACTGTATCAGTGTCCAATCAGTGGCTCCTATTTTCTTTTTTTCAAAAAGGTTCAGCCACTCCTTTGTGTTTTCATTCTGTCATTCCCTCCACCTGTTCCTCTCGACGTCTCTCCACGTACTGTATCCCTCCCAGTGTGCAGCCATCCACCTCTACAGCTCACACACTCACACACATTTTAAACTTAAATGTTGGATGACGCAAAACCAAAATGCCAGCACTGGTGAGAGCTTTCTTTGTCTCTGCCTCTGTCTCTCTGTCTAAATATTTGCCTATCTCATTCTTTCTGTTTCTTTCCTCCTCTCTTTCACACATGCACAGCCCTGCCTCCGATGTGGGGAATAGTAAAACTGAACACAATAAACGTTATCACAACAGCCACTGAATTCGGAGAGATAAGAAATTCATTAGGTGCCAGCTTGCTAATGACGTGCAAAGAGATGAAATTAAGGCAAGGACAAAAAGGATGTAAGAGACGGGGGTAGGGGAGGAAGGAGGGGAGGAGGTGAAATGAAAAAAGGATGTGTGGGAGAAAATGTTCCCCAGGATGGCAAACCATGTCATAGCGTGCCAGCTCGATTGGCTTGTGACCTCTGCAAGTCAAAGAATTAAACGATGCCTCATTCATATGATAACACCGTTTCCCCTTTTTGTCTTTCACATTTTGTGTTTCTTTCTTTCTCTCTTTCGCCCTGTCTGTCTGATATCACTCGCCATACACCACGGGGGAAATCGAGGTTGAAAGTCAAAGCACTCACACTCGCATTCTCATACTCAGCTTACTGTTCACATGCTTCGCAAGGTCATTCTCAGCGCGGGCCTCCATTAACTAATAATGGAAGTTCACAACCTTCTGCCATGATGCAACGTGGGCAAAGAGAAGGTGCAAAGGAAGGTGTTTCATGTTGAGGGCTATCATCCACCTGCATTTAGTGTGGAGAACAAAACACTACAGGTCCATCTGTGGCACATCAAAAACAGACTACCATAATCCCAATGTCAGTGCCTCATCATGCTTAACATCCCTCAAACACACACACACACACACGCACACACATCCGCCATCTGGTGCCCGTCCTGCCCCATGTTATAACCCCCTCTGCCCCTTGCTGGATTACCCCTCAGTATTTACATCCTGCAAATCCAGCCGGCGGCCTCTGATAGGGGCCATCTGTAATCTGAAGGTTATATTTGCAGCATGTGTGTGTGTGTGTGTGTGTGCTCTCGTGTGTGTCTCGGCCTGTAATTTGTTCCCGCTCAGCGCAGGGACAGTATCAACGTCCGCGACATCTGTTCAACACAGGGCCTACACAGCAGAACTGAGCGCATCATCTGCACCGCGCAGCATAGGGAGCCGCGCACACATGCAGACATATGCATACTCACACTCACACTCACACACACACATACACACACACACACACACACACACACATATGTGCATTCATAAGTACACAAACACATGCATATCCAAATGAAATTGGTGTGTTTTTCAAGTAATTCAAAACCTTCAGGCCTTTAAGGTTTTTTCTCCTTTTCATACTCTTCCTTCTCTGAAGGTTCTTTGTTTAATGTTTATGTCTATTGTTATTTCTACTCTACTCTGTTCATACATCTATTGCATGTCTGCCCATCCTGGAAGAAGGATCCCTGCTCCGTTGCTCCTCCTGAGTTTCCGAAACCAAGGATAAAAAACAGACTGTTTGTGGCTCTGTTTTGGTTAATGTAACATATTTACACTGCCATTTTAGCAGTCTCCCTAACCCTAACCCTAACCCTCTCGAACAAGAGATATTGAACACAAGAGACCCCAAAAAAGACATCCTTGAGCATTAAACCACAACAACAATCAAGACATGTATCAATGGTTGTGTCCTGGTACCCTAGCAGTTAAGATATACATATACTGTGATTGCAATTTCCACTGGTTCGATTCTGGCCATGGATCTTGCATGTTGCATGTCATCATCCTCTCGCTCTTCCTCAGCATTTCCTGTTTGCATCATACTATGACATATCTAATAAATACAAAATGCCACAAAAAGGCTTTAAAGGGGTAGTATCACAGTTCTATAAATGGGCGACTCACAAAATTTCACACAAAAAGTCAACACAATCATGGGTTAACTCAAAACCACCCAAGACAAGGGGTTGTTTTGAACCAATGTTAGTCTTATTTTTCATATTACTGCTGGGTTATTTGCCAAAATTAAATATGGTATGGTTGTTATAATGTACACGTTTTCATGTCACTGTTTGTTAATGATTGCAAATACATCCTTTGCAGCTTTGAATGACATGCATAGTCAATTCAATTCACTTCAATTTTATTTATATAGCGCCAAATCACAACAAAAGTCATTTCATGACACTTTACAAATAGAGCAGGTCTAGACCGACTCTTTATAATGTTATTACAGAGACCCAACAGTTCCCACCATGAGCAAGCACTTTGTCGACAGTGGCAAGGAAAAACTTCCTTTAAGAGGCAGAAACCTCGAGTAGAACCAGACTTTAGGTGGGCGGTCATCTGCTTTGACCGGTTGGGTTTGAGAGAGAGAGAGAGAGAGGGAGGGGGAGAGAGAGAGAGAGACATAGAGAGGGAGGGAGAAAGAGAGAGGGGGAGAGACAGATAGACAGACAGAAAGAGACAGAGAGAGAGATAGACGTAGAGACACAGACAGACAGACAGACAGACAGACAGACAAGCAGACAAGCAGACAGGCAGAGATGTATGGCAGCACTAGCAGTAGAAATAGCAGCTATAATTATATTAATAATGGAAATATGACTGATAGTAGTAGTTACATCTGTAATAATAGCTGAGATTAATAATAGCATTAACAGCTTTAATAGTAATAGAACTACGACTAAACATAATAACTGTAGTGTTGAGAGTCAAGCAGGCCCATGGCAGCCGCAGCCATAGTTGCATTGATGCATTACAGAAGCAATACATTTGTGACAGTTTTAAGGTAAGTCTTATATATATAAGTAAGTGTGTTTGACTGCACACGAGCACACACG
This sequence comes from Enoplosus armatus, assembly GCF_043641665.1. Taxonomy (NCBI): domain Eukaryota; kingdom Metazoa; phylum Chordata; class Actinopteri; order Centrarchiformes; family Enoplosidae; genus Enoplosus; species Enoplosus armatus. Next base: position 13,337,478 of record NC_092194.1, read on the forward strand.
TCATGCAGTTGTGCGCATCTGTGTGTGGTCAGCCGCGATGGAATCATCTCTATTCCACCCACAGAGACGCCGCAGCAGGGAGAGGAAAGGCTCTGAGGCAAAAATATTGGAGTTTGAATGCCCAGTATTTCTCGCCGATGATGACAACAACCCAAGTGGGATCCATGCAGAGAAGGAGAACAAAAAAACTGAAATGAATTTACAGCTCACCCGTTGGGGTGGATGTGCTGAAGATGAAGTGATGATCATCTCTGTTCTCTGCTAAAATGAAATATGATGGCGAGGGATCTCAGTGCCATTTCCTGCCTGGCACAGGAAGCGCCCATCTGGAGTTGAGTGCTGTCTGTCCTCTGTTGTTGTGTTGCACGGCGTTGTAATAGCTCTTGTCACTGCTGTTGCTGTTCTCAGTGCTGTTATTATTTCTGAAGCATCACACAGGTCAGCTGAGGGAGATGGGGGAGAAAGAAATGATATTCATAGTTTAAGATGCTGTGTTGTGGATTGCTCAGGAGAGGACTGGTAAAATAGTCAATAAGTGAGGAGCTTATCATTTGAACTGGGATGGGGGAGTATCAGAGGTAGTGGGGGGGGGGGTCTGTAGGAGGAAGAGCAGTGAGAAACAGTGCTGGCAGCTGCCCGTACGACTGTCACATCCCACCGCCCGCCAGAAAAGCAGAAGGAAGCCACTCGTCATCACTGTGACAACCAACGCGTGACGAGAGGAGGGAGGAAAGTTATCCATCAAGAAATGATGCAGGGATGAGTGCACCCCTTCGTGTTTCTGCTCGCACACACACACACACACACACACAATGCCTTCATATTTCATTTGGGTCATCAAGAACGACTGTCTCAAAGAGGAAATCTCTGACTGAATCTCAGGCTTTCTCCACTCAGCAACATAATAATGTATTTTTGTCATAACGAAGTGACTGTAACCCCCCCATGGGGCTAATGTTCAGAACACACACAGACAAAGTGAAAGCACACGAGGAGGGAAACAGCTATTCAAGTGTGAACAGAAAAACACTCCAGAGCCAGAGACTGCCACGCTGACACTGAAGACTGAAGTGTCTGGTTGTGCTGTAGACAAAAGCATGAATTCAACTGAAGGAAATGAACCTATAAACCAGAAAATAGTCTCCTAAAAGAAGAGATATTTTTACATTATCTCCAGCCAAAGAAGCTGACTGTGATTAAGATTTGATTAATATCACAAAAAAACAAACTAAAATGCTTGTTGTGTCGTACACATGTAAATACACTCAATATTTCTGCTGTTGAGTGACAATTTCCAATCTTCCAGTGAACTAGAAAACCTGCCTGGTGGACTTCTCATTAGTTAATCAGTTAATAGGAACATAACCTATAGCCACGCATATCAAACAACTAAGATTTCAGACTGATGGTTGGGGATCACAGGGGGAAAAAAAGCCTGTAATAAAGGCTACTGTATATTCTGAGGCTTTGATGCATGAACAAATAGAAAGAGCCGGAAACTATGAGTACTGAGCACCACCCAGTGGTTGATGACTGTATGTGTTCAAGCTGAAGCTGCTCAGGAAAATGGAGAACCCACCGTCACATGCATGAGTCTGGTACTTTTCACCAGGGTTTTTTTTTATGATGAAATAGACGTTCAGGGGCGCCTTATATGTAATCTCAAAGGGTCCGGCCCACAGCTTTACTGTTTTGGTTCAATCTCACCTTTCTCATCAAGTGACCCAAAACACGACTCCAAATGAAAGCTAATGTTTGCTTGTTATTTCAGGTTTAAAGTGACACTGTGTAACTTTTGAAAGAAGAAATAACTCTCTTCCTCAGGCAAATGAAAAGTTGAATCCTTAACGCACCCTTGTCCAATTAAACTAACTCTAAAGCTGTAGCCCATGTTGGCTAATGTTAGCTAATGCAAGCAAATTTCAGATAGATATTGCTGTGTAACTGACATCACTGAGTCTGTTTGCTGACTCTCCTCTACTTGTGCAACTGTAACACTACGTTTTAGCATTCATCTTTAACCTGTTATTGTCACACAGTGCCTGCTGTTCACCAAAAGTTATTTGCTTTAACATACTTTTTCTTTTTCTCTCCACAACCAATAAATCTTCCATCAGACCTCCTCCAAACACTGATTCTGTCCTTAGATCTCTGTAAAAAGTATGTTAGACATCTGCTCTTTGCAGGAACCAAATTGCTCCATAATCCAGTTTGTTATTCATTTCTTTATTTTGTTTAATGTGCCAATGACAATATACAGGGTATATTTTGTGCTACTGGACTGCTGAATTGTACCCTCCCCAGTTAGTAACAAGACTTTCCCAATTGATTTTTATTTTCTCTTTGCACACCTGAGAGTGCACAACAGCCTGATGATATTGTAGATGGTGCATTAACACACTTATTGAGGAAATATAGATTCATGTGTTTTTGTTTGACATTATTTATTGAAGGAAAACTGTCAAATAATGACTGTTAGACCTGCTTGGTTCCTTCACTTCCCCACATTTCCCCACTGTGTCCACGGATTCACATTGCTCATTTCATTCAGTCAGTAGGTGGATGCTGCCCCCTAGAGATCAATACAATCAATGTTCATAGAGGTAGTCATTAACGTATAACATGAAATATGTTTTTTGTTATGTCTGAGTCGGTAAAAACAATATAAACTCATGGGACAATAATACACATGTGTATATGCACATGCACACGTCACACAAACTTTGCCCCATTATTCTCCTGTCATCTATCGGCAGGGGGGCCACAGTGGTGTCTGCAATGCAAACCAACAGGCATGACTGTAGCCAGCGGTAATAATGAATGAGTAATGAATAATAGAAGAATAATGAAGAATAATGACTTTGGGAGAAGACACACACAGACACATGTATATGCACACATCATACACACACATATGACACAGACATAGATAATTATACAGTATCACCATCTATCTTCCTCTCAGAGAGAGACAGAGAGAGAGAGGTTCCTCTGTCCCCTCTGGTGTACACAACTTCATTAAGAGGAAGTCACAGATCGGCACAGGGTGGGATGAGAAACATCATCTAACACCTCATATTTCAGGAAATAGTGCCAACGATATAAGCAAGGATGGTCACCCTCTAAAAATACTCTAAACATCCACATTTCACGCTGCAGCATTACTGTGGGTCTGAATGCCATTTAGCATTGTGATTTATGTGACGTTTGTATCACATTTCTTCATCGTGTCTATTTCAAAATTCCACATTGACTGTGTGGCAATGAAACCAAGTTGTTGTTTCTGTTTTTTTATTGCTCGTGGCAACTACAGGTATAATTCTGATGTTAACTCTGATTTGTGCTGTTTATATATACGGGCACAACAACGAAGCTCCAGGCACGCTCCAATAAATTGTTTGCAGTCATGTGATTCCAATGACGCTCGAAATTCAGAATGAGGCAGGAAGTGAAAGGCAGAATGGATGAGACGGAGGTTTACTCATTGTGTCGTCCCAGTCAAAGTGTGTGTGATAAAAACTGCAAACCTTAGCTTCCATAGTACTAAATAAAGCTGACTTGATAAGACTGTAAAGTGGGCCTCAACTTTACTGACAGAAAAATAAATGATAGATGATGCTTTTGGGTGGTAACGCTTTATAATACAAAACACATGATTAAGTATTGCATAAAAGCATGGCTCATGATTAGTCAGTGTATGAACTAATGTAGGAGGTATCATGAATTCCTGTTGTTCACCATTTAAGAAATAATAAACTATTAGAAGGCCATGACACAAAAGTAAATGTCTACTGAAGAACTGTGCTTAAATATTTCCATTTTGTACGACTTCATGTTTGATACCTTTTGCTGATGAGACTTTAATACTTACTCTTTGCATTTTTACTTGAGTCTTTTACATGGTGGTATTGCTACATTATCTGTATCTTATCTGTAGCTGTTCCCTGCCACCCTCGAAGGTTTTGCTCTGTAGTAAGAAACGGCAGCTGTTTGTTTTAGCAACAGTCTCATGAAGCAAGAGAAGCCACTTCCTACATTTCAGGGACATAACCGTAATGTCTAACTTGTGCCATGTGCCAGAATATATGTAACATACAAAGATAGTAATAGACTATCACCATGAGTTAGTATAGCAGAGTGCAGCTCTACAGCACAGTAGGCCTGTCTTTTTTGTTTCCTTCCATGGAAAACAAAATAGGAATGTTGAGAGAGACAGATAGAGATAAAGGATGGATGTCAGGAATTCAGGAATGAAAGATACCAAAACATGTTCCCACTCGCAATGTGTGGACAGAAAGCTGTGCACATAAACACAATGTGGGGACAACATTATATTTATTATATATTTACACACAACTTATGGTAATGTTCTGCATATAGCGTATAGTTATGGTTAAGGTTTAGGTGAGCCTCGACAAAATATTCAAAGTCCTCACAATTGACAAAAACAAGTAAATATGAAAGTATGAGAGTGTTTGGTGACCACTGCTGTTGAGCAGAGGGTGGACAAAGTAATGGGAACACCTAACAATATAATGCAATTTAATACAACCAAACCATGAATGAGGAACTTAAAAAATGTCCACAGAGTTGAATCATCACTACTTTGTTTCTCAACAAAAACGTTATAATCTTCCAAACAGTATTGTGAAACTATACAAACGTTTTTGGGGTTTTTTGACCACCCTGTGTGTTGGTTTCATTTGCACACACAGTCTGATGTATGCAGTATAAAATCCACTTGCCTCTCCTGACCCGCTCTAGCAGCCAGTGAGAGTTTGCCTCAGGTAAGAGGTCTGGTGTCAAACTGTCCAACAGCAACAATCTCAGCTGCCATCACAGCCTGAGCCTGAAGGTGACCACTGTCGGAGATATGAAATGTTCGAAACCAAGTGTGTTGAGAGTCTGATAGACTTGCCCGGCAGCTCTGAAATTTAAAAAACCATTAAAAGTTCTGTGGAGTCTGGTTAACTGTTTTTCCTGCAGGTCATAAATTGATTGACGGATTTTAAATTTTACAAACTGAAGGCTTTCATGGGTGAGATTAGGTTTAATTATGATTATTTTTATGCTAATATGTGCATTTGTGTTTGTGTTACTCTCGTTGTATAGGAGGTGGACACATTGCATTCTGCTGCTTGTTTTGTTTAAGAAATTAGGGGATGATATTAATAATTTCTGCACAGTTGTTGGAAAAGGAACTTGAAACTTCCCTTTCTTTCAGTTTCCCAGTCTCATACTTCCTCCATTCTCACCTGTGCTTTGATTATAGCAGTTGATTCATTTCTGTACCTGTTTGCCTGAAGTCAGTGTGGCGTTTTTGTTCTTCTTAAAACAACATGCTGCTTAGGTTTTTTCTCCTGTTCTTTTTGTGTGAGAGCACAGGTAAGGACATTTTTACCAATGAATGTAATAACAGAGTGTAGGTTTCAAATATACTGTTTTATTCGTGTTCTTGTTGTCCTTACAGTGACATTGCAGACGACAAGGCCTATGTGGTATACTTCTCACCCGGAAATATCTAGCACTACAGTGGATGTGGACGGTAATACAGCATGTGATTTGTTAGTAATTCCAATCAAATTAAACAATTAAAATCAAGAGTCTTTTGAGATAAATGTTTATGTTGGCATACTAACATGCTCACAGGGACAACGCTGATGGTAGGTATAGAAGTGTGAAGTTCAAAGCACTTTTCCCATATCGAATATTTTGATATTCTTAATGTTACTTAACATGGAAGCACAGGACTCACCCAGATGATGTAATGATCCTATGGCCACCAGTTTTAATTATTTCAACTTCGTTTCCGAGAAAAACGAGAAATGTTTTGTCTGTAATTTTGGCGCAGCAGAGTGCTCTAAATACTACAATACCCATTAGCCTCAACGGGCTGTTGCCACGGAGAAGAGGCCAGTCAGAGGTACAAATCTGAGCAATTGCGGATGCAAAGCACTTCATTGTTGCAGCTGAGGACAAAACACGCCGCATAGTTGTTGGATAGTTGACCCAGAATTTAAAAGTAAATTAATTTAAGCTGCAGATTGTGTATTCAGTTTTCTCAGCACTAATCTTTAGCTTCCACACACCGTTAGCGCCGCACGTTACAGAATTTTAAGCCCTGTGACGTTGGCAGTCATAGTTAATGTCTACCTCGAAGTTCTTGTGTACACAGGTTTGTACCATCGACGTTTTATCAAAGAACAAAGAACACATCTGATCTGTACTCATGCTTTAACTGGGAGAGCTTCATGCTCTTTCTAGAAGAGCTCCAACTGTGGGTCAAGTAACATTGTCGATGGGCAAAATTAATGGGACTTTTACTTCCAGACCAATATCTTCTGTCTGTAACTGTTTTCATCTCTACTCTCTCCTTCCTCCATCCATCATCCTCCATTTGTCACCAGATAAGCTGCCTCCTCTGCAGCTGGTGGCCACACCAGATTACCCAGTTGCAGCAGGTCAAAGAGTCCACCTGCACTGCCGTGCTCTGACCATGCCAGACTCCATCACTTGGTCCTGGCAACGCCTGGAAAATCAGATCTGGAAAAAAGTGGGCTTCAGTAGGAATCTGACGCTCACCGAGCCAGAGCAGAGCGGGCTTTACCGCTGCTGTGCCAAGGCATGTAATGAGAGCGTGAGCCGTAACCACACAGTCTGTATTATCTCCATGCGTGCAACAGGTTGGTGGTCTGTTTTGATTTGCTGCATATCTAAATGAAATGAGAGGGACATTTTTATATTTTATATGTATATATTTTTACCCAATTTTTTTTTTTTAATGCTGATGACTGGCAATGGACTCATCATCGGTCTAGACACTAATGATTTTCTTTTTAGATTTTATGAGCACACATTGGTTACACAATGGATTACAGACAATTATTTAACATGCTCTGAACAAGTACTGGCCTAATTTAGAGCCAAAACTTATATAACATACTACAGTAGGTAGGAAGACCAATGGGGAAAAAAACTATAGTGATTTTGAGGTCAATACCAGCCTTGATACTTATTTATATACATTTTTTCACTTAAACACATGACATAACAAACATGTTTGTTACAGTTGTTTCATATTAACAAAGGATCACAGGACTGCTTGTATGTGAAAGGGGTAGCTGGTAGTAACAAACAGACAATTATCACCTGACTCTTCAGCTCTACGGAGCTGTATTGGGTCTTTCGGCTCATTGTGTAACTGTCCAGCCCACAACTTTACTGTTTTGGTTCCCTCTCACTGCTCTCATCGCCTTGTTTCTGGCCACAGCAGGCAGCTGTTTTCAGCAAAAACCCTCTAAAATCCTTGATACCTGCTGCCATTTAGCAACTAGCTGATGAACATTGTCCAGCATTTAGCAGCTAAAGAGACATATACAGTATTTACCTCAAGAGTTGGTGGATCTAGATCTAGAATTGTTTGCTAACTATTTTAGCTATGTAAACTTAAAAGGTGGTAATATATCAGTGTTTATAGTGTGTTTCCACTGATCCCAAGTGCCCAACTAATCAGTTATTTAAATTTGGTTGGTAAAGGTAAAGAAAATTAAACTTTGCCCTCTGGTTGGCAAGTAATGCAATGCCGACATTACTTGAACAACTAACAACAATAACAAAATGTTCATATTTGTCACACACAAGTATGTATGACTGTTGTTCATTTTGCTGTGACCTACAACTAAAGCCTCTCTCCTGCAATTCTGTGCTGTTTCCCCCGGCTTTCAATAGTTGGTGAGAATTTAGGAATAGCTGCCATCGCTCTCTCTCTCCTGTCCCTGATCATCAACCTCACTATTCTTTTTTGGCTGTGCTGGCAAAGACTTGGTGACACATTGATCACCTCCAACACTGCAGCTAAAGGTAAAGAACACCATAGAGCATTTCCTTTTGTGTCAAATACCTTAAGCAAATGTTCTGTGGATCACTTCAGTGTCTTGGTTTTTATGTGTTTTTTCTTAAAGGTTTTCCTGGACCTGAAAAGTCACCAAAGTAAGTCTCTACAGGCATATAATGATATTTACGTTTCTGTTTGCAATTTATTCACAAGCTGAGTCAGAAGGCTGTCTATATTTTTTTCTGCACACCAGGGGCGGTTTGCCACAGACTGACAGTGACGGAGATGTGTACATGAACTACACAAACACCAACCAAGCCTACACTGATCTTGACCCCACCAACATGAATGAGGACAACGTGTACTCAGGTCTGTCATGAACATCTGTGGGAAGGTGGAGATGTGCAATAAAAAGAAGAAAAATGACCAAATGAGCATTTTGTTCAGCAGCAGACTGAAGTATCATATCTTTTATGCATATAAAGCTCAGCATTACCTTTAACTTGACAGATGAGGTTTGCCATACACTGTTTGTAAGTGTGTGGATGACTTGAAAGTATGTTTTTTGTTTGATTTAATCTAATTTCACACACGTTATTTAACACAATCTGAATGTAGTATAATCCACAGATCTGTAGTTCCAGCTGTTTTGAAAATGTTCCCACCAAACAGTAAGAGGACTTTCTTTCTCTGCGTTTGTACATGTTAATAAAACCTGTAATTTACTACGATTTTCCGTGTCTCAAATCGCTTGAACTGTTGATGGGTAGATATCTCCCTGCTTGTTTTTATGTCAGAAACTAACTTTTTAATTTACTTCAACCATCCCGAGACAGCAAATTAAACACACAAATGAATCTTTAATCACAAGAGGTTGCTGTATGGAGTAAAAAAGAACTGAGCACAATACAAGAGAACATAAGCTGTTGCACTGAATAGAAAATGCATCATAAATCTGTTTTGCGACAGCAGGTAAAGTCACAGTATATAAAAAATACAGTATAGTACATATACAACAGATAGCTGAATATAATAAGTGTTGGCTTTCTTTGTTGCAGTGAATAATGGGACTTTGTACCGTGAGACATATGTCACAATATTGGATGCCAGAGGGGAAACATAGCTCAAGCATTATTCCTTCTGTTCCCTGATTTCACAATAACAGAAATAAAGTAGTAAAACTGTAACTTATCTGATGGGTGACACAATCTCATTATCACATATTTTACCGTGTGTGTGTGTGTGTGTGTGTGTGTGTGTGTGTGTGTGTGTGTGTGTAATCTAGAGAGAAGCTCCACTTTAAACACCAAAAAAATAGATGGCCAGGCAAAACTTCTGCTTTTCAGCTTGAACTTCCTTGAACAGGAAGAGAAGAAGAACTGATGCAATTCAGAACACAGCTCCTGCAGTATGCGGAGATCAAATGTCAAGACAATGTGTGTGAGACCACATTAAAGAAATTCTGTAAATTACATAGACAAAATACTGTATGTTATGTAATCTTTTATCAGTGGTAACATGAGAAGTCTTCCACACACAACAGTTTTCATCATTTTTATACAAATATTACACTTACAATGTTTAAATCAATCCATTTCGGGCTGTTGGAGCTCGCTCTGGAATCTCTGGCTCTGATTCCTGCTGTCTATGGAGAGCTGTGAGGTGACCGTCTGTGAGCACCCGTCTCCCTTTCCTAACTTTTTAATGTGAGCCATGATGAACCTTCGAAACTTCCTGGTGGCGAAACAATAAACTACAGGATCCAAAATACAGTTGAGGCCCATAAGAACCAAGGTGATCTGATGTGCATCATTGAGCACCTGAAGTGTCCCCTGGTCCCACTCTACGTGGCCCCAGCCCTCTTTGATCTGCAACACTGCCAGTGTCCAGAGGCCTTGTATTACATGGTGGGGCAGGAAACACAGAACAAACACTCCCACTACTGCCAACAACATCTGCAGAGCTCTCTGTTTCACCCCCCTGGGTCTTTTAGTTGAGGAGGACATGGTCCTGTTGGACTTTCTAGATATAATTGTTGCAGACCTTGGACCTTGAGAAAGTAACGCTCGAGCAATGAGGGAATTACACACCACGACAAGAAAAAAGATGATAAAAAACATTCCAATTATTGCAAAATGAGTGGCAGCCACTGTTTTCTTCTGCAAATCAGTTTGGTTCTGGTACCCCTCGAAACAGCGAGTGACGTTGTTCTCGTCAATGTTGGTCCCTGGAAACGCCAGACTTGGAATAGCCATCGACACGGTCAACACCCAGATGACAACGCACATGATGATCCCACGACGCCTGTGGTCTGAAGAGGCCGCATCCAGAGGCCGGGTGATTGCCCAGTATCGATTGACGCTGATGGCTCCGAGGAAGAGGATGGAGCTATAGGTGTTGATGAAGAACAATGAGCCAGTCAGCCGGCACATGAAGTCTGTGTAGACCCAGTTACCATGGCGACTATAATAGCCAATCCAGAAGGGAAGGGCACACACAAAAAGGAGATCGGCGATGGTCAAGTTTGCCATGTAGATGCGGATTTCACCCATGGCCTTGGCTTCACGGAGGCAGCGCAGGACGAACAGCACGTAGAGGTTAGCGAAGAGGCCCAGGATGAAGATGATGCCATAGACAACGGGGAAGAGGACATAACGAAACTCAGAGTCCAGGAAGGTTGAGTCATTACGGGCTTCAGAACCCAGACCTGTTGTGGTAACTTGTTCTGTAGTTGAGGCCAGCATTTCTGTCTGCTGGAGATGAAACATATCAACATCAGTGTAATGTCCCATCACAACATAAAGCATTCTGATGGTTCTTTAGACAAAAGAAGTACACTCAGTTACCAGTTTATTAGGTAAACCCAGCTTAACTGCAGTCTAATACAACAGTGATGCAATAAATCCTTCCTTAATGTTTAATGTGTCCTTAAAGACACCGCAGGCAGTCTCATTTTAATTAGTCCCAGTCAGCGTTAAAGTTTAAAACAGGCTTGATATGTTGTACTGTTTTTTTAAAGAAAATTAAAAAATGACAGGCTGTCGACTTACCAGACTGCTTCCTCTCCTCTAATGTGTCTCAGGGTGTGAACGCTATGAATGCCTCAGTAGCTGTAAAGTACGGCTAAACTGACTGAATGGGCGTGTTTGTGTCTTTCAGTGGGAGTGTTTCAGAGGTCAAGGCAAACTCCTTTCAGTCTTCTAGAAAACCCCTGATGGTGCAACACGCATATCTACCGCCATGTCTCTTTGCTCCCTTCCGTCAAGTTTTCACAATTCTCAATTAACAACTTTTTCCAACTTTAACAAAAGATATGGATATTAATATTAGATAAATATATCAAATCAAATCAAAAAAGAGATTCACTTTAAGTGATAATTCACATGTTGACTGGCTGCTGCTCTGAAACCAGGTTTCCAAAGAATTACTTCTCTTTGCTGCCTCCCTCAGCTCTTTCTCCCTCTTTAAAGAGTGCAATGTGCATGAACATGACATAATTTACAAAACAGCCAACTTCATTCCAGGTAAATATCAAATGACATAGCTAGCCTGCTCTGGCCACATTGGAAGAAAAGCAATATGAAATAACAGACTTCAATTTATTACACCTAAAGCTAGTATTAGCAACATTACTATGAGGCTATGTGTAGCAATATACCTGCAAGCAATGCAGCTACATACAAAAGGATGCTATTTTAATGTCATTTATTACGATGGGTGTCTTCATTATTAATATTATATTATGATTGCCACAGATGCCACGAAACCACAAATCAGACTACAAAAGTACTTTCATGATTTCCCTCAAGGTATGTGCTGTAGGAAGAGGAAAAGACAACTCCCCAGCTGGATAGGCATAATATACCTAGCTAGCTTTAACCTATCGATTTCTTGTGTGGTTCTCTATGTCCATACAAACAGTGTCAAACTGGTTCTTAGCAGCAGCTGAGGCAAGTGTACAGTAATGCATTTAAACCACACGGGGAGGAAGAGGCTAATAAAAAGAGCAAAGGAATTATCGTGCTTCAAACAGTGTACAGTGGTGAAGAACAGATCTCACGAGAAGATCTTTGTCCTGCAATTCTGTGCCGCTTTCCTCGACTTACAGTAAGCGATGAGAATTTAAGAATAGCTGCCTTCGTCCTCTCTCCTGGCCTTGATCATCAAGCTCACTAATCTATTTTGGCTGTGCTGGAGGACCCAGATCAATCCAGAGCTGGAGAGATCTTGTTAGGGCAGCTTGAGCGGAGGTGCCCACGAGGCACCATGTACGTGCACCACAGAGCGCAAGCGGCTCTGCCGGAAAGTTTAGCTGCAGTCTTACTGCTGTGGGAATATCATGGCTTGAGGAGAATCACTTTCAAACAGATCATTGCCTGAATTGATCTGCAGTTAGGGATCCATGGTGAGTTGATTATTTGGTCCCAACCAAAAGAATGTACTTTGATTATTCTACTTTTACTCAAGTTATTTAACACAGTCTGAATGTGGTAAAACTCACAGATCTGTAGTTCTAGCTGAGTGAATATGTATGTCCTGTTGATGGGTAGATGTCTCCCTGGTTGTTTATATGTCAAAAACTGACTTTTTAATTTACTCTAACCATCACGATACAGCAAATTAAACACATGGTATACATGAAATTTCAAGTACAAGATTATATATACCATAAACCATGCATGGCTATTTTGAGTAAAACCAGCATCTTTTCCTTTCGGAAGATCAAAATAACAGTTCACGCTTTTTTTTTGGTGCAATTCAAGATAACAAAAGCTGTTCCACAGAATAGAAAATGCATCATAAATCTGTTTTGCAACAGCAGGTGAGCTCACAGTATACAAAAAAATACAGTAGTACATATGCAGCAAATTGCTGAATAAACTTTGGTTTTCTTTGTTCAGTGAATCATGAGATTTTCTACCGTGAGACATATGTTGCAATATTGGATGCCAGAGGGGAAACAGCTCAAGCATTATTACCTCTGTTCCCTGGTTTCACAAAACTGGAAGTAACTTGTCCAGGCAAAGCTAAAGAAAAAAACTGTAACTTATCTGATGGGAGACAACAACAATCTCATGATGACATATTTTACTGTTTTTGTATGGAATCTAGTGAGACGCTCTAAACACCTAAAAAGAGATGGCTACGCTCTCTCTGTATATATTATCCTTGACTTGTATACTGCTTTTAGATTCCTACTTTGGGCAAAACAACACCTGTGGGAGGATTTAAATAATGTGTTCAATATGTTCATTTCACAGACTGTTAAGGACAACTACTTATAGTTCCAGAGATGCAACAAAATACTGTAAGTTATGTAATCTTTTATCAGTGGTAACATGAGAAGTCTTCCACACACAACAGTTTTCATCATTTTTATACAAATATTACACTTACAATGTTCAAATCAATCCATTTCGGGCTGTTGGAGCTCGCTCTGGAATCTCTGGCTCTGATTCCTGCTGTCTATGGAGAGCTGTGAGGTGACCGTCTGTGAGCACCCGTCTCCCTTTCCTAACTTTTTAATGTGAGCCATGATGAACCTTCGAAACTTCCTGGTGGCGAAACAATAAACTACAGGATCCAAAATACAGTTGAGGCCCATAAGAACCAAGGTGATCTGATGTGCATCATTGAGCACCTGAAGTGTCCCCTGGTCCCACTCTACGTGGCCCCAGCCCTCTTTGATCTGCAACACTGCCAGTGTCCAGAGGCCTTGTATTACATGGTGGGGCAGGAAACACAGAACAAACACTCCCACTACTGCCAACAACATCTGCAGAGCTCTCTGTTTCACCCCCCTGGGTCTTTTAGTTGAGGAGGACATGGTCCTGTTGGACTTTCTAGATATAATTGTTGCAGACCTTGGACCTTGAGAAAGTAACGCTCGAGCAATGAGGGAATTACACACCACGACAAGAAAAAAGATGATAAAAAACATTCCAATTATTGCAAAATGAGTGGCAGCCACTGTTTTCTTCTGCAAATCAGTTTGGTTCTGGTACCCCTCGAAACAGCGAGTGACGTTGTTCTCGTCAATGTTGGTCCCTGGAAACGCCAGACTTGGAATAGCCATCGACACGGTCAACACCCAGATGACAACGCACATGATGATCCCACGACGCCTGTGGTCTGAAGAGGCCGCATCCAGAGGCCGGGTGATTGCCCAGTATCGATTGACGCTGATGGCTCCGAGGAAGAGGATGGAGCAGTAGGCGTTGATGAAGAACAATGAGCCAGTCAGCCGGCACATGAAGTCTGTGTAGACCCAGTTACCACGGCGACTATAATAGCCAATCCAGAAGGGAAGGGCACACACAAAAAGGAGATCAGCGATGGTCAAGTTTGCCATGTAGATGTGGATTTCACCCATGGCCTTGGCTTCACGGAGGCAGCGCAGGACGAACAGCACGTAGAGGTTAGCGAAGAGGCCCAGGATGAAGATGATGCCATAGACAACGGGGAAGAGGACATAACGAAACTCAGAGTCCAGGAAGGTTGAGTCATTACGGGCTTCAGAACCCAGACCTGTTGTGGTAACTTGTTCTGTAGTTGAGGCCAGCATTTCTGTCTGCTGGAGATGAAACATATCAACATCAGTGTAATGTCCCATCACAACATAAAGCATTCTGATGGTTCTTTAGACAAAAGAAGTACACTCAGTTACCAGTTTATTAGGTAAACCCAGCTTAACTGCAGTCTAATACAACAGTGATGCAATAAATCCTTCCTTAATGTTTAGAGATGTTGATTCAACCACAGTTTCTAATATTTTGTGAATTTTTTCCAGCAAAAAATGAACATTATAATCTTAGTGTGTAAGTTTAGTCTGACTGCTGTTTTTCAAAAGCACTTTGACCTACCTCACTCATAGGTAAGTATTAAAAGTAAGCTTTCTTCTCAGTTGTGAGCTCTCTGTGCTGCATCTTCTAACTGATTAATTAATTGCCAATATTGAAGTCGCAGCTCTTTGGTGAGTTTAATCATTTTGATTTGTCCAGTTTAACAGTTTAAAACAGGCTTGATTTGATTAGCCTGCCTCGATATGTCATACATTATGACATCATGTATGTCACGCTTTAAAGAAAAAGAATAAAAGAGCAAATCACAGGCTGTCGACTTACCACGCTGCTTCTCCTCCTCTTCTATCTCTCAGGCTGTGAACGCTGTGAATGGCTCAGTAGTTATAAACTGACTGAATGGGCGTGTTTGTGTCTTTCCGTGGGAGTGCTTCAAAGACGAAGGAGGTGTGTGAACTTGTCTGGTGCGACATGCATACCCACCTCTCTATCTTCCCGTATATCCCATATCGTGTTTGTTCCTGTCCGTCCATTGTATTTCCCGGTTCTTAGCAATATGTTTTATGTGACTTGAAATGATGAGTTGAATAATAGTACTGCTGAGTGTTTGACACATGACTCGTGTATTAGCATACCTCCCAGCACACTTTGTTTGAGGGTTAAAACTCTTCAGAGACCATTCTTCTTGTGGTTAAAGAAAGCATAAATGATGGAAATGTGCTGTTTCTTTTAATACATATTAAAGGAATAGTTTGACATATCAGTATGCTTATTTGCTGTCTGGAAATACGGTAGGGGATATATCTTCCTGTGTATCCCATGTGGTGTTTGTTCCTGTCCCTCAAAACAAAAAAATGTTAAACCTGTAATTGTATTTCCCTGTTCTTAGCAATATGTAAAACATTTTTCTGAGCAAGTGGAGACAACACCAATAATGTGGTGTCGGCTATATAAATTATAGTAGGTTCAATATATCAAGGATTTTATTTTCACACATCACACAACATCAAGGTGTTATAAAGCTACAATAAGTCATTATCACCACATAGGCCACTGTGTGTTGGTGAATATCACTTTAAACTGTGGGCATTAAAGACACACTCCCCTCCAGAATTTGATTGTCACAACACCAACTTTAATTTGCCCCAAATTTGGAAACATAAAGTCTGTCTAAGTCTGTCTCACTCAAGTTTGATTTTATCTTATCATTATCATATTTTACATTAAAAATCTGACGCCTCTGATTAATTTACAGGCTGTCAGACCTCTGATTAAAAAAGTTTCTATCTCAGTGAGTCATGATTGGGGCTATTAGTCCAAATGATGACAATTAATCACCTAGTCTAAATACAGATTGATACTTAATTTAATGTCATTAGTAGGCCTTAATCGTTCTTTAGGGGTGTGCAGAGACACCCCAGCACCCACTGTATTGTCCCCATCCCTCCTCTTGGTACATTGTAAAATGATATACACACAAATACACACACACATGCTTGTGTGCACAAGGATGAAATATTGATTTGATGATATCCACTTCCTCGTTGTGTTAAAATGCACCTCTTGTCCATAAATTCACTACTTCCAACTTAAACAAAAGATATGGAGATTGCCATATTTGTATATATTTAAAGTATATAAGAACTGGACATTAGATATTTCAGTAATGATTCACTTGTAAGCACATATAAAACAATGTCAGATTTAACTGGTTCTTATTCTCGCTTATCAGCAGCCAAGGCAAGTGTGCAGTAATGCATTTTAACCACACAGGGGAGGAAGAGGCTAATAAAAAGCGCAGATGAATTCTCCTGTTTCAAATAGTGTACAGTGGTGGAGTGATTTTCGCCCAGGTGAGACTCCACACACAGCACTGTGTGAACTGCATGAACCACCACTCTCACTCTCTATGTAGTTCAAAGCAGCACCAGCCCCCCTCTGTGGTAAATGTTTAATTCCAGTTCCAATGTACAAGCACACAACACAACACGTCCTCCTCTTCCTGGTGCCACAGTGTAATTCCTAGATTAAGGTTAACGAGCCTCCCCAACCTTATTGCTGTTATTATGGCTTGGCGGTGGAACAAGAGAGCAGAGCTTTTTGGTGGTTGTGCCCTGCATGACTGCCAGACGTGCTGTGCCATTGCTGGGTATACAGGCTTACACTGTAGAAAAAAATCTTGTTGATCGTGGTTTGGGTGTGGATTCAAGAGATTCCACAGCAAGTGAGTGAGATTTGTCTTGGTCATGAAATGGAGAGCAGTTTATGTGAGATGTGGTTTGGTTCGAAGTACGTTATTGGATATGTGTAACTTTTAACATTAACTTAAATGTAAATGTAATGTAAATACATATATTTATTCTACTAAAAAACTCGTTTTCAGACACATCTCAAACTCACAAACATGAGTTACTCTGACTTGAAGTTACGTGACTTAAATGATGAGTTGAATAATTGTACTTCTGACTGTTTGAAACATGAGTAGTGTATTAGCATACTTCCCAGCATGCTTTGTTTGAGGGTTAAAACTCCCTAGAGACCAGTCTTTCTTGTGGTTAAAGAAAACATACATGGTGGAAACTTGTGTCTTTTAATACATATTAAAGGAATAGTTTGACATTTCAGTATGCTTATTTCATTTCTAGTCTGGCTATGTCAAAAAGTAACAAAATCGGCCATGGTTGCTGTGCCCGAGTTTTCAGTCTTTATGCCAAGCTAAGCTAACAGGCTGTAGCTTCATGTGTACTGTACAGACATGAGGGTGCTTAAACAATCTTTAAGCTAAGTCACGGTTGCTTCCTTTGGAAGTAGTGAAAGCAACCCAAACCATGATGAAGATTAGTATCTACTTCAGTTTGTAGCCCCAAACACTTTCAAAGAGTTGCCATGATTAGCCGGGTGCAGCGACTCTGGTACAAAGTTGACTTCTGCAGGAGCACAGACAGCCATAAGGCCCGTGTGACAAAGGAAGAACTCTTCAAACTGATCACATATAACTGGCAGACAGACTGTAATGGTTGTCGGTGTGACTAAACAATAACTGATATTTTGGCCACTTGGGGATGGAAACAAGCTGTAAATACAACACTGACATATTGCCTTTTAAGATAATATAGTGAACTTGCAAAGACAGTTGTTCATCCAGCAGTTACGGGGTAACATTAGCATTAATTTGGAGTTGTGTTTCTGGCCACCTGGTGAATGTAAGTCTAATATTCATTCTACTTTAACTCTGCTACTGTTCTCTATCAACTCCTGAGGGAAATATCCAACTCTTTATGCTCCACTATGTTCAGTGAACTTAACTCAGCTGAAATTACATTTTCACAACTCATGAGCCAACATACTTGTTCAGTTAAGTCACATTTTTAAGAGAAACCAAATTTTTTAAAGTTTAACCAGCTTGCAGTGTTTTACAGTGTAATGTTAAGTAACTTTTGGATTCAAATATACCATCCCATTTTGCACTGGCCGTTCTGATATGCTTCACAAATTCTTCCATAGGTTGTACACCTGCCTCTTTCTCCTTGCCTGCATGCCACTTGATGCTTTTTCTCAGATATACCCCTCTATACGGCCTCGAAACGGCCCAGAATGAAAAAATAATCAGATACAGATTCATGCAGGTGGTCCCTGATGTTCTGCACTGCTGCACAGGTCAGTCCAAGGAATCCTTCTTCCCAAGGAGTGGTTGTACTTTCAGTCCAGGTGTGCAGAGACAGAGAGGGAATGCAGCCAGGACCTCAATAGCTTCTTTTTTTTAATGGGATAGCTGGCTATCGCCCTGGAAGAGCTATATACTCAGAGTCATGCATTCCTCGGGGAGGCAGGAAGGGAGGGAGCTGCCTGTGTGGAGCTCTTCTTGTCCCATTAACACCTTTTCACAGTTGCTCCTTCACCTCACCTTGATCCGTGGCACTTTGACATGAAGACATGAAACGCCCTATTGGATATTTAACTGACGAGCAGGCTGTTGGTGCGCGCTCAGGCCACTTATGAAGAACACAGAGAAAGTATGAGGCTGAGAACTGATAAATAGGTAGTGTTTAGCTGAACGTCTCGCCTGGCAGAGGGTTCTTGGCAGACCAGAGAGTGTAGGTCTCTCTCAGGCAGATTTACTGCATGCCAAAGGCTGAGGTTTGAGGAATGTCCCCCTGCAGTGAGACAGAGAGGGCCATGGTAGGGTGAGCTAGACAGACTGAGGAATCTGTACTTCAAGATAATATAGGACCTGACAGTACGACAAGATGCTTTTATTCATATCAAAGGATTTGGAGCTCTCTCCCTCTCATGGGACATTCTGTGTGTTTCCAAATTAAGACATAAAAACCTCAAACATCAAAACTCAGTAAGAGCGGTTGGAAGTCACCCACTAGTGATGGAAAAGATTCACATGACAGTATTGTAGTGAGGCTGTCCCTTCAAACATAGCATCTGCACGCCACGCTACAATGATGTTAGTTTACACAATGTTGCACAATGTTGTCAGTGCTTGATGGCATCGGATAAGTGCATGTTTCCCTCCATGACAAGCTGCCCCACATTTTGATCCATCAGGGTTACATCTGTTTAAACACTGGCCATAACCCACTCTGATAGGACATCGAATTAAGCACATTAATCCTTATCCTCGCTGTAAAAAGGACATAAAGTAGGAAAGCTCCGGTATAAGCCACATTGTGGCATTAAATCCTCCTACTCTGGTCTAATTTTATTTCTTACATGCCCATTTTGTAGTCAAAAGAATATTGTCAGGTGGCTATTGACCTGATCCTTGCACTCTGTACTGTTGGCTGCTTGTAATTTTGGTGATCTACACAGGATTATTAGAGATTAGTCTGCTGTTGCAGCCAATGCAAGTCGCTCTCTGGATAAGATAAAATACCTACAATGAGAAATACAAACAGAAATCACGGGGGGCTTCTTTTTGAAACACAATCAGTGAGATAATTTGATCATGATTTGTGCTATTCATCCACAAATTCTTATTGGAACAGACAAGTTAATGCTGCTGGGTGGTGAAGGATGTTTGTGATTAGGAAGGATGTTGGCTTGAACACTGCTCTTCCTGAATCAGCTTGCCTGTGTGTGCTACAGTGTGTGCTGTAGGAGATTATATTCCCTGCAACCCCTGTCCTTGTGCATTAGATCGCAGTCTGTATTATGCATTTGCATTTATATCATTTGATGTATTAAGGCAAATTCCCCAAATGACAGAAACTTGTCTGTGCATGAGCCAACCCTCTCAAGACGGATGAAACATGACCAATACACATCCCCATAAAAAAGAGGCTTTTTCCATGCCTGTCATTACTTATATGTCATCTCGCTGTTTCTATTGCCCTGATGGATTTTTTTGTGCTTTGCTTCTTCATAGATCAAGAGTTGTTTTAATGTCTAGAGCAGACCAGTAGCTCTGGAAACTGAGGGATGAGCCCATATTCCACGGCTCCTAAAACTATGTTTCTCTCTTGCACTGTGCCTTTATCTTTTAAGACACATTAACATAAGAAATATACAGACAGACGTATAGTTTATACAGAAATATATATGCACACACATTCATATTCACCCGCACCTGCGCTTGGCTTTCCTTTCAGGTGTCTGGGCATGCCTTTAGCTTGCAGCAGCCTCTGACAGGATTTAATTTCTCTTTTATTGCTCGGTATCTTTGGCCTTTTCCCCACCTGGAGAGAGCAACACCGTAACATTACTTATACCTTGCCAAGCCCATTATGTCAAATGATATGATTAGAGCGGTATGGCCTTTTATGAGAGAGGAGGGGAAACAAAGGCTTGTCTGTGGGAATCTCCGCGAAGGACTGTTGTAATTACTCGTCACACAAGACACTGTCAAGGTCACGGATGAATGTGAGGCTTTTGACACCCAACAACTGTATTTTTTCCCTTTCACAGAGAGCAACAATGTGCTGATGGTGTTACTTTTGAATAGCAACCATGCAGTATAGATTTAGTCTTTGATAATACAACAGTGTCCTAAAATGACGGCAGCGCCTGTCAACAAGAATCAGTCTAAACTGTTCAAGAGATACAAAAACACTTCACTGTGTGAGAGCGTGTGTGTGTGTGTGTGGGGGGGGGGGTGTTCACCTGGTTGACTGGCTGCCTATCACATTCATAAGAGGAGGTTAGGGTTACCATCTTACTGAAGTCATTCCCACAGTTACGTAACTTAAAGACAATGAACCCGCGATGAAGAATTTACTGCCCCATCATAATCATGCAATACACAGAGAAAACAATAAGCTTCTGTTCCAGATATTATGAAGAATTATGAAGCACCAGTTAAAAGCAGGGAGTCTTTCATACCCAGGTACAGTGATAGCAGAGAGGTTGCACTGAGTGACAGCACAGGTTGATCCATGCGTCAGGCAGTCTGAGCTGCACTGGGTTTGAACTCTGGGGAAGAAAATGATATGACGGGGCCTGGTAGCATGAAGTGACTGTATTGTCAATATTTAGCCTAATGTATTTGCCACAACAATCCTACATAGCCTAAAACAGACTTTCCTGGGGTCAGTGGGGTCAGAGGAACATCAAGAGTCTTTAAAAGGGTTTTTAAAAGGGTGTAAATCTAATTTTCAAGAGGGTCATGACATATTACATTTTACCGAAAAAACAAACAACAAACAAAATAAAGAGAAAAAACTGTCGAATTCATAATATTTAAAAAAAAAACTTTAGGAACAAGAGTAACTAGATTTCAGATGAGAAAAAAAGGCTGGTTTTGAATAATCCAAAAGAGGTAATAGATTTTATGTGTGACGGTAAGTTATTCCACTCAAAGGGCGCCTTAAAACAGAAGGCTTTTTTTCATCCTCGTTTCTATAGAGTGTATTAATAAATACATTGAGGCATATGGCTGTAAAAATGGCTTCAAATAAACTAGAGAGGGTACAAGCACTTTTTTTGTCCATATCAAGTCACATTTACCAAATCCAGAGGGCCTGAGAGTTCTTTAGGATGTGCTGTTGTCAAACAGGGGCCCACAGTCTCACTTGCATACTTTTTAGGCTGCTTCTTCATGAAAAACTTGCTTTGAATTCCACACAGAACGTCCAAACACAGCGATGCCACTTGCATTTATCAACCTGACTGCATAAAAGTTCCATAACTGTAATCGTGGTATTTGCACATTTATATGCAGAATAACCAGCATTTTTGTGGCGGTCAGTATGCAGTTGCTGCATGTTTTACTGGTGTTACAGTGCACACAAACCAAAAAAAAAAGCTTTATAACAATACAGTGGGGATTCATAATATGTCTGTGCTACTGGAAAATAAATTCATAGTAATCTTATCTGTATTTTTCAGCCCTTGTGCTTACTTTAAGACTCTGGTAACATTACTACAGGTGGTACTCATTGAGTTTATAGGGACTTTATGATACTTCTGGTACTTAATTCCTGTATAAGTACTTTTTAATACTGCAATAGGGACTTAAAACTACGATACACAATGGGAAGCTTAAAGTAAGTTTGTTGTTAATGGTATTTTGTATCCCCAGTAGTGCAATAATATTGCTGTGGATGCTCATGGTGTATCAGTAATTGTATATGACCTATATTAAAATGTATATTGTGTGTGTACAGAGAGAGAGAGAGATGCAACTCAGACTATATTAAGATACGCGGACTATCCACTCACCGTCAGTTTGGTTTCATTCCTCCTCACCGGCCAGACTTGCGTATGTTATGTGGGGGAGAGAGGCGGGACCTCGCAGCCGGGAAGGGCGTTCTCTTTGCGGTCAGACCGGGCAGAGTCATCCCGAGGGGTGGGTCCTCCGGCAGCAGAGAAGGAAAACCCACCTTTTTTCATTGTTAAGGACGCGGTGGAATGTGATGGTTTGATCTCAGACGGGCCAGGGAGGGGAATATCCGAGAGGAAAGGACCGACGAAAGTGATTTAGGGAAAAGGGGGAAACCAAAAACGCAGTCCCACCTCCTGCCGCCTCCAACTCTCTGCTTGTTTCTGAAAATATGTGGATGAACTTGTCCTCGCCGTGTCGGCAGCAGCAAGTCCTACCGTCCGCATGAACTCGAGCCGTGTGAAGTTGTGGATTTACCGTCGCGTTTTTCTGACCCGGCGGTGGACCAGCTGAGGTAAAGTTGGAGTCTTTATTTTTGAGTGTGTTTTGGGTTGAATTGGGAACATGGGGACAGGGGGTTTCGGGGCTCAGACAGCGGCTTCCTGAGTTGGACCCAGTCAGTCGGGACTGCAGAAGTCTGAACTGCGGCAAGTTTTTCAACCCTCCTCCTCCTCCTCGTTCTTCTTCTCCTCCTCCTCCTCTGCTCGTTTAGTAGCCAAAATGAAGCATCTAGGACTGCGGCGAAAACCTCAGGTGGTTAAACTGTAGCGACCACGTACATCTTATTGTGTTAACACGTCGCAGTTTTTACAATGTGTCACCTATTTGGCGGCATAATTGTTACATGTTTGCGATTCGCTCGTGTCTACGCACTCAATAACGTCGGGCTTTTTCATATAGCCTGGGTTACTGCACAGCAAGCTGTACTCCAGAACAGGGGCTTCATGAAAACCTTAAAACATCGACGTATTGGATACAATGCTCCTGACATTCATGTAGTCTTGTGTTTTGGACACTAGGGTAGTATCTTGTGCGCCGTTTCAAAATGTAACTTGGATAATCAAACTGTAATTCTGCCTATTTCTGCAGTCGTTAGGAATATTTATGAATTAAGTTGAAATGTTTCCTTTTCTTTTGTTGACATTCATTATCAGCCACATGAGTTAGCATATATAGACTTTGTACCAGACTGCCAGAAGGCTACTGTTCTGGCCCTCCTTTTCCTTCAGGATATAAGGAGGCATCAACACTGTGTTTACCCGTACACACAAATATATTTCCTACATAAGAGTATGTTTACAGAAATGAGATACTGAATGATATGTGGTAGATATCTAGCTACTGCAGTTGTTCTAGTGAGGTGGCATACACGGTACAGGATATTGTGTGGCCTAAATATATTTTGGGGTTAGCTTAATCACACTTGGAGCACTATAAAATGTCAACTGAGCCCAAAAGTCACAAGGACACACGAATAGACTAGTGGAGGACATACACAAAACACTCAG
Organism: Enoplosus armatus; assembly: GCF_043641665.1. Taxonomy (NCBI): domain Eukaryota; kingdom Metazoa; phylum Chordata; class Actinopteri; order Centrarchiformes; family Enoplosidae; genus Enoplosus; species Enoplosus armatus. Next base: position 13,361,229 of record NC_092194.1, read on the forward strand.
AGGATATTCTAGTGATTTTTACATTAGGAAGGAGACTTGAACACCACCTGTATTTAGGTCTTTAATCTGTTGAGTTCACTGTTCAGTAGTGCACATGTTCTTGTGTGCAGGGGTCAGTTTTTGGATGATGGACAGCCTCAATGTAACCACCAAAAAGATCTAAATCAGTCTTGGATCTAGTGCTTTAAGTTAGTCTGAAAACCAGTGCCGAAAATGAATTGCAAACAACAATTTAAATGATTAACTAATAGTTTAAAAATGCCAAATATTCTCTTATTCCAGCTTCTCAAATGTGAGGATTAGTTGCTTTTCTCTGTTTATGTGACTGTAACGTGAATATTTATTTGTTTTGGACTGTTTATCAAACAAAACAAGGAATTAAAGATGTGTCCTACAGCTTTGGGAAACTGTGATGGCCATTTTTCGCTTTTCTTTGGCATTTTACAGACCAAATTAATTGAAGTTGACACACTAAACAGTAACTAAAAATAATCGGAACTTGGATTATTACATGTTATTTGTTAAATCAATAAAGAGTGTTGCAAGACACGTTTGTTCTGTTTGAGTATGTGTGCGTGTTTGTTTTCCTTTGCATGAGGTGGAATGTGTTGTGTTGCGTAGGCCACACATGTATGTATGAAACTTAAGGTGGCAGACCTCATATTCTGAACAGTATGTGCCCTGTGCTGCCTCACCCGAACAGTAATGGAGGAGTGTGTGTGATTGCATGTGTCAACAGCAGAAAAGGTAGTTGTAGTGGTGGAATACTGATCTGCCAGGTGGGGCTCGTAAAGAGCAGCACAGGGAGGGAAGGAGATGGAGGGGACCTGCCTTGACCTGTTTCAGACATAAAGGAGACAAAAAAAATCACTGATGACTTTCCAGTAAGGCTCTGCCTCCCAGCCAGCTGTAGTTTATACCAGCTGAGCTACCAGCTTGTGCTGCTGTGAACCCACTTTCTTCCTGGACTCTGCACAGGAACTTTCATGGCAGCTTGTCACGGTGGTAGATGTGTGAACAGGGTTTCCTATGGTATTTCTTTTGGGGGGGGGGGGATTATGATACCGCATGTGGAGGGAATGTCTGCAGTTTGTGCTGTCAGTTGGGAAATGTTGGGAGAAATGCAAAGGGAAAATTAAATGAGAGTACCAGCAAAGTGAAGAGTGAGATGTCTAAAATGTCCCTGATTACTGCTTGATCCATGCATTTACAGACTTGGGAAATTATGCTCCAATGTCAGGTTTGGTTGCATTGGCTCTCAAGAGGGATCACCCCCCCCCCCCCCCCTTTTTTTTTTTTTTTTTTACGTTCATCCCAGTAACTGAACATGATTGCTCAGTGCAATGATAGCTGTTCATGTTGACACAGTAGGAGTGCCACCGCCGCCACCACTTGTGATCTTGATGCCGACAAGTGAAAGTTACAGAAAGACAGAGTTTGCACCATGTCCTCTCCAGGAGTTGTCGCCTGCCATGCAAAGTAATAATCATACCCCTCACTCTTCTTTTTATGACCTGGGCTATACCACGCATGATTGGTTTTCCACTCCGCAGAACGCCGCGACCGCCCTATGAAACTGCCTGCACTGCTTTGGGTGAAACCGAAAACTAATCATTATGGGTGTGCAATAAGGGTAATTATCAGACTAAGCACTGGACCTGGGGATTACGGAGTGGCTAAATGACTGCTCCTGGGATTAAATTAAAATATTGAGGTTTTCTGCCTGGGAGAATCAAACCGCTGGGAATGTCAAACCCAGCCTGTCGGTGATGGTATTACTGCCACTCCGCACATCAAGGTTTATGCACAGGGCCCCTGCTGTTGGTGTAGCACCGTCACATCAGTGTGGAATTACAGTACGTGGACATTGACGTCAGCTGTTGCAAGTGCATGATGCAAATAAGAATGGATATTGTTATTGCTTAGTTGGATGGAAACCCATATTGAGAAATAGTCCGATATTATTTCAGTCGTCAACCTGTATCGTTATCAAAATCCACAAGAAAAAAACACAAAGTGGAGGGAAAGTTAGCTAATTAAAACATAATACTAGTAACAAACCATGTAATATATAACAACTACCAGTTATTTTCATTATCAATTAATCTGCCAGTATTTTCTTGATAAATAGATTAACTATTTCGTCTATGAAATGTCAGAAAGTAGAGAAAAATGGCCATTTTGATTTCCCAGAGGTGAAGGTGATGTAATCAAATTGCTTGTTTTTAAATGAACAACAGTTCAAAACCCCCAAATTCGTAATTTACTAACAAATATGATAATGATATGATATTCTTCACATTTGAGAAGCTGAAACCAGCAAGTGTTTGCAGGAAAGATGACTGAAATGATTAACCAAATATCATAATAGTTAAACAGACAAAATAGTCTGTCGCCCAACTAATCGATTAGTTGTGAACATAAGTTAAAATGTCAGCGTAGCTTGTTTGTTCTCAAAGGAATAAATGGTAAAAAGAAAAGTCAGCACCCACATGAGCAGACGAGTAACATATATATCCTAATAGGCTGTAATGGATCGCTCAGATACAATCTGGACAGGATGGTGTTGGTGTTGGTTATTATTAGTGGTAGACTAGGGCCTCCTTGAAATAGTACAGATGAATCGTGGTCTCTTAGAGGCTCGTATTAAAGCCCACACACAGCCTGTGAGCGTAGATCCTTTGTCAGTGTGTGTATGCGTGTGTGTGTTTTGTGTGATAATGCAATAATGGGCTCTGTATCCGGGACAGAGGCTGCTGTTGACAATATGCAGGCCAGCTGGAGTTGCTGTCTGTCTATTAGCAGCGTTGTAGGAGGATGGCTTAATGCCATATAGTCGCCTAAATGAGGCCGTGTACTATATCTCTGGAGGGTGTTTGTTGGAGGTAGGAAGTGCTGAAACAAATAGTCGATTAATCAATTAGGCAAGCGACCGAAACTATTTTGACATTCAATTTTTCACGCAAAAATTATAAAACATCTTCTTCCAGCTTCTCAATTGTAAGGGTTTTATGCTTCTACTTTGTCATACAAAACAATCAATTTGAAGACGTCTCCTTGGGCTCTGGGAAATCATGACGGGGCATTTAATAGACGAAATGATTCGATCAATCGAGAAAGTAATCGATCGTGAAAACAAACATTAGCTGCAGCCCCAGGTGTAGGAGCCTGCATCTCAACTGCTTGTATTGTGTGTACATATGTGTATGTCCGCATATTTAGGCTCCTCTTGTCACTGTGTGTATGTGTCTAATGTGTACAGCCATCAGACTCTTTTGAGTTGGTTCTTTTCCAGACCTTTTCTAACCCTAAACGTCTTCCCCTCTTCCTCCTTTTCACTCTCTTACCTCCCCTCTTCCTGCCTGACCTCCCTGCCAGCTTTCTTTATCAGTGGTGGGCCAGTGACAGGGCAGGGCTCTGTGATTTCAGCTGGAGTTCAAACTACTTGAACCGTGTGTGTGTGTGTGTGTGTGTGTGTGTGTGTGTGTATGTGCGCGCGCGCATGTCCATTTTCCTCTGTGCTGTTCCCAGCCATGTCAATCTGTCATCGGATACTAGAGTCTGAGAGTGTCAATCACTCAGCGAGTAGTAGCCAGAAGTACATCTCAGCTCCAAGCGTTCACACGCCTCGCTCAGGCTCTCATGAACACACACGCTGAGCGACAGAGCAACAATTATGTGCTCTCACTCTTTAAGAATTCCATGTCAAAGCGAGAATGAATTCTGTTCATACAACTTCTTCTGCGTGTGTGCGATTGTGAATGAATCCCCCCTCGTTAGTCCTCCAAAGCGTGCCAAACAGCTTCCTCATTACCAACTGCACTGGTGGGCTTTCTGTCCTGTGGTGGTGGCGTGGTCACTCATTGAGGCCTTGCCGCTCTGCTGTGCTGCAGGTGAATGTGAACCAACAGTTTCATCACAGAGATCTGCTCCAACGAAAGCTGCAGGTGCACATGATAGTGTTGTGTCCTGAACGTTGCAGCAGATGTCCATGATAACACAGCATTGACTCTTTTTTTTCTCCATGACAACAGGTGGAAAAACGTATCAGTTAGGTGAGAAAATCACTTAATCTCTTTCCAATTCTAACCAGCTCATTTAAATGATTGTATTTCATCAATATGCCAGATTTGAAGTGAACTTCTGTATTGTGCCTTAGTGTACAGTTTAACAAAGAAAGTTTCTAGATAAAGTCTATATATGTAATTTTATTTAGATTCATATACTGTATATGGTGATTGATAACATAACCAGACAGAAATGTCTGTTTTTGGCAAATCCCAGTGAATTAAATGCCTAACAAATAGAGGCGCTTCATCACATTTTTGCATTAATTTCCTACATTTCCCACAATGTTGTAATGCACCCAGAATTGTAAAGGAAAAGCTACCTTAGCATGAAGAATATGGCACATTTTATATTGTATCATGGCATATATTGTCATATCAGCCAACCCTTCATGAAATGGATAAGTGATAACCCCTTTTTTGCGGGGGAAACACTTTTCTTTGCATTGTAGGGCTTCGAAGTTAGTCCCAAACAATAAATACAATGTTTTACCTTCAGTTTTACCTTAACGTAAGCTTTTCTGGCTGTATGTAGGATCTTGTGTTTTTGTAATTTGTGTCCTCAGCAACATTGTAAGATTGTGTAACCAAGACTCCTATTTGACCAGTCAGCCAAACTGACATCTCTGGTATTTACTGACCTGTAGAGGATTGTATTGAGTTACTGGGTGGTTACCAAACCTGTTACATGGTGGTTATGAAATAGGAATGTTCGTGGCAAATTAGGCTTTTCTTAAACGATCAACTTTGTACACTTGGCACAAACTTTTGTTCAGAGCCAAAATCTCTGCCACTGAGAGGCTGACAATAATGAGTCATTGAGTTTGAGGAAAAACGTGTGTCTTTGAAACATTTACTGTAACTTCACTCAGACCTCTGCTCCGCTGAATGACACATTTCCACTTCCTTGTATTCTTTTATGTGTGACAAGCTGCCAAAGCCAGTCAACTTAGCAATTTTGGCAGACGGACATTGCCTTTCCTTTTGTCATTATGGAGAAATCTTCACAGCTCAATGGAGAGCTATAATTGTACGATCCCAATTATGTTTGTAAATCCTTTTGCTATATATGTAGCTGGAAGTCTAAAAAGTCTAGAGGATAGCATGACAGCATATATACGACCTTTCCGTTTCTAAATTTACCTTTGGCTCTGTAAATTATGGTATGTTGCCTGAGGAGTTCAAACCTTTAAGTAGGCTAAAACATGTGGCTGTTAGAACACGAAACCTGGAGAATTGCAATTTGGGGCATCTTTTATGACAAATTATAAGACTGGCTCAGATACTGGACGCACTGGCTCAAAACAAATGTCTCCAATGCTCCTCTTCTCCTTCTCACTTCTCCTCAGGAGTTATCCATTGGTTGTAATGCAGACCTGCACCAAACTTCCAAACTGCCTCCTAGCGCCATTTTTCAGAAATTGTAATTTATGAACACCCATCGCCCCCAAAAGCAGGCAGCTGCCCTGCTGTTGACCATGTGATGGTTTTAAAGCTATGGTAACTGGAGAGGGGAAAAAAAACTCATCATCTGGTCTTCATTTTGGCTCCCCATCCACCATTTCCTTATCGCACGTGGGCAGAGACAGACGTTGTTAGCGGTGAGTCCGTAGATGCTACAACAGAATGTAATTTATTGTTTGTGGCACTTTTGATTGATGATCTGGTCTTGAATCCAGGGTAAAGATAACTGTGAATCAATTAGTTTAGTCTTCAGACTTTACTCTAAAGGTTTCTCATATGAGTCATCCTCTTGAAGTCATGTCTGTCTCTTTGTCTTGCTTTTGCAAACAGTAACATCTATCGTGGATGCGACCTCACTGCAGCTTGTTGATAACCTGTTATCACAATAGATTTCTATGAATTTTAGGTTCTTACATGTGAATCGTGACTTCTTCTGTCTGTCTTTCAAGCTGTCTCTTCCTCTCACCCCCCCCCCCTCCCCGCCCTCCGTGCTGAGTGCCAGTTTATTTAGCAAAACACTCCTGCCAAGAATGTGTTTGTGGCTGTTAGATATACCCTGATAGCTGCAGGTGATAAGTCCTGTAATATTTAATCTGCGGTCTGGCCAGGCCAGCTACCCTGCATGGCTGGAGTTTGGACCACATTGACTAATAATGTGGGTCACTCTGCTACTGTGTTTGTGTTTTACATGCGACACAAGTTTCCTCTTGGTTTTGGTATTTTTTTTGTTTTTTCGAACTGGTTCCTGTGTGGGATTTAGATTTCTGTTGGACATTTCAGCCTCCAATAAGTTGTTTTACAGAAGGTTCCCTGTGCGCCTGTTTTGTTCCTACACTGTACAGGCTCCTCAAAAAATGGCTACCTTGCCGATCCTGGAAGAAAAGAGGAAAGAAGTGCAAAGGAAACAGACTTCAAAAACATGTAGGAGGCACAGCAAGGCAGAGAGAGGGAGGGAGGGGAGAAAGGGACGTTTTAACAGGGAAGAGCTAAAGTTAAGACATTTCTTGTAAATTCCTCAGCCACACTATTTTTTTAGGTGTTCTCCTCCTCAACAGGCCAATATTTCCCCTCTCTCCTTCCAACTGTTATCTTGTCTCGTTCCCTCTCTCCCTCTCTTTTTGCCTCGCTAAAGAGGAGAACCACCCCCCCACCCCCTCACCTTTTCCTGTCACTCCCCCTTCTCCCGCCTGGTCCAGGAGTATTTTTGGAAGTTAATGAAAAGAGAAATCTGAACCGTTTACCCTTAAAAGGCATGTCTGGGTCAGCTGGGTCCTTAACATTTTCTATGTGAGTGGGTCATCTGTGATTGTAAGTATGCGAGCGTTCTGTGCTGTGTACAGCACAGGAATGCTGTGGGTTGGGGGACTAGAAGGGAAGGAGGGTGGGCTAGCAAGCAGACCTACGTCTTCAGGAAAGGGGGGGGGGGTCAGGGGCATATTTGGCATATTTCAGGAGCCATTCCAGTCTGGTTCAAGATGCATTCTTCTTCCTAGAGATCTGGCTGAGCAGCCAGACAGACGATGATCAAGGGAGGAGAAGAAAGGTGAACATCACGCTCTACTTCCTATCAGTCTCATGATGCTGGTGGTGCAAGATGGCACCGCAGACTACACATACCTCGCTTTGATGGAGCCAAAGCTAAAAAAAGCCACTAACACAGGTGGCAAAAAGATACGAAAATACCACCTCATGCCACCTACACACTGACACAGATGTCTATAACCTCAATGATATCCATAAAAGGCTAAATGTTGAACCAAAGTCCTTCACCCAGCAGCAGGGTTTGTGTGTCTTGGGTACCATCACTACAATTTAATGAGTGTTTATATGCTGAGAGCTGTAATATGTCCCTTTCAACTTCTCTTCCGTGGCATTATAGTTACTGCTTCTCTCCCCTAGAATTTATGATGTTTTAGCCTGTTATTTGCAGTCGGATGGCTACTGACTGACGTGACAGCGGTTGGCAGGAGTTCACTGTGGCGGTACAAGTCCAGTGCTCAGCAGAGGTCGGGTTCATCACGAGGTCTCGAGTCTGTGTCGAGGGCCCGGTTGGAGTAGAGTGTACAGATCTATCCCTGACCGGCCAAAACTTCTTTGTTTAATTCTAATTATCTCTGAACATAACAGCAAAATGTTTCCTTTATGTTTTATACAGTCATGGCCTGGTAATCGTGTTGATAATAGTGAAATCAATATGGCACTAAACTGAACGTATAAAAGAGCAAACAATTATAATATCAAATACTTGGTGGGTGCTTACTGTCCTGACTCTGGTGCTGCTGTTTCTGGGTGAGGCCCAACATCAAATGTGGCTGCTGTCTGTCTTGTGCTTTGATGTGTCTGATGTCTCTTTATGTTTTGATCTTAGTAGGAACATGTGCATTAGGGAACCCCCTCCTCCAGGAAAAAACCTGAATAACTGAGTGCAGAACAAATGCAGATGCTTACAGAATCCATGGACTGATGAGTATGAAAATATGAGTCACTAGATCTCAAGCCAGTTGAAAACCTGTGGGAGATTCTGGATCAGTGTTTTAAATTGCACTCTCTACGTCCATCATCAAAACACAAAATGCGGGAACATCTTTTGGAAGAGTGGTGCTCATCAAGTAGAGCTTGAGGATTTGTACTCTTACTGAGTCTTACTGAACTGAGTCTTACTGAACATATTAAACTTACCTGGCCACCTGTTTGTGATATTTGAATAGAAAATAGTTAGTCAGAGAAATTAGAGTATAATTAATATGTAACTGATAAGAATTAAACTTCATTCTTGGCTCTGACCAGTTGCCAGGCAACCAGCTGAGACTCCAGGAAGTTACTGTTTCTGACCAAGAAATAGTCAGACACAGCACTGCCTGTAACTTAGCATTTTTACACTTTGCTTTCTGTAACAAACAAGATATAACTTGTTAATTGGTCTTTTTCATTCACTTCAGTAAAGGAAGTTGACTTAAAGAAAATGAGGGAAAACGAGAAAGATGGACTTTGGACTAGTGATACCTGTGTCAACATCTTCAAAAGAAGCATTCATAAATTCACTTGTTGATGTACAGTGTAGCCGTGGGAGTGTATGTTTGTTCATTGGTTCAAATGGTCTGTCTTGTGATGCTCAGGGCTCGTATCTCCACCTTGACTGTAAGAGGGATAAACACACTCTCACAGCCACACGCTCTCACTCTCACACACTCCTGTCTGACCTGTTCTAATCCTCGGAGCTACAGGGCGGCTCTCAAAATAAAATTCCTCCGACAGATTATTTTTCTTGTGATCAGAAAATATACATGTTCTCAGAGAGAGGAATGCTCAGACACCATGGCGACCGGGCGATTGCTCACTTCCCCCTCTTCTGTTTCTCTCGTCCTCGGCTGTTTTGTCTTCTGTGCTCTGTTTCTGCTTAACTTTATTTTTTTGTTACTTTACTTATGTGCTTTGTAGACAGTTGTACAATAGCTTGGTAAATCTAATGAACTTTGTCACAACGTTTTTTCATGTATATGACCTTTTATCTGACTTTTCTAAGTCCCTTTAGTGTCTGTCTGTCCTTTGTTTTCACCCACCCTCATTTAATTCTGGTAAGATGTTTTTCTCCTTTCCCACAGCCACCCCTCCCTCCGTTCATCCGTCCGTCCATCCATGTATTAGCAAGTCTGGTTTTAGGAGCTTTCATCATTGTGGTGCTGATGCATGCAGACCCCGACTGCTAGGCTATTTTCAGCCTCTCTTTCCCCTCCTCTGTACCCTTTTTTCCCCCCTCTCCTCAGCTTTGGTTTTATTTTGGAGGAGATCTCTGCACTGCTGCCTTTTTGTAAAGGGCAGCTGAGGGCTGGGTTGGCTGGTTTTCCCCTCCATGCCAACTTTGCTTTTGGAGCTCCTTCTCGTGCTAGCTGTCCCGACCAGGGGAAGTGAAGCAGCACAATGCGAGCCACGGCGAGGCCATAAAAATAGATTGGCTAAAGTGCAGCTTTTAAGAGACAAACTCTTTTTAGTAGTAGTAGTAGAAGAAGAAGTTTGGCCGAGTAGAGCTGCACCAAACATTTTTTTTCTACTTTTGTTTGGCAACTAATGGTATAGAGACCAACAGGAAACAAGGGGAGACAGAAGGAGTATGACATGCAACAAAGACTACCAGGCTTCCAGGATACCCCACTAATGATTATTTTAAGTGATTTGATTTGTTAAATTGTCTTTTTGATTTCAATTTTTTAATTGAATAAATGGGGAACACATTCCCAGAGTCCCTGTTTTGTCCAAAGCCCAAAAGCATTACATTTATTACCGAAAAAAGCAGAACATGTCATGTCAAATTTGAGAAACTGTAAACCTCAACATTTTGGCATTTTTGCTCGACTTATCAATCAACTGACTTATTGTTTCAGTACTTTAAAAATAGTCTTGAGTCACTGGAACATTTCTGTGTTAACCTTAACACATTGGATCACTCGCAGTGATTACACACACACACACACACACACACACACACACACACACACACACTGTACTTTTCATTAGCTTAGAGTGAAGCAGAGAAACACACACAGCGACTCAGACTATGTGCGAGTCATCGGCTCCCCTCCGGTGGTCCCTTCATCACTTCTTTTCTTCTCTCTGTGCGTCACTTTATGGCTAAATGTCAGCTAACATTTGGATGACTGTTTAACAAAAGGCACCATTTCACCAAAACGTAGTAAATTCTTAACCTATTTATATTTATACTTTCTTTTCTGTTGTGATTTGTTTTATTGATCAGTTTGCACTCATCATCAAATAACACACTTTTACTTGGTATAGCATTGAATGTCTGGCTCAACCACAGTTAGGTTCAGTGTTTGTGTCTGTGCATGTGGACACATTCAGACACAGGAGCCTCACAGGAATCCCATAACACTCCCAGGTCCCTGAGTGGCTCATTTGTGCACTGTGGAACATTGTGAAATACCAGGCATATTTTATGATCCAACCTTCAGCCGGCTCCCTCTCTTTCTCCCAATGTCTGGGTTTATTTGTGAAGCTAAGCTGGTCTGGCCATCTGCCCCCCCCCCCCCCCCCTTCCCTCTCTTTCACTCTTCAGCAGAATATTTAAACATTGCATTTTAGATGATGCCTTTTTTTCACAGTAACTTAGAGTGAGTGGGTGCAGCATGCTGCTCAGGCGAATTTGGCCAAGGAATCAAACGTGAACTTGAGGCCATGTGATGATTTGCAGAACATCGTTTGTCGCCCTGTGAGAAGTTTGGGTTTCTATGTGGCTAGACATGTATGTATATGCTTGTATGTGTAAACTCTCTGCTTGTGGCCTTGACAAACAGGCCTACCACATGTGGCTGTGTGTTTTGACTGCCTGGGCAAACAAGGGTACAGCAGAGCTCGATGCCCGTGGCAGTGAGTGACTCTCGCCCACCCACCTGGACACACTCGCTGTAGTTTTTACCTCCTTGTTTTCACCCTCTAGTCATACATTTTTTGCTTCTCTCTGTCTAAACCTCTTCAAATCGTTCTCTCATCTCTACTTGTCTTTAACATTCTCACCCGCTCTCTCTCTCTCTCTCTCTCTCTCTCTCTCTCTCTCTCTCTCTCTCTCTCTCTCTCTCTCTCTCTCTCTCTCTCTCTCTCATATCTCTTTCTCTTCCTCTCTTGCTCTTTCTCTATCTAGGTGTGGACTGCACAGAAGAATGCAGCTAAATTAGTGCTTTATCTGTCCTGTCAGCCAGCTGCATCTCCACTCCCAGCCATGCCAAGCATTTGAGACACAATTGACCTTAAAAGGAAACAATAGCGGCCTATCAATTCTGCTCTGCCAGTCAAGGAATGGCTCACTCCTGCATGGGCAGGGTCCAGCTCGCACACACAACACAAGTGTTTGGAAACTGAGAGAGCAACATTGGGCTTTAGGGAATTGTGACAGGTATTTTTCGGTATTTTTCACTACTTTCAGACATTTTAAAGACCAAACAATTAATTGTTGAGTTTACATGCTCCTATATTGTTGAGCTGTGTAAGACAACAAAGGTGTTCTGTGACATTGCTAGTTGTCATATTACTGTTGTTGTGTAAATGAGAAATAGTCAACACTAATCTGTGTAGTCAGCAATAGTGTGTGAACGCCTCTGCTGTTGTTTGTGCAACAGGGAGGGCTAGAGCGCTGTAAGTCATTAGATATTAGAACAGGTTCTGCAGGTTCACACTGAAGTTAAAGAGGTGGATCACTTTGTGTCTGACAGCTCATCAGCTTGTAGAGAAAATTCTTACTCCACCTTGACGCTCAGCTGGAATGCAGATAGCAGCAGTAGGAATGCTGTTCGCAGTCTTCAGTGGCAGCAAATTAAAAATCAGTCTTTTACTTATTCTTCTCTGGCATATTCCCTCCTCCTTTCTCTTGTTAGCTCCCTCTGTCTGCTACTTTCTCTGCCTCTGCTTCCTGTCCGTCCCCATCTTTCTCCTCTCTGTGTATCTGCTCACTCTTTCTGCCTCTTCCCTAGTCCTTCTCTCTCTCTCTCTCTCTCTCTCTCTCTCTCTCTCTCTCTCTCTCTCTCTCTCTCTCTCTCTCTCTCTCTCTCTCTCTCTCTAGGCATCCTGTTCACTGTGTTTGATTTGGGCATTCCTTTCCTCCCCGAGCAGACAAAACAACCCCAGACCTCTCTGAACTGCAACCCCCCCACACACACACACTCACACACACTCTCCCTCCTGCTAATCACACACAGGAAATGGGCTCCCATGCAAACGAGGCCCGCCTGGCCAGTGGAACCCAGGATGGAGTTTCAGGCCTCAAAACGTTCTCCAGTGGAGGAAATTGAACATGATCTCTCTCTTCCCCCTTCTTTCATTCTCCCTCGTTTCCTCTCTTGTTTTACTCGACACGGTTCCTCTGCCCTTTTTTTTGTTTTTGACACTCTTTTTTCCATGCTGCATTTGAATGCATCCATTTTGCTGCGAAACATTGCCATTCAGACCAACTAATGGACACATACAGAGCTTCTCCTCCGTGTGTGTGTGTGTGTGTGTGTGTGTGTGTGTGGCCACTGCATGTGTTTGAAAAGTGTAAGCCTAAGTGCTCAAAAGCATACACTGATAACTTATCAACAGCAGTCCATTATATGTGTGAGAAGACCGTACTCAAAGATAAACATTACATGATAAAATGTTGTATGTAGAATGAAAGGGGATTTTGAAAAGCTCTGTTTAACACTTCAGAGTTTATACTTTCAGGTAAGGAATATTGTGTTGCTTTGTAATGGTAACGCACTGACTGGACATGTATTGTGGGCCAGGACAAGGAGTGCAAGATCGATATGTCTACAGAAACGTATCTCTTTGACATTGATGCAGACGTGTACTGACAGATAATCACATCACATATTGAAACAGATTGTACAGGAACAGCAAGCTTCCTCCTTCAGTGCAATGCAGAGTGTACTAATGTGAAAAAGGACATAACACAAGTGACATTTTAGTTAAATGTCACAAGATATCTCTCTTTGAACTTCATATGATGGTTAAAACAATATAATCATTACCAGAAGAGTCATGAAACAAAACCCTGGATTTAATTTGGTCCAGAACCAAAAATGCACTTAGCAGCTCTTCACAGAATACCAATTTACTGACTCTTAAAATTATTAAAGGTTGCTGTGTTTTGTTTTTGGTAAAAAAGGATGCACTGATTGTATTTATTTGGAGTGATAGCTTTTACTAGACATCTGTATAAATACCAAAATACATAAAAACAACCATCAGATAATCAAGATATTAAGGCTGGACGATAAGTCAGTATCTATATACATTATCAATATATATTTTCAGTAGACTCATATTGTGATGATCTTATAATGTTATCTTGTGTTTGGTGTACAGTGGAATAGTCAGTTTGATTATTTAAAATCAAATCTTGATGCATAGATCCTGGAAAGTATGCTCATTATCAATCATAATGATTTCAGCTACTGTGTATGTGTATGTTCTACCCATGACACATATCTGAATGTAAAGTGGATACAGTGCTGCTGGAAATGACGCTTTGGGAAAAAAGTGTTAATCGAGGTGACGACTGGTTGTTCAGAGACAGATTCAGACTCTGGAGGAAGTGCCACCTCCCACTGTTTCAGTTTATTCTGCTGAGTAACGTCATGAATCCTCCCCAACCTGACATACTGTGTGCGTGAGGGGAAGCGAGTGGGAGCTTGGGATGAGAAGGAGGCAGCTGTTTTTAGTTTTGTTTGGTTACACACACACACACACACACACACACACACACACACACACACACACACACACACACAAAAACACAGACAAACATGTGGTCTCTGTATTTGGCGTCTTCTGGATTGCAAAGAATGTGTTAAATCTAATTTGTAAAATCACATACTTGCATTAAAATCACACAGCACACAAAATAAGCTGCATTTACACATTTGGTTTAGCGCCGTGTAGAAGCGTTGTGTAGTGTGAGAATGTCAGATGATTCCGCAAAACCTGTGTGCCGGTATCATGCCGCTGCCTTCATGAATTTAACATGACAGAGCTGAGTGCAGAGCAGCAGGGCTGTCTGTTCCTACACATCTTTTCTTTACAGGAAGGAAATAGAGAGGATGACACAGACAGGAGTTGAGAGTGGCAGCAGCAACGAAAAGACTGATTCTTTCTGTCCATCAGTAGCTACTTACATGATCAAAGTGTCTCTGAGCACACCGCTTGCCTCTGCTTCTCAGTTAGTTTAGCCTAAGTCAAGAGAGAACTCTCTTTCTGAACAGTTTACAGATGACTGTGAAACTGAAACTTCATTATTTCATGCTTTTAGAGCCGAAACAATTAGTCTATCAACAGAAAATGAATCCGCAACAGTTTTGATAATCGATCAAATTCTTTTTTGAGGCAGAAGTGCCCAAAATCCAGTGGTTCCAGTTGCTTAAATATGAGGATTTCAGATGTCTTAGTCTTTTTGTGGTGGTAAATTGAAGATTCTTTGGGTTTTGGACTGTTGGTTGGACAACACAATCAAATTTAAGACATCAAGTATGGAAGGCCAAAGAGGCCAAAAACACATCTGACATGTGAAGTAACGTTGATAACACGTTGTTACCATGACATGTTAGCTGCATTTTCCACTATTTTGTAACATTTTATAGATCAAATGATTCATTCATTCAATCCATAATGACAATAATAAATATATTTTTTTATGCCAGTTTTTACCATTTTTTTTCATTTACTCTGTTACAGTAAAAGTCCTAACGTGCAGGTGATAAGGCCTTCTTACTTGCTCATTCTGGAGCCTTTAAACGTCTCACACGATCTTCATCAGCAGCAGCAGATGGAGTTTGCTTAGTTGTCATGAAACTGTAGATGTTCAGACTTTCCAGTATTCTGAGCACCTCTTGGAGCACCTCTGGCATAAAAGATGAGCTCGGTAGTTCATTCTTCATGTATGTTTCTGTGTCCTGTTGCTGCTTACAGTTCACAGGAATGTTCCCTTCTCCTTCACCCCTCCCTCCTCCTCGTTTCTCCCCCTCCCTCTACTTCCCTCTCTCATCCTTTAAATTCAGTCCAGACTTGAGTCTTAAATCTGGATTCTCTGTGCTTAACCAAACATATGGAATGCTACTGTAGTGGAATGCTCCAAGTCTGTGTGTGTGTGTGTGTGTGTGTGTGTGTGTGTGTGTGTGTGTGTGTGTGTGTGTGTGTGTGTGTGAGTGTGCGTTAACCATGCACATGTTTTGAAGCAGATGAGAGCTTCTAGGATGATGATGATTATGATAATGGTGCATGTGTGTTTGTGTTTGTGTTTGTGTGTGTGTGTGTGTGTGTGTGTGTGTGTACCAGTGCCTCCCCAGAGAACTGAATAGAGCCTTCTGTTGTCGTGGCCAAACACTGGTTGTCTGCTCATGCATGAGTCTATTGCAAAGCCTCCGAATGCGTCCCATATCTGAGCAGTTAGCTCATTCTTAGCCCGTTAGCTTGACTGTGAACGATCTCCCCCACAGTGACTGCATTGTCAGCCCGGCCGCAGGCTCGGGGCCTTGCCAACTGCCAAACACAACAATGGTGAAAGATGGCATGAGTGTGCGTGTGTCTTGATATTATGATGACCAGTGAGTCCACTTTTACCAACCTTATGCCCTGCTTGTGTGTTTTTTTTACCACAGGATGGAGACTTTGGGAAGAGGAGCTTAAAGTGGGACAGACAAAAGGATGCATTTAAAATGTAAGTTATGCCTTCCTGTGTTTTGGGTAATGTTGATGTATTTCTTTCCTGTTTGTGCATGTTTGGGTTGGCTACAAAAGTCATGAATAAATAAAAGGCCTTGAAATCCAAATCCAAATCCAGAAATAAGTGAAAGATTTCCAAATTTCCATATTACTCTTTACGTATTACTCTAAAGCTCTCTCAGAGAGTGAGATAAGAAGACTGATACCACTTTCATGTCCATGTGTTAAGTACGGAGGTGGAGCTGGGAGGTGATTAGCGAAGCTTAACATAAAGACTGGAAACAGGGGGAAACAGCTGGCATATTCCAAAGTTAAGAACTACATCTCTAAGGCTCACACACTGTGTCTTGTTTGTGTAATCTGTACACAAAAAACAGTGTAATGTAAAAATGACAGTTTGTGGTTTTAGAGGGAGTTATGTAGAGTTCCGTAACAGTTTATCCATCTCCCTAGTACTTCTGTACAGAGCATTTCCAGTTATAGCACTGCTTGTCTGGCAACTTTGATATGATGAGACAAGACTCCGGGAAGTCACTGTGCCTGGCTGTTCACCAAGAAATAGTAACACAACTTTTTTTCACGTTAGAGATAGCCAGGCCAGCTGTTTCCCTTTGCTTCCAGCAGCAGGGAAAAAAGCTTAGCATAATGCTAAGCTAAGCTAATTGCCTCTTCACGAGAGTGGTGTAGATCTATTCCTAAACTTTTATTGATGTCCTTTTTCTTATAGTGACGTTTAATTCTGTGTAAAACGAGAAAGGGGGCAAAATTAAAAAGAAAACCTTTCTTAAACCTAGAGATACCTTAGCTGATAGCTGATCTGTGTGCAAGTGTGTGTTTGTCTCGTATCAGGTCACCCAGTCAGACAAAATCAAATGTTTCCTCTGGCTCCCTTCACTTCTCCCTCTTCCTTCACTCCTCCACCTCTCTTCTTGTTCTTCTCCTCCTCCTTTGCCCACCTTTTCCTCCCTTCCTCTCCCCCTCCGCCTCCTCCTCCTCGCCTCTTCCGCCCCTCCTCTGCTCTTTGTGTGTCAGTTTCCTGTTGGGCACAAACGCCGGCGCCGCACTTCCTTCCCTGTAGCCTGAAGTCACACAGGAGTGGCACACATACATGTATGCTGTACTGTATGTACTGTGACATAACATATGGGTCAGTGCACTCATATGCATGCAACATTCACATTGCTCTGTGGGACAGCAGCTGGTGTGTGTGTGTGTGTGTGTTATCAGGCCAGGTTAGTCAGCAGAGACAGTTTATGTGTCACTGTCTTACCATGTCTTACTTGGCTGTCTGCTAACAATATGTTGTCAATATGTGGCCAAGGCGTGTTCTGTGCGTCCTCACTGAGCTGTATTTACATGCGTTTATTATTCCGGATGCTAATTCATATCCTGTTTGAGCTGAATTCATCATCGGAAACAACGAATACCATGAAAACCAACAGGAAAAGGAGCTTCTCTTGTCAGTATCCTGCTACTAAAGACACCTCACAGTTGTATTTCGGTTTTCATAATCAGGAGCTTGATTTTTTATAACAGGGATGTCCTTGACTGTACATAATGATTCATACTGAAAGGAATAGTTTGACGTTTTGGGAAAAGAGTTAAATGAAAAGATAAATACCACATATGTCTGGACACTTACTGTGGAGCTTGAGCCAGGAGACAGCTAAGCTTAGTTTAGCTTAGCTTATCTTAAATGTCACACTTTTTCTTAAAGTGTAACTATGCAAGAGCCTCAAGTACTTTTATGGAGATTTTCTTTTGTTGTTTCTCCTGGTGGCGCACTTCTTGCTGTCTGCTCAGCTGTGTTGGCTGTTGCTCTTCATGCAAACTGCCTAAATCTTGTTCTTGAAAGTGAGACAACAAACAATGCTCACTTCCTGTGCACTAGAGGTCATTTCAAATGATATTTATTCATATCAGAATCCATGCTGATTTTTAAATTCAAGTGTTACGTGCTGAAATATTAAAGAGCGTGTGAGCACCTTTTTGTATGCTTCATGTGAAATGTAAAAAGCAGCTCCGCTTATCAGTTGTTTTTGCCTTACTTTAACATAAGTCTAACTTCTTTGCTGACTTACAGTAACAAGACGATCTGTAATAACTGTATGATTCAGTATGCCGCTATCTCTCCTCAGATATACAACTTCATAATTTTGCCTCCTGCTCTCCTCGTCTCCTCTTCCCTCCCTCCCTCCTGCAGCCAGTGCTGCATTCCTGCTGCAGTAATCCACTCTGGCAGCTACCTGCTCTGCATTCTGTGGAGTCACTCCCTTCATCTCTCTCTCTCTCTCTCTCCGCCTCGTCTGTTTTCTGTCTCTCTATCTTTCTTTACCTTACCTTGCATTATCACATGCAGTTTGCCCTGCACATTTGCTTCGTCTTAGCTTTTCTTTTATGTTTCTTCCTCATCAGAGAGCCACTGAGGTCTCCATTCAGCCGCAGCAAGCAGCTAATGCCAAGACTCAGGCTGATGAAGCACAGCCAAGCTCTGCCAACCAAGCTGTGTGTGTGTGTGTGTGTGTGTGTGTGTGTGTGTGTGTGTGTGTGTGTGTGTGTGTGTGTGTGTGTGTGTGTGTGTGTGTGTGTGTGTGTGTGTGTGTGTGTGTGTGTGTGTGTGTGTCTGTGTGTGTGTGTTGGGATGGGAAAGCAGTGAATGAGCAGGATGTCAAGCAGCCAGGCAGAAGGTTGAAGGGCTGTATGTTAAGAGCTATTGGATGTGTCTACGAATCGACAGTGTTTGTAGGCAGTTGTCGTCAGCCATCAGGCCTGGTAATAAGCCCAATCCATCATCACCGGAGAGTTTGATGATCAGCTGTCATCTCCTCCTCTCCCAGGACATATAAATGCAGTAGGAAGGAATGAGGATGAAGGGCAAAGGAAGGAAACAGAAGGAATGTAGGAATGGGGGGGTTGGGGTGATATTTAAAGGTAGAGGTCACATGAAATGGGGATGACGGTGACAGAGACCGATGGTAAACAGGAGAGAAATGCAGACGTGAGGAAAGAAAAGAATGAATAGTAATAAGATGGTGTTGTTCTTGCCCTTTACTGGAGGAAATGGCAAAATACACAACTGATGACCTCCCAGTTCAATTTCACACTTCAATTGTGAGGGAAAAGGTGTCAAGATACAAATACACCACCATCATTACATTATCATTGACCGCATTTACTACAGGCTTTTGCTTGATTTAGGTCCTTTTACACATTTTTAACCCAGTCCATCTGGAATGAGTATGTAAAGAACACATGTGAGGTAGCGTTCACAGCCATAAATCTCACCTCAGCCCTCTGATGCCTTTTAATGCATTTGTGCGCTTGGTGGCACCTGGTGTTTAGGTACATTTCTCACATTTTCAGTGTGTCTGCAGACGTCCTGCCAATGGTACTCTGCCGATGCTGCAGACACAGCGTACGGCTCTGTTATCTTCTGACTGTAAATGAAGAATTTTACGTTTTGTATATGTTTGTTTCACAGAGTGTGAACGTTGTCTAACGTCAGGTTTTACTTTTTAAAGTTCAGTTAGAAAGCGCTCAGTGCTCAATCCTCAAAATGTCCAACACATTTTGGCCTAACTTTCGCAGATTTCATTGAATTTTTTTAGGTTTTCGAGATATCCTGCTAACTCTCAAACAAAGAGAAACACATAGTATAGGGTGGAGGTAATGAAAGAGAATAATGCAAAATGATTTGTCTGTCATTTGACTGTTCTTATCAATCTTCATCTCTCTCTTAACTCTTGTCTGTCTTGCCTCATTCCTTGTCTGCTTGACTCATACTTATTCACAGACTGTTAGTTACCCTGTGTTAACTCTAACAAGTGTCATCATGTTGTGATGTTTTCATGTTCTCTTATCAGTGTGAAACGGTGACACACACACATTCCTTCCCGAGCAGTTCATCATCACACAACTGCACATATCTGTGTACACTCGTTCAGTCATATAAAGTCTTTGCTGACATGTGCTGATACCTGAGAGTACCTGAACAGCTGTTAAGCATAGCTTTAAATAGGTAGCTTGTGTTGGTCCTGATAGAAAATACTGTGTTAATGGGAGGTCAAGGAGTTTCTCTTCAGTTGAATTATATCAAAATCCAAGATGCTCACCACAAGGTTTGTAACTCTTCTGGAGCTTTTAATCATAGCTTACAGCCAACCATATTTTAATTATCCATGTGTTTTTTATCTGTACACAACAGCCACATTATTTAGCAACAAAACTCCATTCTCATTTCCCACTAGTCTAGCCAGACTGATTCAGTTCAGCTCAGTTTGGCTCAGCTGCAGTACAACAACACAATCTGCTCCCCTAATCAGGGCCTCACTCCTGTTTGCCCCAGTGTCTTGTGTGGAGTGTTCTGCATGTTTACAGTGTCAGTGACCTCCGACCCCAAACAAAGAGGGCAGCAGGCTGAGGACATGCTGCAGTAGAGTTGGGAAATATTTCATGGAAACATGACGGCAAGTCACACGGGACATGTGTTTACATCAATAACACGATTATTGCCAAAGCACTTATGCAAGTGAGCCCTGCACATATTCAGTATTGCATGCCTTTAAATACAAATAGTTTAGGTATTGTGTATAAATAACAGTAGCAGTTAATAAGGTTTTAGTAATGGTCTGATAATGGACACGCGAGTTTGGGCTAATTTGTTTGAACGTAATGGTGGCTGATGTTGTGTTTTAAATTTACAGTATACTGTAAACATTGTCATGTTTGCAGTGATCACTTATTTGGAAATAATGAATATTTGCAGACGCTTTGCCTACTGCAAAAATGTACGCATTGAAATGTGTCACACACGTAAGTCTGAGTGTAACTGTCCATGGAAACACTATTACACCTGAAATTCATTCTCCGTAGAACGTGAGTTTGACGAGAGTAGGAGGAGGAGATTGATGACAACACTGTCGACAGACGTAAAGCTTGTCAAGGGTCAAAGCGTTTGGAGCAAAACTGTTGGGGTTTTTTTGCACATTTTTTCTCAAATCATTAGTCAATTCATCCTAAAGTTCATTGACAGGAAAACAATCAACTATTATTACACTATATTATACAACTATTTTGATAAACTTAATAAATAATAAATACATTTATTGTAAAATCATTTTTCAAGCAGAAATTTGAGTGTAGCAACCTTTTAACCTGTTTTGGTGAGCATCCATCCATCCATCCAAGACACTAAATCCCTGCCTCCTGCCCTGTGTGATGTTCTGTGTTTCTATTAGAACTGAACAGATCTGCAAGAGGACCAGCTAGCAACAGGCTGGCTAGTATTTCCGGGTGCTGCTGTTTTAAATAGAGCATCTAACATCCCACCCCTTTTCTGCTTCTTGGCTGCAGCGGCAGTGACTGTTGCATGTAATCTTGTGTGTTGTGCTGATTTCTGATCAAGAACATGGTCTAATTTACTGCTTTGCCACCAAGATCAGGAGCCGAGCCGAAAAGCTCTGAGGGCTTTGAGTTTGATTCAACCTCATCAAAGTTACATCAACAATTAGGTCATAATCAGAGGAGCTTTTCTCTCTCACCCTGCCATGTCTGTCTTACCCTCTCTTCCAAGTTTCTCTGGTATTTCTCATCCCCCTCCCCATATTTCCCTCTCTCATCTTCTTATCATGCCCCCTCGCATAAGCAGAGTGCTGCTTTTAAGCCCCAGCAACAAGACTCTTGATGTAGACAGACAGGGAGGAGGGGAGGAGAGACCTAGAAAAGGCTCTGTGTTACTGGGCTAAGGCCGGAGAGAGGACTGTTTCAGCCAAGTCTTTCCAGCCAAGCTTTCAAACTAAATCTGACCATGATGTTCACATAAATGTTTGTCATGAGGATAACCCTCATCCTAAGCTTAACCTTTGACTTCACTGGCCTAAAGGTGTGTCACGTTTTACCTTTATTTCACTTTCTTTTTTGCCAAACAGAAGAATAGTGCATTGTGATTGAGATTTATAATTTACAATCTTATTTATTATTTTAACATTTTATGACTGTGTGTGTGTGTGTGTGTGTGTGTGTGTGTGTGTGTGTGTGTGTGTGTGTGTGTGGAAATGTCTTTGTGCGGACAACCTCTCCTTTTCTTTTGTATACTGTTTTTTTATCCTGCACCTGAACCCAACTTGGGTTGGTTGTGCACAATCTATCCACTTTATTTTCAAAAGTTATTACCATATATGTGAGAACTTTCTAAGAACATTTTTTTATTTTTAATGGGGTTGCAAATGACAATAGTTTTCATTATAGATTTACCTGGCAAATGTTTTCTCGAATTCTCCAATTCTTCTGAATTGTTTCAGCTCTGATTTGTAATCTGTTGTATGTGCTCTGATTGACAGCTTACCTGTAATTGCCAGGTTGGCTCGGGTTTACCCCATCAGGACGCCATCTTTCTTACCCAAACCCTTTTTTTTCCCTTCGCTCTCTCTTATTTTGGTTTTGTGACTCCCTGCGAGTGTTCAAAACCATAAAAAGCGGCTTGTTTCTCTTAAATTGTAAAATTACTTCAGACTGTTAACAAATGACAGGAAATCCAAACTGAAATGAAGCTAAATGTTCATGCTGTGCATTTCCAGTCATTGGCAGCCAGTCCTTGGAGGAAAGACCGTCAAGAGTAATGGAGCAAAACGGAGATATATATCGACTAAATTTGTTAAGGGAGAAATAACTGGTGGAAGCAAAGAAAAGAAAAAGGAAATAATGTCACTTAGGAATATCTTATCATCGAGTTATGTTGCCCTGACAGGCAGACAGCATCTGCTTTGTCATTATAGTGGTGTTGTGGTTAACTTGAATGTCCTTTCCCATAAACAAATTTATTTTTCTACCAGAAACGACGTTTTGTTTACCCACTATTTCACCACATTTCAATACTTATACTGTAAGTGGTCATTTCACCCAGGAGCTTAAGGAAAAATCCAAGGGGAGTAGGTATTCCCATCCTATTTCAGCCTGTTCTAATGAACCAACTACATGACCTTTTGTTCCTTATCCATTTTTCTGCTGAAATTCAACACTGCCTTTCATTTCTTTACCATTTTTCCAGAAGCGGTGCAAAACTGAAAGGGTGAAAAAAAAAAAAAAAACAGAGAAAAAAGTAACATGACAGCACAGGAAACGACAAACCGAACATTATGGGATGCCGGTTTTCTCTTTCTTGGAAAAACAGAAAAATGCAGGCCAAGCATCAGGTCTCCACCATCTTGTGGCTTCCAGTGCTGCGCCAGCATCCATCCACTGCAGTCGTCCCTCCTCACACACGCACACACACACACACACACACACACTCACACACACTCAAAGTATTTGTCACACATTCACATTCGCAAACTGGCAATAATCCCCTACATGAAGATGTGGTTGAGGCATTTTGATTGGACCTGGGCCCTTTATTAACTACCGTTTATGAGGCAGAAGCGCTTCAAACCCATAAGTTCCAATCCAACGTCAAGTGCAAAAGAGAGGGGAATTTTTTTTTCTTCTTTCCTTCCTTCTCTCTTTCATGGAGAGAACAGAATGTACTGAAGGCAACAGGCAGGCTAAAGCCCTAATGATATGGTGTATGATTGTAACCTTGGTGTGTGCGTATGTGTGTTTGAAAGAGAGAGCAAGCTGAGTGGATGGACCTCTTCAACAAAGTTTTACTTCCAAGTCCGTTTGGTATTGACAAGACAAAATTAAGCCCCTCTGGTTATCTATTTCTTTGTCCTCCCCAGGACCACCAGGACTCCCCCCGCATGCATCACTGTCTGACTCTCCCATTGCATCTTTGTCTTTCCTCGCATGTCCGTCTCATTTTCTCTTTACACCTAGGCATGTAACTCACTCACGCACTCTCACAAACTCACTAATTCACGTTTAGCAGGATAGAGAGAGCTGTTCAGTCTTTGTGTGACACGCACATGCCAACCTACAGCAAAGGAAAGCAATAGCAGAACCAGTTTAGACCTGCAATTGTGCTTACAATTGATACCAAAATAATAAAGGCCTTAAACTGTATTTTCTTAAGGATCCTATTTTTTTTTTTCAGTTTTTAACCATGGTGCATACAGTATTAACAAACACATTTTCAATTAATTAAACTACCCCAAACTAATTGCCACATTATGTATCTGGAGCCATTGGGACCCCTGAGGATCTGAGGCCCCAGGACAGTTGCCTGCTTTGGCTGGATGAATGTCCTTGTGTTATTTTTCCCTTGTTTCTTGGCTCATTTTCCCCATTCTGTTACTTGTATTGTTTCTGGATCTACCTTGCTTTCTTCATCAACTTTCTGTCTTCACTCTCAAGCTAACTGTACTCTGGCAGCCTACGCTCTTGCTGCCGATCAACAGTCTCAGTGTCCTGCTTCTCGTAACAACGGCTGTAGGAGTGTAGAAGTTAGCGAAAGGTCAAGTAGGGAACTTCCTGTCCAGTTTTCAGGAAGTGGAAGGTGCACAGTCGTACAGTGTAGGCAGTCGTGGCTTAAGCTGTTTTCAGTGTTCTCTTTACTTTATATAGGGTTGTGAGTTTTGTTACAGCTGCTGTATAAGCTTAGACAACATCCTGCTTTCAGACTTTGGTCAAGTAGTCACAATTTTCACACAGCTTTGCCAGTTGGGACAATAACACCCTGGCAAAGACAATAACAGGAATCTGTTAGGAAATCTGGACTCCAAATTGTCCTGATCCATCTGATGCTCAAAGCAGACGAAAGCAAAACATTAGAAACATCTTATATACTCCCTGGGCCTTGGCCATAAAACCCAGACAATGCCCTGGTTAGGAATGGGCTTCTGCAGAGAGAAGGCTTGGGAGAGCCTGTCAGTGGCCTGGTTAAGAGCAGACGAGGCAGAGCGAGGGACTGGCAGTGCCCTGGTTAGTCCGTCATTAGGAATGTGTCTGAATAAAAGGGGTCAGTTTCCCTGTCTCACGGCTCCTACCCCCCTCCAGTTTTTCCATAATTGTCAAAGAACGCACAAAACAGGGCAATGAAACTCTGTGTTCAATTTGAGCTGAGTTCAGAATACCTCAGCAACTCCCCTCCCGACATACTTCCTTCCCTCCTTTCCCTCCCTTCTCCATGTTTTCAAACCATGTTCTTGGCCAAACAGCTCCACACTTTTGTGCTTTTTGTGCCAGTCTTGAAGACGAATAATAAACTTTGGAATATCCTCCGGATTCATGAGTTTCCAGGTGTGGAAAATCAAAGGAATACGGAAATATTAGGAACGCTTATCTAAGTGGGTCATGGTCCTAAATGGTAGAAATTCATGGTCTAAGACTAAATACTTATGTCCTACACTCTTCCATCATTTCTTCAGCTTTAATCTCTTGCCCTTCCCTTTCCCTCTACCGCCCTACATCATCCTGTTTCTTCTCTCCTCCTTTCCATCTCACCCACCACCCTTCTTATTCCCTCCTGTCTTGTCCCAAATGTAGCTAATGAGGCCCCAGCCCTGCGATAAGTGAATCAGGTATGTTGATTGGTTTGGCAGAGGCGGGCCCTTGCCAGAGTCGCTTTGCACGCACCGCCGCCCCATTAAAAGTGCCCACTTGGCCGCGTTGGTGTGCGTGTCTCAGAGAGATGGAAGGGAGAGATGAGGGAGGGAGGTAAAGAGCTGGCAAAGAAATAAAGGGAGAATGAAAGGAGAGGTAGGCAGCCTGCCAAGACAGGAGTAGCTGGACCTAGAGAAACACCATTATTAACCAGGACGAGGCACAACCAGAGCTGCTCTCAGAGTTGTAGGGGCCCAAAACCCAACCGTAAGGTAATCAAAAAATATGTTAAAGGCAAAATAATAAAGACTGAACTTTGTTTCATTGTGTTGATGTTTCATTATTGAGTGGGTAAGGAGAAATATGACCACCAAATGGGAAAAATTACCATCTAGTTTTGGTGTCCAAAGAATCAACTTTTTCTCCTGAGACACATTGTTTAAAGGTTATTCTCGTACCTTTTTCAGTGGTTACATTTTCCCAGAGCTGCATTGTGCAGTATAAAGAACTGTCATGAAGAATTGCACTGTAGCTATTTAAATGTTTTTGTGCCAGAGAGCGCTCTCTGCTTTTAATGGATATATGGGGATTTTTCATAGTATTTTTAGTCCACTGGAACAGGATCAGTCAGGACAGGTTTGGATCACAGCAACCACCTCAAGACAACAGAGAAAAATTGGTCTACAACTCCCTTAACAAGCCACAGCTGGGCAAAGCTAATGCAACACAAAATGACTTTATTGACTAAGGTGTTTTGGCATTCAAGTGGACAGCTAGACTAGCAGTTTTCTCTCCAACATTTTTCCCCAGTCTTTTTCCCTACTCCCTCTACAGTCCATGTACTTTGCCGTTAGTCTTGTACTCCACTGAGAAGATTACCAAACCACGAGACCTCATGAAAGTAAAGAATAATTAAAACGCTACAGCTAAATGCTTTGAGTTCACATTGTGCTTTTTCATAAAGTAATCGTTGCCATATTGACTTTCAAAGCTTATTGCCTTGGTTGATGTTCAACAAGACATTTAATGAATTGTGGGAAGAGTGGTTTGGGCTTTTTACACCAAATGAAACGATAGAAAATATATGAAACTATGCTGGAGTAAACCATAATGGCAAGTTATACCTTGTTGTATACGATGTACGCACATAGTTCATACAGATAAAAAGATTGAGCAGATTTACTGCATTGGTTGATGTTTTTACAGCAGTAAAAGTTATTTAATGTTAAAGAAAACTACAGTAGTCTTTATATGTTGTGGTTTGTAGCTTTAGAAGGGCAATCTTTGAACATGGTACAGTAGACGAGGAAACGGGAGGCATAGATCTTGTTCTCAGGGGGTCAATAAGTGATGATGTGTGCAGATGTTGCGTTCTACCCTCAGGTCGATTTTCCTTCGCGGTCAGTGGGGGTAGCTCAGCAGAATGACAGGGGGAAGGGGAGTAATAGGATTTAGAAGGAGTTGGAAAGCCCGCTACCTAGAAGATTCAGCTCTTAGATTTATGGAGGCCATGCTAATAATTTCTGTTCTCGTCACATAGAGCCACAGATGGGTACTAGCACATTGTAATGGATGTATAAACTGACTAACAAGGCAAAGGACAACACAGCTTCAATTTATTAAGGGATCTTTTTAATGTCTGATCTTGTATCAAAGCTCATCTCTTTCTGCCTAATAGTCTCTGTTGCAGCGTGAAACACTTTTCTTTTATCATCACATCCGTCCCAAGTGACCATGAATGTGTGTACTGTTGTGACGAGCCTGTGATGTAGTGGTTGCCACGGTGACTGCTGTATATGAGTGCAGATATGTGCTATGTGAAGGAGGCCGGTGTTATTGAGATATGCTGCTGTCAGCAGAAGCAGGCAGGCAAGTATAAATCGATGTTGGAACAGCAGGGAGACTACAAAGTGTGTGAGTCTGTGTGTGCAAGTGTGTTCAGGCATGTTGAAACCCCCATACTCGCACACACATGTGAGCAGTGCCACCCCCAGCTTCTTCAAAGGACAGGCAAGGTGAAATACATGGTGGTTCAGTGGCAAAAAGGAAGAGAGGTGCAATTTGTATATTATGTCCACTTAATGCACACTTTATTGTATAATGATGAATGGTACCTTTGCCAGAGATAATGTAATGTTTTATTGTAGATGTGTTGGTGTTTGGCCTCATTTAGTCTTGTCCTATGTTTTATGTCACAGATGGAAGTGTAAAATTATACAGTATGCTGACTGTACTGACGTGCCACTGGGTGCAGTCCTTTTCCTCACTTACTGAGCTACCTTTTGAGAATGCAAATGACTGTCATTGACAAATTGTAGATGACTAAGTGTTATTTCTCCCTCCTACAGATGACAGATTCGTCTGCTAAACACCACTCTGAGGGAACTTCAGAGTCTTAAAGCGACAGTCATATCAACAAAACAAGACAGGCCACAGAGGAAAAAAAGTTCTTCAAGAACCTAAGGGACTTGATATCACTACCACACAAATGTGGACCTGTCATCAAATAATCTGAGCAACAAAACAAACACAACAGATAAAACACAAAGAATTTTGTAGCCATGTCTGACCATAAAGACATGACGCACCGCCACCTGCGGCACAAGCTACAGAGTCTTGGCCGAAAACTGGATGAACTGGAAGAAGCAACCAACAAGCTGCAGAAGTGTGAGGATGAGCTACTTGACCTACAGGTCAGTACTGGTTGTCATCTGACTGTGTATGTTTGTGTTTGCATTTGAGAAGCAATGTGTGGAAAGAGGTGGAACTGAAATACAGTACATGAATGGATTGATTAATGGTTGAACTCTTTCTCCTCTACAGGACAAAATCATCCAGGCAGAGGGCAGCAACTCATCCCTGCTTGGTGATGTGGACGTCCTGAGGAAATGTCTCCTAAAGATCCAGGGTAAGGATGAAGAGGTACGCAAAGCCGAGGACCTCTGCCGCACAGTCCGAGAGAAACTGGAAGAGGAGGAAAGCCTTACAAAGGAGCTAAAGGCCGAGATTGAACGTCTACAACGGAGGATGGCCGAACTGGAGAAACTGGAAGAAGCTTTTGGGAAAAGCAAGTCTGACTGCAGCCAGCTCTGCCTAAGCCTCAACGAGGAGAAGAACTTGACCAAGAAGCTCTCGTCTGAGTTGGAGGCCCTCAAAGCACGTTTGAAGGAGTTGGAAGGGTCTGAGACAAAGCTGGACAGAGCAGAGCAGGCTTTGGCCATGGAGCTGGAGAAACTCAAGGGATTCACCCAGACCTTTATGAATGAGCGTAAGAGGCTACTAGAGAAACAGAGAGAGGATGAGAAGATCATTCTAAAGCTGACAGAAAAATTGGAGCAACAGAAGAACCGGCTTGGCATGTCGGCAGACCCTGGTCGCGCAGATTTCATTCGGTCACGAATTGAGGATGAGCTTTCATCCACAGGGCTCCTCACTAGTAAACTGGCAGGACGCAAGAAGAGCCTTGACTACTTGAAGATGGCTGATGACATTGGTCTTGTGAACAAATCTGAAAATGAGAAGAACATTGGTCTTGAGGGCTCACAGGAAGAGGACAACAAAGTAAAGGAGCTGACACAGGAAGTAGAGAGGCTGAAGAACCGCCTTAAACAGCTGGAGATAGTGGAGGAGGATCTAAAGAGCTCAGAGTCCAAAAATGGCGAACTTCATGAGAAGTTCCAGTTGGAACGAAACCGGGCTCGTCAACTGAGCGAGCAGGTGGAACAGCTCAGGACGCAGCTGTGCGGTAAAGGTGGAATTGGAAGAAATGGAACCAGTAATGTGGATAAACATGGCAATGGAAGCACTAACGTTGGCCCCAGCAAGGTCCTGGAGAATGGCAAAGCTGATAATGAGGAAATTATTGTGAAGGGAGGTTTCAGACAAGAGAAGCCCAAATATAGAAGTGCTGCAACTGTCTCAGAACCAAGTTCCCCCAAACACAGGAACAGGGAGCTCTCTCCTCAGCATAAGAGAGAGACCAAGCTGAGGAAGGAACTGAGCCACTCAGAGGAGAGCTCTCCCAAGTCTGTGAGGAGAGCCCCCAGTCCGGCTCACAAGAGTAGAAGGACACCCAAAACCCCAACTACTGCGATTTCATCTGATAACGGAATAAGAGACACAGGACGAGGAACTGAGGAAAAGACAAGAGGAGCCACTCTCGGCTCTGTAAACACATCTAGTGATATTAAAAAAGCGTCTGTTCTTAGTCGCTATCCTCCAGCAGCTAATGACCAGAAGCCACTGAGGACCGCTCACAAACAGACTGATGGGGAGACTAAAAAGAGCAGAGTAGAAAAGTTTTCAAAATTGTATGTTGGCAGTGATAGTGAATCAAACAACTCTGATGTAGTGCCTGACAGTAACATCAACAGTATCTCTGTTTTAGAGAAGGACACAGCATCTGCCTCAGATCAGGAATCAACAGACCAGGTTCAGGAATCTGCCTCTGCATCTGTCGCCTCCACCCTGTCCAAAGCCAATGGATCCTACACAGCCTACAGATCCAACGTCACTCCACTGCTGCCGAACGACCAGGGATCAGAGGGCCATTCGTCTGCCTCCGAAACAGAATCTACAGGTTCAAGGCCCTCTGAACCAGAGCCTGGAACTGAGATGACTGCTACAACTGTGAGCAGTAGTACTGCAACCTCCAGATATCCTAGATACTCACATGTCCATGACTCGCATTCAGAGGGTTCTTCTACCAGGAGTTCGTTTGATGAGGAGCTCCACAGCAGAACACCGTTACCTGACGGAGGCCACCAGGGGCCCACACATACGGCATCAGGGATTGAGATCCAGCGAGTGTGTAGCCCACGTGAGGCACTGAGGTCAAAAGCTGTCATCAAGCCTGCAATCGTCGAGATTGACAGGAAGGAAATGATGATGTCAGAACTTTTGTCTACAAATGGCAAACCCAAAATCTCCACCAAACCTATGGTGACCACCACTAGTAAAATGACCAGTAGTATCACCATCTACCCCAATGACCCAAGCTCTTCCAGAACCAGCAGTCGCAGCAGCAGTGTGTCCAGTGAACACATGCCGATCAAAGAGCGCCACACCTCCACCAGTAACATCCTCATAGGTGAGTTCACAATTTACAAACCAGTTTGACTTCAGTGAACACTGCCATTTGTAAATGTTCTGGTAAAGACAACATCTTCAATTGTTCACAGAAGCAACAAACTTAACGTCATTGTAATGCAATGTGACCATTCAAACACTACCAGCTTGAAGCCCTTTGTGGTCAGAAATCCTGTCTTGGCATTGATCAAGTCCATAGTTCAACACTTTTGTTCACATAATGAACCATCATGGAAATGGAGTAGTATATTTACTCAGCAGTAAAATTGCATGTTAACTGGAAGTGCAATGCATTCGATTGTCAAAGTCAAATATTGTTTTGCTAGAGTCTTGTAATTTCTCATTCAGTTAATTTGTATAGTTTTCACTGATTGAGTTAATCAAGATAAAAGGTATCTTGCATTTTCATGGATCAGTTGAAGTGCTACATGATGCTCATATAAAGAATGGTAGTCATGTTTTTAATGGTGCAGGTGCTATGATAAAACATGAGGTACACGAGATGTTGTGTAAAAACAAGCCATGTTAGCAGCTTTGAGCTAAATGCTAACATGCTCACAATGACAATGCTAACACACTGAGCAGTTATAGCAGTTATAATGTTAAACATGAACATGGTCCATGTTCACCATCTTAGCATGTTATCATGCTCACATTGAATTGCTAACTCCAGGAGCACAACAGCAAATACAGCTATGGCTAATGTAAATGTCATTAATTTTGCAGGTTTTTGGTCATAATCTTAAGTACTAGACCACTAGCACGGCTAACGACTAACACTGCATTTCTGTCTTGTGAGTCTTACTATTAGCTTGTTGCAATTATGAAATGTTTTGCTTTGAAAGTATTTGATGATAATTCTACTTATTGCCAGGCCCCAGCAGCGAGCACCATGGCAGCATCTCCGTCCCGTATGAGATCTCCATTCCCAAGAGCGAGATCACCTTGCGGCCGTGCCAGGACCAGGACTGTGGGGTGGACGAAAACAATGATTCCTCATCAAGGTCCAAACTCCACAACACTTCCAGAATGGAGACCACCACCAGCCACCTGTGCTGCCAACGCAGCAACTTCAGCCTCCAGTCCCCGGACATCACCTCTGCAGACTTAAATGACACAGAGTCAGGTTTCGAAAGCAGCAGCAGCAGTAGCACCACCACGGTCACCAGCTGGAGACGCCAAAGACAAAACCAGTATTCCCAGGAAGACAGTTTACCAGACATGAAGAATGTGACTGTGAGAAGCACCTGGAGGAACCGGGGCACTGCGTCAGTGGATGAGACAGGCCGGGGAAGAGGGGGTACACCGATGATGACTGATGGTGGGTCGGAGGATGAAGCAGAAGCCACGACGACATGGAGGGCTTACCGGGCAACCACCTTCGACACAGAAGAAACGATAAACAGCGGAACAGGAGCTGCTGTAAATGCTGAGGCACAGAAGGGAGCCAAGCCGTCCCCTGCAGAGGTGAGTTAATAAATAAATGTATGAGTTGAGAATGAGTACATTCCTTATACAAAAGTAAATTGGAGGATAGGAGTGAACCACTTTTGTGTTGCTCCCTGTCCCAGGTGTACATGCGCAGGATCAACAGTGTGGTTACTAATACTAGAGAAGTCGAGGAACCAGGGCTTCGCCGAGGCAAACGCTCACAGTCTCCCTCCATGGAGGCAGGAGGCCTGGGCAGGATCGTACCCCACGCACCTGTTACCTCTCAGTCCTGGGGCCGATCATACACTCCACAACCACAGGTAGGACAACCAACTTTAGGTTTTTACACTTTTCTGCTCTCATAAGATGTGTTCTTTTCAAACAATGGAGGTCTATAGAAAGTGTTCATATAAATTAATTAATAATAATTAAATCTATATTAAATATAAATTGTTATAGGGTTTTGTTTACATTGAATGTCAATGTATTACCTGTGGGTCATGGGAGATTGCTTCAAACTAAATCAGTTTCATTCCTCCCTTCTTGGAAAAGTGGTCCTTTTGTTTTGTGTCTGCTTTTACGATAGATTTCTCAAACATTTTTGGCATGAAACAGTCATGCCTGAGCTTTTACTGCATAATGTGGCTTCTAAAATACTCTGAAATACTCTCTAAAATGCTATGTAGGTGAAGGTATTATCCACACCACTCTGCAAATAGTTTTGTCTTGAAGATAAAAGTCCAGAAAGTACAACCGCAGGGCTGAGCTCCTGGTGTGTCCACTTTGCATGAGAGCTCAGCTTGTATTTTTCCCTGACGCCAGGCTCTGCGACTTCAAGCTTAGCACAGCAGTTCTGTAGGCCCCACTCCTGCTGCCCCAGTAAGCACAAAGAGAAAAGGGTGGGACAAAAAAAAGAGGGAGGATGGAAATGAAAAAGACCTCAACAGGGGGAAAAGAAGGTTAGGAAAACCTCAAGGAGAAGAAAATAGCTTTCTTGTATTTTAAATGTGCCACCGCATTACAGTCTGTGCCCCTGCCAGGCTACAGTGCTATTCTACGCAAACATTACTGAAGATAACTGTTCAAATACTCACCTCAGCATAGTACGTGTATAGGATTAATGTGTATTTGTGTATTGATCACGTTGATGCTTCTTTTTGCACATACTGTATGTATATCTGTCTTTGTGCAAGATCTTATATTTGTGACTTTAATGTGAAGTTATTATCTGTAATTAGTTATTTAAAGATATTTTGGTTTTCTTTTCACATCTAGTATGGTGAAACTTTCACCATTATAAGCACAACCTGGCACGTAACTTCTCCACCACTTAAGACTGATTGTGGAGCTATAAACAACTAACTTCTGTACTAAGAACCAGATTAAGCCCTCTGATTTCATGTATGTGTGCCTATGCATTCACATGTGAGATTGTGTGCATATCTACAATTTAATTGATGGAGTGTGAAAGTTCACACAAGTCATCAGAAAGATGAGGTGAAAACTACGAATGGGGTACAGTATTAACTTACTTGTCTATTTGTATATAATATATTGTCAAACGGCTGTAGTGCTGCTTACAGAGTGAGCTCCATGGCTACAATAACATGTCAGTCTGTCAGTTTGACAAACTAGGCTGGACCAGAGGCTTTTGGGTAAGATCTGTGTTTTCCCCTATAAATAAACTGGACGTTGCCAAGGAGACAGACACACACATGCAAAGTGTCTGCTGTCTCATCCATCATCTTTGGTCACATTTGCGATCCAGGGCAATAAAGTTATCTGGAGTTAAATTGTCTTGCATGTATACAGCACACAGAGATCGTCTGTAGAAGATAATTCTTGAGACATTTCTTAAGACTACATTTTTTTTTTCCTTCACACGGTATACTATGCACGAGTAGATCTTGTGGTATACCACAGTGTTGTTGTTTTGTAGCTGTTACACTAGAGCCATGATTTAAGGGGTCTTTTAGAAGTAGTGCAGTAGTGCAAGACTTTTGTTAAATGAATGTTCAAACTTGTTGTTCAATGTGAGCATCTGTCAGAGTATCATGCAGACACTCACAGAGGTACACACCAGTCACAGCAAAGACAATCTGAATCTGATCTCAAAACCCTCAGCTGGGGTCTCTCATCTCCAGCCAGACGAGCCATTGCATAAAAACATAAAAACAACTAACTGAGAGCTGTGATTACCTACAGGGCCCCTCCCTCTTATTAGCCTCAATGGATTTAATGAAATCTGTCTAACACTGAGCCTCGACCCTTAACGCCCCCCTTCAGCACTGATACAGACTGGTAGAAAGAGCATTAGGGGACAGCCACCTCCCCTCCCTTCCTCTCTCTTCCATCCCCCTATTTCATTTGTCATCCAAGCCCTGAAATGAACAAAGTGACTTCAAGTCATGTATTGGAGAAGCTCTGTCAGGGTCAGTGCCCACATCAGTTCTACTGCATGGCCTTGACCCCATTTCTGCATTTTCAGGACGGCGGTCATCCTCTTTCTGACCCTCTACCACATCACTCACCCTCGATACCCCTGCTTACTCTTGAGCCCTGGAATGAGTCCCTTCCCTGTGTCTAATGTGGTAAATCAGACGTGACCTGCCTTTCCTCATGTCACTCTTTTTTGTCAGTTTTGTTATGGGAATTTCCTAAACCCACTTTGTTGACTCTGCGGTACAGTAAAACCTTGTTCATCCTGATATTTGATGCATGAACTGGTCACTCCATCTGGATAGCAATTACGAATAAAGAAATTGCTACAGTGCAAAAAAAACACACTTCAATTCGTAATTGGGCTTTAAAGCATGTCTTGGAGCACAGCCGATCATCTTTGGTTTGGATTTCAGAACATTTCAGTGGTCTGAACAGCGTCCATTCCCAAGAGGTTTGGATAAATACAGCTGTAGTTGAGACAGTGGGAGGTTGGGATTAGTTTATGATTGCAATGTCAAAGGTTGATAGAAGAGGTTTGCATTATTACAAGTTTGTAGATGGAGGCACATGGGTTGATGGAAGAGGAATGTAGCTAATCATCAGTAACTGACATCCCATTGATCTTTCTTTCACTTAGTACCAGTGCTCCTCTATCTTTGGCTATAGCTTGATCCATTAAAGTTGCAGTCTGCATGTAAATAGCAGCTGTTATATAAGATGTTATTGTTTGAGACGGTTACTTCTAGATTTGCTTTGAACATAGAGAAGGTTGTTACTAGATATTAAAATCTACATGACTTTAATTTCTTGGTATGACCATTCACATCAAAGGCTTCCCAGTGATGAGAGTAGAGCAGACTGAAAATCAGCTTACTGTGGACCAGTGAGGCACGATCGATCAATAGTCATTAAGGAGGAGACAACACACCAAATTCCTTTAAGTACCCTGGAGCAACCTGGGAAAACTGATAGCTTATTGATTTGCTTTCTTTTTTTAAACCTCATGTATAAATTATTTGGATGTCATTTATTCCGACTTTTATGGGACAGAGAATGACATCTTTTCATCTAAGGTCACGGTTGTGTCATCATGCTCTGTATCCATGGCTGCTGTTTAACCTTGACTGTTGCTGGCTTTATGGATGGCAGTGTCGGTCCACCACTTTGGTCCAGAATGAAATATCTTAACAACTGATTGCTGATGATATTTTGTGCAGATGTGACTTTGTTGATCCCCTAAATTTACCTATAGCACCACATTTTGAATTTGTCTAATTTTAATTTGCCTGATACTGTAACCAAATACCTGCAAAACGATTCCCATCAGCCCCTGCTGCACTGTGTTTAGTGCTAATTAGCAAATATTAGCATGCTAACATGCTTAACTAAGATGGTGAACATGAACATTATACCTGCTAAACATCAGCATTGTGATCATGTTAGCATTAGCTGACAATAGCATTTAGCTCAAAGCACCATTGTGCCTGAGTACAGCCTCATAGCTGTAGACTTAGTCTTGTTAAGACTCTGACATAGTGGGCAGGACTGGTTGCAGGGAAAGAGCATACACATCCAGGTCAAAACACACTTGAAGGCCAATTCTGATATGAATAAACAGGTCAGTGTTAAAATGGGGGAGTGCCTGCTTTCTGTAGCAGTCTCTCCACACTTCAGAGTACAGAACAGAACAGCATTGTAGTAATTCCTCCCCGCTGTAGCAGGAGGAAACCTCAGCCTGTACATGAATGAGCCGTGAACTTATGTTTGGCTGAGGACAGCGGGGCAGATATGGCCAGTGAGCAAGATATTAAAACATCCTTTGTTGAGTCAAAAACCAGTGGCTGCAAGGTAAAGTGTGGGATCTGAGCTGCTCTACTATTCACCGTTCGCCTGATGTGACCCGCACAGAAAAAGCTCTCTGGAATAACAGTCTGTGCAGCAGCTTAAGTTGGACTGTGGGATGTTTTCAGTAGTAAAACATCAGACAACAGACACTGTACCAATGACCTGTGAAAAGCAATAAAAAAAATGGCTTTTATAAATCATAACCAATAAACAGATCATCATCTGGGCAAATGAAACACAAATTTCACCTTTTCTGGAACATTTCATCTGGAGTGTCAAGAGTCTTGTCTTACTGGAAAGGTGATTTAAGAGTTTGGATTGGCAAGACAACACCATTCCTTTAAAATTGGGCAAGAGACCAAGGGCAGACAGATTTAAAGCAGGGGCATAATTTGTTCTGCAGAAGCTCTGACACGCTAACACTAACTTGTGTTATTTCTTAAATCTGCTGGCCTTCATTTGGTATTAGAGGGTCTTCTCACAGTGTCTCTTTGGTTTTCATAGTGAACTCTTGGAAACCGTGTTGATAATTGTTAAATGGAGAGCCTTTTTTCTCATAAAAGTCCAGAGTGCATGAGCTGAATGAAGGATTTCTAGAGATCTACACGTAAAGCCTAAAACACCCGTAAAGGAATAGGTCGACATTTTGGAAAATGCACTTATTCGCTTTCTTGCAGTTAGATGAGAAGATTGATACCACACACGTCTGTACTGTAAACATGAAGCCACAGCCGGTTAGTTTAACTTAGCATAAAGAGTGGCTTAGAAATAGTCCAGCCCACAACTTTTTACACTTTGGTGTGTTAATAAGTGAGTTTTAGAGGTACTGCTATGCAGATTTGGTCACCTTTGGACAGAGCCAGGCTAGTTTTTTCCTCCCATTTCCAGTCTTTATGCTAAGGTAAGCTAATCTGATGCTGGCTCCAACAAAATATTCATCATCATCTAATTCTAGGCGAGAAAGAGAATAAGCTTATTCCAAAAATGTCAAAAAGACTCCCCTGTTCATTTGACATGTAAAAGTTGGAGATGTGTACCTAACAGCACTGCTTTTCTTTGTCCCACCTTTTCTTTTTTCAAATCATCATGCTGTGCTGCCAGACATGATTTAGTGTTTCTGATTATGACAGCCTATAAACGTGGGTTTTCCGAGCTGAAGGCAATCTGATGTGATGTGCAGGAGCAGGTCTGTGATGACAGCAGCACTTGCTGTTCCCAGTAGATTTCCTCTGCTGTGGCACATCAACTTGCTTAACAGCATTTATTACAGGCTGACGTTCCTCTTGCCCAAATATTTTCTTAAATTAACTTTCAGCCACATGGGAAAAAGCTCTCCATTGGCACACACAGAAGTTACTAATTTTCCTTCTACTGAAGCCACACATCTTTTAAAAGCTGTTTAGTTCTATAGCGCATTACACTCGTCATTTTCAAGCTTTTTCTTTGAACTTTTGGTTAATACATGCCAAACCTTTATTGTCTTTATTGTTTATATGTGTACTTTTTATTAACTTTTGTTATTTTAAGTCTGTTAAAATGTGTTGAACAATGTACAAGCCTCCTGTTGAGTGTAGAAGTAACACTGGAAGTGCTTTACATGGCAGCCCTGTGAAAGCCCCCGGTCTTGCAGCAGTGGCTTACCATAGAAGGAGAATATGCCACTCTGCCGTTTCCTCCCCTCGGTGACTGGAGCAGGAAGTGACCACACTGAACACGCCTACTTGGCAGTGTTTGCTGGTGACTGATTTCCTGTCTGTTACCCCTGGAGACCGAGAAAGGCAGTCCAGCAGGGCTCCATTAAAGCCAATTAGCGAGAATGCATTCTAAAACTGCATCAGAAGCCAACTCCAACCCACCAAATGTCACTAATTATGGTGCTTTTTTAAAGCTGAAATTACAGGAGCGGGGTGCTGTTTCTGTGTGCTTTAGGAACTGCATCGTCATCTAACTCTCGCTTTCTTAGAGCAGGGTTACTGAGGTTATGAGAGGGGACGTGCCGTTGTACCAACCACAGACTAGTAACTTGGGGTTTGTTTTCTAGTCAGCCCACCAAATTATAAATCTCTCAGCTTGGGGTATGTTTGGGGTTTTTGGTTGGGGATTTTTCCCCTGGCAGACATCCACATGGCAGACTTTCCTTGTCACACACCAGTTAACATAAACAGCATGTATTTAATGCCCACATAATGCAAAAGTCCAAACAAAATGCCCAGTGCTCCTATATACAACTGCAGAATATGGGACTGAATGAACTGACCTCTGTTGTAATGTTTGTGTTTCTGACCCAGCCAATGCCAAACCAGTCCACTAATTAAACAAGGACTTGCTGCAGCTGCCAATTCAGACTGTGAACAAGACTTTTCTTTATCTCATTTTCTAACCTCTCCAGGCTGCTGATAGCGTAGAGCCCAGTCCAAACCCGAGCCACAGCCCAGCCTCCTGGAGGCGGCAGCTGCCCAGCAGCGACCCTCACCACCTGGGGAGCTCTTATGACCGGGCGCCCAAGACAGCAGGGGCCTCCACCAGAGGGGATCTGTGGGCCAGTCGGGGTCAGGGGTCAGGGGCCAGAGCCGAGGGGAGGAGTGGAGCGGGGAGCAGACCGTGGAGCCATCGTCCCTCTGAACATCATTAGACCAACTTGGTCTGTGCAGGATTTCTACAGCAAAAGGACAGGTAGGAGAGAGGGCAGGATCTTTTCTTTTCTTCGGACTCCAGAAACTCATTAATTAAAGGAAACTGATGTTAATTACCCTTGTTGCAACGATTTCAAATCTCTTAAGGGTGTTTCAAATCAAATTTGCAGTATTAAGCTGACCTGACACTGCTGTAGCACATTTTACAGCAGTGGGTTTAGTGCATCCATCATGGTGGCAGCAGTGCGGTGGTTTAATAAGTAGCATTACCCCCAGTGGGAAGCCCCAAGTTCACTGCATGTAACAGTTAGCATCCACCCTGCTGAGGCGTCCTTGTGCAAGGCAATTCCAGGTGAACTGTACTGTAGCTAAACCTACAAGCAAGCATACAGAGAAATCCTTTATTCATGTTCAGCTGACCTGCTGTGCACTGACTAAAAGCCTCTCTGAGTTATTCTGGAAATTAATTGTAATAATTTTAATTGGAAGTGTACCAATTGAGCACTGTCTCTATTTTCCCCATAATTAGTACCAAATTACCTTGTTCTTTCTGGCAAATTTTCTAGGAAATTATTTGGAAATTACGGGCCAATCATGCTTCTAAAGAAGATGAATAGTTGTGTTTAAAATATGAAGTATGATGAAGTAAGATCTTTCTCTTCATTTTTTCTTAACAGCACTCCATTAAGCTCTCAATGGCACAAGGAGGGCCAAACATCAGTCTCCCATCAACTAGTGGCTACACCATTACCACCATCTCCAAAAGTCAACATCTACAGAAAAGAAAATAGTAGTTGCAGCCATATAGAACAGCAAACCACAGACATCCTTACTCTGGCCCTGAGTGCACGCTGAGACGTGAACAGCTCTTCCTATCCGGAATTTTCTCTGTCCCAGAAGAGGCATAAATGG
Organism: Enoplosus armatus; assembly: GCF_043641665.1. Classification (NCBI taxonomy): domain Eukaryota; kingdom Metazoa; phylum Chordata; class Actinopteri; order Centrarchiformes; family Enoplosidae; genus Enoplosus; species Enoplosus armatus. The sequence continues at coordinate 13,400,794 of NC_092194.1, forward strand.
AAAGACAGTGCCTGTACAGTGTTTTTGGAGGTCGTCTCACCAGCCTGTGTATCCTCTTCTGCTTCTTGTGTTGGATGTATTATAGTATAATCCCGAAACGTGACAAGGGAGAGGCTGGCATGCTGGGGACGGCTGGAGATTTTCCTGCGTGCCAGAGAGGGTTTAAAGAGAGTTAGAGGAAGAAGGACTCAAACGTTGAGAATGCCTTTCTCAGAGGACCATTACAGTGACCTGAATGGAGCTGGATATGTCGCTTCTGCATCAGAACTTCAACCTTTCATCACCGAAGAAAACAACCCAATCTTCAAGCAACAGCAGTACGATGTTTAAGATGCATCTTCATCTCACAGGGCTGGATCTTCATGCAGAATTCTTCACAAACTAAAGGATCTTTACCTTAAATGTGACCAAAAACAGGAAGCGAATTACCATCTTTGTCGACTCATCATATTCACTTATTCTTACTTGCTTTGATGGCCATATTTGCCGATTTCCTCACACATATATACACAAAACCATATAAACACAGGCGCAAACAACAAGAAAACAAAACACATTTTTAAGGTTTGGTTTATTTTGAACCCGTGTCACCACTTTCTGGCATGCAGCCTCAAACTGGATTTCATTTGGGGCCTCAGATGTTGAGCAAACATTTGCATGTTTCTAAGTAATAAATGAAGAGCACTTGAAAGATTGTGACTCAGCATGCATTCTGCTTACAAGATTGCTGGTTGGCTGCATTTAAGGAGCACACACACACACACACACACGCACAATTTCTGACAGACCGGGACCTTATTTATGCATTTTGCCATTTTCACCACCACTTATTTTGATTCTTTGTAATTCGCTTCCTGTTCTGCATTATCCTTTCCTTTTCTGCTCAGCCATACCAAGACAAAAAATCGTATTTGCACGCAATGAAATGCATTGCACATGTAGAAAAAAAGAATAATTGGGGGGAGGGGCATTGTTTATAACCTCAAAACATGCTACAATTTCCATGGTGCTTTGTTTTACAGCTGTTGCAATTGTCCTCATTCATGTATTTTGAGAGAGCCATAGCAAAATGGAGTTTCTGTTTTAACTGAACATTGGACTTCAGATTACCAGCAAACCTGGCCTGGCAAGGCGGACATTTTTTCAGTGCTGCTGTAAATACTGTGTACATGCCAGCCAGTCATAGGACGACACAAGACATCTAACCACAAGGAACTGACTGTCCAGCTTGTGTGTGACTGGGTTCGCCGTGCGAATCGTCCCAGCTTATCTCCTTTTCTTGTTTCTATAGAGGTGTATTATTTTGTTACATCATAAAATATCAACTTGTGGTTGGTATGTTGGAGTAATCTCTCATTTGCGGGGGTCACTGCAGCAATGGGGGTGCCATAGAAACCAATTTAATAGTGGCCAGTAATAAAATAAGGTGTTTTCATTGAGGTAAATGGTGCATATCTATGACAGAAACTTTTCTGTAATGTTTGAGTCTTTCAACAGGCTCCTGCTGGATTTAAAATTTCACACACGAGATTCTTTTCAGTACGACAGGCAATGTAAACTTTGATCCCACAACAAAATTGATGTTGCAAAATGTTGCTATTGAATGCAGCTGAGAATGACCAATTGCTTGATGGCTTGATGCACCGATCCAAAACGACTGCATTCTTTGTCGATCTGACAAGATCATGTAACCTTAACTGTGACAGCTTGGGACACATGGGATCTGTTGAAAAACTTTGGACTTTTAAAGCCCAGTCACACCATCTGGTTCCTCTGCTGTTATGGATTTCAATGCTGCATTGGGTCAGACCCTGCTGGGGATGGCGTGTTATCAGTCTGAGTACATTTCTCATTTCTTCTGTATTCTACCAGCCGCCATCTAGTTGTAATATTTATTAGTCTCCATATATGTACTGGTTCTTTTATTGTGAAAATGTCTGCCCAGTGGCAGGGGCCCAGTCTGTCGCCGCTTTGTCACTTTACTGTTTATGCAAGCAGGAGATTATATGCAATCAATAAAACTACCCCCCCATGCAATGTCTGTAACTGTCAGTCATCATGCTGTATGTGCATATCAGAGGCGACGACTGTGTTGTGATAAGTCCAAACTAAAAGGTTTGTTTACCTTCAGGATGCACATTTTCACTAATGTTCTTTTCCATTACGTTTACCCTCTGCCAGAAATATCTACAGTACTTTCATCTGTGCCTTGAGATACAGGAAGGGAGGTAGATTGTCCCAACAAATTCAGACTTGCTGTGCAGATAATTTACATGCAATACTAATTATGGGTTCTTTTTTTCACATTTTTTACATTTAGAGGATTGCTGTATGGAACATCGTAAAAGTATTTTTGGTTTAAGCATAAAAAGAGGTTCTGCGAGGGAACTCCTCCCTGAGGGATGTCACAACAAGGTTCCCTGAGAAAAAGCTAGTTTTTTTTTCCTAACCTAACTTCAAAGTACCCTTTTAGAATATAGACCGCACCGCCCAAAAAGCTATGTCCCTTGGATTTGTCTGTCAGAGTCGCAGGGTGCAGCGCAGTTTCAGAGAGGATTGCCATGTGGCCTCTTCATGGCCGCTGCTGGCTCTATGATAGAACAGAAACAGACCAGACATGCTGTTCAGAGCTCTCAGTGCACATGCCAAGACTGGATGATCATATAGTCTTTCTGAGCTTTCTCTGTTATTGTTTCTACTACCACTCTTCTCATTTACTAAGAGGGAATGCCATCTCTTTCCCAATCTCTCATCTTTTCAACCGATTCCAATTTTCCTTTTAGTATTTTGGAGAAGTCAGATTTCCCTCCCTCCATCTTTCCTCTCTTCTGTTTCTCTGCATCTTCCTTGGATTCTCATGTCCTAAAGGGAAAGCCTAGTCCTAAACGGCGGTGATATGTGTTGTTGGTTCAGAGAGTTGTTCTGTTGAAGGCCAGAGGCCTGTCACCATATAGTGATGGGCAGCTCCCCGGGTAGATGAAAGGTCAGAGTTCAGGGCTACATCTAATCCTGTCTTTACGTCTTGACTCAGGGCTTCTAAATACAGGCAGGAGGAAGACGGACAGCTTGGCCGTGATGTCCACTTTAGGGATAATTAAAACGGAGGGTATCGAATATCCAGTTCTGCCTGCGCTCATGCTGCCAGAGATACACGTGGTGTGGTCATCCATCGCTGTGTGTTGTTATTAATATGTCAGTGAGGGCTTTCATTTTGAAGCTGGACATGTGAACTGGTGTGTCGTAAGCTGCTGCAGATTCCTGAGTAAGAAGCTGCTGAATGACAACTGCGCACGTGTGTTTGTCAGAGTTGGCATGCAGGGCCGGAGATTGTGTTTTAATATTCAAGGCTGACATCACTGTGGGTCAGGATTACTGTATATAGCAGCTTGATACAAGTGCTAACTCGAATGCCCTCCTCATCCTGCCTCACTGCCCCCCATGAAGTTCTCGTGTCCCATTTCCCTCCGCCCAGTAAATAAAAGTCTACCATGTAGACAATCCTACAGTCTCACCCGTCCTCACTACAACGATACTGTGCAACTTCTATCATTCGTCACTTTCCTTCATTCCTCTACCTCTCTCTCCCCCCTCACCCTGAAGAGAGGATTTGAGTCGGGGGGTCCCAGGAAGAGCTCAGCTGTCGGAAATTGTAGGTTTTATGACGCGTTGGAGGGTTTCCCTCCGAGAAACCTGCTTCAAAGAAAGCTTTTTAAAGGGCAAAGTTGAAACTGCATCTTCCGCTATGCATGCTGCCTTTCTTCCTTACATGGCCCCAAAGTACACTAACACCCAACTGTACGTCCACTGCGTCCATTGAAACCTAGCTGGACTCTGCGTGCCAGGAAGAGGACCGGTTGAGGCTTAGATCTATATGCGTTTTCGGCGACATGCCGCTACTCACATCACGTCTTATCCGTTGCTTCCAGTGGGGAGAGCCTGTACAGTGTTGACGTGGTGGAATGTACTGACTGGTCATCTGGGACTCAAGTGAAGACTTTACAGGTTTCAAGACTTCTATGGCTTTTGTGGCGCTATAAAGAAACAGCTGGGTGCTGTTTCACAGTTTTTGTCGCTTCCTCTCCTCCCTGAATGATGGCAGTTTTGTAGAACATTTGTTGAATCGGAGAATCATGACGGCGGCGGCGGCTGCTGGAGCAGAGTATTTAGGAGATGGCTGTGAATGATGTGATTGGAAAAAGGACAAGAGGTGGTTAAGCAGTGGAACGAAAAAGAGGCTGCTTCCGCTTTCCTGCTCAAATACAGACTAAAGAGTTAACAGAAATCCTCTTAAGCTCTGCTGGTGTATGTATAAACATCCGTTATTTACAAGTCATTGTTTTTTCCTTTTTATAAAGTAGACTAGAATGTACTTAGCGGAGATTGGAGTGGCGAGGGAGAAATGGCTCTCGGGCTGCGAGCAGGCCCTTGTCCTCAAAGGCCTCCATTGTGAAGCCAGGGTCATGGTGTCATTGGGTGGCGTAGGCTGTAATCTGCACTTAACCAGCACTTAACTTTAAGACCTCAAACGACTAATGCCCCCTTAGTCCCCCTTTGTCAAAAAGTTTCCTCTTTTGTGTCCCAGAATTGTACTTTAACTCCATTTCAGTAGCTGTTTGCTGAATGTACCACAGTCACATATGTTATGTGTTTTTGCACCAGCCAAATTAGAGTATTTAAGCATCATCTCACAGTTAAAAAAAACAGGAAATTGGCGTGCACTCAGTGAATGAATCATGTTTTGAACATATTGTTTGAGGTATGGCACCGTGTTACGCCTGCAAACTCAGCCTTCTAACGTTGTGCCAAAATCATTCCACAGTATTTCCAGTTTACAGTTGGAGACGATGCCAGTGTTTCCCAGATGGATACCCTGTCTCTAAAATACTGAAATTAAGGGGAAATAATGAATTTGAGGGTTTTCTTTTTTTTTCTCGGTTTTCTGCTTATGTATGTTTTTATTTCTTTGTTAAACAAAAGATGTCTTATTTTGGAAGCTATATCGGATAGATTTTATTTAAGGAAAATCTTGTAATTTTGTAAAGTGGGCCTTATTATTGAAATATATTAAGTATTGTCCATCTTGATTTTAAGAATGATATTTTTTGCAAGATAATGTATCTTCCTCGTTGTTATTACACTCCTGGAGAGTACTTCTTCCTGTATTTTGTGTTTGTTATTTTAATGCAAGACATTTCTCACGACCTGGAGACATGAATGGCACACCACGGATCAGAGAGAGAGAGAGGGAGAGAGAGGCCAGGGTTGTGTCATAGTCATTGAAGAATGAGAGCGATGTGCAGTTTTATCAGAGCTGAGCAGGTCTGCAGTGCTGAGTGGTTCACCATGTGTCGTCCCATTTTTATCGGGGGCCATTCGGTGCTCCGGCCTCTTCGCTGCTCTGTTCTCCCTCACTCGTAAATTCAGGGTTTGTACATCTTCTGTGCTGTATGTTTGTATGTGCTGCCAAAGAAAGAAGCGTGCAGGCCCCTGACACACATGTGTATATATAAACGCACACAAATAATCGAATAGGAAATAATCGAATAGGAATTAAAAAAACAACAACATATAACTGGATCTCATCTCTCTTACACGCATACATGCACAGATACGAATTTCAGGCCTGTACAATCAACCTTTTTTTTTTTTTTTCATTTTACTGCCGAGTGTTTATAAGTTCATTTTGTGTGCAGAAGAAGGAGACTGACGAACAGAGGTGTCAAACACAAAAATGTATGTGATAAAATCAGATCAAAAGGGTTTTTATGATTATTATTTGCTTCTCAGTGTGTCAGCAATGTCAGGTGGATTGTGTGGGGAGGTTTTTTTTTTTCTGTTTTAGACTTAATACATTGTGCATGTTTTAACCTTACTGTGGCTGGCGCACTCTGCATGTAGGTCTCTTGAAGCTGCCAACTGTACAGCAAACCATATGTATTCCAATAAAATAAAAACCAACCTGTTTGTAACACGTCTCCATGCTGGAACCCGTGTATGTTAATCTCTTTCATGCTTTTTGCTGAACAAGCTCAGCAAGTTTTGATTTCATAGCGGTACACCCTGTGTGTGTGTGTGTGTGTGTGTGTGTGTGTGTGTGTGTGTGTGTGTGTGTGTGTGTGTGTGTGTGTGTGTGTGTGTGTGTGTGTGTGTGTGTGTGTGTGTGTGTGTGTGTGTGTGTGTGTGTCCGTGTCCGTCCAATCCCCGGGTTTGAGCAGAGAGAACAGCAGCTGACGGTATGCAAAATAAGCAGGCAGACAAATGAGGCAAATTGTTCAGGTACAAAGACGAAAACCACAAGCTGTTGTGGAATGCAAAGTCAGCACACACAACTTTCTCTTAAACAGCTACGCCTCGCTTTGTGAAAGCCAGCACTTCTGCTCCTGCAGCTGTACTTTAAATAATCATCTGATCGACACAATCTCGTCTGATAAATCGGACTTTTCATGTGAAAATGGCCGACCTCTGTCCCTCAGTTAATTTAGTATCCATCAGTAACGCTCCATGCATTTCGGGAGAGTATTTCTGGTTTCCATTTTACCCACTTTACCTCAAGCTGCCTGATAATTTTCTACATTTTCCAGTAACAGTTTTGTATAACTGCAGAGAATAAGCCTGGGCGTGTTGAATTCAGCTGCATGGTCTTTATGTGTAGGTGGAGAGAGTGATGGAGTGAAAGATCAAATTATTGTGCCTGCTTGAATAGAATGAAGCCTTCGTTAATGTTATTATCAGTAACAGCTATGCTTTACCTACTATGACAAGTTAACATGTCTGCTGTGAGAAAGGCCTTTTATGGATCACAAATGCTCACAGTCTCAAGGCTTCTTTCAGATTTTAATGGTAAGAAAAAACACTTATCATCAGTAGTCCACCATTTAGTACTGCCAGAGGGAATCAAAAGAAGGCCTTGGGTTGTGCGTGGGGTGTCATGATCAAAACAGTTGAGAGTCAGGGGTTAACGCTGTCTCCTGCTTGTGGGGATTAATCTGTCCTAAGTTCTGATGCAGGGAGGTGCTACCCTAACACAGTGGTGCCTGTTTGGACCCTGGTACTCCTGAGCCTCAGCGCTGGTGCCTGACCAGAATTAGTGCTGTGAAGTCAACCGTAGAAATGACTCAGTGGCACTCCAGGTGAATGTAGGAGGAAGAGGAGGAGTGAGAGTGAGAAAGAGGCTTCACCGCCTACAACAGGTGTCATAGGAGAGACTGAGGGGGATGTTGACTGTGAGAATACATCCAAAGGGTAACTGAGGTCAAGCCTGCAGTGTTGAATAACTTTAGAAGTGACACTAGATTGATTTGTGTCTGCAGCCGTGCTTGCTAAATGCAAACATCAGCATTCTAACATACTGATGTGTAGCAGGTACAGAGTTTACCATGGCCCCTGTCATAGTTAAGCATGTCAGCATGCTAACATTTGCTAAGTAGCAGAAAATGAAAAGTACAGCTTAGCCTGATGGGAATTTTTCGCAGGTCTTTGGTCAGAAGCCAAAGTACTGGACAAAATCAGATCGTCACCAAAGTTATTACAATTGACCTCATGGTGGCGCTAGAGGAAACGTCAGGGGATCACCAGAGTCAGTAGGATTCACCTTCTGGGGAACATGAATGTTTGTATAGAGTCATGGCACTACAAATAATGAAACAAATGTGCAGTGACTATAATTTCTGGATTTATCTCATTTTAGATTATTATGTATGATGTTCAGAATACACATAGCAGCATGTGGGAGGTGTTTGTACCTGTGTTAAGTGTACATTCCTCCCCGCACCTATGAATCACATGAGATGTGCTCAGACACGCTGTGGTCTCTCATCCAAAGGATTTTTATAACCAGCTATCTGACTTTCTATGTCTCTGCCTCTCTTTCAAGCAATCAGTTGATGTGGGCTCAAGGCTATTATGAAAAATAACCTCACCAGTCAACAGTTACACACTGCTCTGAGCCTATGGTTTACCAGGGAGGTGAAAATACCAGAGTGCTGCAGTCCAAAACCCCAGCTCAAATTACTGTTGTTACATCAAACATCTCCTTTGGTCACGATAATAATAACCGCATCTCTGGGGGAAAACAAGGCCCGTGACGCTCGAGAGTGCATGGAGACAGAGGGGCACAGAGCCCTGAAATACAACTCCACAGAAAAGCTCATAGCTCATGGTTGACCATTTTAATCCCCCCCCTCATTCATCAGATCCCCCACTATGTGGAGCTGCTGCCAGGGACCCTCATCTCTCCCTCACACACACACATACATACACACACAGTACCACAGACCCTGGGAAGCAGCCAGACCTGCAATGAAGGAGGGTCACTGGAGGGTCAAAGTAGAAGCAGCCATGTTACTTTTATACATGCATGTACAAGTACAAAAACGACACATCTGCAGGTGATAACGGGACAGGAAGCACTTTGTTCTGTGGTTAAAAATCTGAAAAATTAACACACACACACATTTCCTTTTGAGAAGAAACACACTGATTTCAAGATGCAGTTTCTTTCTTCTTTTAATAACAAAACAATTGACAATATAAAAAAGGTATGTGATGACAACCATAATAAAATACTTAAACTGCTATGGAAACAAAAAACATTCACAATTCTTTCAACATATCGTTATTTTTAGCTTTTAATACAAACTATTTTCACTACACTCTGCAACCTAAATAATAGAAAGTAAATTTAGGAGGCATACAGCTACAGTACATAGCAATGGTTTTAAGCCTTAAGACAACCAAGACAAGGCCTTTGGAGACACCAGAGGGAAACGTCTTTTGCTTAGATAAGCAGAACAGTTTCAGTGGATTGAGACTGCGTAACCGAGTTCTGTCTTATATGATATCTGGTTCTAGGTTGTGTGCACATTTAGTATTTAGACAGGGGCACATAAATAGATGTTGGGTTTTGCAAACATGCTCCACGTGGAATCAAAAACACTGAATCACTCCGAGTACCAAACGTAATGCCATGCTTCTGTTTTTAAGACTGGGAAAACACACATATATAAAGTCTTAGATGAGTTATTACATTAGTATGTAACAAAATTGGGATTTATTCCTCCATTCTTTAGCATAGCCCCCAGTCTTTGTAGTAGGTTACATCTCCTTAATTTGCAGGAACTGAGTAGTCACGAACATCCAAAAAATAAAAGTCTGAGGAACTGAAATGCTCCAGTTAAGGAATCTCAATTTCACATCATACCGAAAGGCAGAAAATAAATCCTCCAAGTGTCATTACTTGAGTAAACGCAAAGATGTGTGCGTCTGGGCCTTCCAAGATCTTTCACATACAGAAATGTCGACAGTTTGTGTGTAAACATTTGCCGGTAGTTCTGGAGTTTGCAGGAACTGGGAGAGGCAATTTTCAGACGCTGGGGGTGGGCTGGGCCTGCTGAGGGTTGCTGGCGGCTGTGGGAGTGGCCTGTCGGGGAAGCGTGTACATGGCACCCAGGAACTGATCTGCAATGCGTCCGGCCTCGCGGAGCCCGCTGAGCAGGGCGCCGTGGACTGTTGCGGGGTAATTCCTGATCGTGTGCTCCCCAGAGAAGAAGAGACGAGGGACCGGCTGAGAGGAAAAGAAAAAAAAAAAACCACATTGAGATCGATGCTGGATTGTCCCAACATAATAAGGAATTAAAAGAATTAGGGGATTGATGAGAGAGGGAAAAGTGCGGTGGTAAACTGCCAGAACTCATCAGTCAATGCATAAATATGACTTGTTCACATCAATCAGCATGCCAACATCAAAGCAGCCAAAAAAACATCTGTGTGGGGAATAAACTGCTCTGCTTTGGTTTGGTTAAATATTGTGGTCAGGCTGGGATGCCTTCTCTCCTTGGCTTTCTCACACACACATATATAAACTCACAGTCTCACCCAAAACACAAACTCAACACTAAGGATTCTTCAGTGTTGGTGTGCTTACCTGTGAGGCTCCTGGGATAGCAGGGCCAGGTGTGATGGGTTGTGCCATAAGGTCGTAGTCGTTACCCGAAGAACCTGCTGCGACGTACGAGTAGGAGCCCCGCGCCCAGGGGTCTGCACGCCAACGAGTGACCACAGTTTCCTTTGGCTGCCATGACAACAAACAACAACACATACTTTTTAGGAGTTTCCATGATGACATTGGAGGGACCTGTAAACAGCTGGATGGCAAACAGTTCCAACGCTGGCCTCCATGCATATGATTTTATCCCATTTGAAACCATAAGCAAATGATTTATAATGACGGGTGGTTTGGATACGACTCCACTTGTGAGTGCCTTTCACATATGCTCGCTGTGTAAAGTCGTGCTGGTTATGGGGGCCAATTCAGGAACGAATTTGACATTCCACTTAAAGTAGTGGAAAAACCAGAGAAAACACTAATGATGGAGCTTAAAAAATACATCCCACCACTACTTTTCTGTAAACAACAAACATAATGAAGTTCTGTTTGAACAAAACTGCCAGCTATGTCAAATTATGTCGTGTTATCGTGTTTGAGTAATAAACAATATGGTATGTAGAAGTTAAAGAAGAAATCAAAGTGAAAGGTGAAGAAAGACGAATAAACAAATGCCATACTGAACATCGATGTATTGGAAATATCAGCAAAGTGTGAGAGTCTCGTACCTGTGGTACAGCGCTGCTTCCGAATATTCCTTTGAGAATAGCCAGGCAGCGTCCGACTATCACATCATCGCTGATGTTCTCCATGATGCCAGCGGCCTCGCCAGCCATCAGAGCGAGTAGGATTGGGGCTGAAAAGGGAAAAGGCACAATTAGTTACAGGGACTAGGGTATTAGAGAAGGGCACTTATGAACAGGAAATATATCTCAGCACCACACCACACCGCAACGAAAGAGTATCTCTTGTCACCTTTGTAGAGGTTCCAGAAGAGGAAGAGTTCGCCCCGACTTGCTGTGGTGGAGCCGACATGACCAAACAGGTTGACACTGGGATCCCAGAACACACGGTCAAAGCACAACACCACCTTCAGACAGGGAGGAACGCAAAATAAAAACAGTCACATAACAATCAAAGTGCTAATTTTAATCAAAAGGCTCAATTGCCTGTGAAGTACATCTCTGGTTCAGCACATTTACTGGCATGGCTTCATAGTTATGAATGTGTGAATGGTAGAGCACCCTCTGCTGGAGATACAGCATTAGTAGCAGCTCAGGTTGCATAATAATGCAGTATTCTCCTCTGTGCTGCAGTAGAATTAGGAGATAAGGTACTCTGCTGCAGATGATGCTCAGTAACAAGAGACGAGAGAGAGAACAAGAGATGGGGGGGGTCAGGAGTGACGCAGAATGAGCACTCTGATCGGATTACAAACACACTGGCAAAAAGCATCATTCATTCGCACGCTAACAGGCCCTGATTGCCTCTCCCTTCCTATACTCAGCAACACATTGCCTATGCCACGCTAAAGCAATATCACTGAGGCATTTAGAGGACGGAGGGAATTCCTCGTCATCTGAGCTTGGTACCAATACCTATTGTGATTTATCTGGGGGAAAAAAAACAACAGGAAGGAGGACGGGGATCTGTTCATGCTGGATGTTGCTGACTTAGACAATGATATATGAACCTGCAAAGAATACTCATTGTTTTTTTGGCTCTCAACCACTGAAGGTCACGTTCCTAGCATAAGGACACTGCAGCAGAAACAGTAGCAGGAGGTCTCTCTGAGGAACCAAATCCTCCGTCCTGCCGGAAACACACTACCTGATTTAAGACCTGACTTGAACATGGCGACTAATTTCAAGACTGGAGAGCACAAAATGTGGCACACGTCCTGTAAAAGGTGGCAGTTTAGCATTACATTCTCTGGCCTCCCACTTAAACGTCAGGGCCATATGGACCATATGGACTATATCAAACATGTTCAGGTTTTACAACTAGAATCTGGACAAATCAGAATGAGATCCTGTAGTTTGGCGAACTGGTTAAGGATAGCAGGATAGAAGGAAGGAAGCACTGTGTGCTTATTTAGAAGTACAACCTTGTTGAGGTTGCCAAAGCCCATCCTCTGTATAGCAGATGTCTTCCACTCAGGCAGGGGGGGGACAAACTGCACAGCAGGGGGCTGCTGCTTCAACACACCGAGAGGCAGGGTGCACAGCACAGCATCACACTTGTATATGAAGGTCTGGGTCGTGGAGCGAGTGTTGACTGCTATCACCTCACAGCCTGGAGAATGAACAGTTGAATAACTGTTTAACACACATTGTTCATCCATATTAACATTGAATTATTAAATCCATAGCGGAACTAGTGGCCATAAGTGGCAGAAGACACACACTCGACCTGTGCACGTACCAGAGGCTGTATATCGGACCTGCCGCACTGCTGTATTTAGTTTGATGTCCAAACCTTCAGCCAGGGCCACAGGAACACAAGAGTAACCATTCCTTACTGTCAGGTGGCTTCCAGTGAACTCAAAGTCATCGTCCTGCGGATAAATTAATAACCTATCATCCCGGTAGCACAATTAACTTTCTAATGTAATAAAAGTAGGTGCCAAAAGTATCTCAGTGTTAAATTATTGCAAGACTATTGTTGGGACTACACAGTCATGACATTTCAAAATGGGTGCGTGTATTTACCTGATCCCAATGCTTGAGAGAAAGGGTGGAGAGGGGTGTAGCGTTGGCAAACTCCAAGTTGGCAAAGTGCCAGTCTAGGATCTGCCGATCCCTGGATGACAGGTAAACATCACTGTGGGAAAGAAGGGAAGGAAGGAGACATGGTGATGTATACTGACAGCTATTCAGACATCAGACGGACAGGTTTACTCATGCACAAACTGAAAAAAATGGCTAATAATACATATTTGAACACATAACATTAACTGAAAAAGGCAAATTGCCACAGGACATACACAGGTAAACATCTGTTGCGAAAGGCCGCAGGGCTTCAACAAGCAATTATTTTTTAGAACCATTAAGGACTGACTGACATTAAGGGCATACTGAGCCTGGATATCTCATTACTAGAACAATTAATAATAGTAGTATTGTGGAGATCTGCATTAACAGTAACATCACAGGCTAAGGCACTGATCCAAACAAGAGCACAAAACAAGCTGCTGCAATAAGTGCTTCATGGCCATATTGGATCAGGGATATATTGCAGACATTTCTGAAAATGTGCTTGAATGTGTATGTAAAAGTTGTAAAATACAGAGACATTTCTTTAGGAATGTTTTCATTTAGCTAATTTCATAGTAAACACAAGAATTGTTCAGCTTTGCAAGTGCTAGGACAGCATTTAAATTACTGATTAACTGAACCATTCCACGCCCTGGGATGTTTTCGCCTTAGGTTCTCAAATATACCAGTTTACTGATGTGAGAAAAAAAAAAAAAGACTTTGACTTGCTCAAGGGCACAGCAACCATTAGAAACAAATAGAAACAAAATGTTAGAGATGTAGGCTTGGGCATTTCTAATGACAAAATAGCTAAGGGAACTGTATGACCAAAACATTATATTATGGTGTAATTTGACTATTGCCCAGTAATAACATACATACTGTGAAGGTATACAGTATACAGTGTGATCAAATACAGTGTGATTTAACCAAAGCACAACTTTATTCTGGCCACTACAACCTCATCTCTCTCTACCGGTTAACATACAGTGAGTTGTCATGGTGCACTTCAAATAATATGATACCAAATAAAAAGAGAAGGAATAGCAGTTGAGAAGAAAATGCTTAAACTTCAGAAGGACTGGTTACCTGGGTGGATTGGCCTCCAGCTCCTGCAGCTTCTCCTCCAGCTTGACCTGCATCTCCACCAACTCATCATACTCCTGCACGGGGACAAGCAGACGCCAATAGATTTTAGATCATGAATATTCATGACAATTAAAATTTTAATGAACTAAAACTTAATTGAGGAGCAAAACTGTTTTGTTACACGTTTGGTATATTACCATCAACATCTTGTCAATTTTTAACAACAATTACAATTTAATTTAATGTTACAATCTTACTTATGTGCTAATATTTTAACATTATACTTAAAATGATTATATATAAGACTCAAAAACAATATGTCACATCCAACTGAATTGGTGTCAGACTTAAGGAGCTGATGTCTTTAACTAGGTGCGTGTGTGTGTATGTGTGTGTGTGTGTGTGTGTGTGTACACACAAGGTACACACCCAGAGGGTTTCAGGTCATGTAGAAAGGACAAGCAGTCTTGACAGAAAGGGCTGACTCAACCTGTTCATCAGTTCACCACAATAGAACCAACTATGACAGCAGCGCAGATTCTGGTAATACCACCTAACATGCCAGGCCCCAGGACACAGCTACACTGAGTCAAATGTCCTAATGATGCCTCCAAGCTAGCAAGCTGACCTGGGAAAATACTAAAAATGGCAGGAATACTGGAAAATATCCCAGCAAAAAATATCCTGACACAGCCATCCCCTTACTGGCTTTAAAATCTTGTTATATGGTGTAGTCATGCATGTCGGGAGTGCACACACACACACACACACGCTTAAGTGCTCATCCTGTCTTGCTGAAAATGTGTGTGTACATCTGCAGACATGAAGACAGTCAGACCGTGATTCAAGGCCTTGACGTGGTTTCTCAGACAGCGGATGGGAAGCAGACAAATCCAGTTGAAACACCAGCTGTGTTTAAACCAACTAAAACCTCCTTCTAAAATACACACATAGCAGTAGTGGAGGTGATTTATCTGAACCAAAAATAAAACAGCAGCATTCACTCTAATAATACATCCCACCGAGGCATTAAACCACTTAAACACAGCCTGTCTGGTTTACTCGGATAGCACGGCATTAAAACTCTGTGGCTGTGAGGCATCCACCCTGACCTCGTAGTCCATAAAATATCCATTTCACATGCTCGTACTTTTGCTTCATAATACTGTTACGAATTGATCTTCGCTTGTCGTTTTCCCTCAGAACAAATACAAAGTTTCTGGTGGACGGCCTTCTGACCCGCAGGTACGCCTAATAATCAACCAAGGAAATCTAATATTACATCAAAGTAGTTCAAACTACAGCAACTGAAAACACAGACGCTATGTAATACCCACAACACCACAAACACAGTTGGAAACAGTTAGCATTTCAACTTAAATGCTTTGACTAAAGTATTTTAAGTCCTGCAGCCTGATTTCTGCCCAGTCCAAGAGAGCTGAGGAAGTAATGAAAGTGTCACATAGAAATCTGTAGGACGTGTAAGGAGATGTAAGAGCTCTATTGTAACTTTCTTCTATGTCGCTCTTCAGCTTTTTGATGATGACATTTCTCTTTTCTGAAATGGTGTTTGAGCTCACTTTGCAGAGCGCGGTGAGGTCACGGTGCTTGCTCTTCACCAGGAACTCAGCTGTGATATCTCTGGGTGGTTTGACTTCACTGGCCTCTTTATACTGCTGATGGAGCTCCTTAACCCGTTCCTTAGTGGTCACCATCTAAAAAGTAAGTAAAACAAAATAAAGACAGAGGAAGGAAGCCATGAGATGAAAACAGGAGGCAATTTGTAAAGTAGACAGAATTTGAATACTGAACAATGTGGTCAATAAAATGGTTATGTTGTTAAAATGTAACCCCTGCAACTGGCTTTGGAAGTGGGGTTTAGTGCTTTACCTAGGGTCAAACTTACAAGGATTTTTCTGCCTAATTTTTAATAGATCAGCCTGAAATTGAAACCAGTAGTGTACCAGTCTAAAGCCCGCTTTTCTTACCATAATGGCACATAATGACTGCAATCAGATCTGCCAGCAATTTACTACAAGTAAACCCCATCTATTAGCTCTTGTAGAGAATCATTCAATCACGTCCTACCAACATGACAAAAACAATTTTTTACATTTTGTTTTTTGTTCAGAAACAAATGAGATGTAACATGTTAATTAATGACATTTAGAGTTGCTGGTAGACCAGGCTAGCTGTTTCCCCCTGCTTCCAGTCTTTATGCTATGCTAAGCTAATCGCGTGCTGGCATCTAACGATCAGTCTCCATTGTCAGTGCAAATAGTAAATTGAGGTGTATTATTTTATGCAATGTTTCTTTACTACTGGGTTTGTGAGTTAAGTTAAGACTTAACCTGTGCTCACCTTGTTGAGAAGATCCCTGAGATCTTCCTGAGTCTTTACGATCTTCTTCCAATGTTCTATCTGCTCATCTTTTACGTGCTTCTCCTGCAGCCTGCAAACACACAGACACAGGATTAGGATACGAGTGTTTGCGTGTATCTGTATACATCTCTTCTTTGGGTACACACATGCAGGATACATCTGTCACCATATCCCGTGTGTGAGCTCATGCAGTGTTCACCACACTCACTGTATGACCACCTCCAGGGCCTGTCCCAGAGAAACAGGTTTGTTGTTGAGGAAGTTAAAGTCCAGCTGGTGGCTGAGGTAGGAGGTGGCCTCCAGCAACCTGTTGAACTCTTGCTCCACCATCTCATCTTTTTCTTTTGGCACCTGGACACACGCACACATGCACACCCACCATAAGCTAAGATAATGGAATCTATAGACACCCAGCTAAAGGCACAAAAAGTATTTGAACTTGTAACTTGAGTCTATTTCTTCTCTTACTGAGGCATGCATTTAAGTCACTGATTCACAAATATAAGCAGAAGAAGGATCAATTATACAGTCAATGTTCCTCAAAGACACTTTACCAGTAACAGCCTTAAAACATGCTTGCAAATTCACTTCATATAGACGTCATGCTTTGATAAACCAGACATTTTAAGTCTCAATCCTCGATTGGTCTGCAGCACCTGCTCTACCCCAACCATCAGAGTCCACGTTCCAGCTGCAACCCAAGCAGTTAGGTGTACGGGGTGATTCTGATGTTGGGGGTGGAGAGGGTGCTGTACATCAATCATGGATTGGGGTTAAAAGGGAAAATCCACATTTGTATATTTCATCAATATGAACAGAGCAATATATATGTTTCACTACAAATCCTTGTCTCTACAAGGTAGCCGGACTCATTACCTTATTATGTTGTTTGCAACTTCTGAGAAAAACAAAATTTTCCTACATTTAAGCAATGAAACAAACTCTTGTTATTGTGTGGATCTTCCCTCGGAAGGGGTTTATTTTGTAAAAAGTAAAAAGATTTAACATGAGCAGCTCATTTGTTTCTCTCTTCATCTCCATAGATGACAAATAGTGAGTTACACAAAATGTTGACTTAAAAATTAAAAATGAGGTAAGGAATGTATAACGTGAATAAACCAATACATACACTTGTGCACCGTTCACCCTTTAGAGGTTCACCAAAAGATGAACATGGAAGGGTTTGAAAAGAGGGGAGGGGAGGGGAGAGAGAGAGAACATATTAAGTAAACACAACTTTAACCTCAAACAGGTTTACACAAAAGTAAAACATGTACATTTAATTTGCCTTTTCCTGCGGAAGAGGAAACCAGTTACACATGATGTGGATGCTTCAAGAGCCCTGCTGGCTAGTCTCTACTTCAGTGGAAGTGCCCTGAGCATGAACCTAAACATCCTACTACTGTTGCTGCCACTTGATGGACAGAACCGAAATGAGATGGAAAAACACTGTTTGTTTCCAATTTAATTACATTAAGCTATATCTGTTTTTTGTTCTGCTCAGTTCTGAAAGGAACTGAAGCTGTTGTTGATGACACGCAAGGGCAAGCAGTTAAATGACTCCACCATTCACTGTGTTTTTGTGGCTGCCTCAGGACAACAACAGGCTTGGAGAACAGCTATAAACCCAGACACAAAGCACCTCTATGCCAAGAGGGAACTTTTGTGCATCCATAAACATCTTCTATTAAAAAGGAAGTAAACAACATCAAACTCATTTCAATACACATATCTAATGCAGCTGTAGCTAAACAACGCTGATGAATGGCTATTATTGACGATAGTGAACTTAACCTAATGTGCAGCTAAAAATGTCAGTATGATGGAAGCAGGCAGATATTTTTTCAGGCATCAGCTGGCTAGATTAAATCACATGCATGCCCATTCTGCCATTAGCC
Organism: Enoplosus armatus; assembly: GCF_043641665.1. Lineage (NCBI taxonomy): Eukaryota > Metazoa > Chordata > Actinopteri > Centrarchiformes > Enoplosidae > Enoplosus > Enoplosus armatus. The sequence goes on from NC_092194.1 coordinate 13,418,802, forward strand.
TCTCATCATCTATGAAGTCCTTTCTTGGCTTTACGGGAAAACCTGGGATTTTTGCAAATAATGAAATCACTCATGAACTCCCCATTCTACTTGTTTAATATGAGAATACCCTGAGGAGCTTGACTATGGCAAGATAGTGGATGAGAGGCAACTCAGTTTAGCGGTTAAGATATTTCATTATACTCACAGCCTGGCCATTGGCTTCATACAGTGGACACTTCTGTTTGATCTTGGCCAGCTCCATGTTAACCTGCTTACTGATCACTGCCATGGGATTCCCCCCTGAACAAGCACACACACACACACACACACACACACACACAATTGATGATGACACAGCATAAACATGGACAACACCACCCTCTACAGGTATATTTTAGTAACTGGAATATCTTTGTGGAGAAGACTATAATCTGAACAGCCTCAAATCATGTGTCACTGAGAATAAAGCGCATGTGTGAGTTTTCAATCTAATCACAAGCTAATTCATATCAGGAGGTATTAGGTATTAGTGTGGATTTAAAATGTAAACACTTGCATCCCGATAACACAACTAGACACTAAAGGTTTATAGGATGCTTTGAAAAACTGGATCTGAATCTTACCCAGCCCTGTGACCACCATAGCTCCAAGATCAGCAACATAGTTTCCCTTCCTAAATGTGGCCACCCTGCCTCCAACGCGGTCCTGCATGGGAAAAAAAATAAGTAAAGTTTTCTACAGTAACATGGAAAACTTTATAAACTTACAATATTACAAAAAGCAAAGTCCCTCGACGGGTTATCATCTAAACCCTTAGAAAATGTATGTATACCATATTATTTAGAATGTATAAAGTGTCTAACATAATATGTAATTAATAGAAACCTTGTTGGTGACCTACCCTGGCCTCCAATACTGTAACATCCATCCCGAAGCTCTGCAGCTGCCTGGCTGCAGCTAGGCCAGACACACCTCCACCAATGACTATTACCTTCCCAGTCTTCTTAGCTGCGACAACAAGCAGGAGGTTTATTTACTGTGTATCATTGCACCACTGACTGTTCCAAGATCAATGTCTCTGATTGCTTTTGCCTACAAGCCAAAGTAGCTAGTAAATCCCAATGTTAGACAACCACTTTTGTAAATCCGATTGTGTTTTTTGGGGGAAAAATTCCAACATATTTTCCAACCAAAGTGACTAGTGAATACAGTAATTGCAGCAACATTTGGCTAATGGCTAGTGTTATTTTACCAATGAGATGAAAGAAGTGAACTCACTGGGTAAAGGTTTGACCCTCTTGTAAATGCCAAAGTTAATGAGACCATGCCTTTCCAAGTAGCTGTGTATCCTGTGGACAAGCACAGCATCACCTAAAAAAAAAAAAGAGAACAAAAACACATAAAATCTCAACTTCTGTATGACTGTAATCTTCTTGAAAAAGACAAAAAGGAAATATAATATAGAAAAATTAAAAAAAATGCTGTGTCATTTAATGTCTCACTGTTGTAAGGAGCTTCAAGCTGCTGTGCTGTGGCCTCAAAGGTCAGCTGGATCTTAGGGTTGTCCAGCCACAGTTGGAGCTGGATGAGGTTAATATGAATATTTTTAAAACAACAATCCCATAGTCCTTCGTTTTTTAACACAAAGTCATGCGTTTACATTGGCACTTACCGTACGGTTGCGGATGTAGAGGAAGACCTTCTGAGTCTGCTGGGGACCGCTGATGATGTCGGGGAAGCAAGCAGCCTCCTGGGATGTCATACGGTCATGAGGAAGACGGCTCTGGAAAGCAGCTCCTTCCACACCTAAAAATAAACATACATATCACTATTCTACTAACAGCATTGAGTGTCATATATGATCAATTCAAGACCAAAAGAAAGAGCATTCATGTGCAATAAGTTCTGAACTGCAATCAAACACGGGATAAATTATGAGACTCATCAGACACGGCCTTCATCTTAGTAGAGAAGAATCTCCGCATTGTTGCTTAAAGAAAAGCTCAGGCTTTTTACCAGAGTTTTTTATTAAGCATTTTAAGTTTATTTCCTCAACAAAAACATCCGTTTCAATTCACTGCATTGATATGATGAGTCTGAAACTTTGATCAAGTTTCAGACTCACCAGATGGTTCCTCTGGTTCACTGTCATTCTCTTCCTCAACTGGCGGAGCCGGAGGTGGGATGACCTGCTTCCTCTCTTTCTCTGCCTTGGCATTCCTCTCCTCTTCAGAGTAATATTCGTCTTCCGACAGATTGGCCAGGCTCTCGTCCATCTCGCGGTACTCCACCTGCAACGGTAGGCACAATAAAAGCATCATTAAAACCAGCATTGCCATCTGTGATTGGTTGGTCTGCTCCCACGCCACTTAAAACTGCCAAAACCTTTATGGGAATAAGAAACAAATACCATGAACATCACACTGCACAGACTATGAGAAACTGCTTCTGTTTCTAATTTCCACTGGTGCTCACATGCAAGTGAGAACATGTGACTTAAGATACAGAGCAATTTTGTGCCAAGTTTAAATGATTCAAATTTCACTCATCATTTGTTTTTTGGCAGCATCCTCTCCTCCCTGAGCACACAGGGAGGAAGGAAAACCCTAAAATATTTACTTTTGCTCGCTTGCGTCGACTTGTCCTACGAACTTCAGCTGAATCTTGGTCTGCCCCCCCAGGACCTGCTTGGTGGGGCAAAGGGGCTCCTCCAGGTTCCCCACTAGGGGATGACCTCTCCTTCTTCTTTACATCCATAGCGCCTGCAGCTGAGGCTGACGGACCAGTTTGGGCATCGGAAACTGTGGCCCTATCACCTCCCGCTGCTCCCGCAGTAGATGAAGCGGAGGAGGAAGAGGAGCCAGCATCTGACTTCTTGCTAGACAGCATCATGGAGGATGTTGGAGGCCTCTCCTGAACAAATGGGGAACAGAAATGACGTGAAACTCAAAGTGAAACACTCAACAGCCTAAGTTATACTAATTTTTAAGTGAAATGGTTGAAATTTAAATGTTAAGAATAGTATAATCAAAGAAAAAAAACATATTCCTAAAAGAAGAGATGAATATGATGAAGTGTGGGTTGTGTGTGCTGATTTTTTTTTTTTTAATGTTTGTGCCCTTTGTTATGGCACTTTGAGGCATTGTTTGAAAATGATAGCCTACAACATTTAAATTGTAAAACCTACAAAATCCAGGCCAAGTGGTTATTTCCCTCACTTTCTAGTGGCTTTTAAACAAATAAACTCCTATTAGAAACACTTGCTTAAAACCCCTATGTCAACTTTCACTTTGCTGTTAGGGGCTGGGAATGCACCTGCTACAAAAGGCTAACAACCACCAAATACTGTCGGGCTTTGGGAGATGCTTCACCCAAAAATGTCACATCTGTATCACTGGATGATTTAAATAACGTTAACTGTACATGAATGTTATGGTTTATGAAATGAGCGTTCCATGGTTACAGTAACCTTGTCTTGTTTTACCCATTTCTCCGTGCACCTGGTAATATCCATTCAAACACTAAGAAATGAAGACAGAACCAGAAATATGGTTACGAACAGGACCAGCTGAATAACAAAATGCTGGCCTTTCACATTACTTCCATTGAGATTTAGCTAGCTAAACATTTCGCAAACCATTTAGAAAATATCCACTGAATAATACAAGGCAATCCGGTAAAATGCTTTTCAATGTAGCTAGCTCACTTGCTTATCAGGACTTTTAATAAGTTAGCCAAGTGAGAATATCCACTCGAGAAAAATGGAAAAGTCTGAACGTGTGCCCGTATGGACCCTGGTGCTTGATTAATTTATTTGAACAAAACAGCTGTTAGTCAGAAAGATTTGTTGTGCCGAGACCGTTAGTAGTTCCTTGATTGCCATCCTGACCAAATGGACTATCGTTAGCTAGCAAGTTAACAGAGCTAGCAGCAGATGGGTATGGCTATCAACGTTAGCTTGCGTTAGCTAACGATAGCTTTGTTCTTGACAGCGACTTGTCTATAGCACATACGAATATAATATTGTGTTCCTTTAATACCAGTGCAACATGAGCTATACTGTAAACATAGATTTGAATCGCTTCTAAATGTATTGTCTTTCAAAGGCATCTTACGAGACCATGCTACGTTGGCTAACGCCGCTAACAATGAGACCTAACTAGCACCTACAGTGGCACAGTAGCAGGTGCGACTTCGTGAAAAAGAAAGCGCCGGCTTCGCTTGCAAGGGGATCTGTATTGATAAACGGATAATGAAACTGTAGGTCCACCAGGCAGCATTATTTTAGGAAACAAATATAAGCATTAAAGATTGAAAATATTATCCTTACCTCTCAATCCTCCGAAGATGTCAACACAAAGACGGCACAGTAGCAGGTCTTCTTTCAATGAACTCTTTCGTGATTGGTGGATCGAAAATGTTACCCAATCCCACTCAGCAAAACGATTGGTCAAACTAACTGTCAATCTAAAAGGAGGCGGGGCTTTATTACTCAAAACTACTGCAATGGATATATTTTGTGTTTAGTTTACGGTTAGTCGTGCTCAATGCTTTTCAAACTGTTTTTCAAAATGTTTTTCAGGTATAAATGTTAGAAAGAATTTGTATTAACGTTGCATTCTGTCGCTTATCGGGATTCAGCGTTTCCGCCCCGTTTATCTTCCGTTTACTGTTTGTGGAGAAACGACAAAACTGATCCCAGCTCTGCTAACAAACTGACGTCAGCCTGTAAGAAGAACAGGATGGGCAAGCAAGCGAGGTGGGGGTAGACAGGTAAAGGTGAGCGTCTCAGTCGTCGCGCCTGGTACTCAGCAAAGCATACCGATGTTTTGTTGACTGCTTTGTTTCTCCATTTTGAGCCGACTGTGTGTAAGTAGCACCTAAAACCCAGATTTAGATTTAGATTTAGATTTGTTTTAAGTTTGTGCCTCACTTTAACCGTATCTCTTTACCAGCGAGTTTTAAAATGAGCGAAAAGTCAGTCCTCTTCCTCGTCTGTGTTTTGCTCTCGGCTAATTTGGGTGTCACTGGTAGTTGAGTTTCAAGATTTGTGTGTGTGATATGAAGCCTTTTTTAGGTGTGGTGGGCCTATAGCTCTCTGCAAAGTCTTATATTAGAAAACTCAAACTTAGAGTAGACACTTAAACAGGAATAGGGAAGTCAGAGCAGAGAAAATAAAGGCTCGATCATTTAGGGTTATATAGGAAGTGTTTTATGTTTTCATGGCTATTATATGATACACTTGAAGTAAGGTAAAGTATATTACAAACAAGTACATAGCTGATTAACAATCTATCCAACAGAACCAAGAAAATGGTGAAGGAAGAGCAGGAGATAGCCAACCGGCCTGACAACACCGCCTTCACTCAGCAGAGGCTTCCGGCATGGCAGCCCATGCTCTCTCCTGGCATTGTCATCCCAGGGTTTGTCATCATCGGTCTGGCATTCATTGGCATTGGCGTCGCTCTCTTTGTCACGTCACGGAGCATCCAAGTGTTGGAGGTATGACTGGGACCACTGAACACACAAATCAGTCTGGTGTCATGCTGAGAATCAAGGGTCAAATGTCAGCAGTAAAAAGAGAAGAAGAGAGACAGCATAAATGTGTTTACTGGGTTGCAGTGAACAAGCCAATAATAAAACAATGTGTTTTCAGTGTTGAGATTAAAGACAATGGTGTAAAATCCATAACCGTATGCTGCTATCTGCTCACAGACTTGTCACTTGTAAGCGATATCGTGCTCTTGAGTTTAAAGACATGTGGTGTCAGGAAGACTCCATGCAGACAGGTGTTGCAGCCATTAATAATTAATAATAACCTTTCTTGTTCTTTCCTATACAGATAGACTACACTGGGACTGAACAAACCTCACCATGCTTCAAGTGCTCTGAAGCAAATACCAATAACTGTGTGTGCCAGATGGACTTCTCCATCGACAGTCTATTTAAGGTTGCATTGGAAGCTTTGCACAAACACATTCACACGCATGCAAACAGGACTTTTTAATTACATTTAACTCTACTCCTGCTTCTGACCCTTTTGCTGTGTTTTTGTGATTCTGTTTTTCTCCACAGGGACCCGTGTTCTTTTATTATGGTTTGACCAACTACTTCCAGAACTACAGAAATTATGGTGTGTCCAAAGATGATAACCAGCTGTCTGGAAACCTGGATTCCTTTACGGTGAGTTAACAACATAGGATATCAGAAAAAGAACACACACACAACACTCTGGTTTTAATTTCCAGGGGGAAAACAAAATCCATATGCTCTCAATTGAACTAAATAGACTTATATAAGATGTGCTGTGTTGAGTACAAAGATGCTAACTTGTCACCTTGGTTAAACATATGCAGTTCATATTTTTGTCAGTGTACATTTGTGTAAAAATGCTGTTGTACATCTGTAATATACACAAAGATTTCTGACTACATATTTGAGCAATTCATTTTCTGTCTCCTTTTGAAGAATCCCAGTTCCACCTGTTCTCCCTATATATATGCCAACAGCAAACCAATTGTACCATGTGGATCAGTAGCAAACAGCATGTTCAATGGTAAGTAAGGACATTTAAAATGACCGTAATGAATTTGGAATTAAGTTTATTTGTTGTGTTAAGGAAGAATTCAATCTTTTTTTTTTTGTTTGCTTTTTTTAAAGACACCTTCAAGATGTATCAGATTGTCAATGGGAAGAGGAAGCAGGTGCCCTTTGATGGAAAAGGGATCGCTTGGTGGACAGACTACAACATCAAATACAGAAACCCTGCTGTCACTCCTCTGAAGAACGCATTCAACGGTAGTAACCTTGAATTTACATTTGAATTTACTGTAACTTTCTGTCTGTTCTGTTTAAGTAGTGCTAGGATGTAGATTAATGTGTTTAATGAGCACAGTCTGCTGAATTAATTAATCGCAAGGCTTTTACAAAGTGGTAAAGGAAGTAGTGAAGTGAGTTTGAGCTTTGTGGACAAAAGCAGTAATGTAGTTTAGTGCAGTAAATAGTGGGCTACTAAAGGTGAAATCCCATTTTGAATAACATGTAGTTAATATAATGTTTGAAAATCATGATAGCTGATTGAAAGTTTGACTTCCAGGTACTGTGAAACCCATATTTTGGCCAAGGCCTGCTTACGAGTTGGACCCCTCAGACCCTGCTAACAATGGCTTCATCAATCAAGATTTCCTGGTGTGGATGAGGAGGGCAGCCCTGCCAGATTTCAGAAAGCTGTATCGACGAATCACTGAGGGTGATTATGCAAACGGTCTGCCAGCCGGAAACTACTCAATTGAAATTGCCTACAGTATCCTTATATGAGTGTCAGATCCTGAGAGGATTGTGCTCAGAGGTATGGGCAGTTATGTTTGTTTTCGATAGGTCCTGTGTTTAAAAAAAACAAGAACATTTGTGTAGTTAAATGAGTTTTACACTGTTCCATCCATATGAGAAGTTTTACAAAGCTTCAAATCTGCCTAAAGGGGTCAACCATTGAGTTGGCCACATGTTTTGTGCCACGTTACAACAATAACAGCAGCTTAGTTTAACTTGTTTTACCGGTTGGGTGTGGTTATATTTTAAGCTCTCCAGAGTGAACACAATGACTCAGCAATTTCTTGAGATGGGGAAAAAGAAACAGGCAAATCTTCTGACGTAAATAAATGAGCTAGGCAAATAATTATTCACGATTGATTTCCGTCTACCTGAAGCCAAGTAAATACCTAATTTTGCTTAAAGGACCACACCAATGTGTTTAAAATTTTAAATCCCTTAACTACTTGTAAATACCAGACAATTTTAGTTGTTTGAATGAATTTTTTTTTCTACCATATCAGGTGGCCATTTGGTTTCTATTCTTTTCTGTATGCACTGAAAATCAATTCACAGAATATTGATTGTTGGTTTAGTTGTGTAATCCATCACAGTGGACATCAAGTCTACATTTTTGTCAGTGATACATTAGCGTTAAGTGGTGATGCTTTGAAAAGTCTACACTGCAATTAATCACAACAATGATGCAACTCAGATGGATTATATAGCTCAAGTGAGTTTCTAGTCTGAAATTAATGGAAGCCAGTCCCTAGAAAAAAATACATTCAAATTTCCAAAACCACTGGTTGTTCAATACAGTATCGTAACGTATTTGCACGTGGTCACTATGTCTTAAAGTTTTTTTATTTTGTTTCCATTTTTGCTGTATGTCCTTAACATTTTGCCCCCCCAGACTATCCTGTTCTGAGCTTTGATGGGAGAAAGAAGGTGGTGCTCAGCAACGTGTCCTGGATGGGTGGCAAGAATGAGTTCCTGGGCATTGCCTACCTCGTGATTGGTTCAATGTGTGTCGTCATGTCCATTGTAATGCTAATTGTCTATGCTAAATTCAAGTTTCCTGAGGAAGACTGAGTGCCTGGTCATGGACTGTGGTTGGCTGGGGGTTAATCTCTACCCTATCAACAATTTTTCTTTTTTACTCAATGGGATGACAAAAGCACAGTATAGTGCTCATACAAAGCGGAGTATACAGCTAGAATCCACCTATGAACTGAAATTACATGTGTTACTGTGGACTTGAAGTTGTCTCCTAAGGTGCAGAAGAAGCCTGGTGTCATTATGTGAGGCAGGACTTGACACTGGAGTTTCCCCATTGACTGCAAAATAGGAAATGGCTTTGTTGGCACTGTGAGATGATTTCCAATATGGATACATGTACTTGTCTGTTAGCACATCTAGAAGTTAGGCTCTGCTGAGTGCACTGCAAAGTCATTTACTATTCATTGCTAGCTACAAGAGGTGTCTCTTGTTGGAATCTCAAATTTGACTGATCATTAAGGAAATGTCTTTATTCACAAGCCAAGTCCAAAATCAGAATAATAAGGGATGTTAAATCTGTAGTAAATATATCTATATTGTCTTATTGGTACTATGATAAAGCCTCCACTGTGAATCTTGATATCTGGTGGATAAAAGGAGACATACAGCTCATGTGTGTTCATGTTAGTCTAGTCTTTTACAATACTTGGATATGACAGGGTTTCTCTCAGGCTTCTAATACTGTTTTCTTAAATGTGTGCTTTCATAATCACAAAATGAGCTGCCTCCTCATTTTAGGTCAGTAATAATATTAAAGCCATAAATGATTTGATAAGCCATTTGATGCAGACAAAAAGTTACCTTTTGTGTATGTGTGTGTAGCTTAGCTTGGAAATAATGCTGTAAAATGGGAATATGTCGCTAAACTCAGGGATCTGGTGTACAGGCTATGCAAAATCATGTTACTATGTACTTGTAGTTTTAACTCTCACTATTGTTTCTGAGATTTTACTTTCATGTTGATATTTATGTAATAAACATCAAAACCATAACTTCACATTGCTCTCTGTCTTATCAGGACATTTGGATTCCACAGGTAATGCTATATTTATTTTTGTCATTTTTAGTAGTCTATGCTGGATTCTATGGAGATGTGGACTTTCTGCTGTCAGTAAGTTTTTGTCCCTCAACCACATGTTTATGATGACTTCAGAGGTCTCTAATTTCAGTTGTTCAGATCTAGAATGATATTCTGCATTGACCTTCCCCCAAAACTAAGCACCATTTATCTTTTGTCAAATGGATTTTATTTTCATGGGGTCCTGGCTATGTAATACTGGTGCCCTAAGGTCTGCCTTCTCAGCTGACTCAAGACCAAACTCCAAGTACTCTTATGTACTACTCAATGTATACGATGCATAACAAATGTATGCATTTCATTAATTCTTGATAGCACTAGTCTGCAAAAAGTGCACTTATGCTAATGCAGATCAAACTGTGACAGAGGCTGTCATGAGCTTATAGCAATTATACTTTCTCAACATTATATTATCACTGAATTAGCAATGACATTAAGTGTATCGCTTTGTTCTTAACTTTGTTGTAAAAGCTGTACTGTAGCAAAGAAGAATTTGTCGATATATAGCTGCATCATTGGAGACAACTCCCTTTCTCCCCCTATCTGTCATACACGGTTATAACAAAAAGAGAAAAAATCTGATTCGTTCAACTGCATCGTGGGTATTGTAGTTTCCGCCTAGGATAGTCCAGTGAAATGCGTATCCCTTGAACGACAAGTCCCAAAATCCATTGCGCAAATAAACCTGACTAGCACGGTTGCGACGTTTTGACAGCGGCAGTCAGCGTCTGACCGGCTTGGTTGACACTGCAGTAAGCTAGCTACACAACGGCAGCCTCGCTTCTTTGTTCACTTTCACATCGCGACCGGTCGTCGTCGACCGCTTTTAAGAATGTCCGACGGCGGGGGGACGGAAGAAAACTCCGGCACCATGGAGGTGTCGGCCGTTCAGACGGTCGCTGATACTTCGGTGCTGCAGAAGCACATTAGGAAATTGGTACCGCTGCTCCTGGAAGATGGCGGCGAGGCCCCAGCCTCACTGGAAACCGCCCTGGAGGAGAAGAGCGCCGTGGAGCAGATGAGGAAATTTCTGGCCGATCCCCAACTTCATACCATCCTGGTCGAGAGAAGTGCTCTCAAAGGTACATTTAGCAACAACCGGTCAGCAAAGATAGCAAATAAGATTTGAATAACAAGACCATTCGTATTCTATCACGTTCGCTATTAAAGTCGTCACCAGTGAAATATCTTTAAACCAAAGTTAGCTAAGTTAAGTTAACGTTGCATGTGATTAAGTATTATTTGACAGCCGGCTAGATAACAATGTTAACCTAGTTGGCTTGCTATCTCCATCCATGACAATGTTAAACTAACTACGCCACAATGGGTGGGGTACAGAAAACAGTGCTAATGACAGCAATGCAGGTGCTCAGTGTTAGCTATCATTTTCAGGTGTGACACTGCTCAACTTAAGCCACAGTTAGCTAATACAAATGTTGCCAAAGCAGTGTAGAATATTGTAAGTTGTAAGTTAGCTTTCCCATTGCATTAACGACACAAAACACCAAAACATGGAAATTCAGAGAATGAATCCTTTGTAATAATTGCAAGTCATGCTGTCTGCACCTTCTTGGGGTCTTATCATATGAACCAGCTTGTGTCAATGAGCACATTATCTTCAGTTTCCTCCAGGCGAATTAATTCTGAGCTTCAGAGCCGCTTGCCCTTACTAATGTTTTATGAGTCCTGATCCCTTGATACTGCACATGATCAGCCCCTGAGTCTGAGCCTGCAGGTTTTGGATTTCCAACCAGAGAGACATTGTCCCAGCCTATACATGTTTTTGCACTAACAATACTGATGCTGCAATGCAGAGAGGGCAGTTTCTGCAGCTGGCTGTCATTTCCTACAAGCTATGACCTCACTTGTTAAGGAGGGTGGGGACATAGATGGATGGAAGTAGATGAAAGTGTCAGATTGCACTGTCATCCTACTTTTAACATGGCTTATTATACTCCGACAAACTCAACTCCTGTCTAGGTTTTTTAAAGGTAATTTTATTGGTTATGAGCAATCAATCCTTACTGCTTTGTGCAAGTCTACATCTATGTTTTGATTATTAGTGCTACATACTGGTGTTAAACATTGACTTATTAGTAATGTGCCACGTTTTACTTGTTAGTGTAGAGTGTTGATGTGTCTTAACAGCTTGATACTCATTGATCATTGAAGATAGGCAAAGAGAAGAATATGATTTCAGGAGTCGTCTGTGTATTTGTTCAGATAAGACTTAGATTTAATTTATTCTTCACACAGAGGACGTTGGAGATGAAGGAGAGGAGGAGAAGGAGTGCATCACTTATAACGTCAGCATTGACATACACTATGGGCTCAAGTCCAACAGGTAAATGAGGCATCTAATCCACTGAATTGAATTCTTCTTTTCAGTCATGTAATTGTATGTGATTTCATCGCTAAAACTGAAAGAAAAAAACAAACAAATTTTAATTTATTGTGTAGCACTTGGCTTCCAGTTAAGTTCTGTTCATTCTGAACTATGAATGTTTTCGCCGTTTTTCCCCTGCAGCTTGGCTTTGATCAAGAGGACCGGCGTCATTGATGCAGACAAGCCCATATCAACACAAGTTCGAGTTCTGACCTTGAGTGAGGATTCTCCCTACGAGACACTCCACTCTTTCATCAGCAATGCTGTCGCTCCTTTCTTCAAGTCCTACATCCGTGAGTCTGGCAAGGCCGACAGGTAATCCTCAAAATATGTCTTATATTTTGATAAAACCTTTCATCGAATTAACTGAATCCTGAATTCAGCATGGAGGAATGATGTAACATTGCTGGAGAATTCATCTGTACTGTAATCTCTCTCCTAACCCTCTAGAGATGGGGATAAGATGGCTCCCTCGGTGGAGAAAAAGATTGCTGAGCTGGAGATGGGCCTTCTCCACCTTCAGCAGAACATTGAGATTCCTGAGATCAGCCTGCTCATCAACCCCATCATCACAAACATCGCCAAGCAGTGCTATGACCGCGGGGAGAAGCCCAAGGTCACTGACTTTGGAGACAAAGTGGAGGACCCAACCTTCCTTAACCAGCTGCAATCTGGAGTCAACCGCTGGATCAGGGAGATTCAAAAGGTAAAGGGAATTCCCATATTTCTATCTAAAATTTAAACAAAACTTCATATAATAGCGGGTATAGGGATAAATCTGTTTCTCTTATACTCACCACTGGGCTTATTTGTCTCCTCCACCCACTCTTTTATCAGGTGACAAAGCTCGATCGTGACCCAGCTTCAGGCACAGCCTTGCAGGAGATCAGTTTCTGGCTGAATCTGGAGAGAGCCCTCAACAGGATCCAGGAGAAGAGAGAGAGCCCTGAGGTTCTGCTCACACTGGACATCCTCAAACATGGCAAACGTTTCCATGCTACTGTCAGCTTTGACACCGACACTGGTGAGGAACAACCCATCGAAAAAAAATGTTCCTTGACTTGTTTCACTTCTGCTGCCTTTACTGGCAGTATTGTATTGAATACAGTATGATTAATTGTTTATCCTTTCTCTACTTCTCACAGGTCTGAAACAGGCTGTAGAAACCGTCAATGACTACAATCCTCTGATGAAGGACTTCCCTCTCAATGACCTGCTCTCTGCTTCAGAGCTTGATAAGATCCGCCAGGCCCTGATGGCCATATTCACTCACTTGAAAAAGATTAGGAACACCAAGTACCCTATCCAGAGAGCACTGCGTCTTGTAGAGGCCATCTCCAGGGACTTGAGCTCCCAGCTCCTCAAGGTGTTGGGCACCAGGAAGCTCATGCACGTTGCCTACGAGGAATTTGAAAAGGTTGGTGGCATAAACCTATTGTATTTATTTCCCCAGAAGCACACTCTTACTTTAGCTACTCTAAATCTTATACATCCTAAATTAAATTAAACGTTTGTGTGCAGGTGATGGTGGCATGCTTCGAGGTGTTCCAAACCTGGGAGGACGAGTATGAAAAACTGCAGGTGCTTCTGAGGGACATTGTGAAGAGAAAGAGAGAGGAAAACCTGAAGATGGTGTGGCGTTTGAGCCCCGCCCACAGGAAGCTCCAATCACGTCTGGATCACATGAGACGTTTCAGAAGGCAGCATGAGCAGCTGAGAGCTGTCATCGTCCGTGTGCTGAGGCCTCAGGTAAAGTACCATCAGTGTCTGTAATGGCCATACTTGAACTGACTAGCATGTCCTGCCATTTTTACTTAATTTCCTTTTGACTGTTGTTTTCCTGTAGATCTGGAAAAATAGGAATTCATATTTGGTTTTAGCCACACTTGATTGAGAAATGGTTCTTTTAACTTTTTGTCTCCAGGTTTCTGCTGTGCCACAACATGCTCCTGGAGAGACAGTTGAGCCTCAAGACATGAAGGTAGCTGCAGTTCTCTTTGACGCTGCTGATGCCAATGCTATCGAGGAGGTCAACCTGGCATATGAGAATGTCAAAGAGGTTGATGGCCTGGATGTGTCCAAGGAAGGCATGGAGGCCTGGGAAGCCGCCATGAAGCGCTACGATGAACGTATTGACCGCGTGGAGACCCGTATCACTGCCCGCCTGCGTGATCAGCTGGGAACCGCCAAGAACGCCAACGAGATGTTCCGCATCTTCTCACGCTTCAATGCTCTCTTTGTGCGTCCCCACATCCGTGGTGCCATCCGTGAGTACCAGACGCAGCTCATCCAGCGTGTGAAAGATGACATCGAGTCACTGCATGACAAGTTCAAAGTGCAGTATCCTCAGAGCCAGGCCTGTAAGATGAGCCATGTCCGAGACTTGCCACCGGTGTCTGGCTCCATCATCTGGGCCAAGCAGATCGACCGTCAGCTGACTGCATATATGAAGAGAGTGGAGGATGTTCTGGGAAAAGGCTGGGAGAACCATGTGGAGGGGCTGAAGCTTAAGCAGGATGGAGATAGCTTCAGGGCTAAACTCAATACTCAAGAGATATTTGATGACTGGGCTCGTAAGGTATGAAGCTGATCATACACATAAATATAGTATAGTATTTTAAATGTTTCTAGTGTTCGCCTCTCTTACAAAGCATGATTTCATATTTTGTCACCTCTTGTAAATCAGGTGCAGCAGCGTAACCTTGGTGTTTCTGGTCGCATCTTCACAATTGAGAGTACTCGTGCCCGTGGACGCACCGGAAACATGCTCAAGCTTAAAGTCAACTTCCTCCCAGAGATCATCACTTTGTCCAAAGAGGTCCGCAACCTCAAGTGGTTGAGCTTCCGTGTTCCTTTGGCCATCGTCAACAAAGCCCACCAAGCTAACCAGCTGTACCCATTTGCCATCTCTTTGATTGAGAGTGTGCGCACCTATGAGCGCACTTGTGAGAAGGTGGAGGAGAGGTCCTCCATCTCCCTGCTGGTGGCTGGTCTTAAGAAAGAGGTCCAGGCTCTCGTTACTGAAGGCATCACTCTGGTCTGGGAGTCCTACAAGCTGGATCCCTATGTTCAGAGGCTGGCTGAGACAGTCTTCAACTTCCAGGAGAAGGTCAGTGTGGAGGAGCTTTCACTACAAAATATTACTCTTGTTTCATTAACCCAAACATTAATTCTAATGCTTTTTTATTTTCTGCTGTATGTTGTTTCCAGGTGGACGACCTCTTACTGATTGAGGAGAAAATTGATCTTGAGGTTCGCTCTCTGGACACTTGCATGTTCGACAACAAGACCTTCTCTGACATCCTCAACCGCGTCCAGAAGGCTGTGGACGACCTCAATCTCCACTCCTATTCCAACTTGCCCATCTGGGTCAACAAGCTCGATATTGAGGTTGGCACCACAAAGCAACAATACAAGGATTACTTGTTATTCTCATTCAGTTAGTCAGAATGGAAATACTTTAAACTCGACTGATTTCTGCTTTGTTTTCATAGATTGAACGTATCCTGGGAGTGCGTCTGCAGGCTGGCCTCAAGGCCTGGACCCAGGTGCTCCGCGGCCAGGTAGAGGACAAAGCTGATGTGGACATGGACACAGAGGCTCCACAAGTGAGCCACAAACCTGGAGGGGAGCCCAAGATCAAGGTAGCCATTGTGACTGTAGTGACTCTGTCTTGCCTTATGGCATGTTCTTACTTTAACGATTATACATTACTCATGAAACCTTGGATTTCTGGACACAGCTGACTATTATAAAAAACAAATCGGTTATTTTTTTCCCAGAATGTTGTCCATGAGCTGAGGATTACTAACCAGGTGATCTACCTGAACCCACCGATTGAAGACTGTCGTTACAAGCTCTACCAGGAGATGTTTGCCTGGAAGATGGTCATCCTTTCCCTTCCCAGGATCCAGAGCCAGAGATACCAGGTAGGGATGTCTGAACAGTTTGAGTTGTAGGGCTGTGATTCCCACTGCAGAATGCGATGATATGAATGCATATCTGAATGTCTGTGGTATGCAAACATGCAAGGACCAAACATAAAATATGGTTGTGTGCTGTTGCTTTAATCGAAGCAAATCTGTCCGTCTTCAACAGGTGGGAGTCCACTACGAGCTGTCAGAGGAGGAGAAGTTCTACAGAAATGCCCTGACCAGGATGCCAGATGGCCCTGCAGCCTTAGAGGAGGCCTACAATGCTGTCGAAGACATTGTCAATGAAGTGGAGCAGTATGTCAAGGTAAGAGTCATCTTGTTATAACAACACAATAGAATGTCATACCTGTTAAGTTTACTGCTGATAGAATTACTTTTGTTTGAAGAACAAATTTAAAGAAATGAAATGCTTTTTTTCTTTTGTACGGTCTCCTCTAAGTCTTTATATCAAAATGCATAATAAACACTACCATGCACATTAGATTGTCGGTATCATCTCTTTCCTTTGTTGCCTCTGTACAGGTGTGGCTGCAGTACCAGTGCTTGTGGGACATGCAAGCAGAGAACATCTACAACCGTCTGGGTGAAGACCTCACCAAGTGGCAGGCCCTGCTGGTCCAGATCCGCAAAGCACGTGGAACCTTTGACAATGCAGAGACACGGAAAGAGTTTGGACCTGTGGTCATCGACTATGGCAAGGTGACAGTTTTGGGTGCTGTATAAGAAAAATATTTCTCAGACGAAGCGTGAGGTCTCTCTGTATGAATCCCCGTATTTGTGCAAATTTGTTTCCTTAGAATGCAATGTTATATTCTCTTTGTAATGTTCTTCTACAATAAATATAATTTTGTTTATCTATTGACTTTTTATTAAATGTTTGTGTGTGTGACAACAGGTCCAGTCCAAGGTGAACTTGAAGTATGACTCCTGGCACAAAGAGGTGCTCAGCAAGTTTGGCCAGATGCTTGGCAACAACATGCAGGACTTCCATGCCCAGATCTCCAAGGTAACACATTCTTTTGACAAGCCTATTAACATTGATTTCCAATAGAAACTGATCAGAAGATTATTCTATGAACTACATTTTTATCTTATCGCCTTTCTTGTTGTGCTTCCTCAATAGTCTCGTCAAGAACTGGAGCAGCATTCTGTGGACACGGCTAGCACCTCAGATGCTGTCAACTTCATAACATATGTCCAGACCCTGAAGCGCAAGATCAAACAGTTTGAGAAAAATGTGGACGTAAGTAGTCAAATAAGTTCTCATTTATTATTCTTTCCTTCATTCTTTTGTACCACTGCATGCAAAAACAATATAGGGTCCTAATCAGATTCTCCCTCCTTTTACCCCTAGTTGTTCCGTAATGGACAGCGTTTGCTGGAGAAGCAGAGATTCCAGTTCCCTCCATCTTGGCTCTACATTGACAACATCGAAGGTGAATGGGGTGCCTTCAGTGACATAATGAAGCGCAAGGATACCGCTATCCAGCAGCAAGTGGCCAACCTGCAGATGAAGATTGTCCAGGAGGACAAAGCTGTAGAAAACCGCACCACTGACTTGCTCAATGACTGGGAGAAGACCAAACCAGTCGCTGTAAGACAAATGAAATCTTTTAACTAAATTTGAAATACAATATACAGTACAGTCACCCCTAGGTCATACTTTCTAATTTGTTTCTAATTGTTAAATTAGAATAACGTAATATGAAAAGTACAGCAGAAAGAATGTGCTATTGTGACAGAAACCACTTGAAAAAATTTAAACTTAAAATTGAAAATCATTAAATGTTTGACATTTTTTACTGGTAATCTCTTTCACCAGGGTAACCTGCGTCCAGAGGAGGCTCTTCAGTCTCTGACAATTTACGAGGGTAATTTTGGCCGTCTGAAGGATGAAAGGGAGAAGTGTGCCCGAGCCAAAGAAGCCCTGGAGCTCACTGACACTGGCCTGCTCAGCGGCAGTGAAGAGAGAGTGCAGGTAATGCCAGGCAGCAAAAATCTCACAGGCACTCATTTGGAATAGGAGTAATATTTAACCCATTTTTCACAAGTTGCAGCTCATACCTTTCACGTTTATAGATGTTCCAAAACAAAATGTTTTTCTTTTGACTTTGTTCTTTGTTCCTTTGTGGTGACTTGTAGGTGGCACTAGAGGAGCTGCATGACCTGAAGGAGGTTTGGTCTGAGCTGTCAAAGGTCTGGGAGCAGATCGACCAGATGAAAGAGCAGCCATGGGTGTCTGTACAGCCTCGCAAGGTAACAAATCCACAATAATCATTCCGTTAATTGAATCTCTACTGTTCATTTATGGAATTCTTGGTATATAACTATTCTTGTGTTGGTGTTTTGTGTTTTGTAGCTTCGTCAAAGCCTGGATGCTCTTCTGAATCAGCTGAAGAACTTCCAAGCAAGACTGAGACAGTATGCCTCCTACGAGTATGTCCAGAGGCTGCTTAAAGGATACCTGAAGGTCAGGCGGCTAGTTTTCCCCACTAAGCACACATTTTGACTCAACTTAAAACTGGGTTATTAAATTCTCTACTTATTTCTTTTCTCACCAGGTTAACATGTTGGTGATTGAGCTGAAATCAGAGGCTCTGAAGGACCGCCACTGGAAGCAGCTGATGAAGCGTTTGCATGTAAACTGGGTCCCGTCAGAGCTGACCCTGGGACAGATCTGGGATGTGGATCTGCAGAAGAATGAGATGGTGGTGAAGGACGTCCTCCTGGTAGCCCAGGGAGAGATGGCTTTGGAGGAGTTCCTCAAACAGGTGAAGGAGGGCCCTCAAGAGATTGTGCAGTGTAGTTGTTTTTATCTCCAGCTTCCAATCCAAATTATTAACAATTACTCTCGCGTTTGTAAACCTTTTAATAATAATTTGGTGGTTTTTGGTCCTCAGATCCGTGAAGTGTGGAACTCGTATGAGCTCGACCTGGTGAACTACCAGAACAAGTGTCGTCTGATTAGAGGGTGGGATGACCTCTTCAACAAGGTCAAAGAACATATTAACAGCGTGTCTGCCATGAAGTTGTCTCCATATTACAAGGTAAACAGGATTACATGCAGTGTTCATTAAGACAGTAGTTTAAGCTTTTATATTTAAGCTTTTACAACTGCATCAACACCATCTTTTATTTTCTCCCAGGTGTTTGAGGAAGATGCCCTGAGCTGGGAGGACAAGTTGAATCGCATCATGGCTCTGTTTGATGTTTGGATTGATGTCCAGCGTCGCTGGGTCTATCTGGAAGGCATCTTCACCGGCAGTGCTGACATCAAACATCTGCTGCCTGTAGAAACCCAGAGATTCCAGAGGTAAATAAAGGACCCTTTATTGTATACTTAACAAACCAGAATTTATTTGTAACCACTGTAACAATATTTTCTACGAGAACTTACTTTAATTTGTCTCTTTTTCTGTATTCCACAGTATCAGCACAGAGTTCTTGGCACTGATGAAGAAGGTGTCAAAGTCTCCCTTAGTGATGGATGTGTTGAACATACAGGGAGTGCAGAGGTCTCTGGAGCGACTGGCTGACCTTCTGGGAAAAATCCAGAAAGCCCTTGGAGAATACCTGGAGAGAGAAAGATCCTCATTCCCCAGGTAAGAAGATGAAGGATCAAGGGACTGCACATTGTTGTCAATGTACATATAAAACACAAAACCTAGAAGTTCATGATAATGCTAAATATTTCGAATCACTTTCACCAATTCATACATTCTTTTATTAACTATCGTTAATTGATCCATCACACCCTTTTTGTTTCCAGGTTCTACTTCGTGGGAGACGAGGACCTGCTTGAAATCATCGGCAATAGCAAGAATGTGGCCAAACTGCAGAAGCACTTCAAAAAGATGTTTGCTGGGGTTTCCAGCATCCTGCTCAATGAGGACAACACTGAGGTGCTGGGAATCTCCTCCCGCGAGGGTGAGGAGATTGTTTACAAGACACCTGTCTCCATCACACAGCACCCCAAGATCAACGAGTGGCTGACGCTGGTGGAGAAGGAGATGAGGGTGACGCTGGCCAAGCTGTTAGCCGAGTCTGTCACAGAGGTCACATCCTTCAACAAGGGCACAGCCGTTGACCTGAGTCAGTACATCAGCTGGATTGATAGTTACCAGGTTGGTAGTGAGAGCATGTATTCTACAAACAATTAGTTATTCAACATACATGGAAATCAGGCAATGTGTTAATGTAATTTTACTTGATCTGTTTCCTCTCTTCACAGGCCCAGCTGGTCGTCCTGTCCACTCAGATCGCCTGGTCTGAGAACATTGAGTCTGCCTTGACCACCATCTCTGGTGGTGGGGACATGTCACCCATGCAGGGAGTGCTGTTGAATGTGGAGGCCACCCTCAATGTGTTGGCTGACACTGTGCTGATGGAGCAGCCTCCACTCCGCAGGAGGAAACTGGAACACCTGGTTAGAGGGGATTTTTTTAAAAGTACGGTTTTAAAAGAATGTTGTCCAATGAAAAGTGTGTCTGAAATCCCTCTTCTGCTCCATCTTAGATCACCGAGCTGGTGCACCAACGTGATGTGACTAGGACTCTGATCAAGAACAAGATCGACAACCCCAAGTCCTTTGAGTGGCTCAGCCAGATGCGCTTCTATTTTGACCCCAAGCAGACAGATGTCTTACAACAGCTGTCCATTCAGATGGCCAATGCCAAGTTCAACTATGGCTTTGAGTACTTGGGTGTTCAGGACAAGCTTGTCCAGACCCCTCTGACAGACCGCTGCTATCTCACCATGACCCAGGCCCTGGAGGCCCGCCTTGGAGGGTCACCATTTGGTATGGAAGCGTTTTCGGTACACATAACAAATTTTAAGAAAATTACAGATTTATTTATAAAACAATCATCCTCACTGAGTTTGTCTTCCATCTAGGTCCTGCTGGCACAGGGAAGACTGAGTCCGTGAAAGCTCTTGGTCACCAGCTGGGCCGCTTTGTCCTGGTCTTCAACTGTGATGAGACATTTGACTTCCAGGTACATAACTGTTGAGATTCAGAGTCTTTGTTCTTAGGCTAGACAACAAACACTTGTACATCATGTGATTATCATTTGCTTTTTTCTTTTCTTATCTGCTTCATTTAACATACAAATGTCTTGTGTTTTTAGGCCATGGGTCGTATCTTTGTGGGTCTGTGCCAAGTGGGAGCATGGGGCTGCTTCGACGAGTTTAACCGTCTGGAGGAGAGAATGCTTTCTGCCGTCTCCCAGCAGGTCCAGTACATCCAGGTGGCCTTGAGGGAGCACAGCAACCCCAACAGAGACAGGAGTACGTATATATGTGGGAACTCGGGTTTCATGATATGTAAGGAGACTGTTCGAGAACAAGAATGTCCAGATTCAGCTTAGTATTTTTGAACACCAATTTGCCAAAAAAAGAGGGGTCCAAGACTATTCAACAAAATGGCTTTCTTCATTTTAGAAAATCTCCACCTTATTCACCACCATCTTTAAATTTTACATGAGAACTGCATTGTAAAATATGTTCACATCTGTCACCCCTCAGGTGTGCCAGTCACCACGGAGCTCCTGAACAAGCAGGTGAAGGTGAGTCCAGACATGGCCATCTTCATCACCATGAATCCTGGCTACGCTGGCCGCTCCAACCTGCCTGACAATCTGAAGAAGCTGTTCCGCAGCTTGGCCATGACCAAGCCCGACCGCCAGCTCATCGCCCAGGTCATGTTGTACTCGCAAGGTTTCCGCACAGCTGAGATTCTCGCCAAAAAGATTGTGCCGTTCTTCAAGTATGTACTGAGAAAAATGGACGTAGCTTTGATATAGTTTTGAGAGATCTTTCTTCTCTGAATTTATACCTTGCTTCTATTTCAGGCTGTGTGATGAGCAGCTGTCATCCCAGAGTCACTACGATTTCGGCCTCCGAGCTCTCAAGAGTGTGCTGATCAGTGCTGGTAATGTCAAGCGTGAGCGCATCCAGAGGATCAAAAGGGAGAAACTAGAGCGCGGAGAGGTCGTAGATGAGAATGACATCGCTGAGAACCTTCCCGAGCAGGAGGTATAGAAAATTATATATATATGTATTGTAGGACTTGGAATGAAGTTGCTTTATTGTTTTGTTATTGAATTTTGGCAGGTCTGGCAAATCTGTTTTTTAGAATCCAGCCAGAAATGTGAGTATCTCAAATGGTTATTTCACTCAGTCTGTGTCTTGTTACTGTAGATCCTGATCCAGAGTGTGTGCGAGACCATGGTTCCCAAGCTGGTGGCGGAGGACATCCCTCTGCTTTTCAGCCTGCTGTCCGATGTTTTCCCTGGAGTACAGTACCACCGTGGAGAGATGACTGCTCTGAGGGAAGAGCTGAAGAAAGTCTGCAATGAGATGTACCTCACCTACGGAGACGGTGACGATGTGGGCAGCATGTGGGTGGAGAAGGTATGTGGCTAAATGTATATCTTATTGAGTGTTCCTGGAAATAGTGAGCCCTGCCCACTCCTAGAGACACAGAAGTCCTCTACAGGGCTAGGATCAAATTGCTCTGCATGACATTGCATAATGAGTAGTTACTCTAATTTTCTGTTCCCTAAATTTCCCCTTCCAGGTGCTGCAGTTGTACCAGATCACACAGATCAATCACGGTCTTATGATGGTGGGACCTTCAGGTAGTGGGAAGACCATGGCATGGAGGGTGCTGCTCAAGGCCCTGGAGAGGCTTGAGGGTGTCGAGGGTGTAGCCCACATCATCGACCCCAAGGCCATCAGCAAGGACCACCTGTATGGAACCCTGGATCCCAACACCCGTGAATGGACCGATGGCTTGTTCACACACATCCTCAGGAAGTGAGTTCTGTAATGCATTTTATTGTTTAGGGTATAAATCAACTCAGGTCTCCTTTATCTTGCTAAAAAGGACTTATGTAAAAAAAAAAAACTGATGTAAAGTATATTTTACTTTCAACTTCAGGATTATTGACAACGTTCGAGGTGAACTGCAAAAGCGTCAGTGGATCATATTTGATGGTGATGTTGACCCTGAGTGGGTTGAAAATCTCAACTCAGTCCTGGATGACAACAAGCTGCTCACCCTACCCAATGGAGAGCGTCTCAGCTTGCCACCTAATGTAAGAGCACAGAACTTCAAACGCAGATGTCTGTTTATGTCTCATTATAGTCAAAGCTGGTGAAAGCATGCTGTAATTATTCTCTCTCTCTAGGTGCGTGTGATGTTTGAAGTACAGGACCTGAAGTACGCCACCCTGGCCACTGTGTCTCGCTGTGGTATGGTCTGGTTCAGTGAGGATGTCCTCAGCACTGACATGATTTTCAATCACTTCCTGGCTCGCATTCGCAGCATCCCATTGGACGAGGGAGAGGATGAAGCTCAGCGCCAGAGGAAGGGCACAGATGACGAGGAAGAGGCTGCATCACCAATGCTGCAGGTAATTAAGGGGAAGAAAATACACTATTAGAAAAAACAAGACCTATTAAGCAAGGAAAAAGTGCAGTAATTCATTCAAGAAGGATATTTTATGACATTTCTTCTTTACTGATGTACTATTGTATGTTTTACACTAGATCCAGCGTGATGCTGCAGCTACCCTGCAGCCTTACTTCACCTCCACAGGCCTGGTGATCAAGGCCTTGGAGCATGCCTCCAAGATGGAGCACATCATGGACTTCACCCGCCTGCGCTGCTTGGGATCCCTGTTCTCAATGCTGCACCAGGCCTGCCGTAATGTGGCACTCTACAACAACAACCACCCTGACTTCCCCATGCCCATTGATCAGCTGGAGAAATACATGCAGGTAATGTTCTGCAGTGTACATGTCTTCTTGTTGCTATATCAACGTGGAACAAAAACATATGCATTTTCTTAAAACTGATACATTTTGTGGCATTATCTTTCTACAGAAATATCTGATCTACGCTGTGCTGTGGTCCTTCTCTGGTGACGGACGGCTGAAGATGAGGGCTGAGCTTGGAGAATACATCCGTCGCATCACCACTGTACCCCTCCCCTCTGCTCCCAATGTCCCCATCATTGACTACGAGGTACAGCGTCTTAGTGTTAAAACAGATATCGATTGTTCTCTTGAGTCTCCATCTCTTGTTTGATTCTCTGTATTTGCAAGTCACTGAACTAAAACTGTTGCTGTCTTGTAATGTCAGAATAACCATTGTATCGTTTTCTTTGCAGGTGTGCATCTCGGGTGAGTGGCAGTCCTGGCAGGGCAAGGTGCCTCAGATTGAGGTAGAGACCCACAAGGTGGCGTCCCCCGATGTCGTGGTTCCCACCTTGGACACTGTTCGCCATGAGGCGTTGCTTTACACATGGCTGGCAGAGCACAAACCACTGGTGCTGTGTGGACCTCCCGGATCTGGAAAGACTATGACTCTGTTCAGCGCCCTCAGAGCGTTGCCCGATATGGAGGTGAGAGACTGGATGAAATAATTTAAAAACTGATTATAAATCTTTGAAATCAGTTTAACCAGTTTAACTGATTTAACCTGTGATGTAAATCCTTTTACATCACTATAGGGTTTTTAACGTACCAGAAAGGTCTTATATACCCTTTAAAATTTGGTATTAAATAATTTTGTACATTGGAGTTTGACATATTCTAAACTGCTGAATGAAGATGAATAAACTGGGTTCAAATGAGGAAAAGATTTTGTAATTGTCAACATTTGTAATTTCCCTCCTCTCTACCAGGTTGTGGGTCTGAACTTCTCCAGTGCCACCACCCCAGAGCTGCTGCTGAAGACCTTTGATCATTACTGCGAGTACCGACGTACCCCCAGCGGCGTGGTCCTCGCCCCCGTCCAGCTGGGCAAGTGGCTTGTGTTGTTCTGTGATGAAATCAATCTGCCGGACATGGACAAGTACGGCACACAGAGAGTCATCTCTTTCATCAGACAGGTATGATGCATTGTTTACAAACTGACATTTTATTTTCCCTTGTTGCACTTGGCTGCATACGGGACATGAAGTGTGCGACCTGAAATTTAGTATGTTAAGGACTCCCCCATTGTGTTTTCTTGCAGATGGTAGAACATGGAGGTTTCTACCGCACCTCAGACCAGACTTGGGTCAAACTGGAGAGGATCCAGTTTGTTGGAGCCTGTAATCCTCCCACTGACCCTGGCAGAAAGCCTCTCACACACAGGTACGGTACTCCTGAACAATAATATAATTAATACCATGATTAACAGAAAAGATAGTAAAAATGTATACTTACAAAAATAAACATTGTGTATGATGAGCCCTAACAGTGGCCATATTGTGGTGTGCTGTTTTTAGGTTCCTGCGCCATGTGCCTGTGGTGTACGTGGACTATCCAGGCCCAGCCTCTCTAACCCAGATTTATGGAACCTTCAACCGCGCCATGCTGCGACTCATCCCCTCTCTACGTACCTATGCTGAGCCTCTTACTGCTGCTATGGTTGAGTTCTACACCATGTCTCAGGTAAATATCTGTATAATAATCAAATATGTAAAGATCAAGTTTACGTAATGGTGTCACTGGAAACTAGTGTACAAACAAAAGATAAGATGTATGTTTCATTCATAACGTTTCAGTCCGTTCATTCACACTATTACTAATTTGTTTGAATATATCATTTTCCAGGAGCGGTTCACCCAGGACACCCAACCTCACTACATCTACTCTCCCAGAGAAATGACCCGCTGGGTGAGGGGGATCTTTGAGGCCCTGCGGCCACTTGAGACTCTGCCTGTGGAGGGGCTCATCCGCATCTGGGCCCATGAAGCTCTCCGTCTCTTCCAGGACAGGTGAGTGCAAGTTTCTGAGACGTAGAGGAGGCGATTCCTATCTACTCTGGTAGTGCTCTAAGGGACATGGTTACAGTATGTCTGTTTTAGACATGAAAATGTGTTCACGATATGGAATTTGTTGGAGTTTTTTTATTCTGATAAATATAAGTGCCACTTTAGAAATGCACATGTTTAAAGAATGATAATGTTGGTGATAATGTGGTTCGTCTTAAACCTTTTTCCAGGCTGGTTGGTGATGAAGAGAGACGATGGACAGATGAAAACATCGACATGGTTGCTCTCAAACACTTCCCCAACATTGATAAGGAGAAGGCTCTCAACAGGCCTATCCTCTACAGCAACTGGCTCTCCAAGGTAAACCGGGAACAGGTTGACCATGCTGTAGTTTTCCTGAAGACCTGAAGTCTTCAGCCGTTTAATTTCCATTTTCACTGAGTTTTATTGTTTGTGAATGCAGGACTACATCCCAGTGGAACAGGAGGAGCTGAGGGACTATGTGAAGGCCCGTCTGAAGGTCTTCTATGAAGAGGAGCTGGACGTCCCTCTGGTGCTCTTCAATGAGGTGCTGGACCACGTTCTCAGAATTGACCGGTGAGTAACAGCTTCTTTAGCTCATGGCTGCTGATTGCAAGAAATCAAGAAATGAGAATTTCAGGTCTGAAATAATTGTTTTGGAGTAAATTTTAAAATGATATATCCTCCTCCAGAATCTTCCGTCAGCCTCAGGGTCATCTCCTGTTGATCGGTGTGAGTGGAGCAGGAAAGACTACTCTGTCTCGCTTCGTAGCCTGGATGAACGGACTTAGTGTATACCAGATCAAGGTTGGTAGAAACACGTGTGAAGATATTTGGAGCCATATTACTACAATTGTCTGTATTTATTGATTTTTGTGGTGTGTTTTCAGGTACACAGGAAATACACTGGAGAGGACTTTGATGAGGACCTGCGTACAGTGCTGCGTCGCTCAGGTTGTAAGAACGAGAAGATTGCCTTCATCATGGATGAGTCCAATGTGCTGGATTCTGGTTTCCTTGAGAGAATGAACACACTGCTGGCCAACGGAGAGGTAACTTGCTGACAACACTGCCTTTTAGTTTTTTTCCTGAGATATCTATTTGGGTTGTGCACTAATATGTTAATGTTGTTTGATCTCTGTAGGTTCCTGGCCTGTTTGAGGGAGATGAGTATGCCACCCTGATGACTCAGTGTAAGGAGGGAGCCCAGAAAGAGGGCCTGATGCTCGACACGCACGAGGAGCTGTACAAGTGGTTCACCAGCCAGGTTATCAGGAACCTCCATGTTGTTTTCACCATGAACCCTTCATCAGAGGGCCTGAAGGACAGGGCTGCCACATCTCCTGCCCTCTTCAACAGGTACAGAGAAACATGCTGGACATTGAGCTTGAATTAATTGATTTTAATTCAACTTTCAACAAGATGGGGTTTCTTAGTTAACTGAAAACTTTTCTTTGTGTTAGGTGTGTGCTGAACTGGTTTGGAGACTGGTCCACAGAGGCCCTTTATCAGGTGGGTAAGGAGTTCACCAGCAAGATGGATCTGGAGAAACCAAACTACAAGGTGCCAGACTACATGCCCATTGTCTACGACAAACTGCCCCAGCCACCATCTCACCGCGAGGCTATTGTCAATGGCTGCGTGTTTGTACACCAGACACTCCACCAGGTAGGGATGTTTCCAGTTTTCAGTGGTGGTTAATGAGGTGATTGTGTGGTTTGCTTTAACAGAAATTGGGAATTTGGAAATCCTGTAAAACCAAGTTCACTCATTTAACAGCTTGGTAATGCATACGTCATATGTTTTTGTTAACTCTACACAGGCTAACAACCGTCTGGCTAAGCGAGGTGGTCACACGATGGCCATCACTCCTCGCCACTACCTGGACTTTATCAACCAGTATGCCAACCTGTTCAATGAGAAACGCAGCGAGTTGGAGGAGCAGCAGATGCACCTCAACGTTGGTCTCCGCAAGATCAAGGAGACTGTCGATCAGGTGAAGTAATTTTGTATTTTACTCCATTTCTGCTTGTATAGATTAAGTGCCATTCTATTCCACCTGTTTCTCAAAACCTGACAAGAGTTGGTCTCCACAAACCGAGACGGTGTAATTTTTGTTAGTACTTGCCAACTGCTGCTTGCTCTTGTCTGACTCCTTGATTGTACTCTGCCTCCTCATCAAGGTGGAGGAGCTTCGTCGTGACCTGAGAATCAAGAGCCAGGAGTTGGAGGCAAAGAACGCTGCTGCCAATGACAAGCTGAAGAAGATGGTCAAAGACCAGCAGGAGGCTGAAAAGAAAAAGGTACACAGGAAGGAATTTAACACTTATAATAAATTACTATATTGTGACTTTCGTCCTTCTTCTTGAAGACAAACCTAACCTCTTGGTAATATGTTTTCTAACTTATAGTACAGTGATCCCTTTAGTCTTACATTGCACATTCAGATTAACTGATGCATCAAACTATACTCCCATACTATTGTGATTCCAGGTGATGAGCCAGGAGATCCAGGAAGCTGTGTACAAGCAGCAGGAGGTGATCAAGGACAAACAGCTGAGTGTCAAAGAGGACTTGGACCAAGTGGAGCCTGCTGTTATTGAGGCTCAGAATGGTACAATAGTATATTTTCTCACAGCTGTCTTTATAGTACATTTGATTTGTTGTCACAGAATGAGTACAACAGTCTCAAATGCCCTACAATGTGTGCTACATTACTGTTATGCCAAGTTTGACTTATTTGTTGTTCATCCTTGTACCTGCCTTTTTGTCCCCCGAGCATTTTTTCTTACAATGTTATCACATAGTCATTTATGGTGCAAGGACTTCTGGTTAACAGCTTGATCTTTACCTGCATCCTCCCTTCATCACTGCCCCTTCCTTGTCATAATCCACATCCTTGTTCACCTGATGTTCGATAGCCGTTAAGTCCATTAAGAAGC
Source organism: Enoplosus armatus (assembly GCF_043641665.1). Lineage (NCBI taxonomy): Eukaryota > Metazoa > Chordata > Actinopteri > Centrarchiformes > Enoplosidae > Enoplosus > Enoplosus armatus. The sequence continues at coordinate 13,447,280 of NC_092194.1, forward strand.
AGCACCTGGTGGAGGTGCGTTCCATGGCCAATCCACCCGCGGCCGTGAAGCTGGCCCTCGAGTCCATCTGCTTGCTCCTGGGAGAGAGCACGACTGACTGGAAGCAGATCCGTTCCATCATCATGAGGGAGAACTTCATCCCCACTATTGTTAACTTCTCTGCTGAAGAGATCAGGTGAAACAAAAAATAATGTATTCTGCAATTGTTCACTAAAAGCTCTCTCCCTCTCTGTCTCTGCCTCTCCTCTGACTTTTCAACCCCTGAATCTTTTTCAAATTCCTCCCTCCTTTTGCCCTATATGCCCTTCTCCCTCTCCTCTTACTCCTCCTTTCTTTCAAACACATTCCTCCTTCCACCTAACTAGCGGTGAGTTCTATTAAGCGTCAGCACCTAGTAGAAATGCGGGCCATGACCAATCCCCCAGCAGCAGTCAAGCTGGCCTTGGAGTCTATCTGCCTAATGCTGGGCGAGGAGACCAGTGACTGGAAAAAAATCAGACAAGTTATTATCAGGGACAATTTCATCAGCAGCATAGTCAACTTTTCCTCTGAGGAAATGAGGTACCAGTGTCAGAACGTCTGTGTAGTCTTTAATGGAAGCACAAATAATATTAATCAATCCGTATATTAATCAAGCAGCACCTGTGATCAGAATTTGATTTTAGGTTGGTTTTTTTTAACTGTTGATTTTTCTGAATCAGAAAATGAGCTGATGGTAACGACATCTTATCAGTGGTTGTTGTCATGATTTTGCATTTCTCACAGTGGAGGTGGTAGAAATTGCTCCCCTTTCCCACCCCAAACAAAATTTGAATGATCCTCTGCAATATTTAATGTTTTCATTTCCTGTGATTGATGATCATTGTTACACACTTCACATTGAAGCATTTGACTGTGTAAAGTGCTGCTATATTCTGACTTCTTGGACTGTTTCTAATTTATTCAGTGACTCCATTCGTGAGAAGATGAAGAAGAACTACCTCTCCAACCCGAGCTACAACTATGACCAAGTCAATAGGGCATCTCTGGCCTGTGGACCTATGGTCAAATGGGCGATTGCTCAGGTAAGGAAGCCTAAACGACATTAAAATGAAGATAATAACTGGGTAAAGAGAGCACTCCTTTAATGTATACCGTGTTGTACCACTCCTCTAGCTTAATTATGCTGACATGCTGAAGCGCGTGGAGCCTCTGCGTAATGAACTGCAGAAGCTTGAGGATGATGCCACCGACAACAAGACGAAGGCAGAAGAGGTGGAGCAGATGATCAGAGACCTGGAGGCTAGCATCGCTCGCTACAAGGAGGAGTATGCCGTCCTCATCTCAGAGGCCCAGGCCATCAAGGCCGACTTGGCTGCCGTCGAGGCTAAGGTAACTGCTCATCAGACCAATGTTTACTTCCCTCTGTATCGGTCTCTCTTAATACAGTTTAAACTGAAGTATCTTGCAGCATTTTTCTGATCTCTTGCTCTCTCCTCTCAGGTGAATCGCAGCACAGCCCTACTGAAGAGTCTGTCGGCTGAAAGGGACCGCTGGGAGAAGACCAGCGAGACCTTCAAGAACCAGATGTCCACCATCGCTGGAGACTGTCTGCTCTCTGCAGCTTTCATTACCTATGCCGGCTACTTTGAACAGCAGATGAGACAGAACCTGTTCACGACTTGGTCTCACCACCTGCAGCAGGCCAACGTTCAGGTAGTTAAAGCTCTTACACACAAGGCCAAAGTCATTGTTGATCACACCTACAAATCATGGCCTCATTCGTCATTACCAATATATATATGTAGGAACTTCTTTTTGTTACGGTAGATCCCATGTTCATTGACACCAGACATCAAACACCTAAGCACACTACTTATTGGTCAGGAATGCACAAAGGATGTCATTATCATATAAGCGGATTATAGTCAGCTGCCATAGAATAATGATAACAAATACATCATCTTTGTGAGTTTAGGTTTTAGTGAGTTTAAAGGTGGTGTACACCAATTATGGATTGGGCCTTTATTTATGATATTTCTGTTTAACTATTGTTCTTTTAAACATGTTTAGAACTTCCAATCTACCACATACCCTACCATACTGTATGCACAACCACATATTTTGCATTTTATGTCAGAAGACATATATATTATTCTAAACTCCCATTGTGTAACTTCTTTCCCCCCAGTTCCGTACAGATATTGCCAGAACTGAGTACCTGTCCAACGCTGACGAGAGGCTCCGCTGGCAAGCCAACTCCCTCCCCGCTGACGACCTCTGCACTGAGAACGCCATCATGCTCAAGAGGTTCAACAGGTCAGTGTCTTTCTCTTCTGGCACTATTACTATTGTGAAAATACTAAACATTCCTGACCATTATTTAGCCATGAGCTGATTTCGCTTGCCATGTTGATCTTTTCTATACTGTTGCCTTTTCTAGGTACCCACTAATCATCGATCCATCAGGCCAAGCCACAGAGTTCATAATGAATGAGTACAAAGAGCGCAAGATCACCAGAACCAGTTTCCTGGATGATGCCTTCAGGAAGAACCTGGAAAGTGCCTTGCGTTTCGGAAACCCACTGCTGGTCCAGGTATGAACAGCTACTTCACACTCCTAACATTTTATTGTGTACTTGCTACTTGCTGGCCCTTGTATTCATCAAGGACTTGTTTGTTTATTCATAATCATTTATTATTTATGTTTATTTTTGCCCTTAAGGACGTAGAAAGTTACGACCCCATCCTAAACCCGGTGCTAAACAGAGAGGTCCGCAGGACTGGAGGACGTGTCCTCATCACCCTGGGAGACCAGGACATCGATCTGTCACCTTCGTTTGTCATCTTCCTTTCTACACGAGACCCAACGGTGAGTAGTCATTTAGGTTTTATGTAGAGATAATATAGACAGTATTTTTAGGTCAGTATTAACAAAGTCTGTCATAAAGAAAATGTTCATTTGCTTTCATCTTAGACTGAAATGGAGCTTCTTGTACAAATAAATGAATCTGTGTTATATGGTGTCTTTTGTGTATGCAGGTCGAATTCCCACCAGACTTGTGTTCTCGTGTTACATTTGTCAACTTCACTGTGACTCGCAGCAGCCTTCAGAGCCAGTGTCTCAACGAGGTCCTAAAGGCTGAGAGGCCTGATGTGGATGAGAAACGCTCCGACCTCCTCAAACTGCAGGGTGAGACAGAAAATGGCAGATGTGCTAACACATCTGAGGATGATGATGATGAACACTGACAGGGATGCAAAATAATTCAGACTTGAGTCACGGTGGAAAAAGAGTTTAGTGAATTAATAAAAGGTGATGACATCTGCCCTCCTGTCTCTTGTAGGCGAGTTCCAACTGCGTCTGCGTCAGCTGGAAAAATCCCTTCTGCAGGCCCTCAATGAGGTTAAAGGCCGCATCCTTGACGATGACACCATCATCACCACGCTGGAGAACTTGAAAAAGGAGGCAGCTGAGGTCACCAGGAAGGTGGAGGAGACCGATATCGTCATGGCAGAGGTGGAGGCAGTGTCACAGCAATACCTGACTCTGTCCTCGGCCTGCAGCAGCATCTACTTCACCATGGAGTCTCTCAACCAGGTCTGGACCCATCTTACTTGCTCTTTCATCCAGTCCTTTTTTTGGCAGTAGATTTTCTTTTTAATCTCTTAATCTCACCAAGCACACTAAATAATATTTGTATGCTATGCTGTCTAATATGTGCATACTTGTAAACCAGCCAAACAACCATTTAGGAAAATTTTTTGTATCTTGCTCCAGATGCACTTCCTGTACCAGTACTCCCTTCACTTCTTCCTGGATACCTACCACACGGTGCTGTATGAGAACGCAAACCTCAAGAGCATCAGCGATCACACACAGAGACTCGATGTCATCACCAAGGACCTCTTCCAGGTTTGAACCACACACTTAGAAAACAAGAGGCTCGTTTTCTTTTGTGGTGTGATTGTAATAGACATCATTTGCTTATGTGGATTTAGGTGGTGTTCAACAGAGCAGCCAGAGGTATGCTGCACCAGGACCACATCACTTTTGCCATGCTGCTGGCTAAGATCAGCCTAAAGGGCATAACCAGGTAAGATGCCAGTATTACACATATGTACTGCCAGTGGTAGTATTACATAAATCAGAAACATCAGACAACATAAATCTTAATCATTGAAATCCATCTCTTTCCAGTGAGCCTTCATATGATACAGAGTTCCAGCACTTCCTGCGTAGTAAGGAGATTGTTCTGACTGGCATGTCACTGCCCAAAGTGAAAGGTCTGACCACTGAGCAGTGTGAGGCCATGGTCCGCCTCAGCCGCCTGCAAGCATTCAACGACCTGGTGGACAAAGTCGAAGCTGATGAGGTGAATATTGACAGATACTGTCAATCTATAGAAGCTGCATATGAACACGCTCGGATTTATAAGCATACTGCTTAATATATTAATCAGTGATCATCGCTTTGTTTCGTTACTTCAGCAATTCTTCATGTGGATTGAGAGCAACACTCCAGAGCTGTCTGTTCCTTATCTGTGGTCAGAGGAGAAGCAGTCCAGTGAGTATAAACACTTGTATATGTATATATTTTGTAAATGCTGCATAAGGCCAATCAGGTATTGATTTAAATATTGATTGATATTAGAATTGTGTATATATTCTATGGATACATGACCCGCTCTGACCTGTGTGCTCTTCCCTGTACCGCTCCCTGCTCAGCTCTCATTGGCCAGGCAGTGCACCAGTTGTTGCTGATTGAGGCTTTCCGCCCTGACCGTCTGCTGGCGATGTCGCACATTTTTGTCTCAAAGGTGCTGGGAGAGAGCTTCATGAACATCATCGAGCAGCCTCTTGACCTGGCTAATATCGTGGATAGCGAGGTAGTAACCAGTATTTCTTCAATCATTTTCTCTCCAGAGGTGTTTGCCATTGTCAGTGTTGTTGAGTCTGTTGCTGACGTTCCTCCCTTGTGTCTGCAGGTGAAGCCCAGCACTCCAGTGTTGATGTGTTCTGTACCAGGTTATGATGCCAGCGGCCTGGTCAGAGATCTGGCTGCTGAGGAGAACAAACAAATCACCTCCATCTCTATTGGTAGGGAAGGCATAAGCTCATCTTCTTGACACAAATTAGATCCTCAAGTCAAATGTTTAGTGAGGATATTATTGATAACTGTGTTCTTCCACTGTCCACAGGTTCGGCTGAGGGCTTCAATAAGGCAGAGAGAGACATCAACACTGCTGTCAAGTCTGGCAGGTGGGTAATGTTTTTCTCTCTCTATTTTCTTAGCATGTGCACTTTGTTTTGTTATACTGACATCCAGACTGTCGTCCTGCAGGTGGGTGATGTTGGAGAACGTCCACTTGGCCCCCGGATGGCTGATGCAGCTGGAAAAGAAACTCCACTCCATGCAGCCTCATTCCAGCTTCAGGCTTTTCCTGACAATGGAGATCAACCCCAAGGTAAACCACATCACTCATGAAAATATTTACACCATTTCATAATCTTGATAATGAAGACTTTAGTGACAGCGCAGCCATAAATTAATTCTCACTTTCAGCCCTGAAGTTCGTCAAAGTCTCAGTACTGTGTTTTCCCTCCAGGTGCCAGTGAATCTGCTTCGTGCTGGTCGCATCTTTGTGTTTGAGCCTCCTCCTGGTGTCAAGGCCAACATGCTCAGAACCTTCAGCAGCATCCCTGTAGCTCGCATGTGCAAGGTGACTTAATCTTACCAACATATACACTCATCACACTTTTCCACCAAAAGCTTAATCATTACCATCAACTGTTGCATTCTTAATGCCTTTTTGCTATGTTTCTACAGGCTCCCAACGAGCGTGCTCGTCTCTACTTCCTGCTGGCTTGGTTCCATGCCGTCATTCAGGAGCGTCTGCGTTATGCACCACTGGGCTGGTCCAAGAAGTATGAGTTTGGAGAGTCTGACCTCCGCTCTGCCTGTGACACCGTTGACACCTGGTTGGACGACACTGCTAAGGTCAGATCATATACAGTGCTTTGGATATGTCAGCATTTTATTATTATTATTTATTTATTACCAATAGAAATTATTATTATTATTATTATTACAACAACCTTGTCACACTTCTACACACACAGGGTCGTCAAAATATTGCACCAGACAAGATCCCCTGGGCAGCTCTGAAAACCTTGATGGCCCAGTCCATCTATGGCGGCCGCATTGACAATGAGTTTGACCAGCGTCTGCTCAACACCTTCCTGGACCGCATCTTTACCAAGGGAAGCTTCGACAGCGAGTTCAAACTGGCTCTCAAGGTTGACGGACACAAGGACATCAAGATGCCTGATGGCATTCGGTCAGTAGTGGCTTTTAATGTTCTCACACAAGTGTATTCCAGTTTATTATACTAATGTTTTCCTGATAACCTCAATCAATTAAAAGTGATTTATGATTTTGATTGTTCACAGACGTGAGGAGTTCATGCACTGGGTAGAGATGCTTCCCGACACTCAGACTCCATCTTGGCTCGGGTTGCCTAGCAATGCTGAAAAGGTCTTGCTCACCACTCAGGGTACGCCACAGCCGGTCATCTCGATCCTCTGTACTCTGGTGTTCTGTCACAGTAACTGGACCACAACACATCCTGATTCTTCTTCCTCATTTCAATCAGATTTAATGTTGTCACAGGGCAGATCATTAACCATCTTTCTCTCTATTCTAGTGTCTTTACTTTTATTTTGACAGGGTGGCTCATTGCAACGAGAGGTTATTGTGTCTGCTTTGGGCAGAACACTGTGTGTGCATGTGTGTGTGGTGATGGCAAAGAATATGTTGAGGGTGCTTCTCAAGCGTTTACTTCACCAGTTAGTTTTCTATAGTATCACATGTAGCTCCTATTTGCAGACTTGTATATCGTAGTCACATAGTGTAGCTGCGTAGTTGTAGCCTAGCTGGAGTCATAGCCATCGTACTTTGAAAGTGCTCTGCCCAAAGGAAGGGTGTGTGTGTCCTCACCCTCCAGCAGCTGTATTTCACAGCCATCATGTCGCTTTGCTAAGATACTACCCCCACCCCACCCTCAGATGAAGGTTCAAAACAGCCACACACCTCCCCATCAATCCCCTCCCCTCAATCACATCCTCCCTCCCTGTTCTGTCATATTGATTTCCACACCTCCTCCAAACTCCCACAAATCCCAGCTGCCGAGGCATCCACCCCTTGCCACACTCTCTCTCCCCCTCTCCATCATCCTCACTCCCACCCCTTAGTTTCTCTCTCAAACCTGTTACCCTATTTTGGTTATGTTAATTTCTTTTACAGATCCAGTCATTCAAGAATGCGGTTAATTTATCCACTTGGAAACTATGTTCAATGTTACATTTGGAAATATTGCCTGAAGCCTTGTGTGTATTTCGTCCTACCCAGTGTAGTCCTAATGTGTTTGTCTGTTTCCTTTTTTTTGTTTTGATAAAACATTATTACCTTATTAACACACCCTCGAGGTAAACTGTTTGTTTCTTTGTTCCACTATTAATTTCTTCTCCCCCTACCTCCCACCATGGCCTTGTCTTCCACCTCCCTCCCCGCTCACTCGCTCCCTCCGCCGGGCTGCGCAGGCACTGACATGATGGGTAAGATGCTGAAAATGCAGATGTTGGAGGATGAGGATGACCTTGCCTATGAGACGGAGAAGAAGGAGCGCGCTTCGTCCACATCTGATACCCAGCCGGCCTGGATGAGGACCCTCCACACCACTGCTTCCAACTGGCTGCAGCTCATGCCCCAAACGGTCAATCCACTCAAACGCACGGTGGAGAACATCAAGGTAAAGGGATAAGAGGAAAGGTGGTTGGCAAGCAGACTTCAGGGGACAGGCCAACAATATTGTGTGTCTCTACAAGAAGCTGTACAACATCCTTGGCAATCACTATCATGTTGATCAGTTGTTTTGATATGTTTTACATTTTTGTGCTTGACTCATGAGGCAATGAGGTAAAATGAAAAGAAATAGATGCACATGTTTGAATTTTGGCAGATGAATATGTACTTGCTTTTCTTTGTGTCACTGATGTATCTGCCAAGCTTCTGTATTTTATCTTAATGTCTTCTTTGTCCAAACACCAGGACCCACTGTTCCGGTTCTTTGAGCGTGAGGTGAAGATGGGTGGCAAGATGCTGCAGGAGGTCCGCCAGGATCTGTCCGATGTGGTGCAGGTGTGCGAGGGCAAGAAGAAGCAGACCAACTACCTGCGCACACTCATCAGCGACCTTGTTAAAGGTAAAATCTTGCTTTTTCTTAAGGTTTAGCTTGCTTGTTTGAAGTCAGATTACTTAATATAGGAAAATCACTGCACACTTAAAATCCTCATTGTTGGTCTCAACCAACAAGATTATACTTTGAATAACTGGTATACACCTGTTTCTTTCTCCCCAGGCATCCTCCCTCGCAGCTGGTGTCGGTACACTGTTCCAGCCGCCATGACTGTGATCCAGTGGGTGGCAGACTTCAGTGAGAGAATCAAGCAGCTGCAGCAGATCTCCCAGGGGGCTGCCAGTGGGGGTGCAAAGGAACTGAAGGTACTGTTTGGTTAACTGTTTGTGTTCTGGAATCAAACAACCTATGACTCTTTGACAGAGCCACTCACAATACTTATTGTTATTTTCTCTCCTTCTCCAGAACATCCACGTGTGCCTCGGCAGCCTGTTTGTGCCAGAGGCTTACATCACCGCAACCCGCCAGTATGTGGCCCAGGCCAACAGCTGGTCTCTGGAAGAGCTGTGTCTGGAGGTCAATGTCACCACCGCCCAGGGTGCCGCACTGGATGCCTGCAGCTTCGGCATCAAAGGTCAGACAAGGAACACGTCATCTGCTGTAGTCAGGAGTTGCATGGTGCAAATTGCATACCAAGGTTCGGATGGAGGTATATGTGAATTGGCAAAATGTCCTTCAGACATACATAGGGTCATGTATGTCTGAAGAAAGTAAAAAGGAAAGATGGGTATTTGATAGGTCATTATAATTCTGTAGCACCCAAATACTCACACAATAACAAAATGGGATTGAGATTGTTTAGTTTCAAGGGTTCTGATGTCGAACATGGTCTGTGTTTCTCTCAGGTCTGAAACTGCAGGGATCTACTTGTGCCAACAACAAGCTGTCTCTGTCCACCTCCATCTCCACTGAGCTGCCTCTCACTCAGCTCCGCTGGATCAAGCAAAGCAACGCTGAGAAGAGACACATGGTAGGAACAAGATATGTATACACGATACAAACCCTATTCATCTTTATATCAAATAATCTACGCAGACGATTTAGAAAAATATCTAATGATGGCATTAAATTCAGCTTTTGCCTTGGTTTAGGAGGACTGTCCAGAACCACTCATCACATTTAGTTTTTCTTGTCCTTGCAGGTGACTCTGCCCGTGTACCTGAATTTCACCAGATCTGACCTCATCTTCACTGTTGACTTTGACATCGCCACCAAGGAAGATCCTCATAGCTTCTATGAGCGTGGAGTTGCTGTCCTGTGCACCGAGTAGATTTAAAAAAAAAAAAAAAAAGTCATTCCTGAAGACCAGAGAGTCTTGATTATTAAACCACACATAATCATTTACATTCATTGCTTATTAACCACCATTTAAAAAGCATTCCAATATGAAACGTAGTTAGAAACATTTGTGGAGCAGTAATGAAACATGTATTTCTTAGTTCCCATTGTTAGTGTTTTTTGAAAGTGTCTTTGAGGGTCAAGGGAATGTTGTCAGATGGAAAATGAAGAGAAAACTAAATGTGGAAAAGGGAAGTTGAAAGTAAGTTGTTTTTAAGAAAGAACCAGTATGTTTTTAGATCAAATAAAGCTTGTTGGAATGAAATTCACTGCTTTAATGACTTCAGCGTGGTCTTTGTGTACTAGTAAATGTTTGATTTGAAGTAAATATAATTTGCCTGTCCTACAAGAGTTAAGTGATATGAGAATGAGGAATTTAGGCTTGTATAGCTCTTGAAAGTCATCAATATTTAAATATCCTGATAACGGTATCCTCAGACTATGGAAGATTTTTCATTATTCTATTTTGAGACTCTTCAGCTCTCAGTATTGTGTACTCTGTCAATCTCTCACCTTTACTTGTCATCAGTTTGCCGGACTTTACAAATTACACATTTACTGACAAGATAAAAGAGGAGAGGATGATAAAGTCAATTGTTGGTTTCATGATAAATAAAACTGACATCATAAACAAGGAAACTAATTGAAATATGTCTGATAACCTATTTTGGTTTGAATAGATGACCTTTGTCACTGTTAAAGATGTGTCACTGAGGGGAACCCCATTCTTGTCTTCTATAAATTAGGTTTAGCCAAGTGTATAGTGGTCAGTATCTGAATATGAATTTTCAGAGATGGTGGTCTCATGTTTTGGTCCAGACCAGATCCCAGGTCATATCCTGGCCTCCTGCATTACTGCCACCTGCTGGTTGGAGGGATAAACTGGTACTTTTGCTAGAGTAAAAGTACATAAACAATAAATAATGAAGAAAATCAAACTAAATAACTGCAAGCAATTAAAATACAAATAAGAAGTTTCACAACACTAGTGTGAGGAAGAAGAGGAAGGATGACTTGTTTGTCGCAAAAACATGGAATACATTTTGTGTTGTATGTTCAAGACTGAAGAAAAGTGATTAAGTTGCATTTTTAATTTGTCCCAATTTTCAAATATAGACACAATGTCTTCTAAGAGGAATTTACACAGCCCATGTATGTACAATACTTGAAACTGGTGAAAACGTATGTAATCTCTTTATTTTTTTCTCTTTATGAATTTGTACAAAGTAAAATTTTAACACCTCATCATTTTAACAAAATTAGATTACGATGGGGTACCTGTGGCTAAAATTCATTGGAGCTATAGTTGCTGAATGTCATCTTTATCATTAAAATCAGAAAGTGCCCAAACGGTACTACCCAGTGCAGCAGTGGATATTTATTTAGCTTATGTGTACAAAAGAATATTTTTGAAAGATGTTATTTCTTTTATTGTTCTGTAATGTACAGTTTCTTCATTGCCAGTGCATAGGCTGTACTTCGGTCTATTATGGAGACCCAGGCCACGATGGTAATTCTCCCAACAAAAATCATAATAAAGACATTCAGCACAATATGTGACACCTGTGAGACACTCAAAATAACTGGAGGTAGAACAAATGAGCCCTCAGGTCTCCACAACAACTTATCTATACATGAGTAAACAAAGTGCATTGCTAAGCAGCTATTTATAGTATCTTCTCATGTTCGTCCTCCATGTTGACAACACACTGCCTCTTTCTTTGCCCCAGCTCCACCACTTCTGCTCCAAGGACACCCATCTTTCTCTTGCAAAGAAATCTGGGGTTACAGGGCCTGGCAGATCTCTCAGAGGAGCTGTCCAGCATCTGGGTCGCACTCCCTTCCACTAGGGTGACAGGTCCTGGTGTTTGAGGCGTCAACGATCTTGTAGCGTGCAATCCTGAATTATCAAATTCGCAATGTAATTCTATATCCGTGGTTTGGGTGTGCATTGTTGAATCATTGGCCATTTCCTCTTTAAGATCTCCACAACCATCCCTGTCACTGTGGGAGGGCAGAAGGTCAAGCTCACAGACCCACAGCTCAGAGTCACTCCCACATTTCATCTGGACATCTGTTACAGCATCTCTCATCCCATTTTTCATCACATCTCTGAGAGCAACGGAGGCAGGGTGGTGAAGGATAAATCTCCTGCTCCTGCTTGAGAACCGACAGCCTCCTCCTCCACCTTTTCCCTGCTGCCTTGTTCGCCTGCTGGAGACACCCACGTCGACATTTGACTCGTCAGAATCCTCAGAGCTCCCATCGTATGGGTCCAAAAACTACAATCATGAGCACATGATTCATTCATAACCACATCAGAAAGCAGAAAGGGATGGATTAGAGAAAGGAGAATGCTTACCAAAGAATAACAGCCATGTCTTCCTGCAGGCTTGTGTGTTAGCGGCAATGTCCGCCGAAAAGGCCCGCTCTCTGGGGCACTGCTGACACATCCCTGCTCATGGAATTCAGGTTTTTTTTTTGCATTGACAAGACAGTAATTCATTTTTAAATCAAAAAGCGCAATGCATGCTGGAGCCCATCCCAGTGTCTAAATGTTGTTACTGAGACCATGGACATAGGAAGGTGTGTATGTGTGCAGTGTCCAGGGTGGTGCCAAGATAATGGGCATGTAGAGTCAGTTTCTGGGAAAGAAACTGAAGTTTGAAACTGAGACTTTAAGTTTACATTGTCGCTTATCCATTTGTGCTTATTGTGCCATTGCGTGTGTAATGTTCACATTCAAAAATAAAGCAATACCATGGTGCTGGTGTCTGACCATCTTGGACTGATCTCGGAGTCAGAATCGGTGCTGGACTCCACTTTACACATCTCCTAACAGAAAACAGAGGTCACCCCAGTTCACATTTATATGTCAAATGCAAGTGATGTATAATTTTCAAACTGAGAAGAGGCCAGAACACCCTCAATATGGTGATCAAATGTGGCCAGCTGATCTCACCATGTACTTGAAAGCAAGCTGGTCCATGTTGTTGGGTGCATGTCCATCACTGTGATCTAATTGGAGGAAATAAAATTTGAATTTGTAGTGTAATAATGTATGTCAGCCCATCAATACACACAATTTTTAAAAATTCTTTAAAGAATTATATATTTTGTCAGAATATATATCCAAGAAAGCATAAACTATATGAAATGAGTACCATCCAGTAGATATTACACAATGTAACGGTAGTATGGTATGTTTTTAATTCTGAAAAAAAAAAGAAGAAAAAAATCGATAACTTACCTGGACGTGAGAGTTGTCGTCTGCTCCTATATGCCATGACATTTGGCACGTATAACTTGTCTGGACCACGATAAAGCAAAAGACTTAAAAGATGTCGTTGCTGTGTAGTCAGGTAAACTGCTAGATTAATTAGCCAGCAGAGTACCAGGTGCCTTTGATATGATGCAGCCAAGTGTGGCCACATGTGAGCAGTCTACACATGACGAACAGGAGGGACACGAGTTTAAAACGCCACTGAATTAGCTAATTTTAAGATTTTAACAAAATAATACGTCCGGTGATATTTGTTTTTCAAAATAAAACTCATTGACATTGCTTTTATAGCTAATTATTTAGTCCTGGCTTTTTAAATCCGCACAGACCGAGGAAGCGGTAAATTACTTCAAAATAATGTCGAACGTTTGGTTAAACGTTTCTATAACCTAACAACAATTTACCACCAACGTAAAATATATCATACTGTAGTATAACTAGCTGTTTTCCCCAAATGTATTATTTGTAACATATGGTTTGAAATTAGTCTAATGTTGCAACGTTTTAGAGAAGTACAAAGCTGTGACAACTTATTCTAAAATCGTATCCTCCTCCACCAGTTCCCCGGTGAACCGTTGGGGGGAACGGGAGAGTCAGAATGCCCGCTCCATGGCCCGCTCCCCTCCGTGCGTAAGATCCGGCCTGGGGGAAAGGGATGAATGTTAATTTCAAAGATGGCGGCGGAGGGAGGAGGGAAGGAGATGAACGAAATTAAAACTCAGTTCACCACTCGGGAAGGCGTCTATAAACTCCTCACTCACTCCGAATACAGCCGTCCTAACAGGGTGCCTTTCAACTCGCAAGGCTCCAACCCCGTCAAGGTCTCCTTCGTGAACGTCAACGACCAGTCGGGCAACGGCGACAGGATCTGTTTCAATGTGGGCCGTGAGCTCTACTTCTACATCTACAAAGGCGTTAGAAAGGTAGCGTGCTAACGTGGCTAATGTCAACGGAAATGTGTGATACTGTGTGTTAAAAGACATCGCTGCTGTCTGAGATGTTGCTGAACTTAAGGCTTGTGTCGGCTGCATTAAATAACTCTAGCAGGTGCTTGACTTTGAAATTAGCTGGCAGCTAGTTAGCTTGAAGCTAGCCTACTAGTTAGCTAGCCAACGCAACTGGCTAACGTTAGCAAGCCAGCAGCTACCCCGAGGCCAGGGGCTAAATTCCGTCCCCAGTCCGTCACTCTGTTTTAGTTTTGTCGGTTGGAAGGATTCGTGAGGTTGGATAACGATCACTAGAGTCAATTTGGCCTTTTGATTAGATTTAAGTTGTCGTGGTTGAGATTGCTGTTGTAACGGTTGTAGTTTGTGATGACAGTGACAGTTATACGTTGCCTCCCATAACACCTGTCGACACTTTTTGACTGACAGGTGTTTAAAAATCACAATAATGCCGATTCAGTGTATGTACACTCATTTGGCTAGTAAGCTAACTGCTGCCGTCATCCTTTGATGTAACATTGGTACTCAGCTCTTCGCTTGGGGATGTGTCAGGACAAAATCTATGACCTGGTCAAACTAAGCCGACTTGCTCTGCAAGTAGGGAAATGCTAACGTTAGCTAGTTTTGACATCTATTTGGTAAACCATCTTTAATTACAAGACATAAACGTCTCTGAAGGCTCTATCACTTCACGGTATATGTTTATATTCTGCTTAGATGTTCAGTCTCTAACAGATTTGAGTAATTTATTTCCTCATTAACTCATGGTGGTGGTGGGTCCTGACAAATATGTGATTGTTTTGTAGTTATACAGAAGGTGGAGAACGATGTTGCCTACAATTTGCTGGTGCCATATAAAGGTGCCACATGCTATATTTAAAAGCAATCATATATTTTTGTCACTATCGTTACATAAAGTGGTTTCAGCTAACAGCTAAGCTCACATCACAGGTTGACAGGAATCAGCTGACTTCCAACTTAAAGCAATGTGTCATAGCCTTTTTATTATTCACACAGAAACATGCAAGGTATGTGTGTCATCATTCCAATGTAAAACAACAATGGACTGCCTAAAGGCTGAACCACCTGAGATTCGAACAATTCCAGAGTTTGTAGTAAAAGGCAAAAAGACTGCGTGTATAGTAGTTCTACTCTTGTCAATCCTATCAATTTAAGTTTGACAGAAAATGTGAAATGGCAAAGTATTACAACACAAGCAAATTAGTCATATGCCTAATAAAACCAATTATATTTGGTTTCAGTTTCAAGAGAATGTTAATAATACATCATCTTATTGATTATTTGTCCCATACCTAAGGTACAGCTGGAAGAGATTGGCAATTTTACTTGTCTGATATGTTTTGCTGGAATAGGTGCATGGCTACAGGTTTAAATCATTGTATGTGTATATCTGTGACCTCTTTACTTAAAAGTATCCTTCACCACTGTTGACATTTTTGCTGATAATTTCAATCATCAAATTACTGCCTAATGTCATTCATGCTGTTGTCAGGCATAGGAGTTGTGCTTTTGACTGGACTCTTTATTTAAACAACTTTTAAGACTTTGAGTGTTTCTGTCTCGCCTCAGAGAGACAAAATGTCAAACCATGTCACATCTAACAGTAGTGGAGGAACCACTGAGTCATCATCTTCCACTCAGAGAATTTTCCATTCTACCAGTAGTGTAAACTGTAAATCATTAACAAATGGAACTGTTGTTATGCTGACAACCTACAGTAAATGTCAGTGTCTTGTTCACAGTGGTAAAATACTGTTTCCCTGACATCGAAAACAACTGTACATCATACAGTATGATTGCTAGCATCTACCCATCTACAGAGAAAAGACGTACCTCTATACTTCAGGTCTTGCTCAGTGACTGTCAGCTATTTGATGTGTTGCTAAAGGTCATACAGAACTATTTTATGTTCAGATGGTTTATTACTGACAGTTTGACCAACAATAGCCTTTGTCATGCAACCAAGCGCACACTGTCATTTTTAGATATTTAAAGGTTACTGCACTCACTACGTGTGCGTTCATGCTCTCTCTCTCTTTCTCCAGGCTGCTGATCTGAGCAAGCCCATAGACAAGCGCATCTACAAGGGAACGCAGCCCACCTGTCATGACTTCAACCACCTCACAGCTACGGCAGAGAGTGTGTCCTTGCTGGTGGGTTTCTCAGCAGGACAGGTACAGCTCATTGACCCCATCAAGAAGGAAACAAGCAAGCTCTTCAATGAGGAGGTAGGTCTTACTAAGAGTTCTGTGCACAGCATTTTCCACAAGTAGCAGGTGCTGGTCAGTAGAGGAAAAATTGGGAGAGTCAGTGGATTTTAACAGTTTAATTCATTAATTTCATTCATTGATTTATGCTACTTTTTGTGTTTTCCCTACCCAATGCATATAAACAGAATATTACCAAGTGGCCTAAGACTTTTAACAGAGTATTCTATGTGAAATTGTAAGACTTTCAACATGTTCAGAATACCGATTTCTTGATGATACTGTACTGACATTATTTTTCTCCCTTTTTCCCTCCGCTCTCTGCTCCCTTGTCTGCCTCTCAAACCTCATCCTTCCTTCTCTCCTGCCAGAGACTGATAGACAAGTCCAGAGTAACATGCGTGAAATGGGTGCCAGGTTCTGAGAGCTTGTTTCTGGTCTCTCATGCCAGTGGGAATATGTACCTGTACAATGTGGAGCATACTTGTGGCACCACGGCACCACACTACCAGCTGCTTAAACAGGGAGAGAACTACTCTGTACACACTTGTAAGAGTAAATCAACGCGGAACCCTCTCCTTAAATGGACAGTGGGTGAGGGGGCTCTGAATGAGTTTGCCTTCTCTCCAGATGGGAAGTTCCTAGCCTGTGTTAGCCAAGACGGCTTCCTACGGGTCTTCAACTTTGACGCGGTTGAGCTTCATGGCACCATGAAGAGCTACTTTGGTGGCTTGTTGTGTGTGTGCTGGAGCCCTGATGGAAAGTACATAGTTGCAGGCGGAGAGGACGATCTAGTGACTGTGTGGTCGTTCTTGGACTGCAGAGTCATCGCCCGGGGTCACGGGCACAAGTCATGGGTGAGTGTGGTGGCATTTGACCATTACACCACCAGCGTGGAAGAGAGTGACCCAATGGAGTTCAGTGGCAGCGATGAGGACTTCCAGGATCAGATGATCCACTTTGGACGAGACCGGGCCAACAGCACGCAGTCTCGACTCTCCAAGCGCAACTCCACGGACAGCCGGCCTGTTAGTGTCACATACCGGTTTGGCTCAGTGGGCCAGGACACTCAGCTGTGCCTATGGGACCTCACTGAGGACATCCTTTTCCCCCATCTTCCACTCTCACGGACACGAACACACACTAACGTGATGAATGCTACCAGCCCCCCTGCGGGTGCTACAATAATCACTAACGCCTCTAGTAACACTACTAATGGAAACAACAGTGGTGCCAATACTCCTGGCATTAACTCCCTCTCTACTACATTACCACGCTCCAACAGCCTACCCCATTCAGCTGGCACCACAACAACGGCAAACAATACCAACAAGGCTAGCAGTGGTGGCGGCGGCATCGGCAGTGGTATTATGGACAGTGCCATCGCTACAGGTGTGAGTAAGTTTGCCACACTGTCGCTGCATGATCGGAAGGAGCGCCACCACGAGAAGGACCACAAACGCAACCACAGCATGGGTCACATCAGCAGCAAGAGCAGCGACAAACTCAACCTGCTGACAAAAACCAAAACAGACCCTGCTAAGACTCTAGGCACTCTACTGTGCCCGCGCATGGAGGATGTGCCCCTCCTTGAGCCCCTCATCTGTAAAAAGATAGCACACGAGAGACTGACTGTACTCATATTTTTAGAGGACTGTTTAGTGACTGCTTGTCAGGAGGGATTTATTTGCACATGGGCGAGGCCAGGCAAAGTGGTAAGTTCTTTTTAATGCAGGAAATGTGGGGAAAATTGAAGCGATAACAGTATGTCTGTCAATCTTTAGCTGTCCTAAAATCAGTCGGTGGGCCGTAACTAAAAAATCAAGACATATTCTAAAAGCAGAAAATAAACTATGGACATTTGGAAAAGCATTTTTAGCTTTTATAGTCAGATTGTCACTCTCTGCAGGCAGGCAAGTAACATATCAAACTTTGTTTAATGTACATCTGCTTTCCAATGAAAGACCTATTATGCTTAAGTTTCAGATATAACCAATGCTATGAAAATATTGCAGCCTGGTTATATAATACTGATAAGGAGGATTTGATGTGTAGACCTGCGAGGGGAACGAAGACGTTAATCCATATGAAGTGTGTTCATTGGTTCATCATAATCATCCCACTATGCATAGCAACATAGCCAAGAAGTCATCTGCATACACTCTTACATTTCAGCTTTTATGCAAATGGCTGTGTATTTGCCCAAAGAACCTCTGCAGTTTCTCACATGCTTACAGCTTAATATGTGTATACACCCTTGTATACTTCCCTTTTTGTCTGTGTTTTGAGAGATTTTGTCAGAACGAGGCACATGATAGTCTGGAGTTGGACATTAACAAGTGCTACAGACAAAAATATCCTTGAAATTTCATCAAATGTCTCTTAAATTAAAAATGAGAACACAAACAATTCCTGGATATCGAGGCGTCTTCTGGGTGAGAAAATGAAATAGATATAAATTGTACAAAAACGTAAAGTGAAAGTATACATTCTGATTCATACAAACCACTTAATACAACAAAGTGGATTGGAAGATGCAGTGGATAAGGACAGTCTTCTGAAAGATAAATTAGTATTCAGTAATGAGGAAGAAGTACCTCTAATTTTTATGGTTAGGATTGAGTGTAATGGCTGAAGTGCAATAAAAATCGAATGCTTAACAGTTTGGTAAGTTTGCCCTGTAAAAAAAAACAAACAAACAAAAAACAAGTCAATTGTTTGTTTATGTACATTAGGAGTGCCTTGATCGGACAAACCTCTCAAAGAAGTCATTAGTCTTACACTGTACTCTTGTCATCCACTTTGACTGCCGTGCACAGGCTTTTAATTACATGCAGGGGACCAGGATGTGGAAAGAAGACAACTTTTAATGAGCTATTTGTTGCTTGATTTTTTTGCTACAGTATGTGAACTTTCCCAATGCAAATCTCCTTGTTTTCCTTTTTCCAGGGTTTATTGTCATCCCAAAACCAAGCCAGCTCTCCCAGTGGAACAGTAGTATAGCCACAATATTTCTGCTGCTAAAGAACCCTGCAACCCAGAGTCTGATGCTGCTCTTCACCCTGCAAGCATTGCAAGTTTTCCTTTTCTTTTATACCCCTTCCCTCCCCCTCCCCATTTTGTTAATGGCTTTTCTGTTCTTTTTGTTTATCACTCACTTTACCTAGTGGAGGAATGAAGCAAGAAAAGGTGTGGTGCAATTGTGGACTGTTTTTTGCGCTAATGTACTGTTCTCTGGAGTTTTAACACATTTTAGATTTTTTTTTAAAATCTTTCTTTCATGTCAAATCTCATCGAACTGTTGTCCCCTCTGGAAATAAAGCTTGGCTTCGTTAGATGCAAACCAGACAATTGTGGCTTGAGATTAAAGGGATAGTTCATTTAATTTTCAGACTCTTTTTGACCTTGTGGTGTAGCCTGGTCTCGGCTCAGGGCTACTGACTAAAATGTGAATTTTGGGTGAACTGTCCTTTTTATGACCAAGTGCGTGAGCATTTGAAAATTTTGCATCCATCCACTTTCACCCACCACTTCTGTCTTTTCTGGAGTAGACTCTCTCCATCAACGACTTTGCACTGATTTTGTTAGTTCTTTTGTTGTTTGTTTTTATAACTACTCTAATGGAACAAAAAAGAAGAGGGTTGAGGACTGCCTTGTTGCACTCGGCTTTAACATCCTCAATCTTGAAATCTGAATCTATAAAGCTGGATGCTGCAATCATAGTCTTTTTAAAGAAAGAAAAATTGTTTGCACTTAAATTAGTTTAGTAGAAGAAAATGGCTTTACATTTTTGGGTGTGCTCAGAACTCACAGATGGCTAATACAGTAGGTGAAGAAAATGATAAAAACTATTAAAACCTTTATCTATTGAGCATTTATTTTAATATTATTTCAGATTCAAATCTGCTCTGTATCATAATGTGTATATTGTAATTAATTGATTTGATGGGGGCCTAAGCAAACTACCATTACTCCAGTGGAAGTTTTGTCATTGATAGTTATATTTCTAAAGCTAAAGTATACATATTAATAATATTAAAATAATCTTGAATACACCGTTTTCTGTTTTTTTTTGTTCACCCACTTGTACTGTATTTACATAACAAAGCCGTAATGTCTCTGGCGTGGAAATTGCTTACATTGTCAAAAACATGCCGAAGTTGCACTAAAGGAGCTGTCAAGTATGGAAGTCTGTGAATCTCAGGAAGTCTAGCAGACAAAGATCGAATCGCAAAAGACTCCTCAACTTGATACAAGCTCTGTTTATGCCTCGGTCACAAAAAGTACTTTGAGAAGAAAACACTTATTCCCCGACTTCTCTTGTGTATGCTGAGATTTTCTCCCTTTTAAAAGAAGAAATAGAAGCCACATTAAAGATTTCAGATAAGAAACTTGAGTCTTTCCCCTTTGACACTGCAGAATTCATGTACTTTATTTTTGTGTGATAACCAATCATCACACCAGACAGAAAGTTAGTGAAGCAAATATATTTTAAAAGTTGATGAACATGAACATGTTACGTTTCCCACTTTATTATTCGTAAAAAAAAAAAAAAAAAAAATCAGGGTTCTCATCAATTTGTTGTCTTAACATGTTTGTGTCTGGAGGTTATACAGACATTATGTAAGAGATTTAAGTATTTGTTATGCAGGTTAATGACAACATATAAATTAGACTTTACTTTTTTAGTCTGACTCTGCATCACAATAACCAACACGATGTGCAGACTGGATCACAGTCCATTTTAATGAGCTCACATCTCCGAATGAAATGGTACTTTTTTTAATGTGAGGAGGTTTGAGGACACTGGCCAAGCTACATTCTAAACAAAGCACTTAACAAAAACATTCAGGACTTTCTTAAGGCCCGATCTGCAAATACAGAGGTTTTCACATACATAATGGATCAAAAGAAAGTCATTTTTTTGTTATTAACTGTTTCAATTCTGTGTTTTGTTATTTTTACATTACAGTTGGATTATGGAATGTGCCTTTTAAAATAGCTCTCCAAAGACATGGCTTGTGGCTTAAACTAATTGCAAAGCACTTAATGTGAATGTTTTTGCTGTTTCATGTTTGTACAGGAAGACTGCAAATCGGTTTGCCCCCGAGGGGTTCATTCACAGCTATTGAAAAGAGATGATCAGTATACAGTATCTATAAAAAGGGTTCAACTCCACCCTTGGATGTTTCATGTTTATTGCTCTACAACTTTGAATAACCGCTAATTAATTAAAACCACTATGTGTAGTATTTGAAGATGCCTGCCTTCTTAGCAAGACTGCAACAGCAATTTTCTCCTGCCATAAACTCTAGACTGGATTTCAGTCTGGACTCTGACTTGGCCCCTCCAGGACATTAGAATTTCTTGTCTTTGGGTTTTATTTGCAATTAATTTAGTTCAGTTTGTAGAGACTTTTACATTAAAGTATTTCTGTTTCTCAGTGTAAAAAAAGCGTATTTAATCATTTGAGATTCAAAGTTGTAAAGTAATACATACCAGAAGTCCAAGGGGTGTGACTACTTTTTAAAGGCACTGACCATGTTCCTCATCAAAGAAGTTATACTATTTAATTCACCTGGTAGTCAGCTCTTCACTTCTTAAATATCTTATTGCTTGTGTAATAGGCTCAGATTGAAGTATGTTTCTAAACGGCTGTAAACATGTAACGCCTGACTATGTCAAGTAAAACGGAGGCCATAACTAAACTACACACTCTCAATCCAACATTAATATGACAGACTCTACTATTGTTTGTGTAGCGATCACATTAAATTTCATCATTACATTGAGTGTTAAACAGTTTGATGCAGCAGTCAGTTTCAACTTGTAAGATGACAGGCTTGGCGGTCTTCGTTACATTTTTTTTCTCCAACATTATTGTGTTGCTTTTCAGGCCTGTCCAAACATTGTCCTCCCAACAACCTGTTTATCAGGTCTTTCCTGTTATAAGAGACAATTTTTAAGCAAACGCTGAAGTGTTTTTGGCTCTCAGTAGCCTCCATGTTTCCTATCCAGAGGTGGCATGTAGTAGGTCTTGAAAGCTGCACGGTGTGACTCATCCCGGGGCTGTGAAAGGAGGAAATGCAGCCTGAATGCCAAATCAAAGCCCTTTAATGAAATCACTTTACCAAGGCACTTGTTTGGTTATATTAATTTGACGTTCCTCTTTTTTCCTTAATACAACATAGTTAGCATTTGTTTAAACATGTCACACTTAAAACAAACCTGTCAGCTGTGTTTTACTTCATTTCCGCAGTGCCCTTTGTAGAACTGGAACTCCCAGGAGGCCTAAACAACTGAGTGATTCAAAAATGTAAAAAGCCTGATGTCTAAGCAGCACTTGTGTGTTTACCTTGGCCAACCGTGACTGGCACTTTTTCGATGTGATGGTTGGCAGTGTGCCTCGTTGGGTGACAGTAAATGCAGGGAGAGTGGAGACTGGGAAGGAGATCTGTGGTCCCGGTACGACCATGTTGAGCTTGGGCAGCTCTGCAGGATAATGGGGGACGTTCCGTCTTATTAGGGGCTCTGCTACGTGCTTCACGTTGTGCTGAAGGGGAAGAAAGTATCAGATGGTACCAGTTGTATTTGTATTTCTTTGGACTCATGGGCTTTGGTAGGTTCTCTTCAGTTGACTTTGACCAGTAGAAGTTAGACTTACGCTCATTAAAGGTGTTTGCCTGGTGTGTCTTCCCCTCAGCTGTTTGCCAAGTCTTGTTGGGCGCCAGATGTGGTCTAAGGAGTTGTGGGTCCCACTACTCTCTACTCCATCCATAGTCCCAGAAAGTCTGTTCAGAGTCTCTGCTTTCTTCTCTGCCAGTCTGGGAGACACAAACAAATGCAAGCAAGACTTCTATTACAAATGACAGGATATGATAGTCCTCCCACAGCCAACAAACCTGACAATTTTGTAATGCAAATTTGATACAAAAGGTCATGAATTGTTTCTTATTTGCATGGTTTACCTGATTTCCCTAAAGTATGTGTGGCGCAGGGCTGTTTCCGCAGTGATGCGTTCATCAGGGTCATAGGCGAGCATCTGATAGAGCAGCGACAGAGCTGGAGCCGGGCAGCTCGGGATTAACCGCGAGATACCGGTGCCTTTTCTAGGGGGGAAGTTGAAATGCATCGCTCTAGACCTGCCACACATCAAACCATGAGAAGTCTCGTTTTCCAACCACATACAAATTAGACATTGTACAGATATGTGTACAGCAAAGACTGTAACAAAGATGCACACTCTTCAAACAACACATTTGAGGGGGAACACCTACTGCTTGAACTTGTGGAGGATACTTTGATCTGGTGTCCCCAACACATCATGGATCTTGGCAACCTGGTCCAACTCATTGGTTCCAGGGAAGAGAGGATTCAAACTGAAACACACAGGTATACAACAATCTGACCGCCACAACAAATGCTATTTATATAACATTTGTTTGACGTTTGTTTATGCCTGTGGTGGCAAACAGGATCGATCAAATAAGAAAGAAAGAAAACTGAATTCAGTCATTGGTATCATTGTAATTGTATATCAAGTATAACCAGTCCTGTCTCATGAACTTGTGAATTGTTGTCCTATTTAGGTACTACAGATGAAATGTTGTGCCCTTCCCCTGCAGCGGTACCTCATGATCTCAAAGAAGACACAACCGGCACTCCACAGGTCCATCTTTAAGCTGTAGTACCCATCAGTGAGGAGGCACTCTGGGGCTCTGTACCAGCGTGTGGAGATGTACTCTGTGTGTGGGGGCTTGGAGTACACGCTCCGACATGAGCCGAAGTCGCCAAGCTTCAGACCATTTTGCTGCAAAAGTTGTACAAAATCATTTTAAAAATGTGTGTGACTCAAAGGCAGATTACTACTGTTTCACGTTTTTGTAAAGCAAATTATGAAAATGATGCATCTCACTTTGATGAGAATGTTTTCTGGCTTTACATCTCTGTGAAAGATCCCACAGCTGTAAAAAAAAAAAAAAGAAAAAAAAAAAGGGCAATGGAGGAAAACAATCTCAACATACTTAATTGTGTGTTTTATTTAACCATTTTTAATAACTACCTGTGCATATGTTCAAGTGACTTGCAAAGCTGGTACATGTAGTTCTTTATTGTATGGTCAGGCAGTGGCGTTTCTCTTCCTGCATGGAATGAAGAACTGGTATCAGCCCATAATTCACCCCATACAGAAATAATGATTTATTATGTGCTTGTATTCTTTCAGACTTACCTTGTATGAATTCAAAGATGTTCATCTCCATCAGCTCACAAATCAAAGATACGGTTCCAGTTTCTTTGTCACTGAAACATTGTATTAGATTAATATGACATGCCATGGGAAAGTAGCTTGAGGCAAATACAAATAGCTTCATAATAGACAACACTCCAGTACTCACTAAATCAGTTCATGTAGCTGGATGATATTTGCATGCGGGCTCAGTCTCTTCATTGCCTGGACTTCCCGCAGGTTGTTGGCCTGCTCCAGACTTGATGACAGAGAACAGATGACATTGAATTTGACATTTTATACATATATTAAAGTGAATTGTATAATCAAATTGCACATCTGCTTACGTCACCTGAAAAACTGCAGTGAGGATGAGGGCCAATGAGTCAATTTCATTGTCACAGCTTTATATGACAGTAAAATTATGCATATATGGACAATGTAACAATTTAACAAGATGAATGGTTGCACAGATTTAAAGCGCAAAGTCAGTGTTAAAAACCAGTGCACTGACAACTCACATTTCAAGCAGTGACATGTATTGTAACCTCATCACTACAAGGTCAAAGGCGAAGTAAGCTGACATCTAATAGGATACTTAAGGCAAAGGGGGTGTCAAGCTGCGGACTCGAGTTTCAAGGGTCCATACACAACAAAGTGTGGTAAAAATAAACCACTGATTGCCTGAGCACAGGTTAACAGGTTGTTGCAGAATACCTACCTGTTAATCGTCTGCTTCATGGTTTTACATGCGTAGAACTTCCCATCTTTCAGGCTCTGAGTTTTCACCACCTCTGAAAAGGTGCCCTCCCCGATCTTCTTGATTACTTTGTAGCCTGCACAATGATCAAAAACACAGAACATTTTGCATGAACACATTTCTATAATATTACTGTACTACATTTGTGAGAATAGCTGAACAGCAGAAAAACAAGTCTCTGTAATCTAGAGAGATAAATCCTGTGTTCCAGTAAAAACTGGAACATCCCAACTGGACTTAAAGCATTTCATTTAATAATGAAAAAATGAAAAATGGCCATCTTAATTTTCCAGACCCCAAGTTGACATATTTAAATGTGTTGTTTTGTTCGACCAACAGTCCAAAACCCAAAGAAACTCAGTTTACTATCGTAGAAGAATATGGAAAACAGCAAATATTAACATATTAGAGACAGGAACCAGTGTATTTTTTGGCATTTTTGGTTAAATGTTTTTATTTTTTAATTTCTGTAGTTTGACTAATCATTTCAGCTCTACATTCATATAAGGCTGATTCTGACAAAATATTTCACAGGATAATAGAAATAGGGCTGCAACTAGAAAATATTTAAATTATCTGCTGATTATTTTCTTGGTTACTACAAGAAAGAAGCACATTTTTAGAGCATTTACTGTAAAGATAATTCAATTATGAAAATTGTGTCTGATCAAGGATGGACTAATCGTTGCAGCTTTAATTGTTAAAGCCTGCAGCTCACACCGTCACTTAGGTCTGATGTGCAGTTCAGGGAGACGGTTAACTGGGTCTTACTGTGTCCGAAAGAATTGAAAAAGCCGAGTAAGTGATGTTTTAAAGTGGATTTTCACCCTAAATGTTAACAAACCGAACTGTCCTTACATCAAGAGTAACCAGTTAGTTGGCAGTAATGACAGCTGAGGTCTGGTGTCTGAGACGTTGTTCACACTGGTCACAATTTTCAATAGTTAAAACTATGCCAGAAAAACTAACGCTAACCGTTAAATTAAAAAAACCTGAAAAATATTTAAATAAAAACATGATTATAACGGACATTACGGTCAACATCAAGTATGTGTTCAGTTATTTACTTATGAAACACAATGACGCCACAGCTAACTCGCTTACTCCAAAAGGTTAAAACAGTTAGCAAACAAGAGAGAGGAATCTTTGGAGAGAAACCTCAACGTCGTGCGACCGCTCGTCAGACCTGTCATCACTCTGCTCAGCCGTTAACTCACAACTTAACTCACAATGCATTCCTTTGTGTGTTAGCCGCCGCATGTAAGTTGGATATCCATAATATACGTGTCTGGGCAGTACATTTCCAATGTGATGTTTAAAAATGTACGTTTTTTTCGCGGATAGAGGTGTCAAAAGGACACGAAAGTCGTCTTACGGGTGCTAGCCGAGCCCCGCTAGCAAGCCCTGTTAGCTGACCGTCGCCTTGGTAACGGAGCACGCCTTCGCCCTCCACTGTGACCTGAGGAGGAAACTAGAAACTCCGGCTGAATGTTTGACTCTCTCTGGCCTCACCGCTGAAAATTTTCTGAATTAAGAGCGATAACGCAGCAGAATATGCCCTGCCATCATTGAAAAATGCAAGTCAAGCTGAAATATTCGCTGCAGGCCCAGATATTTAACGTCTTTACAGCTGCATAATTCACCTCCTTACCTTTTTTCCAGAGGTGGGTGGTGACCGTTAGTTCGGATGTCTTTTCGTTAGGCTGCGGATTGTTGTTCTGCATGTCCACAACATTTCCCCTATTGTTCCAGTCGGTGTTAGGTGGTGTTTTGCAGGCATTTCGAAGGCTTGCCCTGTTTTTCACGCCAATAAGCCAGTTTGAGTAGTGCATCATTAATGCACATTTAATGCCAAAGAGCCTACCATGAGCTTAATACTATCTAGAAACAGTCCCTGCAAGAGCACAGCGGCTGCTCCACTGCATTCATGTAATAGCATAAGGTTACCAGGCACCAGTGCATCCCATACACAATCAATGCATTCTGTTCACTAACGTACAGTGTGTTTAAAAGGCGTGGACCTGCTCATTTTTGCTCCATGTCAGCTTCCGTAAAACATGTAATTTTTGCGCATGTGCGGCAGTTTCCTGCATGTTTTCCTTGCTGATGTTGCACTAGAAATGTGATTGTTTTTGCCTCAGTGTTTACCTTTCTTTTTCTAATTGTAGCCAACATTTCAGTTACCATGAAAACAAGATTCACCACTGTGGATATCAGGGCAGTTCTTGCCGAGATCAATGCCAAGTAGGTGATATGTGTTATTGTCTCTAGCTTGGTTGCTAAGCTAACTATCGTTAGTGTAGATTTGTCTACATATGTTGCCATTCATTTATTTTGCCTCTTTCTTTCACAGCTACATTGGCATGAGAGTAAACAACGTGTATGATATCGACAATAAGACTTATCTCATCCGTCTACAAAAGTAAGGACACTGTAGTGTTACATGTCGCAGTAAGTTATTAAGTAAAGTAGCATTATAGAAATACTTAATTTCAAATAAAAGTTCTGCATTCAAAATTGTTATTATAATTAATTAAAGTAATGAAGTATTACTGCTAACATAATTAAGGTATCAAAGTACAAAGTATGCATTATGCAGCGGAGAGGCCCGGCCAGTGTTAAAGGACTATATATTATATTATTTAATGATTCTTACTGATGCATTAATAGCTAAGCTGCATTACAGTTCAGTTTATAGACATTTGGGTAGTTTAATCTATAACAATGCTTAATTTAGTATTCGCTCATCATGTGTTTTGTATGTAACGGAAGAGTACCTCAAAAACTTAAATACAGAACTTGAGTAAATATACTTATATGTATATTCCACCACTTTCAGTCAGTGTGATTAACTCAGTGTCATCTTGTTGTCTCAGGCCTGACAGCAAAGCTGTTCTCCTGGTTGAGTCTGGGACTCGTATTCACTCCACAGACTTCGAATGGCCCAAGAACATGATGCCTTCGGGCTTTGCAATGAAAGTAAGAACATCTTGTATGTTTATTGAATAAGACCGACCAACTTTGGGTTGTTTTTCATTGTTGTATCATTTTAGAACATGAGTATTCCATATAAACACTTTTTTTCTTGAAGTTGGTCTTCTACCAGACAGTTTGACATGTGAAATGTTTTTTCTTGATTTGATATTTGTGTCAATTTTCTTTTCCCCTCAAATCTCTTATCAGATCTGTATTTGTTTATTTATTAATTGTGATGAAATTATGGAATGAATGTTTAAAGCAACTTTCTTTGTAGTGTCGGAAACACCTGAAGTCACGGCGGCTGACCCAGGTTAAGCAGCTTGGGATTGACAGGATTGTTGACATCCAGTTTGGCTCCGATGAGGCTGCCTACCACTTGATTATTGAACTGTATGACAGGGTGAGAAAACATTTTTGAGACACGCATATCAAACAGAAACGCAACGTCCCGTGCTGTTCAGATCATATCAGCCCTGATCTGAACCATGACGCTGATGCATCCTATGTGTTTATGTTTGTGTCTATTTGATGGTCTGTCCATATCCATCTTCAGGGTAACATCATTCTTGCAGACCATGAATACACCATCCTGAACCTGCTGCGGTTTCGTACAGCAGAGGCAGAAGACGTTAAGATTGCTG
Source organism: Enoplosus armatus (assembly GCF_043641665.1). Classification (NCBI taxonomy): domain Eukaryota; kingdom Metazoa; phylum Chordata; class Actinopteri; order Centrarchiformes; family Enoplosidae; genus Enoplosus; species Enoplosus armatus. The sequence goes on from NC_092194.1 coordinate 13,475,917, forward strand.
TGAGAGAGCGGTATCCTGTCGAGAGTGCCCGACCCCCTGAACCTCTCATCAGTTTAGAGCGGTACTTGTGCTTGTTGAGTTTGTGGACCAAATGGGCATCCATCTGACATCTATCAACATATATTATTCCTATATGAGTGAAAACGAATTCTCTTGTATTGCTTTTCTTTTATGTAGACTCACTGAAATCCTCAGCAAAGCACAGAATGGAGATCAAGTGAAAAGGGTCCTGAACCCTCACCTTCGTAAGTATTCAGACAATCAGTTCTGAATTTGGTAAACTAAAACGGATATACATCTTCAGTTTAAACTTCTTAAACTTCTTTATGTGAATGAAGAGACTGAACCATGTTTTGTGTCATCTCCAAACACCTCTCCAGCCTATGGAGCCACTCTGATAGAACACAGTTTGATAGAGGCAGGACTGCCGGGCTCTGTCAAGGTTGACAGCCAAGTCGATGCTGCTCAAGGTATAGTAGAGCAGTTGGAGTAAAAGTTGTTGGCATAAAGTTAATTGCAGTAACAGACCAATGGAAATGGTGGTTCTAGTTATAGATTTTATTTTTTATTTGTAATGTTTTTTTTAAATACAGTATTTGATCTGGCTGCTTTTTCAGTTGCACCTAAAGTCCTGGAAGCCCTGCAGATTGCAGAAACATATATGGACAAAACTGAGAACTTCAGTGGCAAAGTAAGAGATCTTTCATAAGCATCCTGTATTTTGAAGGGATAGCTTTTCCTTTAATAGATCTGTTATATTCACACTCTGCCTTGTTTAATTAAAGGGTTACATCATTCAAAAGAGTGAGAAGAAACCAAGCTTAACTCCTGGCAAACCCAGCGAAGAACTGCTCACGTATGTCCTGTTCTGTTTAACGCACGATTTGTCACAGAGACAAATACTAAACATACTTTGTTCTACTAGTTATTTATATTATGGTTAAGTAATTTAAATTTCAATGATGTCTCCTTACAGATATGATGAATTCTACCCATTCCTCTTTGCCCAGCATGAAAAGAGCCCATATTTGGAGTTTGATACTTTTGACAAGGTAAATATTAGCAAGGCTGCTTATTTTGGTTTTATTATCATGATGCCTTGTTTGGGACAGAATATTGATCCTCTCTCCATTACTTTGTGAATTCACACTTTTTTGCAAGACTGTGATATGAATCCATTATGATCCTCTTGCTCAGGCAGTGGATGAGTTCTTTTCTAAGATGGAGAGTCAGAAGATTGACATGAAGGCCTTGCAGCAGGAGAAACAGGCTCTGAAGAAGTTGGAAAATGTTAAGAGGGACCACGAGCAGAGACTGGAGGCCCTGCACCAAGCACAGGTCAGCATTACTGGCAACTTTTAGCTTTGTTTGCTGTAAATGCTGCACACAATGGCTTCTGCTTTCCCATATTTATAATCAACTTGAAATTTAATTTATCTCAATATTGCTTGAAACACATATCTAAGAAATCTTGTCTTGTGTGTGGCAGGAGGTGGATAGAATAAAGGGTGAACTGGTGGAGATGAACCTGCCTGTGGTAGAGAGGGCGTTGCAGGTGGTGCGCAGTGCACTGGCCAATCAGGTGGACTGGACTGAGATTGGCATTATCGTCAAAGAAGCGCAAGCTGCTGGAGACCCTGTGGCCTGCGCCATCAAGGAGCTGAAGCTGCAGACCAACCACATCACCATGCTTTTAAAGTGAGACCATCACTGATACGCAGACCACTCTGCTCATTGTTACACCATTTGGCTCATGTGTGTCTTTTCTCCTCCAGGAATCCATATATTTCTGAGGAAGACCAGGAAGAGGAAGAGAAGAAAGATGTGGCAGAGGAGAAAGGGAAGAAAAACAAAAACAAAGACAAAGGACAGAACAAGAAGTTGCAAAGGAACAAGCCCATGTTGGTGGATGTGGATCTCGGCTTGTCGGCTTATGCCAATGCCAAAAAGTAGGTTCACGTGTAATCCTTTAGACATAAGATTGAGCATTGTGTAGGGAAAGTCATGAGTGTTGTTTTTATGGCTGATGGACCTTGTCATTGTGCTTGTTTAGGTACTATGACTTCAAACGCAGTGCTGAAAAGAAGGAACATAAAACCATTGAAGCAGCAGATAAGGTAAGAACGCTGTTTTATTCTTCACTCAGGTTTAAAGCAGGATAGATGTAAGGAAAAGAGGTGGTGTGCCCATATGCAAGCTCTGATTTATTGGAGTTTAAATGTCTTTGGAGCAAATCAAGGCCTCTCTTTGTGTTTTCAAGGAACATTTTTAAGCACCTTAAAACCACTTTTAATTTTTTGATACAAGAAAGCTTTGCAGCTGACAAGTCATCATACTTTTGTATGTATGTATGTATGTATGATGTAAAATGGTATTTTCATGTCATTCAAGGCTATGAAATCTGCTGAGAAAAAAACACAGAAAACACTAAAAGAGGTTCAGACTGTGACCACCATTCAGAAGGCCAGGAAAGTCTACTGGTGAGACACATTATCATATGTACCGATACATATTCAGACTTTGATTCAGTATTTTTTTATATGTACATGACGAGCGGTGGAGCCTTTTATTCTCTCGACCATTTGTTCTCTTTTGGCAGGTTTGAGAAGTTCTTATGGTTCATCAGCTCTGAGAATTATCTAGTGATTGCAGGAAGGGATCAGCAGCAGAATGAGATGATTGTCAAACGTTACCTTCGGGCAGGTAATGAATGAACTTATACACACACACACACACACACACACACACACACACACACTCTCTCTTACACGCTCTCACTCTTTTTAAAAAGCAAGCATCTTCCAAACTGAGCGTTATCCCTCATGTGTGCCTTTACTTTGTCAGGTGATATCTATGTTCACGCTGACCTCCACGGAGCGACTAGCTGTGTCATCAAAAACCCCTCAGGTAAACCATGTGGCTTCTCTGCTATTTGACGTCATTTTATCAGTTTGTGAAGATAATTTTGTCACTCATTTGTTTGTGCTTCTTTGCCCTGCTGTGCCTCTCCATCTTCCTGCTCCAGGTGACCCCATCCCTCCTCGTACCCTGACAGAAGCTGGCACCATGTCTGTGTGCTATAGTGCTGCTTGGGATGCCAAGATCATCACCAGCGCTTGGTGGGTTCATCACCATCAGGTGAGTCATCTTTATTACACAACTAAATTCGCTGGCTTGTTATGTTTATATATATATATTTGTATCTTTCATTCATTGAATTTGTCTATTCGTGTCTGTCTTCTCTCTTATCTGTTAATATTTCTGTTTGTTAAAATTTATTTCTCAGATACTGCCCCTTATAATGAGACAAAACACAGGGAATTATGTATTTTACCACGTTCCGTACTTAAAATTCAATGACAGGCTCAAAGGGGTTACTAGTAGGTAGTATATTTGCTGTTAACAAGCCTATTTATGACTATATTTATAATAAATAAATAATACTATGTTTGCTGTTTCCTTAGTATAGAAGTGGTTTATAGTTATTCTGTAACATGTTTTATAACTGTGACTACGAGCAGCAAAATAATTAAATTGTGAGATTGATGTAGCAGAAATGTTTTATTATCCATTAGCAGTGTTGTATCTATTATTTTTGTTCAGGTGTCTAAGACAGCTCCCACTGGAGAGTACCTGACCACTGGAAGTTTCATGATCAGAGGTATGACACAGTAAAGTTTTAAGCTGTATAAATGTTTAAGACACCAGAGCCAAATATGATAAGTGCTACGATGATATCTGACAGAGGACCTCACATTTCATATATTTCTTTCCAGGAAAGAAAAACTTTCTGCCTCCTTCTTACTTGATTATGGGCTTTGGATTCCTCTTCAAGGTAAAATACCATCATGAGCTGTGAGTGCACTTTTAACTCTTTGTCATCTTCGAACAATTCAGTTTCACGCTTGTCTCTGTGCAGGTTGATGAGCAGAGTGTGTTTCGGCACCGAGGGGAAAGAAAGGTGAAAACTGTAGAGGAAGACATGGAGGAGGTCTCGTCCAGAACTGCAGAGCTGTTAGAGGAGGGGGAGGAGCTTATAGGTGGCACACACAAAATGACCGACTTCCTTTACTGTGTATGTAACAACCTCATTCAGGTGTTGTAACTGGTTCTGTTGCATTTGCAGGTGATGACAGCAGTAATGAAGATCAGGGTGAGGACAGAGCGGGAGGAGACCGGGACAAGAATAAAAAGGTGGTTGAGGGGAATGATGGTGCTGCTGTTCCAGAGAAGGACAACATGGAGGCAGAGGGAGAGGAAGACAGCGGGGAGGAAGAGGAGATGAAGAATGAAGAAAGTGAGGAATTCAGCTTTCCAGATACGACCATCTCCCTCTCTCATTTACAGCCCAGCAGGTAATGTTTCCACAGCCACACTCTGGAGCAAACACCTTCAAACAAACACTGTCGTGGACGCATGACAATTAAAGTTTCCTCTTATTTCCAGGACTGCTCAGAATCCTGGTTTCAAAAAGGAAGTGACCACTCAGGTAATTAGTTACCATGTTAGGCCACATACATTACAGCAATTTCCTTTAAGTAAAATCATAATGTTAATTCATTAATTTCTCTTCAGGTTGAGGTTGACTCACAGGCGAAGAAACACATGACTGCCAAGCAGAGAAGGTGAATGAATGGAATAAAATACTCACAGTTAATCATGCACTTCTTCCTGTTAAGCTCAAACTAAAGAGGCTTTCTGCAACAGGCAGCATTGAGACATTTGGTCATTCTTTACTTAACAAGCAGATGCAGAGGATTATATTTTATGTAGCACTTATAAACATTTCTGATCGGCCAGTCATTGATTTAATCCTCAGGTGATGTTTTTGTCTTTTGCCACTAGAGAAGAGAAGAAGAAGAAGCAGAAACAGGAGGACTGTGACACTGAGGAGAAGACTGAGATTTCCCCCGGAGGATCGGCAGTCGATCAGGTGTCCAAAGGTGGAGGAGGCCCCTCCCAGCAGCCGCTGAAGAGAGGCCAAAAGGTAAGAGAGAAGTGTGAAGATAAGAGGTTCTGTTCTTAGAACCATATCTAAAACAAAGTAATACTTCCTTCCTACAAACATTTAAGTTTGCAAATCTTTCCAAATTTACAGGAGATACAATTTAGAAGAGAAAACAAATAAAACCTAGTATAAAGCATATCAATTTACAAGGGAATCAGGAGGTAAATAACACCAGAATAATTATTAAAAGCATCAGTAGGAACCTAAATGTTTTTCCATAATCTACAGCTATAAGAAGGCTGTAATGTTTGTCACAAATCACAAAAAGAATAATTCAAGACTGAAAAATCTGAGTTTTTAAAAACCATACCTATTGTGTTACATGTCATAATGAGTTTATTTGATGGATTTCTTCCCTGTTGTCACTGCAGAACAAGTTAAAGAAGATCAAAGAGAAGTACAAAGACCAGGATGAAGAGGACAGGGAGCTGATGATGCAGCTACTCGGGGTGAGGATGAATAAAAATGACACACAGTCCAGGTCTACACAGTTGTCACTGACACAATAAATAACAGAATAGCCGCTTTTCTTCCTCAGTCTGCTGGTTCTACTAAGGAGGAGAAGGATAAGGGGAAGAAAGGAAAAAAGGGGAAGGGGAAAGACGAACCCGTTAGGAAACCAGCCCCTCAGAAACCACCCCAGAAACCTCGTAATGTGGAGTCTGCAGCGAAGAAACCAGAGCAGACGGGCGGAGGGGAGGATAACGAGGAGAGACAGCCTGGAGAGGAGGGAGGACCTGCTGAACAGGAGGACAAGGTACATGGCACACTTCAGAGATCTGGTGATGTTGACAAAGTTACCTGCCAAAAAAAATGTCCCTCCGTCTCTTTTCAGTTGTTTTTGTATAAAATACTCTACAGATATTATTGTATGCACCAAGTACTTGCATACTTTACATGGGCTTTGTATTGAATGTGTATTCATCATCAATGCTGTCCTCTTTGTCAGGAAGATGATGTGGACCAGGACAACCCTGGAGCAGAGGTGGGTTGTTAATGTCAACATTTACCTGTCGATACATAGTTCTGTAATAGAAAGAAATCATTATTCCCTCTTTGTTTTTTTTAATAAGAATATTCTGGGGATGAATGCATGTTGATTCTGCATTGTTCATTTTAACCCTCCAGTAAGTTTACCGCTGCATTAGTCTCACTGTAGTTTTCCTTTTGCTGCCCCAGGAAGCAGAGACTCTGCTCACCTCTCTGACAGGCCAGCCTCATCCTGAAGATGTGCTGTTGTTCGCTGTGCCCGTCTGTGCGCCGTACACCACCCTTTCCAACCACAAGTACGTGCAATTAACCTTTTTGTGTCTAAGAGAGAAAGTGAAGAGTGCACAGGCTAAATGAGTCATTTGTTTTGCACAGACACAAGGTGAAACTGACGCCAGGTTCTCAGAAGAAAGGAAAAGGTATGAACAGTGATCCATTCTAATGTTCATTAAGACTTTGCTTAATGTTTTCACAGTGAAAATTGTTTAGAATTGACAGTAATGTGTTTTTTGTTCCTATCAGCTGCACGCACTGCAGTTTTAAGCTTTATGAAAGCCAAAGAGACGTCAAGCAGAGAAAAAGACCTGTTTCGCAGTGTCAAGGTAAACAAGTTGACTGCATTTTAGTTATTTAACAGCAACTCTAAATTCTGTTAAGTGTGTATAAACATTTGTTGTGCTGAAATGATTTGATAAATCAATAGTTGTTTTACAACAATTACAAAATAACCTGCACTGTTGATAACCAAATAATTAACGCCAAACATTCAGTTTCCAGCTTATTCAATTTTAAAGGATTTGCTGCTTTTCTGTTTTACGATTGTAAATTGAATGTCTTTGGACTGTTGGTCGGATAAGATAATCACTTTGAGGTCACTTTGGGCTCTGGGAAGTTGTGTTGGGCATTTTTCACTATTTTCTGACAATTTATAGAGTAAACGAATGATTGTAAAAAAGAATAAGAGATTATTCTGTAATCATTAATTGCAGCTCTAATCATAATGGTAGCTTGTTTTTCTTGACTGTCCCCCCTCCAATATCATCCTGTGCTGCAGGATACTGATCTATCCAGAAACATGCCGGGCAAAGTTAAAGTTTCGGCTCCAAACCTGCTGGCTGCCAAGAAGAAATGAGAGCCGGGTGAACGACACAGACCTGGCAACAAGTGTGGAATTACAGTATTCCAGACAGACCTGTGGTTCAGTGGGACTTCGTCTACATGTCAAACAGTAACAGGTTAAGATCTGATCATCACAGTACAGCACCCCTGTTTGGATATGAATGATTTTATTCTAAAGATTGATTGTATTTGTTGACCAACAATTTGTTTGAAATGAAAACATGTAAATTAACAAAGCTGAACAGAACACAGCTTATGGTATGTGTTTATTCTTTGAGTACAAATTAACAGTATGCATCATATTCTACAATAAAAAACACCAAGGGAACATTGTGCAAACCAGGCAAATACAAACAAAGCCCGACTGACATTAGGCATTTCAGTGCAACGTGGCTCAACATCCAATACACTCGCAATACTTTAAGTTGATTAAATAAAATTAAAATGCTACAAGAGCCACTCATGACAATTTAAAAGGCTTTAAAAGCCTCTTTCAGAACAAAGAACCCACACATTTCCTCACAAATATATAACACAAATTATATATATATATATATACACACACACATATATATATATATAAATAAAAACAAACATTTCTGTGGCTTCAGAGTAGATAGTCTTGCGTAATAAAGCACTAGTTTTAGGTCTGTGAAAACTTAAACTATCCAACATCTAGCAAACATCTGTATTCAAGATCTTGCCGAACATTAATTAGGAGTCATTAAAGAAACAGACTCCCTAAAAAAACATCTGCACTGTTAAAGCAAACCTGTTTCAGCCTCACACCACTTTATTTAGTGTTAAGACATTAGACACACATTTTAAGTTGGTTACATTTTTGAGGAAGATCAGTGAAAACCAGTTTCAACAAGTGGCTGGCGCCTGTGTTTGTTTAAAAGGACCAGAACTCTGCCCTTGGGTATACCTACAGGATGTACTAGCGAGTTTGCGAAAAGTCCTGCCCCCTTTGTGAAAATACACTGGGTTTCTGTCTGTGGTCTTCCTGAAAAGCTCTGAGTGGGGTTTTCTGTCCATATTTGAATTGAATGGGTATCTAATACTGCACTGGCTAGCACAATCTTAACACCTTGTTTTAACAAAAAGATAAAATAAGGATTTTTGGGTTAGCATTAATCAACAAAACCCTGGAATCATAAACACAGAAGCACTGTCATAGCCTGTATCAAGTTTTCTTATCCAGTGCAGGAGTAGCAACAAACGTTAGCTTTTCAGAAGGAGTAATGAAAGAAGTCCACCTGAAGAATTGCATTGAGCAAAGAAAACCGATCAAACACTGACCCGCAATTAGTGGGCATCTGCTCTCTCTTATAGGCTGTGCATCACCTGCACTGCTACTCCACTAAAAGGTTCTACTGGCTTTGTGAGAGTTCGACCTATAAGATAATAAACCAAAAAAAATGTGAAGAGCTTTGAGGATCGCCTGTTAACCTTAGTGTGCCAGCCCATGTTTGCAAGTGTCCACACACATTAAACTAATGCTCCAATAGGACTACCTGCTTTGAGAGTGACACTCATCCCGTCCATACATATATATTCTCCTGTAATCCTCCGGACTAAATTGATGGCTTCCTCTCAGCCTAGGAGCCCAGTGTGTTGACACGGGCCATTCTCTGTTTGAGGCTGTGCAGGAGGTGTTTAGGTAAACAGTCCCAGTAACTAGACAAACGCTCCCTGTGCTGCAGGACAGCCTCCATACAGAACCTGGAGGGTGAAAAGGAGAACATTTCAGTTTCAGGTGTAAAGTAAGTCCACATTGTAGAGCATCGTCTTTGCTTCTGCACACACTCACCGAACTAGTGATTTGGGCTGAACGTTGAAAACCAGTAACTCATTGCTGTGGGCCTGTCATGTAAAAGAGAATTGTCATATTCAGTAGAAACGCTTTTAATGTGTGTTAAAAACGATATATTGAGATATGACTTGCAGCTTACAGCTCTGTGATGAGACAAGAGGTTGTTGGCACACCCTCCAAACACAAACACCTCCCCATCAGGACCAGAGCATGCTGTGTGCCAAAGCCTGAAATACACAGCACAATGTCAAGAACTGTCTACATACAAACATAAAAACATTTTCACACACACCCAAATGAGTGGTCATTTCCCAGAGTCATTTATCTGAAAGTTAATCTACAAACATTACAGTAAGATGAGAGAATTACCTTGGTCTCTCCGTGTGACTGTGTTTGAAAGGCTTCCATTCACCTTTGCTCACATAGTACAGCCAAGCATCACCTGAAAAAAAAAAAACAGATGATACCTTCTTGAGACCAGGGATCATTTTGGAGGAGGCTAGGATTTATTTGCTACTCCAGAACAAGTGTCAGACTCACTTAGTGTCTCTCTATCTGTGGTGAAACCTCCGAATAAGAAGATGTGGTCTGGTGACACAGGAGTGAAGGAGTGCCAAGACCGGCCCACAGGACCCTGCTGGGGAACGCTCCTACAACAAGGCAGGGAGGTTCAGAGGGGAACATTAGAGAATTGAGAGAATGCTCAAGGGTAGGCACGTTCCAGTGGAAGAAAGATGGGTAATTTTTGACGCATGTCCTGATATTAAAATGTTTTTTAACCATCATCTTGGCAGATTATTTTGTGGTGAGGCCTATGTAAATGAAAAGAACAACACTTACATTTCATGCCACTCCCATGTGTCCAGGTCAATGTAGTACAGGTCATTTAGTCTGTATTTCTGTGGACCAAAGGAGATGGAGGTGAGAATTTGAATTAGACGACAGAAGAGATTAATTATTATTAATTTTATAGAATTGAATTATTTGCAAATCTGTGACTGTGACTCATTTTTTCTTACCTTGTATCGTCCCCCAAACACATAGCCTCTGTTACCAACTGTGGCACAGGCATGAGCTGCTCTGGGTGATGGTGTGTTCCCCTACATCAGGCCATACAACAGAGAGAAAATGGAGAATGTCAAATATTTTTTATGTGTTTATTCTCACAAGATTCACAGTATTTCTGGAAAAAAAAAAAAACTAATCACACACAATTAAAAAAACATGTATGTCCTTAAATTGTGTGAGGTGAAATAGTCTGTGCGTGTGTTTACCGTGGTGATGGGCTGGCTCCATGTAGATGTCTCCAAATCCAGCATATGGATGTGGTTGTTCCAGCCTCTCCCAGGGCTGTCCCACTTCAGCACCAAAAATACAAACAATAATACATTTACTTTTTTAAATCAAGTGTTATAAAACAGTGTCTTCACAGGAATTAGACACTCATGCTTTTTTGTATAAATATGCTATGAAAGAGTTAATATTTCTACATTTCATTAAGAAAATCTGTTCACAGACCACAAGTGAAGACGATTCATCATATTCAAAAGTCCCTTGATGAGGTCCTTGTGCAGCGTAGCCGTAGCCCCCAAAGAATATAAGTCTGTGGAGACCACATCAGACAAAACTCACTTATAATATCTATCCCAAGATTACAATCTGTTACTCTTATCCATCTATTATTGTGTATAAACATGACATGTTCACATGGCTGAAACTCTCAATTCTTGATGGCAACATTAACATATTCTGAGGTGTGCCAGATGTTTAACATTTAATGTCATTCAACACTCAAGAAACACAGTTTCAATCTGCGGGCTGAAAGTCAGAATTGACTTGACTTTAAGTGGAGGTTTGCAAATATTTTTTTCTTTAAATAGAACTCATTTAAATCGATATTTAGTGTCAAAAGATTCTTGTCTTGACTGAAGTCATAATTAGCCATGTAATCAAAGTGGAAAAGAAAATGTACATCTTTTTGAATTGGGATCTGGGAGCTTATTTATCAATGAAGAGTACCTGGTATTTGAATATTACAATTTGAATATTTGTTTAGCACAGTAGTGTTTGCGTGACATAAAAATCCAAGGGAAAAAAATGCAGTCATCCCTCACCTGTTCTTCTGAACCCAGCACCCTAGCTTGTCCTTGCAGGATGGAGGGAGTCCTTTAAGGTCCCTCATTTCCTCCCAAACGAGGCTGGGAGCTCTCAGGGGCAGGCGGTAGATCTGCAAAGCACAGAATACAGAAGTTCTGAAAGAGACTGACAAACAGCAGGCTGACCTGCCTCAAAGCCTTATTTGAAAATAACAGAAGATGTACCCTGTTTGTGTTTCCCCTGGCGTGATGACCTCCAAATAGGTAGAGGACTCCATCAACACACACCCCACAGCTGCCTGACATGGATGTGTGCAGGTTACCTCCGGCTAAATGCTTTGTCCTGTGAACATTCAGAGTTTTTTTTAATTTGATCTACTGTGTAAATGACACACATTTGCTGTCAATGTGGTGTCAATATGTAACTTAAATGTAACAGATATTACCATACTCCTGACTCCATGTTGTATGTCCAGACCTCATTTCTCGGTAGATACAAGTCAAAGAATCCGTGGTTTTGGGAATTCTTGTACAGAGAGGGAGTAAAATGTAATTGAAATAAATACGTAGACTGTGGGAATATATCTTAAATATAATGAATATGCAGTTTGTAGGATAACCCCTTACCTTGTATCCTCCCCACACATACATGATGTTTCTGTCAACCACCGCTATATGACCACTGCGCTCAGCTGGGGTATCCAACTCAAATGATTCAGATGCTTCAGTGTCCAAGGGCTGTTCATCCTCCACCTCCTCCTCCTCATCATCTTCCTCGTCCTCATCCATGTCGTCATTTACCATCCAAGCAAACAGTCTGTCATCTTCTTCCCTGTCTGAGTCATTGTCATAGTCCCTGGCTGGCACATCTCCCATGTCTTCCTCCATCTCTGCTATTCTCTCCGCCATGATGTCAGTCTCTCTTGTCTCCTGTCAGGGCAAGAAGCGAGACGGAGAAATCATCTAGGTTGGTGCTGATAGGATTATTTGATTAACTGATTAGTTTTCCCCCCAATAGTCTAAAAATAGACTAACAGTAAACAATCTACATTCAAAACACTAGACAATAGATTTTCCAGCCATTTATATGACCATAAAGTATGTTCTCTCTGAGTAAGCTATAAACCTTTTACTGATCTATACGTTAGGCCACGTCGCTTTGTTAGCAAGAATTCAGATAGCATAACTATAATTCAGGGACCAGATAGCGTTAGCTAGCTGGCAGCACGATTACTGTTGACCTACTTTGCTAGCTTAACTCTTTAGGTAACTAAATGAACGTTAGCTGTTAGCGTTGCCTTTGTCTAAGAGAGAAGACTAACTGAAGACCCAAGTTAACTTATTATATTTGGTTAAAATGTTCAAAACTAGTGACTTGATTGGCCACCAAGCTAGCGAGCACCAGCTGTTCGTCAGTTAACTGCGTTTAGCTACAGAACGTTTGTGAACTTCAAATTAGGAAACACTCCGACGATTCGCTGTAAGTTCTTAAATGAATCGACCACATTGGTGTCGAAGCTAACCTACATATAATTGCAGCTCTTGTTACAAATGATTCGCACCTTACCTTTTCAGATATTTGTTTTTCCTGCAATTTCAAAAGCAGTACGACATTTGCGTGAGGTCATCACAAGCATTCTGGGGGCACGACCGGAAGTTGTCAACTTCTTAAATCCGCCATCTTGATGAGGTCGGAATAAAACAACGCAAACCATCACATAACTGTTTCTATTTCGTACTTGGCGGTTTTAAAGACCTTGCATGTCATTCATGGAGTCCCAAAAAACATAACTTCAAATTACGCCGGCAAGTAAAAGTCTTAACTTGTTTAACCCCTTTCATTAACAACAGGTTTATATACAGGTAGTCTATTGCTTGCATATATAAAGAGTCAAAATCTTGATTTGGCATTCTATCATCATTCCATGATGACTACAATTTCATTCAAAAACTAGTCTACCTTGCTTGTCTTCTTGGCAGATTGCCCAGACGAGGGTTGACTATTGTGCACACACACTATTATGTCAGGATGTTCAGTACAAAGAATAAAACCTTTATTATTAATGACAGAACATACATACAGATACATGCGAAATAAAACACTACATTATGATTACTATTCCATTTTAAGCATACACTATCATACACAGGCAATGTACAAAACAATTTGTAAATCCAAGATTTTCTTTAGAGTCCTTGAAGTTTGCTGTGAACACAAAATAACACAAATGATAAGTATGAACATTAGTGATGGTTATAACTACATTTATCTGTAGAGAGGAACATGGAGAGAAAAGTGAAACCTTAAGAACACATCTTACCTGTCCTCAACTGTTTTGCTGGATGGGTAATACACCTTAAATGTGAAGCCGCTTCTTAGGAATGAGCCCTGCAGAAATAAATGATTGTGGTATTTGTCATTAATATAATTTTGGCAGAGTCCACATTGAGACAAGACCATGATATAACTTTCAAAACCCAGCTGGAAAAACACTGTTTATCATTTTCTTTCAAAGGATATTTTTTAGAGCCCTCGCTTAAGTTTCTTCAGTTTCTTACCGGGTTGACGCAGAGGCAGTCTGCGTTTGTGATGCTGAAGGGGTCGTATTTGTCTGCGAAGACGATGACGTCAGGGACCGGGTAGACACGCAGGGAGTAGTCGTACGCCCAGAACACAGGGCTGACATACAGAGGCAGAGGAGTCAAGTGACCCTGGGATAGGATGGTCTTCACAAACTGTGGAGAGGAGGAGGGAAATGACAAGATCATTTATTTACAAATGAGAGGAATTTCACTCAATATGAAGGTTTGTTCAGAGAAGCTGAAACTCACATGGTTTGGAATGTCAAGATTGTTATTGGGCAACCGGACGCAGTTCCTGCACATCTTGTTGACCAGGTCTTCCCTGATAATGACGATCTCCTGGCTGCAGTACTGAATCCTGACAGGAAAAACATGGCAGGCCACTTTTAGTTTCCAAGAACAGAAATGCTGCCAAAATGTCTCAAAGGCTTACCAATCAACCATTATGTCCACCAAAACCCCGATCACTCTACATAACAAATATTATGACATGAAATAAAAGCCTTGTGTTTTACCTGCATGGGTTAGTAGTGAACACGGAGAATGGCACCCTTTGTCTGAACTCCTCTGTGATGTGATCTGCCAGGGGAGGCCTAAGGGAAACATATTTATTCACTTCATTTGCATCCAAACCACTGAACAAAACTCTCATAATGCTGTTAAAAAAAAGTCTCTGAAGGCTTACCTTGGCAGGATGGTGCCTGGACCAGGGTCTTCAGGGCCAGGAACAAACACAAAGCGACTACTGCAGGTGTAGGATGAACATGTTTAAATCAAACACATTGAAACTTGAATAGTTAAGAACACAGCGGAGCAGACTAGAGTAATAACTATCAGAACCTACCTGCTGTGAATGCTGGGGTATGCACATATAGCATCAGCAAGAGCCTTCAACGACTCTAAAAAGAGAAAAAAGAATTAGATTCTGAAATGCTGTCGATATTACAGTAAAATCTACAGTAGGTTATGAATGATGAGGACCCAAAAGTCTCACCTTTGAGTGATTTGATCTGTGTTTTTCCATACGGGGCAGAAGAGAAGTTACCGCACAAAACGAAACAGGTGGGAGGCATCGCAGCATAGCCTGTAAGAAAAAACAAAATAAAGCTAAATGTGATAGGTGTCTCACGAAGTGCATATTTTTGACCTACAAAGTCTACGACTATGATGCAATACCAGACCTGAGAACATGAGGTTGAGCTTTTCCATCACTTCAACGTTGTCCAGCCACACATCAGAAACAATAATAAACATGGCGTCCTCATTCTCCTCCTCCAGCTGCTTCAGCTTGGCTGACGCCTTCACCGAAGTGGTGGATGGACCACCGAAGAAGTTCATATTGCCATAGTACGCCCTGGAAATAAAGCAAGGATCACATAGTGAGGGTGTAGGAATATATGGCGCTCATAATGCAGGATTCATTTCAAGATACTGAAAACTAAGTTGAAAAATTCAGGCAAAATATATTAGTGCCTGTGGACCCCGTCAGTGATCGTTCTTTCCTATGAAGTTGTGTCCTTGATAAACTAAACGATTTCTACAAGAGTTAAATATCCTGTAAAAGGCAACTTAATGCTAAACTTAAACCTGAAACACACCATATTTTAAAATTAATATATCATACTGTAATTGGAGACAGTTTGTGCTCATCTGGTTCACTATGGCAAAGATGTCTGACTTCATCACTTAAGTAAAGAATAAATCATCGTATATATATATATATATATATATATATATATATATATATCATATTTGCCTTCATGTTACGTCAATGACATTTTCGCTGTACACCAACGAGGTAAAATGACTTCACAGATGTGACACTAGATTCTCCTTCACCTTTGCTGTAATTTCAACATGTGAAAAGCTACAGACTTACCCCAATATCTATGTTGCACATATCGCTACGCTGCCAGCTCACTACATTAACTTCAACAATGAAAGTTTATCTGTACTCTTTTCCTCCAATCCACCGACCTTGTGGCTGATGACGGCTCTGTTGGTGGAAACCCAAAGCCATTGACGTGGAAAACAGAGTCCTCGTACCAACCTACAGAACAAAGGGCGAAACTTTACTGTTTTAATCTCATTGCATATTTGTCTTTTTTTTTTCTTTACTGCAGTTGTAGTAGTAGTTATCCTACCCTCTGCCAGTACAAAGCAGGATTCTGTGTACAGGCCATTGTGAAACTGGTGAGAACCCAGTTAAGGAAATACATTCATGTTAAAAGCAACAAGATATCATATAATATAAAGTAGTTTCTGTTGACGAGCTCCAACCAACATATGAAAGGATATTGCTTTGGACATGTCCAGCTGTACTGTTCCACTCGGGTCCTCCAGGTAAAATTTACCCTTAAAAAAAGAATTAAGAAATGTTTCAGAAACTTGATGGAAATGTACTGTACATTGTACTGAAAAACAGACTTCCAAGAACTTTTCATCGCTAACTCACCTCTTTCAGTTGTGTGACCATCCCTAGTACAATCACCTCTCCCAGTTTAGCTGTGCTGCCAAGCAGTGCTTCAATTGTCTTGAGCTAGAAAAGACAAACCCCCCCCAATAAAAAAACACAGTAAGATGTGTTTTATTTATTTATCTCCAACTATTAAAGCAGCTCAATACTGATGAGTGTAATGTCAATCAATCAAAAATCTACCTTAAACAAGTACCTAACAAGATGATGATCAAGATTTGTTACCTGAAATTTGTTTTGACCCTCTTCAACAGCAGCTCCTATCGCAGGTGGGGTGAAGAGCTCATGCCGATGTATACGCTACGAAACACATGTCTGTATAAATACAACATGCAAGCTATACATATTGGAAATAGCAGCAAAGAGAGTGGGTCAGTTCCCCAGTTTGGATAATGAACAGAGCTCACTGACCTGTTGTAAGATGGTGTAGCGCTCCCTGAAGAGCTCAGCTTTGTCTTTGGCCAAACCACACAGACTGGGGACTGGATGGCTCGTCATATTAATGCTGCATGAAAAAGACAGAAACAGTAGAGCACAAGGTCTGCATTACATAAACTAGGTCTAACATTAGCAGCTAAAACGTAGTATTTCTGTGGCACTGAAACAAAATGGGTTTTTTTGGGGTTCATTTTGCAACATAAGGAGAAAGTCCCTTTACTCACGGTACAAATTTCTTCCGCTCCACACTGTAAATGTATCTGGGCACATCAAAGGCTCCAATGATGTTGAAAACATTATCTCTGGAAGGGAGTTAAACTGTTATAGGTAAGAGTTTCTACAGGACAATCAAGTTGTAGATTGAATATCTATACAATGGCAAAGTGTAGTTCGTAGTGTAATTACTGCATTATTACAATATAACAAGGATGTGACTGCAGGTCCTGAATAACCTACTGTACACATTATAGGTGAATGACAGTTAGTCTTAGTTTCTTACCCACATTCTTTATAATCCAGCTGCTATTATGCCAATGAAAGCCAACGTCTACATGTTTCAACTTTTAGGTTTGTTTTAAAAAGGCCTAATGAATATTATTGCGTATTACTGTTTCATATTTCACCAAATAACTTCATCATGATAAAGTCATTACGCATACATATTCAACTCAAAATATTACCTTCAAGGGTGCACCTTAAAACTAGTATGGTAATCTATTCAAATTCAAAAAATATATATCATTTTTGTTATTTATCAATACAAGTACAAAACATCTGCTGCGCATATTGTTACAAATGTGAAATGCTGGTAGCTCTGATAATTTGTGAGGAGCATCTGTCAATATTGTAAACATTTTAGAGACTAAATGAGTCATTTGTTGTTAAAAAAAAACAAACACTTACATGGTTTCATCACAAGACTGACTGCAATCCTGTACGGCACTTTCCACCACAGACAGCTCTATCATACTAGAGGACACTGTTGGAAAACACAAACAGCACACATTAAGTGCTGCACACAGCAGATTGTGCACTAAACACACTGTGATCTGTCGTGACTGGCAGTACTGTACTTACACGGTTGCTTTTCCACCGCATCCAGGACCCTCTCAATAACATCATCCAGTTCAGAGGGATTGACGGACTCCAGCACCTCCACAAGGTATCTGATGGCGTCACTAGAGCACAAAACAAGAATAAAATGCATGTTATTGCTGTTGTTTCTTCTTTTTGACAACTGGTAGAAAACTAGAAAAGGCTACATTTCCTCAAGAAAATATATGTTTGCTTGCTTCAAGTGAAAAAGAGTCAGTGAAAAGATTTAACATTTGTCAAGTGTCAGCTGAAGCACCAAAAGGACTGAAGTGTCACCTCAAGTGTAAATATAGAAAGGAGTTGAGGTCTTATTTGAAGTGTATGTGATGACAGCAGTTGAGGTAAATCCCTGCAGCCAGGTGGTGTTTCAGCTGAGGTCAAAGTGCTCAAAATAGTTTTTAGAGGTGGAATCACAGCAAGAGTGCGAGATTAAAAGCAGCAGCAATATCAGTTCAATGGTGAACTCTGAGAGCTGTTAAATAGTCAAAGTGTAAGTTAACTTTAAGCGATGAAAGGTTTCACTGGATACACAAAAAAAAAGAAAAGAAAACATGAACATCTAATCAAAACCACAGCCTGCATCATGTTATCATTGCTCATTCCCTGTTGCTACTGGTGTAAAATTAAGCAGAAAGTATCGACCGAGTCCAGCGAAGTGACAGAGATATTGTGTTAACTCCCTCGCTCCCTGGCAGTAACATTAGCAATAAACATTTTCACAACGTTTAACCATTATCAAAATACATACGGCCGTAGTATAAGTCCCCGCATCTTGAAGCCACCGGACACTTTTGTCTTTATTTTGCGAGCAACATCCATGATTCCTGCTGTACAACTCAAGACTTGGCGCTAAATGTCAACTTCCGCATGTGTTACATCACTTCCGCTTAGAGAACAAAAGCACAGACCAACAGAGTTACAGCTTTCAAAAAATGGTCCCCTTTTTTCCTCTCCTCCTACATGCTATATTTTTAATCCTTGTACCTGATATTTATATGTGTGTTGTTTTGTATTTCATTCGCTCGCACTTTATTTCCTCGTTTTCTCTTATAAGTGCATATATGTTACTGTATTTTGAGTTCATTATTACTTTAAATGAAGTTCAAAGAACTATAATGAAAAAAATCCACTATCTGTCAATGTTTTGGAGAGAACAATGTTATTTTACATCATCACCATCATTAATATTATTACTATTACTATTATTATTATTATTATTATTATTATTATTACCTAGCGTATATATGAGAATATCAACAATAACTTTAAACATGCAACAATAATTGTTTTAAGGGGATTTTATTGTGACAAGAAAAGACGACCGGAAGTTGTTAAAAACAGTTTCTGGCTGGTTTGACACAGGTGGGCGCCAGAGAAGGTCCGTTCGGCTTTCTGTCTGTGTTTGTGTCACATGTACACGATGTTATGGATGTAACAACATGTAAAAGGAAAAAGTAAGTGCATTGTAGCCCGAGAGTATATTTTTATGATATAGTTTATAATTCATTTTGATTCAAAAAACATTTATGTACAACTTCTTTTTATTATTGAGGATTCATAATGTGATGTGGTTGCCACCACTGGATAAGCTACTGTAGGTTTCGTACCATTTTTCTTCACAACTTTCGTGAAATACTGTTGAGTATTTTCTACCTGGCTTTATACCTTACCCTGTGTTCTACTAATATGACCGAACCGGTTTTATATAATTGCCTAACAACAAATAGGAAAGTGTTGAGGGGTGGAATGTTATGATTCATGTTCATGTCAAGCATAAAGACACACCCTTCTTTGAATTAGTAGCAGCCAGTCATGGATTCAGCCTTTGAGGGGGACTTCTCAGAGCCGGTGGCCCGGGAGAGGAGCGGACACACGGCTGTGGTGGAGGAAAACCTGCTGTATGTGTGGGGAGGCTTTAGGGTGAGCCCAACACAAACACGTGTTTTACATGTTTTAGAGCTGACTTAAGGCGAGTTTCCTCGACACAAACTGATACTGCAGATAATAAACACAAACAAAAACAACAGGCTCTATTGAGAATGGTCCAAGTTAGGTTTTTATTATTCTATTTTCCTATTTATCTCTTTATGTTTCCTTGTGTTGTTTTGTTTGGTGATTCATGTGTGATCTATCTATCTATCTGTCTAAAAAAAGATCGACCAGAATTTGATTTTAAGAGTTCAGAGCAGTCATAATTTTTATTTTATTTCATATTATATTTCAATTGAATTAACCTTTTATTTTTGAATTAATCAATGACGTTTTATGCCATGTTATTCTTTACTGCCATTTCTAAATCACTTAGCTAACTTCCATCTTGAATGATGTTCAATATTATTATGAATGATGTTCAGTATTATTATTGTTGTTATACATGTTGTTGAAAAAATGAACATAACCTTCATGAAGAGAGGATTTATTGATGGGCTGTTGTATTAGTCTGCATTAGTTGTATTTAGGCATATCTAATAAACTGGCAACTATGCAAAGGGTATATGTGAAACATGTTTTTTGCATTATGGTTAGTCAATGATCAATTTCAATGACAGGCTCAAGATGTATTCCAACGTCGTATTCATTTCATAGCAGCGAACGTGTTGTATTCTCTACAGTCGGTGGCTGGTGAAGACGTCTATCTACCCAGTGACGAAATCTGGGTATATGACATAGAGCGAGGTGTATGGTAAGAAAACTGAATACCTTTAAGTTCAAAACAGACTTGCTTGTGGTCAAAACAAATAATAGAAATCTGTTTCTGGTGATTTTTATGATTATTTAACAAAGTCAATGATAAGTACTTTCTCTAAACTGTCTTGTTGTTGCTGCACGCTGTGTCATTAGTGGACTTGAGTAGTTTACCCTTATTTGTTCTTCTGAAGGAAACCGTTCAACATGACAGGAGAAGTACCGCCTTACTTGTCTGGGACCTGCTGCTGCTCCCTGAATGGCCACATGTACATATTTGGAGGTTGTGGTGACAATGGACAGACCAGTGAGGTGAGGCTGATATCTGAGGACATTAGAGATCACCTAAACTACATGGCTTTGGTATGGCGTGGGCACACTGCTCCATCACTGAATGGACAGGAACTTCTGAACTTTTCTGTCCTTCAAAATGATCTCAAATCGGTCAGAAAAGGATGAATTATCAGCCCCATGCAGAAAAGTGTCCACACTTACTGATATGGTAGACACCATGGATCACAGCAATGGGTCGCAGTTTAGACTGAGCAAAGTTGACATGAAGAAGTGATCAGTGTTTGACTTCAAACAGATCTATTGTGTCAACCTGACAGACGGTAAATACACATGGAGGAAGATCATGCATGAGATCGGTTCTGCGCCCTCACCTCGAGACAAACTGTCCTGCTGGGTTAATAATGGAAGGTAAGTTGTGTCTATACAGGATGTACGTATCTTTTAACTGACCACTGTTTCCAGTACTTTCTTACTGCAGAATTCACAAAGGGAAATCTGCCATTTTAACCTACTACTTACCTACATACACTGGTCTGGAGCCCCAGATGCTCAAGGGGCCCCAAAAAACCCAACTGAACTCTGTATCAATTGTTTTCTTTTTTATAAATTAATTAATTGGGATTTGCACCACTAAAGAATAATATCAACTAAGGGGAGTCCTGCATTATTAGCTCATTTTGTGGCCCTGTCTCATGGAGGGGCCTTGTGTCAAAATCTAAAATAATCTTTATTATTTCAGTTTGTAATGACTCCTGGCTGATCTCTGGGTCTGTGGACAAATAATGAAGCTCTCTTATAAAGTCTGCTGTTTGCACTGTACTGAATGGGAACTTGGAAGCGACAGGATACATACACAATACACAGAGGGTGGTAGTTGAAGGGTCAGGGGGTCAATAGGGGCCCAACAGCAACGTTTTGCTCCGTGGCCCCCTAACAAGTTTATCCAGCCAAGCATATTTGTAAATTTCTCATGTTCCTGTTTGCATTTTTCAACTACTGATCAGTGATTTGTATTCAATATTCTCCAGGATCATCTACTTCGGAGGATACGGAGAAAAACCACTGACTGATGTCGACAGCAGGAACAAAAGCTTCATTATAGATGAAGCATCATGGGTAATATTTTTTATATTAATCCGTCTCATGTCTCTCAAAGATTTGTATCAACAAAGATACTGTCTTTAAAAGAAGACATAAGACAGATCATATTTTGAGTTTCACTTTTATATCAGATTTTGTTGTTTTGAATCCTGTAAAACTATCTTGTTTTGTTTTCTTGAGTTTGAAGATGTCTTCTGGGGATGGAACAATGAGGTTCATATATTTGACCCAATGCAGGCCAGTTGGAGTGAACCACAGACCCATGTGAGTCAGTTAAACACTCTTATACAGTACTTAGATTCAGGTTAGTGATATTTATTTATAAGACAAGACAATTTTAGCAGTTTTGGACAGCTTTGAAAGAAGAATGTAAAAACTCTTAAAGGATATTTTTAATAGATTTTACAGCGACAGTTTCTGTGTGTAGGGCCGTGCTCCTGCCCCACGGGCCGCCCACGCCAGCGCCACAATCAGATGTAGAGGGTACATCTGTGGAGGCAACGTCATGGTGAGAGCTCTACATGCTTTTCAGTTCTTCTCTCACCTCTGCATACAGTCATTAGTAGACACCAGAGAGTCCAAAATAGAGAAACAGGAATCTGTTTGTCTGCCATTTGTAACTTGTGCTCCTCTTTTTTTTAAATGCAGGGAACCAGGATGAGTGACATTCACTGCCTAGACCTTGAATCATGGACGTGGTCAGAAATGTATGTTTGTGATTGTGACCAATGACAGTCTTAAATCAAGTGCCTCCATCTTGTTTTTTTTTCTTTTGGTTTATATGATAGACAGTATTGACAGTATTGTGCAAAACATGTTTTCCAGAAGCCCAGCGTCCACCGCTCCAGTGGGCAGATCGTGGCACACGCTGACAGCAGTATCAGACAGCACCTTGTTCCTGTTTGGAGGTCTCAGTGTAGACTGCAAACCACTGAGTAAGAACATGTACCCACTGATATATATGTGTGTCCCTTGAAATGTTTCTTCTCAGTGAAACATATTTTCCTCCATCAGGTGATCGGTGGCTGTTTGATGTTGAAACAAGGAAATGGAGAGAAGTCGAGCGTCCCTTTAACATTAAACCAAGGTAGCAGAGTATGAATGTTTGCAACCAATATTTGCTGGTTGTACATTTTTTTAAGGATTTTTGAAATCGTGAGAATTAAGTCCTGTGTCTTTTCTCCTGTTCAAGGTTGTGGCACACAGCGTGTCTGGGCAAAGACTCTGATGTGATTGTGTTTGGTGGAAGTTGTGACTACATCCTCAGTATCCTCACAGTAGGTTTCACAGACAGACACTAGAGAGACGTGTACTAAAGGGAATAATGAACCTCAGTCGTTTAACATTAAGAAAACTATCCACAACTAAACAAATTCCTGTTTTCCCGAGTGCTGCTGGCCGTACAGTGTCTCTGTTCCAAGGACTGAAAGGATTTTGAAGAAAAAGAAACGATATGAAGCAAAAGGGAAAAAACAGAAGTACTTTATGGTCTTGTGAAAAGATATTGTGAAAAATGATTAAACGTTTCCTTGCTTTTTTCTCTTCAGAATCACTGCAGTGATGCACTCATTTCCCAGCTGCAGCCATATCCTCTATTCAGGTAAAACCTTTTTTTACATTTTATCAATGTCTTTACCCAAAAAAAGAAATTAAATAAATGACAGACTTTTTCCTCTGACAGGATTTGTGAGAATTACATTGCAAAGAATGTGAGGAACTATGAAGTGCTCAGAAATCAGCTTCCCCTCCTGCCTCCCACACTACTGACTGCAGTACAGAGGAGGATGTGTTTCTACAGGCCCTCAATGAAGCAAGAGCATTAGTTAAACAAACTTCTCAGATACAAAGCACAAGGCATCATCATATACATTATTATTTATGTACTGGACTGGGGCAGCATTTTCTATTTTTTAATAGATATATTGTGAACAATGTTTTATGGTGTTATATTATGATGATATGGTTTTTGTATACACATTTCCATGTTACATATTTTTGTGCATGTTTTATTTTGCACTATCTGACTATCTGCTGCAGTTACTGTGTTGACTGCGATGATTAAATGGCATTTGGAAAAGTTTTTGTCTGATTATTAGACAACACAAAGTATGCATCAGTGGACAAAACAAACACACACATTTACGCTGAGAAACACAGTATAAAAATAAGACAAAATCACATGTATGTTCAAGTACTGTATGTGTGCATGCACAAAACGATTGTCCCTAAGTGGCCGTGGGGCATGTTTAAATATGGCTGAGTCTTGTCATTAGTTGAAAAGCAGCTGGGTCAAACTGAGCCTGATTGAAGGTCTCTGTTTCCTCACATTCCTTCTTCATACAGCTGCAGTCTGGAAGTGAACCTTTAAAAATGAATCCCAGCTCACAGCTACGTTTGCAGGGTTATTATTTATTAAAAACGACAGCCTTAGACAATAAATGCACAAAATAGCTGGTGGAAAAATCTAATTTTGAAAGTTACATGGTCACATAGTTTATTTAACAATGTGCCTTGCCACTACACTTTGCAGAACTATGCTGTGTTTGACTAAAGGGGGATATGTCCTATTAGTAGACAAGTTGTAGTTAAGTTGGTGCATTCCCTGTGGGAACCCAGCAGGATTGAGGGTGTGCCAGTCACACCGTATCATGGTAAGACAAACCGAGGAGCCTCTGTCAGTATCGTATGTGTATGTGTGGGGACAACCTCCTGGCACCCATTCAAGTTGCTGTTGTAACTGTGCAATTACATTGCTTCATGATGCTGAATAAGAATTGGTTAAATATAAAAGCCTGGGGGGGCTGCTGACGTGTTGGGTTTTATTTTGGCAAGAGACAGGGACCGGAAGTTGTATTTTATTTTGGAGATAGTGTGACACAGCTTACGGGACTGGAGCGAGACATTGTTTTTCCTGCTATGTTTTGGTGTCCACAACATGAGACAAAACTACACGACAGCTGAAACTGCACTGTAGCCTGTGAGTAAGTTTAAAAGTGTTTTTGTTGACACGGTTGTTTGAAATATTTATTGTGGAAAGCGTTTGTTATTTGTTTTATCTGCCACAACGTAACGTTAACCCTGCTGTCAGTATAACGTTACGTGCACTACCAATTTTGCACAAATCGATATGATTCACATTTTTTTCCTCACTAAACCGATAACAACATGAGGAGGGAATTAAAGGCCTGTTTTGTGTCAGCTGTGCTCTCATGTGTGTGTTACTACCCTTACTGTAAAAGTCCATCTGCAGCTGAGACGGTAACGTTAGAGGACATTTTTAGACAGATTTGATAATTGTAGGTTCAAAGGAACGTCTTCTCTGTCTATTAATAGCAGTCAGCCATGGAGTCGGCATTAGAGAGGCACTGCTCGGAGCTGGTGGCCCGGGAGAGGAGCGGACACACGGCTGTGGTGGAGGAAAACCTGCTGTATGTGTGGGGAGGTTACATGGTGAGAAAAAACAAACAAACAAACAAACACTACCAAACGTCCAACGTTTTTCCAAACCAGTTTACTCAAGTAATGTACTAGCTAAAATAATCTTCCGGTACTTGTTCTTTTGTATTTCCAGTTATACTTCTCTATACTAATATTTTACTACATTCAGGGACAAATATTGCACTTTTTTATCTGGAAAATGTATTTTTTCCGATTTTGACTTTTTCCGATCAAAATTTGATCAAAACATATGATCAGCTTGTGAGATATGATCCATGGTTACAGATAAAACTACCAAAAGGTTTATAAACTAACCAGCTACAACATTAAGATGCTGCTTACATATTGGTGCTTTACTAATAAAAATAGGTCACTAATAATTTAGTAACAGAATATATATTAATAGACTATTTTAAAACTATGTCTGAAATTAGGCAAAAAAAAAGATTTGAATATAATCAGAAAGTAATTGCTGCCCTGGAAACATGCCTGAAAAGTTCAGATTGGCAGAATGAGCACATTTTCAGACTTTTACTTACATGCTTTTTCATTGGATATAATTGTTTTCTTTCATATTAATGATATATTTCCATAGGAATGACACACTTGAGATGTATTGCTACAACATGTATTGATTTCATGGTAATAGACATGTTATGTTCTCTACAGTCGATTGCTGATGATGAAGTTTTCCTTCCTAATGATGAAATCTGGGTTTATGACTTGGAACGAGGTGTATGGTAAGAATATTAAAATAAATTCCAAATATGCTTGTTTGTGGTCTGTTTGTTTTACCAAAATTCTTAATTTCTCTCACACTTTCTGCTGATTTTCATACTTTTCTGACACTGTCCAGTCATGTCACATCCGTCCTATGTTTGGATTGACAAGCACTTGCCTGGAGCTTTCTGCTGTCTTGTCGTCATTGTAAAATGTGTCATGACACAAGTGCATGTGAGCAGTTTATCCACATTTTTTAAAACTCTTTTTGAAGGGAAGTGTTTCACATGACAGGGGAAGTCCCTCCCTCCATGTCTGGGACCTGCGGCTGCTCCCTGAACGGACACATGTACATATTCGGAGGTTGTGATGACAATGGACAGACCAATCAGGTGAGGCTGATAACTGAAGCTCCACACAGGTTATGACACCTTAATTGTGGTTTCACATAAACTGCATGTTTTTTTTAATTGATTTCTTTTGTGGTTAAACAACAACTATAAACATTGCAGGTTTTAATTTAATTTGGTTTGCAAGTACTTATGTGTAAAATCTCCTGTAAGGGTGTGGGCACACTGATCCATTGCTGAATCTTCTGAAATTTGATGAGGAGGTTTTTTTGTTTAAATTAAAATTTGCAATATATTGATAATGTAGCAGCGTGGATAACAGCAAAAAATACCTCCTCCAAGCAGATGCTGACAGTTATGAAACATTTCCACCAGTTGCAAAGATTTCTAGCTTTCTAAATGTTTCTGACCATGATAATGGACTCTGACAGAAACAGAAAATGACATTCCTCATTGAAAAACAGTTGAACAGATATGAATGAAAGGACACAATGGATCCGTGTGAACACACGCAACGTTCACAGCTTAGACTGAACAAAGTTGACATGAAGAAGTGATCAGTGTTTGACTTCAAACAGATCTATTGTGTCAACCTGACGGACGGTAAATACACATGGAGGAAGATCATGCATGAGATCGGTTCTGCTCCCTCACCTCGAGACAAACTGTCCTGCTGGGTTCACAATGGAAGGTAAGCACTATATGAAAATGTGAATTTTAACTGTCTGGTATTTCCAGCACTTTGTTACTGCATAAACAACTACGGGCATGTTATAGTTGTAACTGTTCTAGGAATTTGGTTTCCATATCCTTTCTCCATGTTTTTTTTTGTTGAATATCTATTGTTTCCATGTGTGGGTTTATTTTGATAAAGGAAAAGGAGAGGCTGTTCGCACACTGAAATGTCCAAACTGTTAACTTTTTGCCTGATGAAGACTTTGCAGGTTGAAACGTTGCACTAATAAAAACTTGGGAGCTTCTTTTTAGCTTCTCTTATCTTTTTTTATATGGTGAAATGGAAATAAGAGTTCACTGTTTGGGGATTTTGATCACCCCATCATCAACCAAATCCATAATCTGCGTTTACATTATAGTAATTGTAATAATCTTTGCTTTGTATTCTCCAGGATTATCTACTTTGGAGGATATGGTCACAAACTACTGACTGATGTGGACAGCAGGAACAGAAGCTTCATTGTAGATGAAGCATCATGGGTAATACACTATGTCACATGTCTCCAACAGTGCAGCTTAGGCATAAAAGATATATTCTTTAAAAAGACATAAGTGACACATATTTGGTAGTTATTTTTTCCATGAGTCAGGCCATGTTAGAAATCTGGTGACACAACTTTTAAATCATTGGTACAGACCAGGAATTCTCTTATATTCTCTATATAAATGAGGATCGTTTTGTGTAGAAAAGTAGAAACCTGTTTCTTTGCCTCTGTTTAGTTATCTTGTTGTTTTCAGGTGGAGGATGTCTTCTGGGGATGGAATAATGAGGTTCATATATTTGACCCCATGCTAGCCAGTTGGAGTGAACCACAGACCAATGTGAGTCAGTTAAACACTCTTATACAGTACTTACATTCAGGTTAGTGATATTTATTTATAAGACAAGACAATTTTAGCAGTTTTTGGACAGCTTTTAAAGAAGAATGTAAAAACACTTAAAGGATATTTTTAATAGATTTTACAGCGACAGTTTCTGTGTGCAGGGCCGTGCTCCCGCCTCACGGCCGCCCACACCAGTCAGTCAAAGTGTGATTCACGCTTTTATACACTGAATTAAATACACAGATACACAGATTCTGATCAGTGATTTAACAGACAATGGAAGTTTTGCTATATTGGAAATCTGTTAAGATCATTTCAAAATCCTCAGGTGATTTTACAGCGACAGTTTCTGTGTGCAGGGCCATGCTCCAGCCCCCCGGGCCGCCCACGCCAGCGCCACAATTGGATGTAGAGGGTACATCTGTGGAGGCAGAGTCATGGTGAGAGCTCTACATGCTTTCCAGTTCTTCTCCCAAATCAGAAAGCATAAGTAAACAAGAAGAAGTCATCCGTAGCAACTGCCATTCGGAACTTGTCCTCCTCTTCTTTTTAATGCAGGAAACCAGGACGAGTGACATTCACTGCCTGGATCTTAAATCATGGACGTGGTCAGAAATGTACGCATGTGATTGGGATCAATGAAAAGTGTAGAAGTTATTATTCTCTTGTTTTTCAATCCTGGCCATGTTTATTCTTAGAGACAGCAAAACACACTGATCACCATCACAGACACTATAGTTGGGCCAGCATTCAAATAACTACATTCAGTGGTTCAGACATTTTTTTGTGTAAAGATTAAACTACAAGTGTGCCCATTCCTATTTCAACACAATCATTGTTATTTAAAATGGCCTAATCTTTAACCACATCATGCAAAACATGTTTTCCAGAAGCCCAGCGTCCACCGCTCCAGTGGGCAGATCGTGGCACACGCTGACAGCAGTATCAGACAGCACCTTGTTCCTGTTTGGAGGTCTCAGTGTAGACTGCAAACCAATGAGTAGGAACACGTACCCTCTTCTTCACTTTTATTTTTCCATGTTCTTTGTTTTCTTTTCAATAACATGTTTTCCTCAACCAGGTGATGGATGGTTGCTTGATGTTGAAACAAAGAAATGGAGAGAAGTCGAGCATCCCTTTAAGAATAAGCCAAGGTAGCAACTTGTGAAAATGTTTATGAAATTGTGCGGCCAAAAGAGATGAGTTTTATATTTAATACTCTGTACAATAGTTACAGACTGACAGATTTTAAACAGCGTCTTTTCTCCTGTCCAAGGTTGTGGCACACGGCGTGTCCAGACAAAGACTCTGATGTGATTGTGTTTGGTGGAAGTTGTGACTACATCCTCCTTGTCGACACTGTAAGTATCACAGAGACACTTTAAAAGCTGAAAAATAGATCTGAAATTATGCTAATCTTACAGACCTTTGGAATTCATTACATGACAAACTAATCCCTTAAAAAAAACCTGAATGCTCCCTGAATTCACATTAACCCAGGCACAACTATGAGGAGTAAAGATGTTAGGCATGCAAAACTGATGAAAGTCATTTAATTAACTCTCCACAAACTCCATAATCTAGATGTATTCAGGTGCTGCTTAGTGTCCCTGTACTACACATCAGAGAAAACCAGCATGATATTCAACAGCATTTCACTTTCCCCATAAATAACTTAATTAACAGTAAGTAGACTCCACAAACAAAGCTACCCTGCAGTATGTCAGTGTCTCCCACAGTTGATACTTTAATCAAAACAGTTACATTGATAGAAAGTACTTTGTGCTGGATTTTTAGTCTTGTGAAAAATGACAGATTGTTTATGTTATGTTTCTTTTCAGGGTCACTGCAATGATGCACTTGTTTTCCAGATGCAGCCGTATCCTCTATTCAGGTAAAAAAAAAAACCCACAGAATTAAGAAATAGACCTTCACCCAAAAGATATTCTGATGTGTCCAACACTGAAACTACCATTAATTAATGATGGCTGCATTACATTTAGGTGTCACAGTTCAGTAATGTGCATGCTGGCTTACTGGTAAGAGCCATCATTAATGATATTACTTTCAACTGTGCTTCTCCAAGTAAAAATATCTGCTTTGTAGGTCAAGTTATAAATCTGATGTTTTCTATCAGGTATCATCTCGTTTTCAAGGGTTATATTTACTCCGATTATGTAATCTTTCTCCCAAAATAGAAATTAGAAATGACCGTTTTTTTCCTCTGATAGGATCTGTGAGGATTACATTGCAAAAAATGTGAGGAACTATGAAGTGCTCGGAAATCAGCTTCCCCTCCTGCCTCCCAAACTACTGACTGCAGTACAGAGGAGGATGTGTTTCTACAGGCCTTCAAAGAAGCAAAAATATTAGTTAAAAGAATTAAGTCTTAATTGCCAAAAACAATGCATACAATGTTTTATTTAAGTACTGTACTCTCCTCCAGTGTGAACATCTCAGTCACACTGTGTGGTAGTGTTTTTATTTTTTAAATATATTGTGCAAAATATTTTATGGTGTTATATTTTATTATTTTACAAATGCAAGTTTTATTTTGTACAGTCTGCCTGCTGAAATACTTCCTGTGATGACTGTGATGATTAAACAGCACATCGAACAGTTTTTTCTGTTATTATTATTAGACTAGACAGGTATTTTAGTGATAGTCAACTCAGCAATGCACACACACCCACACCCACACCAATTTTCAACCAGAAACTTAACACATGATCAAAAATACAACAACAGTTTTTAATTGCAATATAAAACAAAATTACAAAACTCTTCCTCTACATTTCTGGTTAAAATTCACCTTTTGTTAAACAGTTTGTTGACATGGGCACGAATTCACATAAGTGTGTTCATGCACATAACTACTGTGCTCCACCACTAAGTGGCAGCAGGCCATTATGTTTGAGTGGCTGAATCTTGTCATCAGCAGAAATGCAGCTGGGTCAAACTGAGCCTGACTGAGAGGCTCTGTACATTCCTTCTTTAAAAGGGTGGAGAAGTGCAGGAACTGTGGTCTGGAAGGAAACCTTAAATAAACAACCCCAGCTCATACCTTTGCAGGGTTGCCACTTATGAGAAACTATACTCTATACACTGCACAGCCTCAAGAATGTGCCTTTACTGCTAGATGTTGGCAGAGCTGCTGAGTTTCAGCAACCAGAGAAATATCTGCGTCCTCTCCTTCACCTATTAACAGACAAATTAAAGGAAAGTAAGTAATGGGTAACTAAGTGTGTTCTCTGTGGGAGGCCGGCAGCATTGTTGGGGGTGACATTGACACCTTAGCACTGCAGATAACAAACCAAGGAGGCTTGTGTCAGTACCCAGATCTGGTCTGTGAGGAGAACCTCCTGGCACCTGTTCAAGTTGGTGTTCTGACTCTGCGATTACACTGCTTCATGTTGTTAAATAAGACTTGGGTAAATGCAAAGGCCCAGAGTGCAGCAGCTCAACACAAACAATGTTACATTTATCCAGGAAACCTTAAATACCATAAATGTAGCCTTCCTTGGTAGCAGGAAATTGTCAAAAGAAACCCTGGTTCACTTTCTCTTTTTGAAATGTCTGTATCCCATGAAGAGGACAGCAGCTTTCTCGGCTTGGGATCAACTAAACTCTCTCTCAATAGTATCCATCAGCTCCTCCTCTGATCCATCGTAGGGGATGACTGGCATGGTGAGAGAGGAGCCATGGCAGCTGCCAAATGTCCTGGGCAGGGTGGAGAAACGGTGGTCATAAAAAACATAAAAGTGATTTGTTATTTTCACATAAACTACATAAATCAATCAACTCATTAGTTTCCAATGATTATGATGCACAAAGGGGCCGCCACGGTGAAAGGGCCAGCGGTATGAAATATATTCTGCCAAGTTAAACTTAAGGCCCGTTATGGAAATATGTTTTCCTCGGTTGTGCCTCCGGTTTTCACACTCAGCTCAAGCAAAGCAGCAACAACAGACACTTCTGACTAATCTGATCTGCCTTGAGAAGAACGGGTTGGTATTTCGATCCCTTAAAGGTACATTTGATCTGGCTTTTACTACTCCACTGAGCTCGGACATCAATTATTTATCACAGTTGTCTACTTACGATTGTTTCTCTGATGTGGGAACAGCTTCTAACAAAGCCCCTCTTGCCAAGAAGCCCCGAGAGGAGGACTGACATAAACAAGAGCAGAGAAGGAGTCATTTCATCATTTCATCTCAACACAGAACAATTCTCCAGACTCAATAACAAACTGAGTTGCACTGTTAAGAAACAATCAGAGAAGCCATGTCTTATATAATAATAATAATAATAATAATAATTATCAAATAGTAGAAAAATAAAAGTCCTTACACTGTGCTGACTGGGGTGCGTGAAAGCGTCGTTGCTCCTCTTGTTTACATCTCCTGATCCGCCGTGTGAGCCACGTGGCCCTGAGCTGAGCTCCTCGTCGTCTTCCTGACTAAAATGACACAGTCCGTATGTTTTGGATCTGACGACAGTCTTCTTGGGAGGGTTCTTCTTCGCAGAAACTCTCCCTCCCTCCTCGTAATCCGCAAGAACTGTGTCCAGCTCTCCATCAATGTCATCGTCCTCCCTGGAAAAGTCCGAGTCGTGCCCCTCGCTGTGGCAGTCCGGTTGCGCACGGTTGCGCGCGTTGCGCAAAATTGCGTGGATTTTGAGAGGCTTGAAGGGACTGCTGTCCTGTTTGGGTGAAGTGCCGCCGGCAGCTGTTTTGGTCACGTTCACCTCGCTGACACACGCAGGTGCAACTTTCTTCCCTCGGCTTGTCCCGCTGCCCATGTCCGTCCGTCCGTCCGTCCGTCTGGCTGCTTTCAAAATCTAAATGCAAAGTCTCATTTCCAAATTCCTCCTCAGCCACTCCAAGAGCGTCCAGAGTTGAACATTAACCAACAAAGACGTGATCCTTGGCTGCGTTTAAGGTCAGTTTTCAATTAGGTTTACGGCTGTAAGACAGTTCTTTGGCTAAAAATCAGCTCTGAAGGCCAGTTTCCGTACAAATGTCCCGCTACCGACCTGCAGACGCACAGAATGATTTTCCATGTTCACAGACGCGCTGCCTGTAAACTTTCGGGTGACTCCACATCAGGATGAGAAGCTGTGTATCCGTTACATAACGCCGGTTTGGCTCAGGACCCCAGGGAGAAAACTCCGCCTTCTTATAGAGGGAAACGCACACCCTTTATGTTTCCAGTATTTCTACTGGACAGAAATAACCTCTGCCTCTGTTTTCCTATTTGACATAGAATTTAAACTATTTCTTATAAAGAAAACTGAACAAAGAACAAACTGTACATTTAAATTTGCAGACATACCCTCGATTGAGAAAGAGATTACATATGGGACTCAGACAGTAGGACCATAAAAAGGCTAACAGGGGCCAATTAGTTTGATTTATCTGCATCACATCAGCAACAATGACCGGTCTTCTGCTCCTCTGTGTTCAGCTAATAGATTTTATTGAGGCAAGTGAGGTCAGGAGTGAGTGAGTTCCTGTTCGCCCGGATCCAGGAGGCCCCCAGCTCAGCCAGCCCCTCTGGTGACTGATTAAGACTCGAGCACTGAGCCACAAGAGAAAGGGGGGGGGCATTCCTCTCCGACAGCTCGGGCTTCCTGGAGATTCCTCACTAAGCTTTTGTTTGGTCCACTTGCACACACAAAAGACACAGCGGGAGCATCTCCCTGCCAGAGCTGTCCAACGAGAACCTCAAGTTCACCCGAGTAAAGAAGTTGTTTGCTGTCTTTCATTAAGTGCCTCTCTCTCTGTGTGTGTGTGTGTGTGTGTGTGTGGACATATGTGTGTGTGTGTGTGTGCCAGACAGCTGTGCAACCTGTTCTCTCTGGAGGATGACCAAGTCAAAGACACCTGCTGTTTCAGCAACTGGCATTTTCCAAAGTGTGAATGTGAGAGGGGAGGGGGAAAAATCCAGCCTGTAAGTTCCAGATGTCTCATCGAGGAAATTCCTGCTTTACTTTTTGGTTTTTAGAGATCATGTGTAAGATGTTGGGGAGAGATAGACACTATTGTTCCTTCACTTAAATAGGATGCTTAAGCTGAAAACTACTCATGTAGAAGTAGAATTGTAGCTCTCCTGTGTGCCATCCTGATTATAACCTTTTTAATACAAATACCTCTTACTAACCGGTCTCTCAACATCTCAGTGATGCTGTCTGAATCGTCTTTTCTCTCTATAAAAAGTTTTCTCAGAGATTTCCTTATAGGGAAAATAGCTTCAGAGCAAAACTGGCACACCCTCCTGATTGTGCAATAATTTGTATACTGTAGTTCTTGCCTCTCCAAAAGTCCAATACATTAAGTGAAAGTAGAAGTCCTAATTTTAGATTGTACCCAAAAATTAACGAACACAAACAAGCTTGTGGAGTCTTGTTTTCGACTCCCATTCCTGTTATCCTCTGCCTGCACCAGTGTATCATTAAAAAAGATCAGGCAGCCACATCTGGAAAGGAACTCAACAGCTTCCAGACGATGGGGAGGATCCGCCGCAAGACGGAGGCCGCAGCCCAGCTCGCTACATAACTGTGGCTTCTCTGACTTCTTCCAGATTCAAGATTATACCTCCTCTCGCAGTTCAAACTCCTGTTCTGGATTCTGCATGGCTTTTGTGTGTCAAATCCTCCAAAACTATGAGTTGAAATGATTTTGGGACTGTGATTGGACTATTTGTGAGCTGCTTTTGCACTGATACAAATGCCCTTTGTTCCCTCCCAAAAGCAGGAGAGCATGTGTGAGACATTTTAATTATCATGACTCAACTTCTCCATTCGAAGGGAAACAAATAAAACTGTTGTTGTCATGTTTGAGTGAAAGAAACATTACTGCCATATGTCTGGTGAAACCAAATCTCTAGAGTATTTAACAAGCCAGCTGCCTGCTGATAGGCATTCCAGTAAAACTGCCTGGGCCTCTTACCCCAACAGGTACACAAACATGAACATGACAGGGTCAAGAAGAACTACGCACCAACATATACATCCTGTTTTCTGAGACTTTATGTCAGCTACTAAAACTATTTTGAATTTACATAATACACTGAACGTGAGAGACATTTTCATCAAAGGGAGACACCAAAGCTTCTTCCTTTGCTGTCGGACAGATGATCCATTGAGACACGGCACAGACGTAATCGGCTGAACAGATGAGCAAAGCTGAGACAGAGGGATATTGTAACTCTGACACGGTGACATGAGGTCGTCGGGGCAACAGTCAATGCAGCCAAGAGGAGTTCAAGTGTAGTAAAAGAACCAGGGGCAGCCCTGTTGATCTTTGAGCCGTCCCTCTTAATCTGCTCGATTACTAAATGTAAATTAGAGCTTCTGCTGTTGTGTTGACGCTGAAAGTACGTCACAGAGTTGAACTTGTGACCTCTGGAGAAGGTTTGTGGGAAACGTTTCCAGTGCTCGCTGCAAACCTTTCACTCCCGGTCAACACATTAATAATGAAATACCTAGTATGTTGCTGTAAGAGATGAGGCATCAACCTTTGTTCTGATCTCATGATTTGGTGCATGTTGCCGTGGCAGCACAAAGTGAAAGGAGTGTTAAGGTTATAACCAGCAGATGGAGCCAGCACTCAAGAAAAGCAAACCACACAGTGTCTCCCCTGTTGATTCCTGCCAGTAAAGAGACTGAAGGGTCCTTCTACAGGACAATGGTAGCTCACACTGCGTCTGCAAGGATAACTTTGCTTTCCAGGATTAATATGTGAGGAAGCTTCTGCTAAGCTCACTAGGGACCTTGAAATTTTAATCAAGAAAAGTGAGCAAAGTAAACAAACAGCTCCTTGGCGAGATTTGTTTGAGCCAAAATATACTATATCGATATAATTTCTGTCTGTATTTTGAATAGTAATGTATGAGAAATATTGTGCAGTATGTTAAGCACCATATACATTAAAGTGAGACGATGTGCCATCGTGGCCAAAAGTGACAATTACAGCAATTAAGAAGAGTCATAAAGTCAGTGAAATCTAAAGTTTGCTAACCCTTAGCTTGTTTTCTCACCATGTGATGAATGTGCGTCCAATATTCACTCTCTTTTAGCTCTGTTTTTGGTCTCCTCTATCTCCTGAGGGACATGTCTGGCTCTTTAGCTGCTAAATGCTCCACTATGTTCACCAGCTAGTCGCTAACTGTGTCTGTCTTTTGTTGCTGAGCAGCTAGTGTACAGATGGTTTTTAGATCCTTTTCACTGAAAACAGCTGCCTGCAAATGACACTATGAGAGCCGTGAGAGTGAACCAAAATAGTAACGTTGCAGCCGGACAGCAAAACAATGAGCTGAAACTTGCTCTGTAAAGCTGAGGGGAGCTGTAGATTCAGGTGATAATTCTTTGGAGGTTCATTGCTCCGTGTTGGAAGACGCAGTTACAGTATATACATTGTAAATATTTTGGTTGGATTTGCACTCACTTCCCCACACTTTCCCATACGTATGTTTGTTGTAACACTGTGAGCTGGGAGGTCTTCTCAGCCCAGCCTGTGGTCACTACTGCAGTCACCCATTTTTCTGTCAAAAGGCCATGTAATCAACAGAAAACAATTACTGCCTCTCTCAGGCGCACAAAGCACTCAATACCAGCATCTGCTCACTTCCTAATTACCTACCAGGTAAGAAGCTTCATTTGGAGAGGAACTCGCAGCAATCAATCCTTGCATTAAACTTGGCTTGTTTGTCAGCATCCTAATGTGTCAGATTGGAAGAGTCAGGTCTGTTCAGTTCAATTCTATTTGATTTCACTTCTCCTTTTCCTATATGCCTTTTATTTGTCTATAATGTTCTTGTATTTATTGTTACTTTTCGGCTCATTTCACCCGCGTGTCATGTGGATTAGAGCGAGTAGCTGTGAAGCATTGGCTCAGTCGAGTCCTGGCTCCAGCGTTGATGTGGAAAGACTACACCTGTTTCTCAGAAATCCCTCCTACTCTCATTGGCTGCATTGTGTGTCTTCGTGCATTTGTAATGGTGAGTTGTCTAAAAGTATAGTCTTCAAAAAATCTATACTAAGAGCTGAAATATATACGTTTTATACAGGCATTCATGGTCCCCAGAGGATGAATCCTACTTTGGTGATCCCCTGACTTTTCCTGTAGATTGAAATATCTCAACAACCACAGGGTGGATTGCCGTGACATTTAGTTGACATTCATGTCCTGTTACTGTGGTGACCCCTTCACCTTTCTTGTAGCGCCAAAATCAGGTTTATGACCAAATAACTGCAAAACTAGCCAACATTCCCATCAGCCTCAGCTGCACCTTGTGTTTAATGCTAATTAGCAAATGTTAGCATGCTAAAACATGAAATGAAAGCATCAACATGTTAGCATTGCCATTGTGTGCATGCTGCCATGCTAGAGTTAGCATTTAGCTCAAAGTATCATTTAGCTAGTCACAGAGCCACTAGCTCTTGCTGCTGGTTCTCTTCTCTTTGTAACATTGGAATAATAGAGTTGGAATAACACAACTTCCTTAACACATCTGTTTTCTTTCGTCCTTCATGGCTACAGTTGATTTTCCCAGTGGATAGCATGGTAAATTGAAATCAAAAGTAAGTAACACTGTGAACAATCCACAATCCTGGTTATCTAGAGAATAAATCTAACTGTTCAAGAATCAATATATAGAGCATGCAATTCCACAAGTAAGAAGCTATACTGCTAAGGTACTGTTTCCACCATGACGAAACCAGCTGCTGAGCAGCACCTCAAACTGTCTTTGTCAGTGATTTCCTGTCCTTTCTCTTTTACTCTCTGTCAGAACAACACAGAGAATATGAAATTTGATCTGATTCCTTCCCTAGGTACTTTTGTTCCAAAAACATTTTGAAGGCAGAGGAAAAGTACAGACGGTCCAGAAGAGGAAGCAACACCAGTTTGATGCTGTTCATGGTGCTGACAGGCCACAGATGGCACTGAATGGACAGCTGCACTAAAAACCTCACTATTTAACTGATACAGTCCCGGCGATTAGCAGGTACGTTAGAGGAAAAGCCTTCAGACCTGCTTAAATCCTGAATGTAGATTGCAATAACATGATATAATTGACACATTTGGAAACCTTCTGCAGCAGATTTGCAAGTGTTCTGTTCAACAAAATCTTTCTTTTTAACTGATCTGTAATAAGAAAACCGTCACAGGTGGCTGAACAATAGAGTAGCATCCATGTTTGGTTTTGTTGCACAGTTGCCAGATAACAGAGCATGTGGTGGGTTGTAGAAAGAACACTATTCACAGTGTATTTGTCCCTACAAAAACAAGTATGGATGCACTGCATGACATACAGAAACACAGCTCAGTGTTTACTGTGTATGTGAATGCTTGCACCTGGCCTCAAGCAAGCCTGCCAGAAACAGGAAAAAGTATAGTGTGCTGTTGAGAAAAGTGCCATGCATGTGCATACCCCCCTGTCCATGTTATATAATGGGACTGTTGATGGCTGGCATCATTATCGGGCCTGTCTATGCCAGTCTAAATATGGTACAGGACTCCAACAGTATGTGGCATTTATGTAACTGAAGAGAACAGGAGTGGGGTTTGGATCACAAGCCGTTTCTATGACAGTCCAGAGCTGATGTGACAGGGAGGGCGGGCGAGGAGGAAAGATCCAGACTCCAGTAAAAAGAGAGCGGGAGGGAGTTGTGTGTGTGTGGGGGAGTGTTGAGAGAGAGAAAGAGAGAGGCGGGGAGAGAGGAGGCAGAGGTGTGGAGGAGGTGGCGGTACCTCAGCTCCATTATCGTGCACATTTTAGATATCCCTGCAAAGAAACTTTCACTCGTCTGCAGCATATTTCTTCCAATTGTGGTTCATCTTCTGCTAATGCAACATCATGTTAAAGCCTTCTGCAGTTTAATTTTACAACCCTTAAAGGTATTATTATACAAATAAAGTGTATTGCAAACACTCTGAAGTGAAAGTGGAATTAAATTCAATTCCAACTTGTAAGTAAAGTTTAACAAATTAAAGACAGTCCTGAATGTCAGTCAGAGGAGAATGATAAATCAGCGTCCGGTTACATTTCAGGCCCTGAAATCACATTTTCTCAATTAGCTTCTTACTCTGACTGACATGTTCCTGCACAAAATTGGAGTATTTCTTTTATGAAAGATTTACTGCATCTGTGTTTTTGTCTGAGGTGTGCGCACTGGTTTAAAGTGGGCGGAGCTCTGTTGTTGTTTTTTTAAAAGAAAAAAAAAATCCAATTGCATTTTTATTCATAATGCTGTACTATAATATATAATTTATCATAATAATATAATATAAAATGGCTTCACTCTGCAGTGCAATGAAGCCTCTTCTACATGGGTCATCAGCTGGTGAGGATGCTGACTTTAGGTGGGACATACGCAGCTTTAGCTTCACTCTTTTACAGCAGTATCATGTAGCCATCACGTGCAGGCCCTTTTACTCGGTTCTTATTTTAACAAGCCAGCTTGAAATATTCTAGCTAACGTTAGCTTTATCATGTATGTAGCCATAACATGCATATTTAAGAGCCTTTAGCTAGCTAGCTACAACTG
Organism: Enoplosus armatus; assembly: GCF_043641665.1. Classification (NCBI taxonomy): domain Eukaryota; kingdom Metazoa; phylum Chordata; class Actinopteri; order Centrarchiformes; family Enoplosidae; genus Enoplosus; species Enoplosus armatus. The sequence continues at coordinate 13,515,236 of NC_092194.1, forward strand.
ATATAATCTGTCAGAAACATTTCACTTTACGTGATGAAATCGGCGGTTGACGGTTAGAAATGAGAAGCCTGCTTTTGTGAAATTGAAGACCAATTGTTTGAAAAATGTAAACAGACGTTTGAGCTTTGTTTGAGGATAGCTTGATCGGCGTAGCAACAGTAACTATGGGGGACCGACTTAGCGAACAACTGGTTAATACTTAAAGATGTTTTTCTTTTATTTATTTTAACTTTGGTTGTTGCTAGTTTAGTCATAAATATTTAATGTTATCAAAACAAAAAATCTAATCTTGTGCTTTCTTATTTCTTTGCTGATCAAATTATTTACAATAACTTCAGCGAGGGAACACCATTTTGCCTCTTGATCACTTCTCTGGAAAAAAAAGAAAAGAAATCTAATCTCAACCCGTTTTGTGACATTGTTAACATCCCACATAAACCTTTACTATCAGGTGGTAGCATGTGGATGCGCAGAGGTAATTCCTTGTTTACAGTGACGTTATCCTCTGTTCTCTGTGCAGCGTCTCATGCTTACTGATCAGACTCCGGGGAGGGAATCTACTCAAGTGTGATTAGAGCAGCATTATTGGCTAAATGTTTCCCCTAATTAACATGCAGTTAAAGTCAACGGGAAGACCTCGTTGTCATTTGCAGCATCCATAAGCCCTGATGATTTTTTCCCCCACATTTCCAACATCCTTGACAATCTGGCCTACACACTTACACAATCAAAAGGAATACATTTTATACATATCTTTGTGTGCAGACTATAAAATGACATAAATGTATTAGGTAATGAGCTTTTGATTTACCTCCTAATTGACCTTTTTATTGACTCCTGATTGATTTTGAATCTGAAATGTCTTGGTCTTAAACTCGCCACTGACATTTTTAAGTTTTATTTTCACCATATTATCAGAAAGTTTGCCAAATATTTGAAATATTTCGACAGACGTATTGAGATGATTTTCATCTGCAGTGATGGAAGAATTCAGATCCATTGCTCAAGAAAAAGTAGCAATACTACGACATACAAATTCATGCACGTAAAAGTCCTGCAAAATGCTGCTTAAGTGAAAGCACTTATTAGCACTAAAATGTAATTTAAGTATTCATATTGGATTATGATTACGGGTGCATTAACGCGTAGAAAACTATGTATTATTGTAGCTGGTATTTTACTTACTGTTGTAGTTTAATCTATATCAATGTATCATATTTTATAAGATGATGATGTGCTTTGTATTTAAATATCTATTTTGCAAAGTAACTACAGTTGTCAAATAAATGTGGTGGAGTAAAAAGTGCAGTAAAATATGAAGTAGCATAAAATGGGAACACTCAGGTAAAGTACAGGTACCTGAAAATTGTACCGTAAAGTAATTGAGTGAATATACCTCACTAACTGTTGGCAGGTCACAATTCAAAGCGTATACATGTTGGAATTGACAGTTTAAGATAAAGACCTGTGTTTGCAACTGTAAAACTGAAAATATTCCAGGCATCATAATATCATAACTCAACACACTGACATGTTATGTTGCTGTGATATTGGTTCTGAGTAAGACACCTCGCATCGTCTTGTCTCCGTCTTGATAACAACTCTGCCATGGCCTGATGTAGTGATGCCACGCTGAACACCAAACCCTAACGGCTGCAGCAAAGCGAGCTATTGAAGCAGAAGGCCGCGCTCTGTGTGGAATAGAGTTACCCATTCTTGACAAATTACACCTGGTAAGCAAGTCTGAAACACGTTACCACAGTGTTTGTAAGATTTATGAGCACGTCTGCATCCGCATCTAATTCACTTGGATCTGGCAGACACGGCAGAAAGTCCATGATGGAAAGAAAAAGGAGATTTCCTCAACAGTTTTTTGTGAAGACGTATGCACTTCCCCCGTCATTCAAAAGCGGGTTGTAAAAGTTAACAACCTCTGTATATAACAGGGAAGCAGTAAACATACTCTGACATATGGCAGGTTATGCTGATCAAAGCCTTACGATGGGGTTTAGATGAGGGGCGAGTGGGAGGGGGGTTGAGATTTCAACATTGCTTCCCTTTATGACATTTTCTTATCTGAAAATCTGGAGGAAAACTTGTAATGTCACACTAATTATACTATACGTGTGACACATAAAGATGTTTGTATGATTTTATGATGATTTTAAGAAACTGACCTATAAAAAGGCTCCATTTTCGAAGCAAAGGAGTCCTTCGTGAGCCCGTGTAACCCATAAAAATGTTCAGCAATTCATGACATTTCTTCTTTTCATATTTTTCTGATTAAAAAAAAAAAGCGAGTGAAGCTAACTCACTCCAAACAGGGTGTGAGGTATCGTATGAACTGATTTGGCTCTCCAGCTGTCTTGCACAGAGCTCCACGCTGCCGTTGTTCTGCTTGTGTTATCAGAGCTCAGCGGACTGGGCTGAATAATTCAATGCTCCCAGCAGCACCTCTTTTCTCTCTCCCTCTCTCTTTGCACCGACCTAGTTTACATCAGGAGTTTACAGGTTGGGCAGGGGGCTGGAGACTTGCAGGCCTGTAGCCATGGCGATCAACCCTGGCCAGGAAAAAGATCCTCTGTATACAAGATCAGCCTTTGACAGCCTTGGAAATTCAAGCCATGCAATGTATTATTAGATTGAGCCAATGTGTCATATCTGTGTCACCCTGTCGCTCCCTAAATTAACATGTTTGATTTATGTCCTCCACTATCAGAGTTGATCAAAAAACAACAGTCACAGCGGCTCAAGTCCAGAAGTCAAACAGGTTGCAGGACTTAACTTTGAGCTCCATCCAGAGGCACAGTGTTAGCTCAACCACCTGCCAGGCTGACGAGGAGAAATGTTACGCCTGTTAAACAGACCACCAACATCCGAAAAGCTCAGCTCAGTAACAAGCCGGGTGGTGCTCATAGCTCTCCTTTGACCTGCCAAGACTGGTGAGCCCAAATGAGCTTAAAACGCAGCATGAAACACAGGCTGTCAACACTCATCCGTGAGTGGGAGTCTGTTCGCCACGAGCTCCGGATTCAAGAGTTGTTGAGAGGTGACAGTACAGATCCCGTCACACAAGATCATGTTTTGGAACAAAAAGTTTTTGGAATTGTAAATGTACGTATTACATCTTTCCCTCCGAACACTGAGTGCACAAATATGTTGACTTTACCCATGTTTTCTTTTTTCTGCCACTAAACTATGGGTGGAACAACAGATGCCAAGCACTGGAGTAAAGAGTTAATGAAATTTCCCCTTGAGAGAGACGAAAAAATCCAACAAAGAAAAATTGAATTGGGCAGCCTCAGGTTCAGGGAAGCCAAGGTTAAGGAAATGCAACAAAGCGGTGCAGTGTTTTCATTGAAAATCAATACTGTGCTTCTCATTAATGTCCTCATACTGCCGTGTAGAAGACAGGTCAGATTTTTCAACGAGCAGGGAACAATGAAGGAAGGAGAGATCAAGTCTGTGTCAGTATTAGAGGTCCGTGCAGACACTCGACGGTCAGGAGAGGAAAAACACTAATAACATGATATGTTGCTACAAAAACAGCAGATGGGATTGTTTATCACCTCTCCTTTTCAAGGAGCTCTTTTAACCTAAAAGTTTCAAGACTCAACCAACTGAGCTCAGTTTTCAGAGATATTTAGTCTCATTACTCTCACCTCTCATGTTCGCGGCACATTTTCCACTTTCTTCTGACCTCTGGCTGACCTCCCATTAGCAACAGCTATCACAGGCTGACATGGATATCACTGCTTCAGGTCAATATTCAAATCACACCTCAGATGTGGGGTGCCCTTTCCTGCCAAGTTTCTCTTAATCCATTCGGGGGCAAAAAAACGAAAGAATTATCTCCCCATTTGCCAAAAAGACTCTTTCCTGAAACACTTGCAAGATGTTTTCTTGGAATACTGATTAGAAGTGAGCAATTAGTAATCAGGTGACTCCGTGTAACTGAAAACCTCTCTCACTTTGAAGACATTTGATTTCTGGATTTTTGTTATCACTTTCATATAACAAACATGTTTGCTAAGAGACGTCACATTTTCTTTTCTTATGCCAATTGACCAGTCACTAAGTCCCGACCCCCTTAGTTACTGTTGCTATGCCTGTCAAGCTACTCACAATGATAAGGTGGAAGATTTACCACTCAAAATTTGTAGTCATTTTTGAAACAATAATTGCAGAATGATATACACAAATCCAGGCTTCTCATTTATAATTGGCGACCGATAATTTTGCTGGCTGAAATGACAATAAAGCTCCATGAATTGGTTTAACTTATTTTAATGAAAATCCCGTGAAGGGGTCTGAAAGATGCGCTTGATGGCTACATGCATGACACTGCGCTTAAACACTGAAGCTAAAGCTGCATATGTCTCGGGTACAAAAGAGTGAGCATCCTCACCAGCTGGTGATCCATGGAAAGAAACATGATTGTTCTTGTAATGCAGTGTAGAGCTAGTCCTAGCCAGCTTACATACTTGCTTTTGTTTGTATTTTCAGTTTCATTAACAGTTTAAATGATGTGTTTAGTGAACGCAACTCAATCTCGAATAATGAGATTGGCTTTAAACTTCCCCAAATCCAATAAAGAGCGGGACAGAGCTGCTAATGTCAGCCTGAAGTCTGATATAGCAGCACCCACAACCGACCTCCTGCTACTGTAGCTAGTAAGCTAGTTAGCCGGGCATGCTAACATTTGCAGCTTATGTTAGAGCAGAAAAACACATAGTTTAATCCATTCCTTACGCTTTTGCTCTTGTATTTTTGGTTTTGAAAAGAGGCAGCACCCTCTGCTAAGCTATTGTTAGCTACAATTGCTGTTTGGGGCGGAGTTAGCAAACAGTCAATAGCAAGTTTGTTTGCATTCATGACTCACTAGTGACTATTCCAATATTGTGTTTACTGGTCTAACGTCATTTTCACTCAAACGCAGGTTTGTATCATAATGGACAACAACATCGATGCTGGTGATAAACACAGCTGAAGGTCAAGCTACTCCGTGTGCCGGCATCCCAAAACAAAAGACTACATATTACCTCTGTAAATGCTACCAACAATATGTCACAGTAAATTAAATTCCCCCCCTCCCCACACACACACAGAGGCTGGAGCTGCTGCTTGATCCCTTCAGACACTGACCTCTCTCTCTGCCGGTCAGTGCAGTCAGGCAGGGAAAAGGAAGTGAACGAGCCCCAGCCACAAAAGGCCATCACTGCTTAGCTCGCGATCTGCGCCGCCAGAGCTGACATCAGAGGTGTTATTACCATATAAATGAGATAAGGTCTTCAGTAATTGCTGGCTGAAATTAAAGCCAAATAGTCATACGTGGTGGAGACAGTTTGTCTGCATGTGGAAGGGAATTGTGATGTTTTACAGTAGACTGACTTGCGTTTCCTGAATTAATTTGTAAGTGACGAAGAATATAGTTCTTTATGTCAGAGCTATTGTCTTTGTTGACACAAAGTGTGATATACAGACAGAAGTCTTCTCCATGAAGGCATCATGGCAGCGTATTTACTGAAACTTCTGACTACTGCAAGATATTCCTGCGCAAAAAATCTGATTTGATAGTCACGACACCATAAAATAATAAAATAGGCTTATAGGACCAAATGAAAACATTAACATTGGTAAACCGCCTTATTTAGAATCCTGTTAATCCCCTTAAAGCTATCTGATTACAAAGAGCACTAAAACACCAGTCACATAACAAATTAGTCCCCGTATTAGCAGCGAGCAAATTAGATCTTGATAAGTGCTGCTAATTACATCTGCGGTGAGGTGTGTGTCATCCGCTGATTTTTATGAGTGTTGTGTCATATTATGTTATGGCGCTTTGGTGCTGAGAGAGGGGCAATGGCATTTATTAGTTGATAGAATAGCCCACCTGGGATAAGAGCAGCCGTGACATTTCAGCAGTGGAGCAGGGCAATTACCCCGGGTGTCACCAGCAATAGAGCAAGCTGGCCTTCTGTTGCAGTTCAACTCATCTAGGCTTTGATTTGTACATAGATTTCTCCGGTTGGACATTTTAGAGATGGAAAAAAACCCCATCTGGTTTTCTTCTTTAGGCCAAAATCTAATGTTGTGTTTTAAAATCAGAGGTTGCAACCTAAACATTGATGATAGGATTGTTTAGGCAATTTTGTATTCATGTAGATATTAGTCATGTCAAAAAGAAAAAAAAAAAAAGCTCTCTGTTTATTCAGACCAAAGCAACAGGCAATCACATTACTGGCTTTGCTTTGATTGACAGATAAAGGCTTTTGAACTAAGGCCTGGTCACACCAGGAAGTGACACAGCCACATAAATCTGCACATCTTTGAAATATTTGGTCTTGACGCTTGGTGATGTAGTGACTATTTTCGCAAGGTTGTTGTAGCTGGCAAGCTAACTGCTAATAGCTCCTGGAGATGATCTCTATTTGTTCTCTACTGTACTATTTACTACCCCCTTAGCAATTTGTTCATCATTGTACATCATTTTGTTTGACATTTTGAAATAACAGCTGGAATTATATAAAAAATGATGTGCAATAAATGTTATTGGGAAAAGAAGCAAATTATATAACTTTAATAATAGTTAGTTATTGGATTATTTAGCAGTTTAATGTTCATGTTTTATCTATAGCCTTTTTATTCATGTGATTATTTATTTCATGATGTGTTTTTAATATTGATCACTTTCAGTCTCCACACACAAAAACCTCTACAACACTAAAATGATCTCTCATGATGGATCTGGTGTGAAATACAGTAGATTTCTGAATGTAAGTTCACACATTCATTTAGCTTAACTACAACAAATGATCACAGTCTGAATAATTTGGTCTCAGACTTAATTTTTCTCCTCCAGAAAGCTTCTGCCTGCATCTGCAAAGTTATTAATCCATCTGAAAAACACTAACTTTACTGTTGTGTGACCTTACTTGACATTACTCTGGGAAAGTGAATACATTTAAAAACATGAGGGGAGCCAGTGTAGGCAGACTGCATTTGATTCTCTTGATAAGGAGCAAGCTGTGAACTATTGATCCTCTAAACTGTGATACCATGAAGGGTTTAAAAGACCATCTGCCACGATAATTCAAGGGATGATGGATGATTTCCTGCAACTAAATTGGTCCTTTCATAAGAAACATTTATTTATTTACTAGTACATTTGACTTAGATCATTCTTTTGCAGTCTTTGCCACCTGTGATTTATACAGTGCACGCTACATCAGTGCGAGGCACAAGATCAAAATGTACGACCCCGTCTTTGTTGCGACCTTTCACTACCATGAAGTCACGAATAAAAACCACCACTAATCACGGCACTGTGTTTCAATTACCCCCACATCATAACGCCACTCTCCTCTTCCCAGAATGCCACTGCCTGAAGGTTATGGCAGCCTTTTAGTATTGCATGCTGTCTAGGACTTTTCGTGGTTGACCTTTCACTGTCTGTCACTTCACAGGATAACGCCAATCACTATGCAAGAACCTGATTGCATGCATGGTTACATCATGAGGTGCATGTTTTGTACAGTACATTAGTCAGTTTGTGTTCATTGTTGAGTCTGTCATCTTGTCTGTTGTGTTGAAAAAGGACACGCAGAGAATGACAGGCTGAGAGACAGAAGGAGGTGGTGGTATGTTAAAAAAAAGCAAAGAAAGGAAAAAGGCACCAAAAGAGACCAATTCTGCCTGTGATGACGGAGCTTTAACTTGACTGATTCGCTCCCGACAGAGTCCTCTCATTAATCTTTTACATCTTGCCTGTAGTTATCATTACTAAGAAAACCGTCAGGCTCTCTTCTCTTATTTTGACAGCGGCACTTACTTTCATCTTCACTACAGGAACAGAGGGGATTGTTGTTGTTTACCAGCCTCCCACCCACCTCTGAAATTCTGCAGTGTTTAGCAAGTCATCCACTGAGAGACACGTCTGGACTGACGAGCAACTCCTTTCTATTTTTGTTCTGAGGAAATGTGAACTACAGCTTGTATTGCTTGATTGCGTCAAAAAGTAATACCACAAAGTTTAGTCTGAGTTGGGCAAAAATGTTTTAAGAAATCATCAAATTATTAGTCCTAAAATCTGATTTAATCTTACAGTTTATTTCACCTAACTAGAACAAAGCTTTGTTTTAGGGGATCACAAACCGAAGAGGTTGGGAACCTCTGCCAAACACATCTTTTAGAAATAACAACATACCATAGTATTCTACCATGTCATTCATTCACTGAAATACCATTCACAAATTCAGAGCACAGTCACAATTGATGTTTGTACATTGAGCATGTCGGGCCCGCTGATCATTCACAGTGCACTTTGGGCATTATGAATATTCAGAGTGGTGGCCAAATGTCACCGAGCTACCCCGTAACAATAATGGAGCCTGAAGTCTGCAGACAAGTGGGCACGAACTGAGGCGAGCTAATGAATGTAGCTGCCTCGCCGTGATTAGTTTGGATGACAAATGTTTTGATAGAGACGGCTCTGCGAGGCTTCAATCTACATCACGTCATTTTGTTCTTTATGCCGCGCGACAACTCTCGAGTTCAACTGGAGGCAACATGAGAACCAAGGACATTAATGTTTTACCTTTTGAAAAGAGAGGTAAAGATCGATGATTGTGCCCCCTGCTTTTGCTTTTAGTGGTAAAATACTAGTCCAATACTAAAGCTACACATACAAACAAAAACAAGACTGCAGAAAATAAAAGCACAAGCATTGAAGTCTCTGTAAACTAGAACAGTTCTAATATATAAAACAAAATGAAGTCAGTGAGTCAAGAGGTACAGCTACTATTAGGTGATAAATGTCCATACGTCAGGATATGTGAGCCAAAAACCACCAAATAAAACATGTGTTTCATTGGTAACGTTGCACGGTGCATGTTGCAAAGACTAAATGATGTCGTTTGAAGGGCTGGCGCGTTTTAAGAACACGGTCCACTGGCTGAGTTTAATGTAAATATAATTTATACCTGACACTCTTTGCGACTCCGTCACAGGGAATCTCAAAAGCGAAGCATTACTGGGAACTGGCGTCAGCCTAATTACTGGGAATTGTGCCTGTCAGGAATTTAGGGCAGGACCTGCAGTATGGCACAAACATTAACATAAGAAATGTTGAAAGAGATTTAGTGGGAAATCCAGATGTTATTCTGACAACAAACCAGCTCTGTTCTATGGACGACTGTAAAGCCTAAGACATGCTAATCACTCTAATGAATATACACAGACTCAAAGACAATATATACAGTATGCATTCTGTATATATTTACACATGACAACATTTACATATAGCGACACACCCATCTTTCTGCATCTTCTACTGTTGGGTGGCCACAGAAAGTACTCAATATTTACAAATGTCACCTTTTGACATCTGCTGATGCTATTAGCTTCCACAGGGAGTCCTACTTTGATGCCAGCAATGGTTTTGAAAGAGTAAACAACGCTTTGTGTGATGGTGGATATCTAGTTTTTGGAAAGTAACTCTCTATGTAACTAATTAGTGTATTTGGCGTTCCTGTGATTGCATGCTGTGGTACAATCAGATCCAGCTGAGGTCCTTCATGTGTCCACATGGAGGACCAGATGAGATCCACAGTGATTCCTTGTTTTCTGCTCAGCGCGACCGGCCCTGATGTGGGTCATCTGGGCTGTTTACTGGACGGCTGTGGGCCAAAAAAAGAAGGAAAAAAAACAACAACTCCAAACATCAAAACAAACAGACCCACTATTTGTAATTTGAATGTGAGACAGCTGTTAACCTGCAAGAACTGCTTCACATCGACTTCTCATATGTGACACAGTTTTTTAAAAGAGTCCAGTTTCGAACAGCACTGCACTGATAAATATAATCGGGGGTTCTTTACAGTTGTAGTTTGCCAAGGTTTTGCTCCTGGAGTCAGAAAATATCATTAAATATTAAACCACCACAGCCTGCTACGGTTTGAAGCTCTGCTCATGCAATAACAAGGAGGCTGTTTACTTATCGTCATCGTGCAGTTGAGAGCTTAATTTTTATTCCGTTATTATTTTTGCTCACAGAGGTTTGGAAAAAGTGGGACACTCTAATTGAAAAACTGCAATACTCCTTCCCTGTGAATGAACTCTCTGGAGAGAGGACGTGTCAGCTGACTTATTGAGTGTCCATCACTGCGCAATTTGTTGTGTTTTAGTTTTATGTGTCAGTGGTGGAAAGTAACTGATTACATTTACTCAAGTACTGTTCTTAAGTACAATTTTGACATACTAGTACTTTACTTGAGTATTTCTAGTTCATGCTTCTTTTTATTACAACTCCACAACATTTCAAAGAGAAATATTGTACTTCTTTCTCCACTAACTTTACATGACAGCTATAGTTACTCTTCAGATTAAGACATTTCATATAATAGGCCTATAAAATACAACAACTTGTTAAAGATTAAACCTGCAGTTTCAAACCTTTTTGGCTTGTGACTCCTTCAGATATGTATGAGTTGTTAGTGGTTCTATCAAAGAGACACTCTCCCTTTAAACTTCTCAGATAGTTTCATGGAAATAACTGTTCGAGGCTTGAATTTGTGTAGCACAACTTTGTTTTTTCTTTTCTTTCCATCCTTCATTAATCATCTCACGACCCCTCAGATTTATCTCGTAACCCTTTGGAGGGAGCCCCCCCCCCTGGACTAAAGTACCAAACTGTATATAAAAAAGTATAAAAACTTGCACTTGACCAGCTACAACAGTAGAATGCTGCATGCTGATGAACTGATGCATCAGTTTTACCAGTCAGATCATGTAATAATATGTCACTGACAGGGGCCATTTTTATACAGAACGAGTACTTTTACTTCTGATACTTGAAGTACATTTTGCTTTTGTTGTATTGGCACTTTTACTAACTTTTACTACTAACTTTAAGGATCTGAGTCCTTCTTCTACCACTGTTATCTGTTGATTGTCTTAATGTACTGATTTTTAACAGCTTTGAAAATTATATATTATAACCTCCCCACTTATCTTCTGTTTTGTAGAGTTGATATTATACAGCAAGTTTAAATGGTTTGATATCAAAACATGGCGTTAATATTCCTGATGATGGATTCACCGCCTTCATTGCTTCAACATGTCTGACAAATATCAACTCTTACAAGGTGTGGTAAATTCATGATGCACAAACATTCAATTAAACCCCCGAAAAATAAAATGAAATTGGAATTATAAAGTATAAATAGCTACAGGGGCTGCAGCAAAATGAATTCCTTTTGGGATATAAAATAGAGGGTCAACTGTGTTGCGCATCAACAGTTCTGGATACCAATGAAAATAGATTTCTACATCAAAGAGGATTTTACATTGCACCTAAATGGATTCCCCTGCAGGGACAGGCAGGAGATGCTAAATTGCACTTTCCTTATTTCGAGTGTAGCATTAATTAGACATAGTGAATAATGAGCCGAATGTATAAAATATTTCCTTGGCGCCATTGTGATACTGACCAAAGGAAAAAGAGGTGGGCAGGAAGACAGTAAAAATAAATGGACTAAAAGAAGGAAAGGCTGTGATGCATGTAGAGCCTTTGCCATGTTGAAGGTGTTTACATGGAGGCAGACTAGGAGTCAAATGTTCACTTGCATGAACTGTAATAACCTTTCCTCATTTCCCATTAGCTCACAGTGATGGGCTACTGTATTTGAGCATTTTGAGCTGCCTGTCTATGTGGCAGTTTTCAATAAAGTCAGCTTTGTTTTATAACCAGGAACGCCATCTGCCAGTGTGTCAAAATTAATGCAAGAGGGCATTTAACTTCATCCTGCTTTGGATTTAATGACATTTTAGTAAAACTGGAGAAAGAGACAGAACGATAAGAAACATGATGCTCGGGGGGCTGCAGAAACAGAAATACAACAACTTTATGATTTATGAATTCATTCACCATGACTTGGCTTTTTTTGTTTTTAGCTGTGCTGGCATTGTGGCTCTATAGGGATGTTAAGTCGGTCAGTCTGTCCTCCACTTTGATCCAGATTGAATATCTCAACATCTATTAGATTGCCATGAAAGTTGGTGCAGACATTCATGTCCCTCTCAGGATGAATTGTCATAAGGTTGGTGAACTTTTCATCTAGCACCATCATCAGATCAAAGTTTTAATTTGTCTAATTCTTTGGTTTGGTTTGCATGCTCACATGCTAAACTAAGAAAGTGAACATGGTAAACATTATAAACATCAGCATGTTAGCATCATCATTGTGGGCATGTTAGCATGCTGATGTTAGCATTTATTTCAAAGCCCCAAGGTGCCTCAGTACAGATTCACAGAGCTGCAAGCATGACTGGAGACTCCAATTCAAACTACATACTGAATTTAAGCAGGTTTTGTATGTTGTGTGTTCACACTACAAAAGTGACCAAATAGTCAACTGAAAGCAGACAGCGTATGCGTACTAAGTGTTCTGTTGATGGACATTATTCTTCCACAATGCAACACACAAAGGGAATAGAGGAGCTACTCACAGCGTTTTATTGAAAACCAATGTCACACGTATTGTGTCATTTCCTGTTAGTAGAATGGTAAAGTATGTTGTTTTTTTTCTATATTAACCACTTAAACAGTATACTATGAGGATGTGGTACATACTGTATAGGATAAGTATGTTGTATGAACACAGTTCATGTCTTGTTCAATTTGCAGATGAAACAAGAAGCTCGTATAATCATCGGTGTGTTTGGAGAATGTGTTCCCCGCTTCTGCTTCTTTCTGCGTGACCTTCCTAATCACATGAGCATTTCAAAAGCACAAGGGGCAGAGGGTCACTGCCAATATGAGGCTGAAAAAAGCAAATTACCATTCGGCAGGAATATTCCTCCTGTAAATCATCTCCCACTCTATTCTGGTCTGTAGATAACTGTCTTAACTTCTGTCCCAAACACCATCTTTGATGTTGGGAGAAGAGTGATTAAAATAGCAGTGGGCTTTGTATATTTTACATGGAGGAATAATTTGTCATTTTTTAACCATTTAGTATGAAGATAACTGACAACCTTCATTAGAAATCAATACCTGACTAACGAACAGCCTAACATAGGTTGATAGGGACTAATAAATGATATTATTGCAAGTTGGAAATTGATGATATCTCAGTTTCCTCACATTGTGGGGCATATTTCACAGTTTTGATAATATCAAGCCCAGCAGGGAATCTGCAAAATGATCTTGATAGAGGGCTGTTAGTGTGGTTGAAGTCTTTCTCACTTTATTTAATTGCAATATCCCTCTCAACCTTCCATGCCAGAAATTAACAAGCCAAAGCCACAGGAAAGCCGTATGCTGTTTATATCTCTTAAATGTCTTATTGAGCAAATCTTACAACAGACATTTCAATGAAAATACCTGAGTCTTGTACAGTTACAGCTCATTAGATACTGTCTATGTTTAGTTTTCCATTTTTAGTCTTCTTCTATTCTCACACACTAAACTAAGAAAGTGAACGTGGTAAACATTATAAACATCAGCATGTTAGCATCATCATTGTGGGCATGTTAGCATGCTGATGTTAGCATTTATTTCAAAGCCCCAAGGTGCCTCAGTACAGATTCACAGAGCTGCAAGCATGACTGGAGACTCCAATTCAAACTACATACTGAATTTAAGCAGGTTTTGTATGTTGTGTGTTTGCATACTAGCATATCGTTATATTAACCACTTAAACAGTATACTATGATGATTGATTTGTGGTAAATACTGTATAGAATAAGTATGTTCAAGCAACAATGCATCATTTGATGGAGAACATACACAAAAACTGAGGAATCTGCCTCACCCCTTTTCATGTATTTCACCATATTAGGTCCTGAAATTAGAGGGTAGAAAAGATGTCAAATGCAAAGATGAATTGCTTCTTTTGAAAACCTCATATTTATGGTCCTTAAAAGCGCTGCTGCTGTTGTCGGGGTGTAAAGAGTTACAGCTTTGCCCTATGAGATCCTTGAAGCCCTCTTAACTAAATGTGTTTGTATTTTTTATGTCTCAGTGCCAACCTCTATTAGTATCATGTCACTAAGTGCCCTTGACTCCAGTCAAGCAGCGCTGTGCCTGTTGGTGAAGTCCAGGTTGCATTTACAGTCTACGCCCCCGAAACACGGCTCTGCACAGTGCAGGACAGATGAAGGATACCAACTCCTCCATAACTGAACGGTGTTTAGTTATTCAAGCTGTGTTGACCTGAGGGAGAAAGTGAAGCACTCGCCAACTTTGAAACATCTTCTCATAAGCTGAAACATGTTGTGTCTCTTTTTCTGCAGCTTTTACAGTAAGATAGTTCACAGACTTTGAATGGCAATAGGTCGTCTGCCTATTTTAATGGTACAGTGCCATAACCAGTGTAATACCCTATGGTATGTTGCACTAGTATTGGTAAGACTGTATAAAATACCTCTCTGGTAGGACTGTATGTCTTGTGTGATGACAGCTCTACTTTACTTCGATCGCTGCCTATAATTCTTTATGACGTTACATTAGCTGCTTGTGTGGGTGGCTGGATCACACAGAAGATTGTATGTGCAGGTTCATTAAACTATTCAACCATACTTTTGATGTCATTAAATTTCACGACTTCACTTGAGAGTGAAAGGTACCCTCCAAATATTTTTCACAGCAGTAGGGAGGTCTCCTTGTTCCTTCCCAGGTGGTTTATTGGTAATTTTCTAACCTCGGAGCAGGAAAATATCTGCAGAATATGATTGCATTTGTCAGAAAATGTTAGAGTTTAAATGCTTTAAACTATATTTTACATTAGATTATCATATTTAGTGAAGACCGTACGTTTTACAGTGCAAATATAACATTCAATGGCTACAGTAAATGTGTAGCTGAGTTAAGATTGTTGATAAAAGATGTATTATGTATGTATTATGATTATAAAACTGCATCCTAACACTTGATGTATCCCAGGTACAATGGTTTAAAGTAGTGTAACATTTGATAATGATTTAAGGTGCATAATTAGTTCCAATGTGCAATACACAGTGGTGGAAAGTAACATTACTCAGGTATATTTACTGAAGTCTTGGTACTTGTACTTTTGTTTTATGCAACTTCATACTTGTACTTCACTACATTTCAGAGGAAAATATAATACTTTTTACTCCATTACATTTATCTGACAGTTATAGTCACTATTTACTTTTCAGATTAAGATTTTACACAAGAAAAGCATATGATAAGTTCACAAAATACAACACATTGTTTATTAAAAACAGTGTCCAGTTGGGATCCTTTGTCACATTTCAGATGTCTTCGAGTTGTCAGCAGTTCCACCAAAGACAGATTTCCAATATTTCACAAAAAAGCAAAGATTAGAGAAAATGAATACACATTTGTGCAGCAGAACTTTGTTTAGTCTTTTTTCTTACCTCATTAAACATCTCCTGACCCCTCATATTTATCCTGTGACCCTTGGAGGGGGCCTGTCCCTTTGGTTGGATCCCAGTGGACTGAATTATCAAACTGTATATAAAGTAGTTAAAACTAGCTCCACCTCGACCAGCTATAAAACTAAAATGCTACTTACACATTGTTGCATCTGTACTCTAATCTAATCATCAATATTAGTATATTTTGTTACTTTAGTTGGATTTTGAATGCAGGACATTTACTTGTAATGGAGTATTTTTCACTGTTGTGTTGGTACTTTTAAGGCTCTGACTACGTCTACCAGAATTGACAATACATAGTTCACAAAATCTTTTACTGCAGAATCACCAAAGAGAAAAGAGCAGTGAGTCCATGTCTCTCAGCTGCTGCTCAATGATTTGTGTCTGCACTCCACTTGAGTCTCCACCCTGACGGAGCTCTGCTTGGAGCCGGACAAAAAAGTCGAGAAGTGCTGTGGCGTCCAAACACAGAAAACCTTGCCTGTTGGACCCAGAAAGACGTCCTGTACTTGGGTCAGCAATCCTTCTACCCCCTAAAAAGTGCAGCCGGAGCCTCTCTAGAAAGATTAATGACCATTGATCCCCAGCACAAGCCACCAGGGTAGCGGACCACTGTTTCCCTCCAGTCCCCATGAGCAGTAAAAGCCTCATTACACACTTTCTTAGTCTTTAGGTTGCCCCTCTGCTCAGCCCAAACCAAGCCCAAGGACGCTTGCTGCTGTTTGGTTTATTTTGTTTTGTTCAGCGAAGTGTGTTGATGTGGCTGATGTTTGCTTATTGGTGCATTTTAGCAGTGCGCTTTATTGCGAATTCCATAATTTACAACATATTTTTTTGAAGTAAACAATGTAAAAATACAAGGTGAGAAGGAGCAAGCCACTGATGACCGCTGTGATTCAGAGAAGAAACTGCACACTCAGAAGTACATTTTTTAAAGAGACATATAGTCAGAAAAACAAAGTTGTCTAGACGCCGCAGACCCTCTCATTTGCAGATGAAACAAGAAGCTCGTATAATCATCGGTGTGTTTGGAGAACGTGTTCCCCGTTTCTGCTTCTTTCTGCGTGACCTTCCTAATCACATGAGCATTTCAAAAGCACAAGGGGCAGAGGGTCACTGCCAATACGAGGCTGAAAAAAGCAAATTACCATTCGGCAGGAATATTCCTTCTGTAAATCATCTCCCACTCTATTCTGGTCTGTAGATAACTGTCTGACTTCTGCCCCAAACACCATCTTTGATGTTGGGAGAAGAGTGATTAAAATAACAGCAATGGGCTTTGTATATCTTACATGCAGGAATAAATTTGTCATTTTTTAAGCATTTAGTATGAAGATAACTGACAACCTTCATTGGAAATCAATACCTGACTAACGAACAGCCTAACATAGGTTGATAGAGACTAATAAATGATATTATTGCAAGTTGGAAACTGATGATATCTCAGTTTCCTCACATTGTGGGGCATATTTCACAGTTTTGATAATATCAAGCCCAGCAGGGAATCTGCAAAATGATCTTGATAGAGGGCTGTTAGTGTGGTTGAAGTCTTTCTCACTTTATTTAATTGCAATATCCCTCTCAACCTTCCATGCCAGAAATGAACAAGCCAAAGCCACATGAAAGCCGTATGCTGTTTATATCTCTTAAATGTCTTAATGAACAAATCTTACACCAGACATTTCAATACCTGAGTCTTTTACAGCTTCAGCTCATTAGATACTGTCTATGTTTAGTTTTCCATTTTTAGTCTTCTATTGGTGCTTTGAGCTCTTTCCAAAAGAGTTGGCAACACTGTCGACTTCATCCTTTCGGTGTCAGGTGATTGACAGTTAAGTATTATTCATTTTTTTTTATATAAAAACGGTCCAGTATGATGCTTGTACAGTTTTCAAGCCTGTGAAAATAGTCACTGACAAGTGAGCAAATTTGTAGATTTATGAGAGAATTTTTTCCAAAAGTCAGAAGCACTTGCTGTAATAATGTGATATGTTACTACTGAGGTGACACCATGTTTACCATCACAATGGGGTGACCCACTATAATAACCTGTATGTGACACAACCCCATTGCTACACAATATGTGAATATGCAACGATTCTTTCTACAATATCTGAACATGGCAACTATGGTATGTCTAAGGTTAGGTAAGGCAATCTTTCATCTCTCTTGTCCAATAATTATACGATGATTCCTTAAGAAAAAGTACAATGTTTCTTCATCCGGTACAGAGGTTTCGAAGAAGTAAGAAACAGATCATTGTTATGGTTAATAAAAAATTAATTGCAGGTCTGATGAGAAAAGTCTGATTTGCTGCACACCCCTCGAGCACTCCGACATCCACACCCTTACTTTCCACTTACTAAAGGGCACTGAACTACTTTGCATTGCACAAAGAGTGGTAGGGTCCTATATGTGTGTCTGGTCTGTCCAGTGAGCATGCTAACATTTGGTTGTTAACAGTCTTATCCAAAGAGTGAAAACTAGTTGATTGTGGTACTCGCCTGCAGATTTAAAATCTTAAAAACAACATTTCCATCATCATCGTTAATGAAGCCAATTACCAACCAACATCACATATACATTCAGATGTTTGGTTAATTTCTCTCACTTCCTGTTTGAAATCAACATGTGAGAAAATAATCATGGCCATTAAGTCCTGAGGGAAGAGAAACTTTCCGGCGTTAAGTCGTTTTCAAAGGTTTTATTTTTTCTGTGTTTTGCCAATTCCCTATGTGTCATTAAATTCAACCAACTAGTTCTCAGTCTGTCACTGTGAGGAGAATCTCCGAGCTGAATTCACTGCCAGTGTCTCAACATATTGGCTAAATTAACCATGCGTATAAAAAGTCAGCGTAGTCCTTTAAACACACTGGGCGCTGCTGCTAACATATAAGGTTGCATGAAAAGATGTTGTGTGACGGTTCGGGGTTGTCTAACGGAGTAGCTCTGCCTTAAAGCTATTGACCCATGCAGCATCTACCTCGACTCTGGGAATTCAACTACAACTGACCTCTGTGGATATAACAGTAGGTCAAAGGGAGGTGAGAGCAACACTGTGCACACTTTCTTCAAACCTGGTTAAAAATATATTCTGTTGATATCTGACTTCTTTCAACTGACAGGTGAGATACATCTGTTCATCGCCAGGTAAAACACAAGTTGTATATCTACTGATGTTGCTGAATTAATAACGTTGCTCTCTGTGCATCCAGATGAGTTGATAATACTCCACTACACATTATAAATTGACCTACAGTGCTGACACCAGTGATCTGGAACTGGTAATGGTGTGTGGATAAGTCGCCCATAAAACCAGCATGAGGAAACGCGCTGTCACAGCAGCCCGATCATTAGGACACCAAACAAGGAAATGCTCCGATGGACACTAATCATTCAAGATCAAATGCATTGCAATTAACCAATAACATCTGCTCACACTGCCATTCTGAATGATTCGCCATATGTTTCGCAACCTCAAAGTGGCGGCGATGAGAGATGGATGTGTGACGATCTGTTGCCAAAATGGAGAAAACTAACAGAAAAGATTAAAATCCATAAATTTCTGATGATGTTTTACCCACAGGCTTGAACATATTTGACTTGAAAGAAAGATCCTTGAATGTGACTTTGAAAGGCCCAAACTTAACTGGGAATTAGCATGAAATGACATTTTTATCTCTTTTGAACACGTGTTTAACATGAACTGACGGTCGCCCACACACAATCTGCTTTACCATACGGATACCTGATGTTTTAAAGGAGGGTTTACCTCGTACAGATGGGCTAAAAATAACAGGTAAACAAACGTAGAATTTCCACTCTGTGAAGCGAAGCTATCATTTAGATTTCAACACACGCATATCTCATATAATAACAAAATGAAATCAGACTCATTCATTTAAATAATTGCATTTGTTCCTGTTTTTGTCCCAAGTTAATTAGCAAACATTTTAGCAGAGAAAAGAAAGAAAATCTGTTCTTATTAAGTGGGATAAACAGGGGCTGTCAGCACATCTTTACAAGTCTTATGTGTAATACAAATAAGCCCGGCTGCTTGTAGGTGCTGCAGCTCTGAGAGGGTTTTCATCCATAGCTGAACAATTTTCTGCTCCTCTGGGATCCTTTGCATCAGTTCAATTTATTTCAGTAAATGGACCAATTCATCAGGGAAATTTGGTATGTCATTTGTGTTTTTCATCAAGCGATACCTTCCTCTGCTTTTTTCCCACAAACACAAATGGATTAAACACTCGTGCAGACATCTTGAACCTACAGTGCATCTGCATTAGAGGTTATTGTGTGCTGACAGCCTAAAGGAGAAGAGCTCAGCGCACGTTTAGTGGCATTGTAATAATTAATATAATCAGGTGTTTACTGCTTAGAGCTAATATTGATTGTTGAGTTAGGAGGGCAAACACATTTTCTGACATTGCATGATAAATTGGTTTGACTTTAATTAGGGTTTACATTTAATTCAATCAGTAAAGAGCTTGAAATCCAGACTCGGGGAGCAGACTTTACCAGTGCAAAGATATAATAAAATAGCTAAAAAATGAAGTTACATAAAATCCGACAGAAACCAGCTCAGGCAAAAATAAGTGCTTTCCTTGAAAAGGCAGTGAGCGGCTGGTGCTCCGTATCCTTCCAGATGTCTGTGTGCGATACGCTCCTCCCTGCTGGCCCACACTGACAAGCCCATGTCATCCCTGTGACATTTTCAGAGCCTTCACATTTCATCAGGACGGTAATTAATCATTGCCGAAACAATGTGGTGGCCTGGAACACCGGGGCTGCCACGGCGCCGAGGAGGAGAGCGAGTGCTGCCATGGGCCTCCTTGGCTCATGCCAGGGTGCGACAGGCAAAGCGTTGCCGTGGTGAAGCCTCGGCAGCGTCGAGGACCATCATCCCTCTGTGACATCTGTTGGCATCACGGGCTGCAACTCTAACCTGCGAGCAGGATTTAGATACTCAGGCTGCTCCATGTTTGCACAAATTATGGCAATGACCAAAGTGCTTTTCCAAACTCATTAAGCAATCATTAACGGTGACAAGCTTGCAAAAATAAGGTTTATAAAAACATTTTAATGATATAAATAAACATACCATTATTGTCATGTGAAACCTTGATATTTCTCTCAAGTTTTAACCTTCTAAAGTCAACAACTTTTGTCTCTGTGAAAACATTTTTGCAGTTTAAAAATGTATGACGGTCAAACCTACAGACTTTTACTGAAAAGCAAACATTTTTCAAATTGTCAGTGTAATTAAAACAAAAAGGCGGCAGGGCCTGACAGAGAAAAATGTTCAGTCTGTGGTAATCACAAACCCACAGATCCACTTGATTTTGTCCAAATGAAAATCACCTTCAGCGACCAAACCTTAATGTTTCCCAAACAGCAACAAGGGAGTGTTTCATCAAGTGAAAACCGAACTTACAAGACAAGAAAAGTTTTTATTGGTTGTGCTGCTCTGGTGTGAAGACTTTCAGTTTGGTGGAAATCCACATGCCACATGCAATTTACTCATGCAGCAAGATTTAATGGTATGGACATTTCTTTTGCAGTTTGGAGACTCTTGTGCAAAGTTCTCAGTCTTAAAAGTTGAAACTCTGTGGAAATGAAATGTAATCAACTTTTCTTCAGTCAGGATACAGCCAATGTAAGCTACCTACATACATTACAATAGAATTACAATACTAACTAAACTTGTAATGTTTTAATAATCGGTTATATTAAGAATCCATCTCGGGCATTGAAAGAAATGTTCCCTTGCAGTTGGTATTTTTAAGAAATAAAAATGTCAGTTTAACAGTTGTCTATGTCCACAAAGCGAGACACCAGCAAACCTGTACTACACTCCTGTTGTGGTGAAAGTATCAACACAACATTGTACAAATACTGACTCAAGTAAAAGTCCTGCATGATTAAATATTATTTTCTGAATATGACTGAGAATTACAATGTAGTCAACTATGAAAAGTATAGTGAAGGATATATTTGTTTATTTTCTTATCTAATGAAGGAAAAGTAGAAAGTGTCACAAAAACAAAAATACTCCAATATAGCAGCTCGAAATGTTCTTTAAGTACAGTACTCGGGTAAATGTACTTGCCACCTCTGGTGCCTTGTCAGGGCAGTAAAACATAGTGTACAAGGCATGAAAAGGAAACACATCCTGCAGGCAGGAATAAAGGCTGAAAGAGAGCCAGATGTGCCCCGGACTTTCAGGGTGTATTAAGTGCAGGAGTACAGATAACCTACTTCAGGTCTGTCAGCTGTACACACATTCTCTGAAATGCCAGTATGAATAAATCAAAGGCATACCAGCAAGCTTCCTCTCGAGTGTATCATTATTTTATGAAAGTTACATGTAATAATGCATATAGCCTTTAGGTACAGTTTTCAACCACATTTTGCATTCAATTGATAGCAGAATCCAGGTTATTTGGCTGTTGTTTTTTGCCAAAGTTCACAGTTATCACCGGCTTGTCACCTTGTCACGGTGACCTTTTAACGTGTTGTTTCCGTGTGTTTGTGTGGGTGCTCTTTATCAGGGGACGGTAATGAAAATGGAGGTGCCGTCTCTTGCCAGCTTTTAATGTTAATTGGCAGTGATTTGTGAAAAAAAAAAAAAAAAGGCCTCAGTCCAGGACAAAGCAGCTTCAGACGACACTGAATTAGAGGAGGTTTGTTGTCACAAAATAACCTCTGCAAAATAAAGGAGAGCTACGGCAGCAAGATGAATACTCACTCCCACTTTGTGGTGTTCACACAGCATACAGAATGAAAATCAAAACTCCCCAAGTCAACCAAACAGGTGAGGGCAGATTATTATCAAAGCTGCTGAACCAGAAAGTTGATACAGTGTGCTGTATGTGCTCGAGGGGGGGAAGACACTGACAGTTCAAGGCCTTTGAGTCTGCAAGAAAACAGGGAGCTTGGTAGAAATGCATCCGCAAGCACTGGAATTATTAACATTTAGGTATGCTTACAAGACAGTATTAAATCAAAGTAAGCAAAAAAAAAAAAAAAAAAAGGGCTGAAGCAGTGCTGTGTAGATGGACGCTCACATCCACACTTTTATTCACTCATTTACAATTCATGTCAAGTCATGACCACCAACCCCCACCCTGCTGCTTGACCCCCTCCGCCTCGCGGAGAGGGAGAGAAGAAGGAGAACAAAAAGAAAGAAAGTAGAAAGGAGCCTCTGGGCCGATGCACATCTTCTATCTGACCTTCACGTAGGGTTGATCATCAAGCAGACCGTCTTTGACAGGTTTTTGACACCACTGAAGAACATGTCTTGATCTCATCTCAACAGAGCGGATGGTCAGAGCAAAACAAAGACTGGACGATGATAACAGTTAACTGTGCAGAGACTGCGCTGCTGGGATAAACAGCAGTATCACTTCATAATGATCAGTTGACAGAGAGAGTGAGTGTTGAGATGTTTTTGTCACAGACAGCCTCGTCCGTTTGTCAAAATGCTTAAATCTATTTTTACATTTATTGTGACAAGGCCTTCGTGGTGGTGGATGGGTGTTTGAACAAAGCATGTGACTTGAACTGGGGAGATGGCTTCTCATGTCCTGTTTCTTAATCTTTCACTAACCTTAAACCTGCATTCATTGATTTTTTGGCACAACTGGGTGTAAACCTTGACAAATTCATTATCACCTTATATAGTTAATGCAGAGGGTGTTTACACATCCAGCAGATGTGGAGCATTCATTTGAAATTGTGTTTTAGGCCAACTGAACTGTATCATAACTGGTGCTGAACGGGTACAGTGGGGTTTTTTCACTGAAAACAGCTGCCTGTTGCTGCTGCTGGAAACAACGCTGATGAGAGCACGAAGATGGAACCAAAACTGTAAAATGGTGGGCCGAAAAAAACCGTAAAGCTCGGGCGATCATCACCTGAGCATCACATTACAAACAGCTTTCTCATCAATATAAAAATATTGAGCAGCTTTAATGAAGAAGTTTCAGTTTCCTAAACCTAACCAAATGTCATACATGGAGGCAGCAGATCAGTAAACCTTTAAGTGACTCAACAGTCATTTCTAAGCGTTTTCAAAAGCACTGACAAAAGGACAATGCTCACATGGGTCGTTTTGGAAGGCAATGACAAACGACATACAGTATTTTGTCATATAGAGGACTTTCTGTTCAGAAGATTAAAGCCAAGGTTAGAGACATGAGATGAGATGTCAAATATAATGAACTGGAAAGTAGTTGAGTTAAAACGTGCTATTATTAGTGCATCAACAAAATCTCATAATATACAGTATGTTCACGTTCAGGATCCATATTGATTTCTGATTATTCTTACTCTTTACTGCGTGTTCTGTGTTTGCTTTTGATATGCAGTCGATATTCCAGTTGTTATTTCTCTCTGAAGCTTTGCAGCAGAATCAAATCCACAAGCTTTCAGTGTTGAAAGGCTCTGGGTTTTGTTTAGTCTACAAAACAGCTTGTGTAACCAGCCGCCTTGATTTTCTGAAAAGCTGCTGCTAGTTGGCACGGTGGCAGCTGAGAAACTGAGTCGGTCCAACAGTCTATCCCTCCAATCCTTCAAGGCAGTCTGCTGGTCTGATGGATAAGAATTGAAAGGCAAATCAATAGAGATCACAGCTTAAATGAAGAGTGATTTTAATTGGCTTACTGTTATTGACGTGTGCTTCCCTCAGCTCCTTGGACTTGGATCCCGGGGGCCACATGAGGGCCTGTGCTGTGGCTCCAGCAAGTGAAGATTTGCTGATACTCAGCTGTTCGCTGAATGAAATGACGACTAACGAGGGGTGACAACAGCAATTCCGATAAATGTTTATTAAGGGCATTTTCGTATGCCCACGTCTGCCCGTGGTACGTCTATTTTCAGGGGCTGTTAAGAGATTGATGAACACACTTGGGATGACAAAGAGTCAGATTCTCACAAATCAAAATGTCCTGAGTTTTAATGATGCTCCCCTTGTCTGCCTGTGAAAATAAAAAAAGGACACACACAAGTTTGCCATCCATAACAGCTGCAATTTAAAGGAAGCAGACATGGCGATATGTTGTTCCCATTAAAATTAAGTTGTGATATAAATCAAGGTAGAAACTGAAAACAGATAAACATTCCTGTAATGTGGTTTTATGATATTGTAGGAGACGGCTTTGACCGTCAGAGTTTCACATGGATCCTAATAAATTCTCTAAATGTGCTGATGAAATCTCTTTTGCATAAAGAGGTGGGAGCTCTCAAAAAGAGAAGATGTAGAGTGCAATTTCAATTTTACATTCACTGTCTGACACTACGGTGGATGTTTTAAAACTCATTGGGTAGTTTATAGATTTGCTAATGCTAATGTTTATGAAACTGGATCTTAAATTATTATAGTCTGCTGGAGAAACACAGTTTATTTACTGTCATTCACGAGCTTAGAAATGAGCATATTCTTGCAAAACTATGTGGACATTCACCCAATCCTTATTATTTGAATTGACGGTTGCAACATTAGATGTACCATAATGATTCATTTGCCTCAAATTGTGCCTATTCTCTGCTAATCAACACACCCCTCCTAGAATTTACAAACATGAAAAGATAAATGTGTCTCTTTAGTCATCTTTTCTGATATCCATGTACAGATATAAAAGAAATCCAAGAAGAGAGGGTGTCAGGATTCCCCCTCTTCCGAAATCTTCAGTAAAATATGCAAACGCTGCACATGATTATGAAATGAGACCTGAAACATAGCCTCTAACTTTTGATACACGCGCAGTCAGCAGCAGGGAACGCCTGTAAGATTAACACGGAGGACCCCTCTCCTTATTGCGTTAGGGGCTGCCTGAACAGGCCGTTTTAATAATGCATACTCACTCATGCATATTCTCAGCGCTTGTGTCAAGCACAGTGGAATTAAACAAGTTTATCATCTAAAAAATGACATATTCCATATCAGCCTTTTTCACAGAGCGGCCGGCAAATGGCGAGTCCGCTTTTCGCCTATCACCAAGATACTGAAATGAGACGGCTATCAGCAGTCGTCGAGAATTTATAATTTCCTACTGGGGCCAATTTCTTCAGCGCTTAATAACTAAGGAACAGTTTTCATACTGGGGGAGGTTTTTTTCTGAGGCTGAAGGGAATTAATGAGTGTTCAGATCAACAATTATAGGATTCTTTTTTGCATATATGATATATTTTATGTAAAGTACTACACCGACAAAAATACTGTTGTTATCTCTCTGAACCAAAAGATTGAATAAGATCACACCGTATAGTCAACTGCTCTGAGAATGTTTAATAAATCCTACAATCATTTTTAATTTTTGATAAAGGAATAATGTGGTGCTGACAGTTTAGAGTTGTGACCACAGCAGTATTCATACTTTATGAACTACAAGCCAGAACCAGAGTGGTGCTTCAACACAGGAAGTGGTGAAGAGGTCTGTAGAGTTTTTGCTTTTTACATGATTTTATCAGATTTTTATAAATATCTGATGATAATAAAAATGTAGGACACAAATTGAGATAACCTTTAACCCTTTTTATAACCATGAAACCAGTTTAAGGTCAGTTTCAGGTACAAAGCAGACCTTAAATCATATAGAAATAAAACTACAACTACAGTGACTGGGAATTTGACTCACTGGTGTCTGTAATGGTCTAGTTCAGTGCAGGGCTGCCCCCTGAAAGTCGAAGATTGGTCAGTCGGCCACCCCTCTGTCGACTTCTTCAAGTCAAGCAGTCAGTGTGTTTCTGGGGACATTTCGGTCCCCAGAAGTAACTGCAGAGAGAGCGCTCCTCGCTTTCACGCATCATTCCAGCTGTGGACCAGGACCCATGGTGAGTCTGACAGGGACGGTCAGTGCCCGTTCAGGCTCTGAGATAACATTATCTTCGGCCTTAGAAGTGGTGAATTTACAGCTCCCAGCAACGATGTAGAGGTTAGCGTAGTTAGCATGCATTAGCTTGGAGGGCTAGCTTGGCTTGTTTACTATATTACTCAACGTCGCTGTCACCCTGAATCTCCCACCGAGCCCCATTCAAAAATCTGGCAGTGCAATAAAGCGTTGCTTGATATGCTTGATGCAGCCCTTGTTGAGTGGTTCCCAACCTTCATTCCCTGACTTCTGTCACCTCATGTCTACCAGTTCAACCAACTGAGAGTGACCCCCCCCCCCGTCTTATTTGAATAATTTGAGTCCTAAAGAATCCAGTAATTTACAAAAAAAGCAAAGATTAGTGCAACATCTGAATAATTATAAGCATAACTTTGCTTATTTCCTTCTCTGTGCAAGTGACAGAGACTCATTAAATTGAATCATTTACAAACCCAACGCCTAACACTCAGACTTCCCTCACACCCTCTGGCAAATCACAGAGAGGCTGGTTTCTGAACTCACATATGGCACCTACTGTAGTATGGATGAAAACAAGGATATCAGCGATAGGCTTGAATTCCAAAGCTGAGGCCACCAATAATCTCTCATGTCTACGTGAGAACCTGCGTTTCTTGGTGTACATGTGCGTGAAAAACTAGAGAATGAGAGGGTGTGATGGTCAGAGAGAAGGAGACTTTTCTTCCCGCAGGATCAGTACTATTGTTAAACCCCTTAAATCACCTCCAGTGAGCGCAGCAGAACAGAGCAGCCGGATGCAAGGCTGCAAGATTTCTTATTTCATTTTTAATACCTCCAGATCGGATCCATCCAGGATTGTGTTGCTGTAATCCCTTGGCTTGATATCCCCCATGTTCAATATGTTAATGTCTCCCACCAAATGGATCATTCGTCAGACAGACTTGGCAGATGGGCTTGCAACCGTTTCAGAAAAGACAGATGTATCAACACCAGCTTTTCAACAGTCGACTCACCGTCAACACAACAACACATGCATGTGTTTGTGTATCGAATGAACAGAGAATGCATTACAAGCAGGACCAATGAGTTACCCCAGATCGTTTCTTCCAGGCGTATAAAAAAAAATTGTCACTACCCAGAAGACTGAACATAAAAGAGGCTTTTGTATGTTTGAATTGCCAGAATCATTTCTCAACACGTTATGTTTTTCAGCCAGATAATGATCTATTTCTCAGCTCCACAGTGTCCTACTTAGCCTACTTATCTAAGTTGCAGAGAAATATAATCACTTGATGTGGAGGATTCTTCTCTGCCTCGCTAATGCTGCTCTGTCCTTGATTATTATCCTTATTATCTAATAGCTTAAGGCCAATTTTTCTTAAGGATGAGATTTTTTTTATACATGAGACGCTTTATTGAGCCAAGACAACACCGTGCATTTGTTGACTTGAGTAAAGTGCAATGATGAGGAGGAGAGAGTCGAGGGAGAAATCCACTTGTATATCAAATTGATGTTTTGCACAAAAAAACGCAGACAAAGGCTGTTCTCCACATTCTGATTCAGGCCTCTGCATCTCAATATTGAGCAACCCGTGAGCTATTATGATGCTTTCGTATGCAACACATGATTTATTACTGCATCTTCTGTTGTACCATCTGAGCCACAGACTACGGCGTGCTGTTAGAGAGACTCTCGTCAGCAAACTGCTTTTGTTCCTTTCTTTTTTTTTCTATTAATCAACTGTTTCAAAAATGATGAGACTGATTCATTTGCAGGCTTTTCTACCTGCAGCTGGTGGCAGTGTGACATTTCATCATCTTGATACACTCATTCATTCATTCATTTATACTCAAAAAACACAAAACACCACACCACAAGATTCAGGAAGCTGTTTATAGACACAGTCTACATTCATTTGTTTTCTGTCAGTGGATACGTGCAATACTTCATACATGTGTAAATGTCATGAAAAATTCCCACAAAGCCAGATGTTGTTTACTGTATCTATTGAAGTCAGAGTGTAGACCCCGTCATATGCCGGCTGACAAACAAAGATGGCCTCCATAACTGACTTTGAAAGTTGACAGTAATATCGAGCTGAACATCAAAGCTGATTGCCTCGTGCCTTTTTATCCTGAGTACCAGCCTGATTGATGATGAGGTTTTGTTTGTGCTGCAGAAGTTCAGACTTTATAGTTTATGCTGCTTATAGTCAAAGGCATATATATGAAGAGGAATACATTTGAATGCATTTACATTAGAAGAAACACTTATAAAGTGTATATGTGCTGACCCACGGACGTCTCAGCATGGGCAACCAAATCAGCTCCTCCGTCGAATGTTCGGAGGAGAGAAATTAAAGCTGCGTCGAGTGTTCCAGCCGGACGACTAGCAGCTCTCAGAAAACAGGCTTTCATGTTCTCAGGCTGACAGGCTTTTTGATGTAAGTAGCAGAGTCTGAGATTAGGCTCGGAGGATATCAGGCTGGCCTTTAGAGAAAGGGTGAGGAGGGGAGACAGAGAGGAAAAGAAAGGTGTGAGTGTGTACCTGATGTTTATCTACATGTACGTTTAAAAAAATACTTTTTAAAGATGACACCCCAGTTAAGATCTCTAGCCAATATGTACAGATGGGTAGTTCATAAACACAAAATCAAAAAAAAGCTTCCCTGCCACAGATATTGAAAGGAACACGCTCTGAAAATCAAACACTCTTTGTGTTAAAAGTTAACGCTCGCATCAGTATTCTCGCCAGCTACTTTTTTTGGCTCTTCCCTCGATATAGAGAGATGCTCAGACCCTTCTCTAGAGAAGGGTCTGAGCATCTCAAAAGCTTCATTCTCAGAGAGAAAAGACTCAAACCATCCCCTCTCTCCTCACCACATATGCTGACGAAAATACCATATTGTTATTGACCTTTAAAAAGAGTTGACAAAACAAACAAATTTGACCAAAAAAATCTATTCTGTAGCTGTTGTGAGGCTTTTGAACATATTATGGTCTCCCTGGGCAGATGTTCGATCAAAGGCTGCTTCTGTTTTCAAGGTGAAGAACAAGCGTTAATTCAAACTTTTAAGCCAACATGGATGAGAAGTGCTCAGAAAAAAGTTAAATTTTAATATCTACAATTGACCACTCAGTAAGCTCCACCCCCCTTAGTTACTGTTGCTAGGCCTGTCAAGCCTGCAGGGACTATAGCAGTTTACAATGATAACGGTGCCAGATTTACCATCCGAAAGTCTCTGACATAACCGTTATCTGGGAAACAAATTGCTTATAATCCGTTATGTTAAACAATTAGTTACCATACCCCCTCCGATACCACATCTGTCTCGACACATGATTTGCATATACGAATTGAACAACTAAGTAGATGAAGTCTATGGTAACCTTCCAGCTCAAACATTCATTTTTCATTCATTTTGAAATATCACATTCCTAATCACAATATGAGCACTAATTTATCTTCCATCCATCAATTTAAATGGAATACATAATTCTCTATCCAAGTCAAAGCCATACGTGGAAGACTGCTAAAATCTTGAACTAGGGGTTGAATCAGACTTCCAATGAACATATTGTATCTTATTTGATTATGAAGCTCCACAATGAAATAATTGAATGAAAATGCCAATAGGAAGCCAAGTCTGAGGTTGGGCCGCAGCAGGCTTTGACCAATCAAGCCTAAAAGCATTACTACAACTATTTCTAAGTGATTTAGCTTTTTCTGTAGGTCAAGCATTTCTTTTTTTTTTCTTTCAGACTTTAAAGGTACTTGAGCACCGAAGCAGAAAAAAAAAACATGTCACAAAACTTTCAAATCAATCTTTAATGGCTTCTTTTGTTATTTTACATTCTCTTGCCCACACACAGCACCAATTTCAGGTTACTAGGATCCCATTACTACAGGATCAACAGGAATGCTTTTACATTGTCCAGCCTCTGCTTATGACCCATCAATCTTTCCCAGAGAGAATGAAGGAATAACACATCTTTCAAAGTTTGAATTTCCCTTGTCTTGGCATCTCTATTAGTGACAGGAACAGGACTGGGAGAGGAGCCGCTTGGCTGTCTGACTGGAGGACACCCATATGCTCCTGTCATGTTCTTTGCTAATTAGGATTAATGGCAGCCATGACACTGCCTCACTCCTTAGCCTCATGCAACCCCTCTTAGGATCCCACTTAACTTTCAGTCTCTCTTTACTCCCACAAAAAAAAAAAGCCTGTGTGGAGATTGAAGTCTTGTGGAGATTTCTTGACAGCTTTCTTTTAGACCGACCAACACTTTGTAGTTTCTCAGACCTTCAGACAGTGTTTGATGTTTCTTCAAGGTTTTCTGATGCCAATACAAGGGATTTATCGGACTAAACTTTTCATACATTTCTTCTCAAATCAACAGAAATTCAGGGCCTTAATGTCGGCTGACATTCAGTGTGTTGAGCGCAGTGTTTGTTGCAAACTTTGTTAGTATAGGGTCACGACTTTCTGGCTTCTCAATAATTAATGAGGTGGCATTACTGAGCTACGTTCTCTGAAGGACAAATTAGAAAGCACAGGTTGAACGAGTGAATACAAAAACACTAAAACGAGCAGATGTGATGAGGAAAACCAGAGGCATTAATTGTCGATTACTTCTCCACTAATCTAGATTGTTAAGACCCTCCGATTCCATTAGCTTTGCCCTTGAATTTAAAACAAAACACTAGTACCTGGAGCTTGTATGGGTGAGATATTCTCTCACACCAATTTGCAACAAGGCCTTTGTGTCCTTAGATCTACCTCATGAAAGGTGTGCGAAAGAGTAGCTTACCCTGTGAAATTAATTAAAGTAAACTCAAGGCTTTCAGAGTTTGAAATCCAACACCCTCTCAGCGCTACTTTACATGAAAGATATTCCTGTAATACCCTCTGCCAATTTCACTTCTAGGTGTTTTCTTTCTTTCTTTCAATTCATATTTATAAGGTTAAACCTGAATTAGTTTATTTTTTGCCACTTGTGAGCAGCAAAGCAAACTAAACCTGTCATTGACGGCACCATATTAAGTTGTTTTGGCTAACGTGTTATTAAAAAGTTACCTATTTACACATCCAGAAGGCACACAGCAATATAATTAATTTGGAGTTGTGTGAGTCTAATATTCACTCTCCTTTGATCTCTCTTTTGGTCTCCACCAACTCATTGGGAAAATATCTGTGTCTTTAGCTGCTAAATGCTCCACCAGCTAGTCGCTAACTTGGTGGTGAATGGTCAGTTTATCAGAGCTTAGTTGTTGAAAACAGCTGCCTGCGCCTGCTGGAGACAAATTGTTGAAAGACACGAGACGACAATAAAAGCAGTGAACTTGCGGGCTGTACAAACAAAACAATTAGCAAAAAGATATGAATGCTTTGTAGAGCTATGGGTAACAGCTCCAGAGTGATAATTCCCTTGGAGTTCATCACTATGAACGACCCCTTTCACATTACACATAGTCAGTTGATCCATTGTTAACATGAGAATATTGATTAGTGCAGCTTTAACAATGGGACATTCAAGTGAGTGTAGGTTAAAGTCCAGTTAGCTCACTCTGTTCAGTATAAAGAGTAAAGACACACATTCCTTAATAACAATTTAGATGAGTATACAAGTGCCTGAGCCTGTGCTGAGAGTGATGCTAGCTTGTTTGAATGGAAATTGATGTGAGCCAAAGGATGATCACCATGAAGTAGAAGAAACACTGTGATTTGGTTTGCAGGAACAAGAACAGATTCGATAGACAACCTGATTAATTGTTATAAATGCCCATGCAGGCAGCAACAGTCCAAGTTAGTTAATCTTGAGGCAGAGAGGGATGGAGAGTCGGCAATAAAATTATGCACACCGGTGGTTTCAGTTTGGAGGGAATGTTTCCTTTACATTTCCATTTTTATTGCTGTCCATTCCAGGTCATTTCATGCGCAAAGCAACATCAAGCCTAAACTAATTTGTTGGCAGCTGTTTCACATTCTAAACATTTTCATTAGCAGCCAAACCCATCCACATAATGAAATATTGTTCAAAGGAAAATCTATTTCCAAACTGTTTTATTTCATTTCACAACTTCAGATTCTGAATTTTCACCAGCTTTGCTGAAATATAAACCATATCACTCTGCATCTAAATATGACATCAGACTACTTTTGTTAATATTTTCAATTTCTTCAGAATCAGTGAAATGTAAAATGATTAAAGAAACCCAGGAAACTAAAAACTCCTTCACTGTCCATGGTAATGAAAACACAAGCAAGATGGGACCCCAAAAGTCATAACAAAACATATTAAGATGCAACATTTATCCCATCCTCTTTACTGGAAAGACATACCCCCTGCAGAAAGCCAAAGGCCCAAATGTGAACTGATGAATAACTATAAATATTCAAGTAATGAAACTGCTTTTTTTTTTTCTTTAAATGAGAAATGGGTGGCATGGCCTTGATGAGTCACTTCTTCTAAAAGACAAAGAGATAAGTCTTTCTGCTCACAGTTCAAACGCTGAAAGCTTGTGTCCTTCCCTCCGGCCGAGGTGAAGTGAGAAAACAGGATCGGAGGGGCGGGATGGGACGGTTGACTCTGGGAGGGTTCGTCCTGGTGTCGGATTGCACAGTAAATGTCCCGGAGGATAATCACGTTTGATCAGTGAATCCATTACGCGCTGCGGTCGCTGACACTGATGTGTCGCATGTTCGAGGGCGTGATAAGGAAGTTCTGTACTGTCAATGTGCATGATGAGGAAATGCAGTGTGTGTTTGTGGAGAGATTGTAAAAAGGTGAAAACACACACACATGCAGACACACACACGTTTTCACCTTATGCATGAAAACACATGACTTGGTGCGTTCAAGTACCTTTCTTCTTCAACACATGCACAGTCTTGCCCACTGATGGCCGTTCAGCTCATGTGCACCTTAAGCTAGGCTTACACTGTACATTGTTATTATTGTTGCATGTGTTGATTCACACTACACTTTTAACCCCCAATCATTTTTGTCCTTTGACACTTAAGAAAAAAAAGAAAAATATTGAGCCACAGATGGCAGTGAAGATACAGACAATAGCTATAGTTACATTTTAAAATCAGGCTTAAAGCCTGGTCAAACGTGAAAGTGGTATAGCGAAATTAATCTGTGCAGAAGCTTGTTGACATAGAACTTGCAGATGGTCAGTTAGCAAACTTGCTAGCTTAGCTTGGTCACTAACAGGATAAAAAGTTCACACAGTTTAGTTTAGTTTTCAGTTCATGTCTGCAAACTCTTTTGTGGAACGGGTTTTACTTAGAGAGAGGAGGGTTACTCTCCGGCTATCCATCCCCTCAAAGGTCAAACCTGTCTACACGGCTTTCTATTGGAGTGGATTTGAGGGTCAAATTTCACCAAAGTTGGGCTATTTACTTCTATTTACTTTGCCCCCATGGCAAAAGTATTCATTTCATTGGAATGAAATGAATTCACTGCAAAATATTACCATAAATAAATTAAATGCTGGTGTCACCAGTCCTGTAATCCATACAGTGTCTTCCCGGCTTTACGCATTAAAACGCATTCCTCTCTTTCACACACACACACACACACACACACACACACACACACACACACACTTATACCTTATGCATGAATACACATGATACTCCCCTCCCATTAACTGACAACTTTGACAGGAGATAATTTGCATAAACACAAACACAGAGACACACACATGCTCACACACTGACCGACAGCTGGCCATATATATATATATATATATATATATATATATATATATATATATATACATATATATATATATATATATATATATGTGTGTGTGTGTGTATATGTATATATATATATATATATATATGTGTGTGTGTGTGTGTGTGTGTGTATATGTGTATATATATATATATATATATATATATATATATATACACATACACACACAAAATCCTCACAAAAACTTACCGGAGAGGAGACCCTCGCCCCTCATCATGGCCTCTGTCACAAATGCTTCTTGTTGTCAGGCTCTGTGTGACTCCCCTGAGTCCGTTGCCAGGCAACCCAGGGTGCATTAACATGCACGGGAGAGAGGGAGCAGGGGATACCTCTTGCCTGTGGAGCAAAAGCAACCACGACAGCGTCAGTGTGAGGCGACGGGTTCCTTTACAGCATCCCTCTCTCTCTCTCTCCCTCTCTCGCTCTCTCCCCCTCTCTTTCTTGCAGCCGTCCAGCGTTCACGCTCTGCTCAGTTAGTTAGGGAGACACGCTCCGCCACTGGAGCGCAAGAAAAGGTATGTTAGGTTAGCCTACACATCATATAGAGCAAGCAGGGGAAGCCACTTCAGCAGGGGTGCCTTTTTTTCCTTTTTATTTCAGTGTGAAACATTTAAAGACATCAGCAAAACATGTTTTACATTGCTGAGCAGTATAAAAGTTTGGTAGAGGAGATGAGCCTTTAATAAGGGCTGATAGTCTTGGCAGGGGAGACAAGACTGAATTTTTTTGTAAGCTTTGCGGAATAAAGACAAAGGAGGATGGAAATATACACATGAAACAGCTTTGTTACCCTCCCACCCCCATCTGCCCGTCAACTGACTCCATTCTTCAACTTGACATCATCCTTCCACACAGACAAGAAGAAGAAGAAGAAGAGGAGGAGAGAGAAGCAGAGGTGGGGAGGCAAACAAAACAGACAGAGAAAGAGGAAGAAGAGCCGAGAGGAGGTGGGCAGCACAGTTTCAGCTCTCACAAGGCTGAGGAGGAGAAAGTGGAGGCTGCTCGAACTTGGCCACTAGTGAGATGAAATTCGGGGAGGAGACGCTGGAGCGCTGCAGGGTACGACATCCAACGAGAGCCCTAAAATTGGACTGCCTGGAAGACGCGCCATCCCTCTCTGGAGCCCGTGCCCCTCCACAGCCGAAGGATGAGAGGGGTCGACTTTCACCTTAGTTGCCAGGGATGTCTGTGCACTACGGAAAGGCGTCCCCCTCCAGCATGTCCAATGCTATGTTATTCCTGATGCTTTGCAAGGTAGGTCTTTAAAAGTACCACTGTCATTAAACTCATCATCATGTGTCAACAAATACTTAATGAATCTTTCACCATTGTTAAATGTCATGATAGTGTGCGTTGCTATGAATTTAACATGCATCATGATGTATTCTTTATAAATGTGGGATATTTACAGGCTCAGTTGTCTTTGTATGAATCATTGATTAAGGTAGCAGATATCCCTGAACGTTACCTTACAGTCAAACCATGCTCCTTTTTGTCTCTCCTGCTTTACTCTGAGAGATACTATTAGCTGTGGTGGTTATTTGTCCAGAACACACATCCACATGGCCCACTGGGAGTTGCTCCTCATGCATGTTGTTCACAGTGTTTAAATGCTTCTTATGTAACAGCATGACAATCTTAAATGAAAGGCTCTCTTTAGCTTCTTGTATATAGAACAATTTGTTTGTGGCTCAACCAGTCGTTTTTCTTAAGTGTAATGACGTTAAAATGAATTTGAAACAAAGCTTCTGTGAACCTTTTTTTGGAAAGACTTACTGCACTTTCCTCTTATGGAAATGATACACAGGATGCTTTTTTTGTAATAACATGCAACCCTTCTTCTCTGGCAAATTTAAATTCCATGTCCGTCAATTGAAGCTGTAACTTCCTGCATGTCTGAACTTTTCTGTCGGGTCTTTAGCATGATTTTTTTGGGATCAGTAAAAAAAATGTTCCATGATACAAAATAGATCTGTCACTTTCCTCTCACTCACAGAACAATGAGTACAGGTTATGGAAAATGGGTCAAACTCAGCATCTCATCTCATTTCACTAAAATCTGTGAAATCTCATGATTTTAAAAGTCTTCTTCTGTTCTTTTTTTAAATTTCTTTACATATATGCTGCTAGACTGTATGTTCCTGTATGTGATGCTCTGAATGTGTGTGTCAGCGTGTGTGTGATGGGCGTCAACCTGTGCATGTGTGTGTGTACATACACACTGGGGAGGGGTTGGGAGCTGCTTGCTTTAATTCTATTTTATAACAATGCCAAAAGCAACTCTGCCTGTCAGACTCTGTTAGCATCTGGAGTCTTTTGACATGCTCAGGATTATTCAAGTGGCAAAAGGTTTTACTCTCCACTGATCTGATCTGAGGATGTTAGCTCCTGTTAGGTGTAGCAGGAGTCTCCGGATTTGTTGTCCCAGGTATGGCATCGCCCCCCTTTTCTCCCTCCCTCCCTCTCTCTCTCTCTCTCTCTCTCTCTCTCTCTCTCTCTCTCTCTCTCTCGTTGTCTGCTCTTTTTTTTATTTATTATACAAATACGCTTCAGGCTGTTGCTGTACGAGTGAAGAGCCAGGTGTGAGCTCACCTTGTAAAAGAAAAGCTTTTCATTTTGAATGAGAAATTGTTGATCCAGAGATCATACATGCATTACATTTGAATCCTGAGTGGCCTTGACAGCGACAGACCTGCTCATGATTAATCATGAGGGAAAAGTTAAGACGTAAAAATGTTGGAATCGTTGGAAATAAGCTCTTGAGTGACAACAGGAATCAATACTGAGATAACTAAATCCTCCTCACCTCAGAATAGCACACAGTCAAATGACTAATCAATAAGAGGTGGACAAGTGGAGACTGTGTATCTTGACTGGATTAATAATCCTTCCATAAACCACGTTATGTCAGTATATTTCAGCTCTGATCCCTGCCACACGCTGTCCGGCCTGAGTGTTAAACAGACAGAGGGAGTCATTATGGGTGGGTAGTGATTATGGCACCTTGCAGGATGCCAGCAGTGGCTGCCACTTGAAACACAACACTCTCCGTTGAACACTGG
Source organism: Enoplosus armatus (assembly GCF_043641665.1). NCBI lineage: Eukaryota > Metazoa > Chordata > Actinopteri > Centrarchiformes > Enoplosidae > Enoplosus > Enoplosus armatus. Next base: position 13,552,350 of record NC_092194.1, read on the forward strand.
AGACGCTGGATGAGGAGGCGCTGGAAGGCATCCAGAAGGTTCGCTGTGTGACGCACAGTTGTACTCGGTGGTGAAGCTGTTTCCTCAGCACCCAGGTTTTTGGCGGAGCCTGGACCCTCCTTCACCACCACCATCATCCCTCCTCATCCCTCCTGGAGGAAGTATTCAGATCCTATACTTAAGTAAAAGTACCAATACATTCATGTAAATGCACTCCATTACAAGAAAAAGTCCTGCATTCAAAATCCTACTTAAGTAAAAGTATTATCAGTAAAATCTACTTAAAGTATCCAAGTACTTGTTCTGCAGTAAAACGTCCCCTGTGACAGATTTATTATTATTAAATTACATTATCAGATCATTAATACTGATGCATTGATGTGTGAGTAGCATTTTACTGGTCGAGGTGGTTACTGGTGGTTTTAACTACTATATAATCCAGTGGTTTCCCACTTTCACAGTCACAAGATAAATCTGAGGGGTCGTGAGATCATTAATGGGAGAGGAGAGAAGAAAAAATGAAGCTCTGCTACACAAATCTGTATTCGGATTCGAATTGGATTTTTCCTCTAGTCTCTGTTTCTTTGTGAAATATTTGATTGTTTGAACAGTTATTTAAATGAAACCATCTGAAGAGTTTAGAGGGTAAATCACTCTTTGGTGGAACTGCTGAAACATAACAAGGGACCTCAACTAGACACAGTTGTTTTTTTAAGAGGTCACAAGCCAAATACATTGGGAACCACTGGCTTCATTTTGAACAGTGCATTTTATAAGCTTATCATTGTTTTTTATGTAAAAACTTAATTTGAAAAATAACTACTAACTATAGCTGTCAGATGAATGAGTAACAAAAGAGTAAAAAGTACAATATTTCCCTCTGAATTGTAGTGCAGTAGAAGTATAAAGTAGCATACAATGGAAATACTCAATTAAAAGTACCTCGAAACAGTATTTGAGTAAATGTACTTAGTTACTTTCCACCACTGCTCCTCCTCGTCCACCTCCATCTTCCTCAACATCCTCGGGCACATTTTTTTCCCCCCATGTTTTTTTTTTGCTGAGCGCCTGTTTATATCAGCAGCAAGCAGGCATCTTCATGCATGAGGGCACATCCAGCGCGCCACACAAAGATCTCCATTCAGGTTGAGGGAAGCCCTGTTTATGGTGCTCCCCAGGAGAGGCAATCAAAGCCCATTGTTACAGATCAGAGGAGGAGGGCGCACTTCAACACAGAAACAGAGCCTGATGGGGTTTTTATGTACGTCAAGAACACAATGCATGTCGATGATTGGTCTCTGCCATCATTCAGAGTCACCGTGTGGGATGTTAAGTCTTTCAGAGAGGATAATCACTTTGATGCTGCTAACCTTATAAACAGGCCCGAACAAAAGGCCTTTGACTTTTACAGTACAAAAGGCCTTTTATATAAACCTATAGGTAATCCATAAACACAAAAGCCATTGCTTGATGGTGTTGCTTTTAGAAGTTTCTATGATTGACTCATAAAATCTTACATTTCTTCTGCAGCACTGGGTTGAAGTTATTAAAATAATTTTGTCTTATTGAGATCAACTGCGTCAGTTTCATCTCCTTCAGATTCTCCTTCTACACGAGACAACACTTAGACTTTGATGTAGTGTAACTGACTCCTGGCAGGTGATCAATTCTGCAAAGACCTTTTTTTCCTCTGCCAAACTCTCCGAGAACACAATCAGTAAGTCAAAGAAAAGGGAAGGGAAGTGCTGCACTGGTGACATAAAAATCTCCACTTTGGCAGAGCTCCTTCAAAAGGTTACATAAATTTCAATTATTTCAAAGGAATCCTGCAAAAGAGCTATAATCATGTGGGCTTTAATTACAGTACAGTACAGTTAATTACTGTAAACAACTGTGTGAAGTCAGATTCATCATCAGGAAAAAAAAATGTTTCAGAAGGCACATTTTTTACTTGAATCTGTGATCATGTGAGTTGACAACGTCACATTTTTTGGATACTCTTTTCGGATAGATGATTCCTTTTTAGGTGAATTCAGAGAGCACAGTGTAAACAGAAAGCAATACAGATGCCAAGGCAAATAAATGCTGAATATCATTTGACTTTGTCAGAATACATCTGAGTGAGTATTAAAAGACAGCTCAGGATTGTTTTTATTATTCAGTTCCTCTCTCATAAAGTACATCAGCCTTAAAGGCACGATGCGTACCCAGGTAGTACCTCAGGTAACGTCTTTTTGTAAACTCTTGCTGAAAGTCAGAAAAGTGTAGTTTGTCTCGCATCTAAGCTTTTTCACTAAGAGGAACAGTTCCCTGTTATTTTTAGTCTGCATTAGCTTACATGCTTTACTGTTGCTAGTCGGCGTATAAAACCCATTGACCCGCAAAAGGAGCGCCTTTCTCCTGAGGGGTGTTTGGATGCCAACTTGCAAAAGCTGCTGCGCCTGCGGGCTGAAAACATACAGCTAGTTTCTAATACTCCACCCCGGGCTACACAAATCAATACACACATTCACACTCACACTCCTGAAAGGTCCCACAGTTGAAGAAATACCACAGCTGAAAAGAGTCTGGCGCAGGAATTTCTGCTGTCTTTTTTCACTCACCGGCCTCAGAGAGCTGCCAAGGCTATTCCTCTGATGTCCAGCGTGTCAATCAAGTCAAGAGTTGGTCTGTTTTTAGAAGTTCACTGTTATCATTCATTCTGTTAAAACCAGAAGTTCCCTTCATGCTTGAAAACAAGTGTTACCTCAATAAGAATAAGCCGAAATGAACAAAACAGCCATGTTTGCATGACAGTTGATGTAAAGTAAAAATCCAGCGTGTACAGCTTACAGCAGGCTTTATAACATATTCATAATACCTGAAAAATAGATGAAGTATGGTATGTTAGTGCTGTAAGTGTTAAACATGGGTTATCTGTGTCACAGGTCACCCTAAGTTTTTTTTAAATAAATGTCAATGTGGCAATAACCATTTACCATAACCAAGAGAAAATAAAATATTCCTATTGTTATAGCAAAAGTTGTGGGAATTATACGACCTGTTTGAGTTATCCAGCCTCTCAAGTGCTTTTCATAGTTTAGTCTCCCATTTTTGTAAAAAAAATTAACAAAAAAAGCCTTCAGAATCCAGACGTACCACACCAAAAAATAAGTTGTGGGAAAAATAGATCATCCCGTCATGAATAGTACAAGCCATGACTTTGGTTTGGATTGTGAAATGGCCAAAGTTCCTGCATAATCAATTAATCAATTAACAATAAACTGAGTGCACTGCACGAAAACTGGATTAAAGGAAAGATAATTAAAGTGTTGAATCTGTTTAACCCTGTGAAAGCAACTTGATTTAAACCATCCAGTAGTTTGATTCTTCATTTCACATTAATGAGACAGTTTAAGCCGCTCCAGACTCTCGTGCGTTCACTGACTTCCTTTTTTCTCCACATTTAAACTCAAGAGATGACTATATTTTATTGAAGGAACGGAGGAAAGTAATTTACTTTTGATGGAAAATCTTTTCCATATCTTTGAATAAAATATAGCTTTATGGAGGCTTATAGGTAACCTGGTGCAACATGCAGAAAACAGCAATACATTAGACCCCATACATTTACAGTTTGATGTCTTCTAATGTGTTTGTGTGTGTGTGTGTGTGTGTGCGTGTGTGTTGCCGTGGTTATCCTCTGCCCAAAAGGTCAACTCACATGGTTTCGTGTTTATCAGCCAGACAAATACTAAACAAGTAGCAGAATTCCACATATAAATCAAGATATTTGGCAAAATAGGACATGGAATTACAACATATTAACTTTCGAAGCATTTTTCACTCACAAACAGTAAAAGCTTCCTCTGAACTTGGCAAAAAGCAACAAGCATCACACACCCCTGCTGTTGTTGGTTTCACCCCAAGCACTGACTCTTAAATCTGTTAATCTGTTCCCTGGAACAGATTAACAGATTTAAGAACAGTTTTGTATTTATGGTTAAAACAGTCCCTGAAACAGCTCAGTTCTGATAATTTAATGTAATCTTAATGTAATCCATTTAACGTTCACAGTATTTTCTTAAAACACATATTAGCATGGTGATGAAAGAAGAAAAAATACGACGTTAATTACTATTGAATTATTTTATGGCCTCACCAACAGAAAACATTTTAATTTTGTTTTATTGCCATAATCGTGGTCCACCATACACTGTGCAAAGACCATCTTCAAAGGAAACATTAACCAGTTGCAGTAACCAACACATGTGTTTTTCCTTTTCTCTCTCTTATCTGCTCGCTCCAGATTGGTCTGAGACGAAAACTGCAGACTTTTCCAGGGAAAATGGTAAACACTCTCCACAGTGATGAGGAAAAGGGAATCCAAGACAAGGAAAGTAAGGAGGAGAGCATCTTGGCCATGTTGGGCATCATTGGGACCATTCTCAACTTGGTAGTCATCATCTTTGTCTACATCTACACCACCTTGTAGGTCTCGAACTCGTATTGTACTTCATCAGTGGGCAGATCAGAGCTCATCTGTGCCGTCGCAGCTACAGTATGTTGACTGATTTGGAGACGAAGATGGGAGGAGCGAGGAAGAGGCCCAGCTTCCCCAGCGGCGAACTGGATCTAAGACTATGTGATCGCCATATGGCATCCATCCTGCATCATTTCAAACAACTAAGACTATGGGAAACTGGCTTGTTCCTGTCCCCCTTACAGGTAGAATTATCAAGAATACCTGGTCACTTCTGACTTGTACATAAATGCATGAAGCTGAAGGAGAGACGCTCAAAAGCAGGCAGCTTTTACCAACACAGGGACATGAAAGACTGCAGAGAGAGCATGGACGCTTTTGGAAAATATTTTTCAGATGTTCTTATTAACTGAAATACAGGAATGATCTGATTTGCTGACATGGGATAAAAGATGAAGATGTACAGAGAAGGTAAACACAGGTATCCGCATTGATGTTTATTATTTTTTCTCAAAGATTCTCTCAGTAAAACACACACATACAACCATTTATATAAGATTTAAACAGACATATTAAAGAATTTATACTGTATTTCTCACTGTTTTCTGTATAAATTGACTTCGGATGGTGTTTTATTTCCTTTGAGACTAAATCAACTGACAGTGTTTTACATTCACACAATTATAAGTTATATAATGTGCATTTACTGAAACAAAATTGTGTCTTTAAATGGCATTAAGTCAGTTTGAAGTGCTGAAATGCTATCTATAAATGGGTGCACTTGACACTGTACTTGACATAAAATGGTGGAAGATCAGACAGATTAGAACAAAATGGCTTGATTATCATTTATTCAAGATTTTAATGCATCACTTCAGGCTCATCAGCACTGAAATAAGATGATAAAATATGATTACACCGCAACCTGTCCACCCATAAGTGTACATAGAATAACTGAGCTCGAGAGCCTGCATTTTTCAGCATCGATCTCAGTTTATACATATTTGATTCAAAGCTTAGACTTGTGCATAATGACTGTATGCCTTAAAACATGGGGAAATGGCTATTTCCATGATGTATAAAATTATCAGGTTATCACTTATTGTATATACATATAATTCAATGCCAATGTCATATTGTTTTTATTGATGAAAGGTCATTTATTGGGTCATTTTATAAAGAGTACCCTGCTTTTGTCTTAAACAACATGCAAAACTTTCGAGTTCTTAAATAGTGACTCTGTGAAATGTGGAATTTGAGTTATTTCCAGACCTGGGCCAACTTTGTCTTCATTTCGATCCTTTCCTGTAGCGTAAGACGGGTGTGGGTTTTCCCACACTGGACAATACTGTGAATGTTCAACAGGAACTTTTAGAGTAACTTTTGGCATTTTTGTCTTTGATTGACTAGACTGAACGTCTTACTCTTCATCTCTCTGGGAGATGAAAGAGGATCAAACAGGCAAACTTGTATCTGACCCAGGACTGGAAACAAGGCAACATTTTTGTACTTGAGGGTAAAACATGAGCAGAAAGTGTGTCAAAAATAATTTCTGTATTTATAGGTTGATCAGAATCTGGGACAGTACGTTTCAGCTTGTACAAATCGAATCAGGTCGGGTCATGTGACAGTTTGAGCTGAGATGAACTTTCTGTTTTTCATTAATTTGTGTACAAGAGGCCTGCAAAATGAGCATTATAGAATAGTTCAACATTTTGGGAAATGCTCTGGGAGTCTCTGCTGGCTGCCTAGCAACCTAATAGTGACAACAAGACTCCCAGAGGTCATTGCCGTCATTTGTAAAACCATAATTTATTGATTTTAAACTTTAGTTTTTGTACAAATTAAACTTCTGTTTACATCTCAGTAATTAATAACTATAACGCTTTAAATAGTTAGCTTTAGAAGCGCTGGTAGGTGCATTTGGTACCTTTGGACAGACTCAGGATAGTTATTTCCCCCTATTTCTAGTCTTTATGCTAAGTTATTCGTCTCCTGGCTGTAGCTTCATATTTAAACAGACAGATATGAGATTCATATTGATGTTCTCATCTAACTATCAGTAAGAAAGTGAATAAGCGCATTTCCCAAAATGTCAAACTATTCCTTTAAAAAAAAGAAACTATAAGAAATGAGAAAAGGCCTATAAATAATACGAATGTAAGGCTATAGACAACAGGCTACATTATGTTTGTGTTCGTCAGTCAACAACCTCATGATTTCAGAAAGTGCCTGAGATCAAAGTGTCTCAACCTCACCAGTCGAGAGGTGAAGGAAAGGGAAACACAAACCAGTGAGAGTATCTTTATAAAGGCCACCTGTCACAAAGCCAAGAGAGTGGAACAAGTCCTGATCCACAAGTCAGCCATTTTATTTTTGTCTTGGGTGAGATTCTCCCACTTGTTTCAGAGAATAAGGAAAATGAAAGCCTAGTAAGCACACGGACAGGTCTTCCGAATGTATTCATATTTGATGTAAAAGCTGGTTCTTCCTTCTATCCTTATTGTTTACTTATCTTTCCTAAAGCTATGTAATCTGAACATATTCTTATGTTTTATTTATGTGTATGCCAAATCTATTTAAAGTCATTGAATTGTCTCTTGTGGGTGACAAAATGGAAGGGTTAAACGTTTTTCAGCCTGCAGTTTGGTTAAAAAACCATTAAATAAATACATCTTGAAACTGATATCATTGGGATGTGCTGTCTTGGCGTAAAGGAATGGAGATCAATGGTAACAAATTCAGTTTCATGCAAAAGATCAGCATCAGCTACATTCATTAAATACAATATACATCAATTTTGACTCCTTCAGCATCATGAATTCTGAGATAAAAAAAAAAAACCATTGGCACTCAATAGCACTGAAATCTATTTTCTCCTGCGTCTGACAGCTGTGTGAGATTACAACAGAGCCTTGAAGAGGAAGATGGAGGAAGAAACCAAACCTTAAAAGAGTCTACAGCGTTACATCCTGCGCGACATATTTCTCCTTCTGGCTGCAAATCAAGCTGAAGGATGGAGAAGAACGGTCGGAGCACAAAGCTAGCAGGACAAAGACACAGACACTAAATCGCCCTAAACAAATTTATTTTTATTCTATCCTCCTTTGGGTTTGTATCTTTTAGGTCATATATGTGTCAGAATAATTTCCCACTCCATTAAGAGTGCCCTGTGACTGGTAACATACTGGAATAATCCTGTTGGAGGAGAAAAAAAACAGCTTGATGCCACTTTTTCTTTAAATATAATAGATTAGGCAATGAACCAAGAAAACAGTGTTGTTTGAGGAACCCCAGCTGCTTAAATTCACACATGCCTCGAAGCCAGCTTTGAGCTATTGTTTCACCTGGATCCAGGAGCCAGCCAGCACATCTTGCGAAATCATTCCCCCTCTTTTGAAGCTGAAAGATGCTTGGTGAACAATGCGCAGGAGATTGTGGTGCATCTCAGATGGATGATTCAACCGAGCAGATTGTCCACGCAGACGCTCCATCTCTATCTAGCTGAGCTGACATCATTTCGATGGTTTCACAGAAAAGCTGTAAGGGCGATTAATCCATCTACCACACAAGCTCCACCAAATCAACAAGACATACTCATGGCTGGCATCGTGAGGCTGCTTCTGTTGTTATTCAAGAAACAATTCAACCTGTGGCAGCAGCGCACATTAAAATTTAATGCCACGTTGCAAAGCATAGTTTCCAGGGTAGGACACAAACTCACTGTTTTTTCTCCCCCCAATAATCATATCAACAGAGTACAGATGATTTCATTACAAAACACCTCCCTTCACGCATGATCACACCCAGTGTGAAAATAATTCAACTCGACTGGGAAAAGGGTCAAATGTGTAATCTGTTTTTGGCAATAACAAGTTTTGCTGTAATTAAATCAGAACAGTGTGTTGAGAGTAAGAATCTAAACAAGAATTTGATAGCGTTTGTATTCTTTTTAAAACACTACCTACAGATAATTTATCGCTAAAAAACCCCAAACATAAACATTGATCAGATGAAAAAATTTAATGTGCTTTCATGGCTGCAGCTTTGCACTATATAAGTTATAAAGCAGCGAGAAGAGAGCTGATCCAGGATCATTTTATCTGATGTTCACCTCTGCAGTGCCTCTGAGACCTCTCAGCTGCATCAAGACCTCACTCTCTCACTTTTTTTTTTCCAATATCACTTGTACAAATAATAAACAGCACCAAAAAGTAAAACCATGACAGTGTGACATAATCTGTTGGGTAGCGAGGTACTAAATATCATTTTATCCCTTTTGTTGTTTTAACCTTTTTTCATCTACATACATTTCATATGTAAGTGGATTTTTTTTTTCTTCGAAATTACAAAATGAATAGTTCAACATTTTGGAAAATATGCTTATTCACTTTTTTGCCAAGACAAGGCTATCAATGCTAGCTGCTAGCTTCATGTTTACCGTACAGACATGAAAGTGAAAAGAAATGAGTAAGAGTATTTCCAGAAATGGCTAACTATTTAGACATTTTAAGGGACCCCAACTAGTTAAAGCATTACAACTAATTTCAGGTTGTGGGTAGAAGTAAAAGCACGGGGGACAGCTTACTTCCTGTATCATCACGGATATCACCTCACTCTCTTATCACCTGCAGCATATCACTCTGCCAGGGTAAACAGCAACAACTACAGGTAATGTGCAAAGTATTACACAAAGCTAAGGACCTTTTAAAATATAAATTTTGCATTATGAAATATGTTGTTACCATCAAAATACACATCTGTAAAATAAGTTCTCTAACCAAAGCAGTATACCTTGAAATCCTGGGCCACTTGTTTTCTTTTCCTACACACACATATAGGTCCAACAGCTGGATGCACACAATTGCACAAGTTGTCAAATGGAATTCTGGGAAATGTAGGAAAACCACTAACTGAAGCTGAAGCAGGTTAAATGGGAGAGAGGAGACAGATACAGCACTTAATCATCAAATAGCTCCTGGGATATAATGAACCCTGCAGAGATAAAAAGTGTATGTGAGCGGGGCATCAAGGGGTGAAATCTCAGGTGAGGATGACATAGCTTGACAGGCCACATCTTGGTTTATCCTGACAGTTCCTCCTCCTGACACACTCAAATAGAAATTGAGAAAAGAGACAAGATTAGACCTTTCAAATAACCTTCTGTGCTCTCAGTCAAAAGCTTGAAGACAATCAGAAAACACGTTTTCTAACCAGGTCAGAGTTCACTCCAGAGTCTCGATGTCGTGACATCCTTGAATCCAAAGTCCTCCCTCAATTAGAGATCTGAGAGGATTTCCCCAACAGATGTGTCCTATATAGATTTCCTGTCACAAAGGGTGCACATATCCAGCTGCCTTTCTTCACATTTATTCATGCAGAGAAATAAATCCTGTGATCAAAATCGGGAAACGGGCTTGAAAGCTGTGACAAATCCTGATATAAATGTAAAACTTGAGAGAGGAAAGTGTGAAACTGTCAGGTTCAGCTCGACTGTTAGAGATTACAAATGTTTTTTTTTGTTGCATAGGAAATGTTTTCGGTCTGTGTTATGCTGGAGATCAACCCTTCGGCCAAGATGGCCGCTTAAGACAACACAAAATGTTCGGGATCCACAGAGGGGATCTTATTGTACTGGCGAGGTGAAGAGGATTAGCAAGGTACAGGAGGTGCAGTGGTGATACTTCTCAAAGGATTTGAGCAGGGTGGTATGGTTCCCCCCTTTCTTAAAGTCGAACTGAAATAAAATTAATTACCGCAATGAAATCAGTGCCAGTTATCCACTGGGCATGAATTTTTAATATTGACTGATGGTGTTGTTTGCTGTAACGTTATCTGTGTGGACGGACACTAGAAATAGTTCATAATGCCACTTCAGTTGCAACAGCCAAACAAGCAGTTAACCGGCATTGTTAGCTTAGTGCTCTCTGTGATTTGAGCACTCCGTATCATAAACCTACATGTTAGTTGGCAAGCTAGGCTAGCCTCCTCTTACCAAGTGGTGGGTAGTTAGAAGGGGTGGGAATCACCAGGGGCCCCACGATACGATATAATCACAATACTCAAGTCACGATACAATGATATTGTGATTTTAAACATTTTGCGATATGCTGCAATTTATTACCTTTTTCATGCAAATTATATCCCCAAAGGAAAACTTTGTCAACATCAGTTTTATCTAATAAGATAATATGTCATATATCATTTTTATTGCAGCAAAATGGGATTCTCAAGCAGACAGACTGACCAACACTTTCATAAATGTTGCATGCAGCTGAACTGTCTACATAGTCCAACTTAACTGTTACTGTACTATTACAGGTATTTCGAACAATGCAACTTGTACAAAAAAGTTATGCAGCCCCTTCAGCAACCTTGTATTTGCAATATTAATCATTTATAAGATCGATATTTGGCGTCCATGTATTGATAAAATATTGCCACGCAAAATATCACGACACTATGCTGTATTTACCCCCCCCCACTACTAGTTATTTGTAGTGTCTAACTATGTAGTTGGTTCTCTTGTTTTCTAAGCTAAGCGAATGCATGACTGGTCATAACACGTCAGACGGTCTGTCTTCAGTCTGTTGCTGATTCCTGCTGTTACATTCAGTTCAGAACACAACTCGGAGCTAAAAGCTCAGCAGCCACTGAAGATTCAGTATTAAAGATTTGTTCGTACATTCAATGAACACATCTAGATGGGTCCTCCCAAATGGTCAGTGTTGTGAAGGGACATGTGCCTTAAATTGCTAACGATAACCAGCACTATGTGGGCTTGTTGAAAAGGGAAAATAACATCTATGACATGTTCCACTAAGTAGCATATCTCCTAGAAGTCAACTGCTGCTGTAGGAAACACCCATCCAGAGGTGTTAGAAGTATCATTATAGTTTATATTTCCTTACACAAAAAGTGAGGAGAATATTCATTTCAGCACAACTTTGATGTGAATAATTTACCTGTCTCCCATCTTTGCACAATTTGAAAAACTAGAAGCTGAAACCTGACCAGCAGAGAATAATGAGAAAGAAAAGTCATTAGTTTCCCCCTCACTATGTGAGAACCAAACTTATTCTCGTATCATTATGCTTGTATTAAGATCATAAAACACATGCAAGCAACACACCCACATATCCATCTCCTCTTCACCTAATACACACACTTGAACACACACTCTCACTGCTTTATTAGCAGCAGACAAGACGAGGAAGAGAAAGTCATTAGAAGGAGAAGATGCTTCAAAGCAGTTTGTCTTGCATTTAGGACACAAGCCAAGGATGCTCACTTGACAGAGCAAACATGCTTTGTAGTCATCTTTACCTTAGAAAGTGGGTCATCATTATCAACACAGTGAGCGGAATATAAAACTTTACGAGCCTCTATTTGGTATTTTATTTTGGTAAGACACTAAACTGTATTTCTCATTTACAAGTATTTAAAAATGTAGTTTTTCCAGCCATAGATTATGAAAATATAATGTTGTGAAACCATTATGACATGAAATTAGCAAACAGTAATCACTAAATCAAGCATTTTCTCCTTACAAGGAGGTTAAACATCTGTGCTCAGGGTAAACTGACCTTGGCTTTAACATATTCTGCTCCATTCAGGTGTTGAAATCCCCCTAAGAAAACTGTTTACATTAATTTCAGCGCAGCCCTTTGACCACAAGTGATATGCTGACTATGATTAATTATGTTAATATTTACTTAGGGTCTTGGTGTTACAGAGCGGCATGATTAAGCAGCTCTCTTGTCAACCGTCAGCCGAAGTTTTGCTTTTTAAATCCAGGCTGATCTCCCTAAGCATTGTGTTAGCCGACTGGAAAGTCTTACAGTAAGTTGGAAGATTTTCACTTGTGGTTTGGAGATCACGCTGCGTTCTCAGCTTACTGTGCTGCAAGTTTTAGGGTTTATATTGACAGAATATAACAATCTATGTCATTATTTATGAGCTAACAATGAATCACAACTAATAAAATATGTCAAATCTGAGTCGTGTCATTGAATGATTTTACTATACACGACAAACTTTGGGGTAAAGATAAAGAAATGGATGTCTGCATGGGAAAGGACAGATCACAGCAAGTAGTTTTTTTAATGGGCAGAGGAGAAGTGGGGGGTGGGGTGGGGGGAGCAGCTGTGATGTCTCAAGCTGAGACTGGACGACTCAGCCCTCAGTATCTGTCACTGTTGTCTAAACAAAGACTGCTGAGCTGATCGATAGAGTGCAGAGCATTGGGCTTCTGGAAAACTAGACTATTATGGTGAAATGTCTCTTTATGAGCACTGTGTGTATGAGAGACTACGGACTCAAATTAAACTTCCTTTTCTTTTTTCTTTTTTTTTGCATTGAAACTCCAGCATTAAACTGCAAAGACTGCTGGTTAGAAAGTACAAGATAGATTTGATCTGGTGTGAAATCAATGCTCGCTAACTACTTAGACTGTAGTGGATAAGCTCAGCAGAATGGGTTTTGCTCTTACTGTACTTCTCACTTTGAGTCTGATTTGTACCCAGAGGAGGGGAATGGATGACTCCCTGGCCAAATGATTAAGGCGGGTAGACGGGAGGTTTAAGCAGAAAAAAAAGCCAGCGACCAGACACAGTCGTATTCAAGGGCTGAAACACCCCAGTGCACTTCAATCAGTCCAGTTGTTGAGGTGGCACACACTCGCCGCACAGTTGCTGAATGTACATTCCCTCATTCCTGCTGTTTGAGGAATCTTATGTTTGTATGATTTCTGCACTGATGCGATGTCTTCACATGAAAATAGAGGACAACATATGTGCTCACTTACAATAAGAGTAGTGGTAGACGTATTTAGCGTATGATTTTGCTCTTCAAAACAACACATAACTGCATTATAAATAGACAACTACAATACTATTATATTTTCACTACATAATAATTTGGTCCCACTTTATAAAGGCACCCTTTATAAAGGTATAAGTTGTATGGACTAATAGATCATTTACTATTGCTTTATAGATCAGTTATAAGCCATAAATGACAACTTTACAGTTGCCAGATTGTGAAAAATCAAGCTGGAGGAGGATAATGTGAGATATTTTCACAACCTGACACACCTTGAGTTGTTCTTAGTGACAGCTAATAACAGTTATAATGCATTAGTAAATAATGTATTAACAATAGAATTATATAGCATTAGTAAATGATTTATTAACAATAGCCTTTAGTTAAAAGTTAAACCTTCAAAAAGGATGCTTTATTTATGTGTTACAATCTGAAAATCTCGAAGCCTTCAGCTGTTCATCCGGTCGATTTTGAGAAGGTTTTATAAAGTCGAGAGACCTAGGGATTTTTCTCAACTCACACTGGTTTATGCAGTATAATGCTTTCATGAAAGTGAAAACTGAATAATAAGTTGAATTTGAATGACAACGCAGGGGTAAATTGCCTCGAAAAATGGCAGAAATCGATACTATAGTGCAGATAAAAATGACACAGGCTGATAAATAAGCCTTACTTGAAGAACTAGTAACACTCCTCCCACAGAAGGATGAATTACATAAGAAAGTAAAACATGTTTCGGCTTGTAAACGCGGTAAAATTAGCGCAATGAGCATAAGCGGTGAATACGTCACAACTAAAATCATATGATCTGTCCTGAAGTTTCTGCACAGGCTTTTTTTAATGGCAGCAAGAGGGATAACAAGGCCAATATCCTCCCCACAGAAAGCCTCAGCACTTCATGCTCACAAGTCAACTTTGTCCTTTCATCAGCTCAAGTTCTGTATGTTTCAGGTCACCAAAGTTGCAAATAATTTCCATGTAATCTGACTGTGAATAAACTGTGAAGCTAATTTTACTTTATAAGTGCTTGCAATGAAGGAGTCCTCTCATCAGGTGTTTGTGCAGCAGCAGTCGTCCACTCCAGCTTTGGCACACAGTCATATTTTAATGGGGTCACAATCATCACATTTGCTGTCTGCTCGTTGGACTAGAGAGCACTTTTTTTCTCTGTCGGGCTGAAAACAAAGAGCCACCATTGCTTTGTTCAACATTAAACGGTGCTGTAAGGACAGGCGTAGTATACAGAGGCGGACAAAACAAGCATGCAGATGACTGCCAAGGAACAGAGGGGATGTCTTCATTTGAGCCGCCAGAGTAATTTCACAGCTCCAGAGACAAGTCTGTTTTAAGGAGGAGAGGAGACGGACGGAGAGAAGACACACACTGCCCTCTGCTGATGGAGACTGAGAGGGTGAAGCCAAATCAGTATTTCAGGATATTCTGCACATATACAGTACAAGATGCACATTATAGCATCAATATAGCTTATTCTCAACTGAAATCAATTACTGTATTGTTTTTATTTTAGTTTGCATTAGACTGTGAAGTGCTAGTGTTTCTGATATATTGTCCACCCCTCGTCACATGGCATAAGGTATGAGGTCCTCCCAACATTTCACTGTGTTCTGCTCAAATTTGCGACCCCACCAAAATCAGTCAGTTGCTGACATCTAGCTGACACAGAAGGAAACAACAAAGAGCTTCCAGACAAAAACGTTTTTCCATCGAGGACTCAAACAGCCAGAAGGGACAATATGGCAAGACACCAGTAATGTACAGTAAAATGATATTTATTTGCATGAAATTTTGTTGACTTACTTCACTGATTATATTCTGTTCAGAGCTTTTAAAATGTGACTTGCTGATCTGTATTCAGTCGATTGCAAATGGTGTTCACTCTACTTGGAGCCAAGAGTCCATTCATATTCAACAGCACGAGTGTTTTGATTTAAACAGGTACTCAGAGCAAAAATCTCATCTCTGACTCTCAGTAATATTAAAGTTCAGGCATTTGAAAAATGACACAAACACACAACAATGACAGCGTGAGTGTTTCTCTTCACTGGGGTGTGGGATCATGCTGAAGGAAAACACATTAAACTGTGATTTTACTGAGGTTAAGACTCTACACAGCATTGTTTAACGCTAAACCATAATACCAAGGAGAGTGTAGTTGTCCATCTTTGCAGGTGATCATGTCAAGACACCAGCTTACTCAGCCGCCCCCCTGCTGAAACAAGAGAATAATGCAATGAGTGTGAAAACAGGGTCTGCACTGCAAGAGCTGATGATTTGTTCCATTGATTTAGTGAGTTAATTGAAGAACCAACCACAGTGTTGTGAAATAAAACATGTCACAAAATGAAGGGATGTTAGACGTGTAGCATTTAAGTAAAAGCACCCACATGTCAAAACATTTAACAGTTAATACTCCTTAATGCTTTACACGGTACAAATGAAAGTAAAGACATCAAACATTCATGAGCTCCAGCATTGTAGAGATTTACATGTTAATACAGACAGTAAATATGTCATCAATACAGACAGCGTAACACTTTCTTAATGAGTCTACAAACGCACATGACCTTGTAGTCATCCCGCGGTCTCAGGTAAAATACATAAAATACGCCCTTTGGAGTCAGTCATTTTCAAGCGTCTGTTCATTTGACTCTACTGACAAAATCAGAGGAGACAATTTTTCCATTAGCTTGGGCTGAGAATGTGTCACCTTCTGGGGATGAACGCCTAATGTATCACATCTTATTGTACGCATGAATAATTCATAATCATTAATTACACCCGTTGCACGACCTTATCCAACCCTCGAAAAGAAACCACATTATCATACATTTAATCTTGGAATAATACAGCTTTTAGGAAAATCCCTGGATACTATAAAGAAGTGATATTTTGTGACATCATTAGGTTGGTGCCATGTTTATGTGGTGGTTGTTTTTTTTTTGAGTTTCTCTATGAAGTATTTGTTTAGCCTCCTTGGTTACAATTGGTCTAACTAACTATGCAGTTCTTCTTCTGTTTAATCCAAACAAAACTCTGTTGCTCTGAAGCACAGGATTTCTCCCAGGAAAGACCTACTGGACTCCAGATGATTGAAGGTGCAAAAATATGTAAACCTTCTAATGAAGTTGATTAAAATTAAATTATAGTTTTTTGTACTTTTCAACTAAAAACACCCTGATTTTTTCCAAAAAGGGAATACAGCAGATCAGTTTAAATTGATTCCTTGATTCACTTTCACCTTCATTTCATCTTCCCAAGCATCAAACTTTTATTGTGTTTCCTGTTGCCAGAGGGCACCATAAAGCTCAGTTTACAGCAATGAGTGCTCTTGTGTTGAGGACAGCTCAAAATATAGTTTCACTAAAATAAAGTTGAGAGATAAACCAGAGTCCTACAAAGTAATTAAAAAGCCAGTAAACTAAATAATTGCTCAAATTCTGGATTAACAAAAATAATGAGCCATAAAACTAAATCATAAATAGAATAAATCAGTAGTAAAAAATACTACAGATCACTACTTTAAATTGGATAACCCATAGATATTGTATAGTTTTTATATAGTTTTTATATTATATAGTGCACAATGATAAAGTGGTAATGTGTTACACTTACTGATACAATCTGTCCATCTAACCAGCTAAATAAAGCGAACATATTTGAAATGATTGCATGATTTCTGAGCTCAGTTATTTGACCGAGTGACTTTGGTCTCCATGTTTATCCCTCAATGTTGTGTCTCTCACTGCATGTCTTCCTTGCTTTAGGGAATGGCAGGGGAGGAATGGTTGTTATATTTGTGTGTGTGTGTGTGTGTGTGTGTGTGTGTGTGTGTGGACAGACAGGGTTGATGACCTTTTCAGAGAGCTATCATTTAATAAACACTGACAGCCTTTTAGAGACCACTTACCATTCATCTGGTCTACAGGATTAGGCCCTCCAGAGAAACTCCACAGTGATCGAATCATTGTCCCCAGACGTCATAGTGACAGCAAGAAAACACAAAATCAATATTTCAGTGGTGAGGATTCATATTTTAGGAATTTTGGCAGCGACATCCAACAGTCCTCTATTCATCAATCCATTTTCTTTACCTGGTTAACTCTGCAGGGTTGTAGAGGGCTGGACTCTATAATGCCTTTGGCAAGGAGGTGGGGTACATTTGGGACAGGAGACCAGTCTCAGGCAAAAAATGTTGCACGTTAAAGGTGTACTTCAATGATTTTACACATCAATATCAGTTTACTCGTCACACTGAGTACTACTCAACCTGTGTTTTTCAACAGTTTTATAATGTCTATGGCTCTGGAGGAGAAAATAACCCTGGTGATGTCATCAGGGTTTCCATGGCTTGGGATTTTAGAAACATTTTTAATGGGAAGCCTGTGTTACAAACTGGGGACGTAAAGTACAAATAACTTTGATATATCTGTTACTCCCTGTGATTAACAACTCATTATTTAAAGGAATAGTTCAACAATTTGGAAAATATGCTTCTTTGCTAACTCCCTGAGAATTAGATGAGAGGACTGATATCACACACTGGAGCCAGGAGGCAATTAGCTTAGCTAAGCTTAGCTTAGCATGAAGACTGTAAATCTGCCTACCTGCACCTCTAAATCTCACTGATCACCACAATGTATCTTAATTAATCCGTATACAAATATCTTGTGGTTTTAAGGGGAATCACACACTGTAGCTATTTCATGGCGAACAACAGCTGGGTGCAGTGACTTCCTGGAGTCTTGTTTTCCTGGAGGTTGCCAAGCAACCAGCAGGCAAGCTACGGAGATGGATAAACCGCTGGTCGTCATGAAATATTTACACCACGTAACTTCTCATCTTTCTCGACCGTCTTATCTAACTCTCGGTAAGAAAGACACAAATGTAATATACAAACTCAACACAGAAAAGTTTGAACCAACGACCGTCTTGCTGTGAGGCAACAGTGTTGCTAACAAATGAACAACAAGTCCTCTAGCAGACTTCCAGCGTAAGGAAAAAGAACAAGAAACTGAGATTCATTAAAAAAAAAAAAAAAAATTGTTCAAGGTTATGTTTTCACTTCATCTTCCGAAAATAGTCAAAGTACATTTCACTAGTGCAACAAGACAAGACAAATTTTACATGACTAACCCACTACCACTCAACACACACACACACACATACACGCCAGTGAGACAGGTTCACCTTGAGTGCTTGGCCACAGTCATCCGGTGACACGTTTCATGCACCGCTGCAGCAAACACGAGAAGTGCATACCGGAAACAGGCCGACAAGAATAAAAGCAAGAACACCAGCATGGGGCACGCAACCGCTCCTTTCGTCTGAGACAGACTCTCACCCACCCGCCTACATGTTTGTTATATTAAATATGAATCAATTACACAGCCTTACACAAGCCACACTGCTTCTCAATCTCGCATTTGAAGTGGAAACGAAAAATTCTCTCCTTTCCCATGTTTCCTCCTGCTTGAGAGGAAAAACTTCAATAACATCTCATGGTGGAATCACTTCTCCCCCCACTACCGACTTTTGCAGTACGTTGATAGCGAGATGAGGGATAAATTGATGAAGTTACACTTGGATGAATAAATTAGTGTACCAGAATACATTTACATCTAGATGAGATTACAGTCCTGACATACAAGCTCATTACTGGCCTCTGCTGCTTCCCCCAGACGTCATCACCCTATTGCATCCTAACTCATTCAGCCAGGTCGCTGGTGTGACTGCGAGAACAATACGTACAGTAACTGGCTGATTGATGTGATAAATCAGGAGGGAGGGTACACGGAGGAACCACCAGCCACACATTATGAAAGCTGAGTTTTAGTTACTGCACCAAAGAGACCCCGAGGTGCAGATAAATGTCTCAACATTTGAGGTTGAGGGATTCTTAATTAAAGGCTAAATAGCACAGCTTCTGCCCACAAACACACATCATCAGAGAAAAATCCTCCTACAATTCACACATTGACCCCAAAACTCTTTCCTTGCCTTCTAGCATGAAGCAATGATCCTTGGAGAGCCTTTTATGTCCACAAATAAAACACACTGTTTATATGCCATCATAAAGAAATATGAAACAGGAATTCTAGCTTTATGTGGCTCTGTTGGGAGGCACGAACAAGCAGAAACCTAAAGGGCTGTTTCACACCCAGCGTTACGTAAACATGCATCTAGTTGAATACACACACATCTGTATTTAGGTACATTTATATTTTAACTGGAATTATTCAGTTATTTAATTCACTTTCTAAGCCATCCATAACTCAAAATACTGAACACTTGAGTATGTCAATTTCTGATACTTTATACTTCTACTCTACTGCATTTCAGGGGGAATTATATGATGTGCTTATAAGATATGATGCATTGTTACAGATTAAAGTAACAAATAATATGTAAAGTTGCTAAACTAACTACAGCATTAATATGTTTCTTACATGTTTAGCATGCAAAGCAAGCCCTAAAAACTCTACTGTACACTATCTGCTCAGCATCAAACAACAGACAGACACAGTTAGCAACTAGCTGGTGAACATAGTGTTAAGCATTTAGCAGCTGAAGTGCCAGATGTTTCCCCTCCCCTAGTTGGTGGAGACCAAAAACAGAGCAAAAAGATCATGCGGTGAAATAAAAGTTGCTCTGTCTCTGCTGGATGTGCATGCTTTTAAATTAAAATGATCACATTAAATTACTACATTAAATTCACTAGTATTTCTGCCACAGTCCTCCTGGACAAACACAGCAGGCTTGCAGGTGCACTGGATCAAAGCGACAGAGCTGAAATGGCCTGCATCTTAAAGTGAAAGTGAAAAGCCTGGACACAAATGGAAGGAGAAAACAACACAGAGTGTGGAAAGGTAAAGGTGGCTCTACAGGGAAATCTGCTGAAGGAGAGGCTCAAGGGGAGGATAAGACCCCTGTCATCAGTGACCTGAGCGCTCACACAGTCATGCACATGAGCACACACACATTCAGGCTGCAGCATGAACGAAAGCCTGGTATCAAAGTGACAAAACATCAACAAAACATATTTCCTCAATAAAGTAATAAGAATTCTCACAAGCAGCTTTTACTATCCTATTTTAAAACATGGTGTGGTGTAAAATTATGTTTTGTTAGACGATTTACACACAAAACAAGATTTTTCAGGTGCGCTGAGCAATAGAGTTGACCCTTGTAAACCATTTGAAGGGCACCGCCTAGAGAGTGGGCACATCACCACCTGTCACTGCTCGCCTCCAGATGTTCAATAGATGCATTGTGACACTCTGCACGGCTCCATCTATCACTCACCACAAAGCCATAATCTCCTGCTTCCCCATGTACCATTACATATTCAGGCAGCAATCTATGAGATGTAGGAAGGAAGAAGAAGAAGAAGAAGAGGAAGAAAAAGAGCCGGCCTGTGGAGAACGAGAAGTGAAAGGTTAAGTCGTGGGCTGCCGGTGACAGTGCAGCAGGGGATTGTGGATCCATGTTGGCAGGTACATGTTTTAGCTCTGAGAAATGGCTGCTGTTTGTGGTTTACAGCAGGCAATAAGGACAAAGCAGCGCTGTCGAGGACCTCATGGGTGCCAGCTGATGGACAGGCCGTGTTATTTGTATTAAATCATAGAGGATAAGTGTGAGTCCACAGGATAAACTGGCTGTCTCCCTGGTGAGCACTGCCTTGTAGCTGGTATCAATATGATGTTCCTATGAGTTTTCTACAATACATTTATTTTTGTTGAAATATTCTGAGGTGGAAAAAGTTCATTCATGTTAATTCTTTAGATATAAATTGACCGATCCTTCAGAGTTACGCTAAGTATCTATAATAAAAAAGGCACAAAACTATAGCATGAGAGTTGTGACTTCTCTAGAGGCAAAAGTGTCAAGGTGTGAGAGTTGAGATAATGTGAGGTGTTTAATTAATGACAGTCTACAGGGAAAAATGTGTCATTCAATAACTTTGTTAACTATGTTGTTGAATCGTCAATGCGACGCGTTTCCATTGAATTATCAAGCAAATTTTAAGCAAACTTTTGAAATGCCGCAAAAAGAACTAAGCGTGTTTCCATCAACTGGTTTGGAGCGAATAAACCAGGCTCGTTGCAAAGCGTAGTTTCATCCGAAGTTGGGCATATAGGCTACGCTTTACACATGGCTGTCATCTGCCAGTAAACAGAAGAAGAAGTTGAGGTTGTGAACTGGAAACAACACAAGTTGCCTTGGCCATCTAACCCGTCTAAGGGAGAATAATGGAGAGAGGTCCTCGTGTCAGCTAGTATTAGCCATGTTTCATGCGTCCCGGAGGCTAAGACAAATTAATGTGGAACGGTTCAGCGGAAGCAGCTGTCATGTGAGTTAAATGTTCGCTATGTCAGAACTTTATTTGGCAAAGGCATTTCCATATCCCATTTAGCACCTCAACTCTTTGACAAAGGCAAAAACCACCTCCAGCGAGCATAAGAACAACAGGTTGGTTATTTATATATTTACAGACAACACATTTAGTCTAACGATACCTTGTAATTCAATCAAATATGTGTAGATGTCTGGATAAGTCATATCTGCCCACTGTGTTGGGTCATTGAGCCACTTGGACAAGGGTAGACTGGAGGGACATGACCGCCGACCGATCAATCTTAATTTATTAAGGTATCGCAAACGCTCAGGTTCAGGCAAGGTGGCAAAATACTATTAGACGTGTCTATTAAACAAAGATTTGTTTAACACGAAATGAATGCATACAAACTCGTTACTATTGTAATCCTAACACATCAGATTGCATTGGCATCTATTGAATCTTCAGTTCCCCATAAAGGAGGCGCATGACGTTTTATGAAGTACCCGTATGTGATCTATTGTTGTTTAGATGGTGTAACTTTGTGCTCTTAAGGTATGTTTATAAGCTTGGGAAAGCCTATAATCCCAACAACATACAAATTCATCTCAGAGTTTTGTGACTATAGGCCCTTTTCTGTGTACATTTTCAAATTTCTATATCAAGCAAATCATTTCAGTCCATTAGTTGAATGTCTTAACTGTATCACTGTAACAAAGATTTTATGGCTAAATATGAATTTTTTTTTCTTTAAAATGATGATAAGCTGTTACAGGAATTTATATGAAATGAAATCATTAAATACTAAGCACTGTGTTTTTACATTTATCTGTAGCTTCTAAATAAAATCTGGCTCTTATAAAACGACCTTGAGCGGGTTGCATCAGGTTTGTTCCCCACTGTAATAAAAGAAATTGATACCAAAATGGACTTCCACTCAAAAAACAGTAAATGACATTTACTGTCGCAGATTTGATCAGAGAGATGAATCACCCATTGTCCTTGAATGCAATTTGTGGTTCAGTGCGACCTTTGACCTGGGTGTGTTGTGAGAGCACATTTCTATAGGTCACAAGGGAAGCCTGTACCCATGTTGTTAGTAATGATGGCAAACAAACACACACATACGGAAATAAGACACGCAACAACAAACTCAGCAGAGTGTAAAATCAGAGTAATACATTGGCAGCAGTTATATATTTAGAGCAGGAGTGTCTGCTTTGATTCACAGGCAGCAACACAACACAGTATGTTCTGAAACAGTCTCATATATGCCATAGTAAAGTTTTAATAGCTTGGTTGACACCAAGGAGCAGCTCACTCTAAACATGTCAATCAACCTCAGCCCTTTTTTGTTTTTGTACAAATGTAAAGCAATAGTCCTGCAGTACCTTCAACCTCAGTGACGGTCATAATTTGTCAGAAAGGTGTTGATTTAACCCTTGTGGGGTGTTCGAGTCCAAATTACCTGTTTTAAACTTCTAGTAAAAGAAAAACTACACAATACACATGCTATACACACCCAGAAATGTATGTCCTACATCTGGTGGTGACCAGGTCAGTTTGACCTGAGAAGAACAATCTGCCTTAACAAAAAATTATGCTTTATGAATCAATAATGTTATTTATTGTGTATGTTACTAAAGAAAAAAAATATTTACGTATTTACATGTAATTTCTGTATTGATTTAAAATACCATTTATGTCCTGGGTCAATTTGACCTGAAAAATAGCATAAAGGGTCCAAAAAGGGAATACCACACTTAACTGTGGTAACTGTAGTCATTTTTGAGGGTGTAGTTTTTTTAACTACATTAAAGTGTAAGGGTCTGTTTTACAGTGCCCACCCCTTTTTCAGTACCTTTAGCAGAGAGGATGACATGCAACAATGATCCACGGCCACATTCACACGCAAGGCATTTCAGCTACATGACATGCACCTGAGCCAACTGAGCCTCGAAGGGGTCTCAGTTCAGTGTCCAATGTTCAGTGTCCAATGTTCAGTGTTGATCTCATACTAAAACACACACACACACACACACACACACACACACACACACGCACGTACACAGAGGGTAGGAATACCACAAAAGGTCAGGACAGTTTGCCCTGGACTTGCTGCTAAAAGTCAAACATGTGCACATTTCCACACACTGGCAAGTGGCCCAGCAGAGTGGCAGTGTGCCGCGGCATTCGGGCATGAGAGACTGTCTGAGCAGAGAGAGTGTGTGTTTGTGTGTCAGTGCAGGCAACCAAACCTGTTGCAAAAGCTTGTTTTTCATCATTTGTTTTGGTCCACTTCGGTTTGAATATATTACCACAAAAAGGACAAAGCAATCAGTGCCAGGATGGGCACGAAAATGACAGGAGGACATTTGAAAGTCAAATTTTATTTATAGTGGAGGACGGGGGAAATTGAGCCTTGGGCTAAGATGAATATCCCAGACAGACATACCCAAAATTAATCAGGTGATCATGGAAGTAGATTTTGGAGGAGCAGTTCATTTCCATAAATTTAGGATGGGTGAGAGCACATGGAGGACGTGGGAAGAGAGCCAGGCCCAAAAATAAATAAATAAATAAATTGTTCGGCTGTGTCACATGGTTTCCTCCGGGTGAAGATGTCATGAGCCTTGCATTTAATGGAAGCAGTTACATTTGAGGCCGTATTAAATATCACTTCAGGGGTAAAGAAGCAGATATGGCACTTAAAAGATATGTGGATCAAAAGGAGAACATCTCCTAAAGGTTGTGCTGACAGTTGGGCTGTGCATGTTGTGTGATATCCTTTTGACAATAAATATAGATTATTACGCAGCATTTATGGTAAGTTACACTTTATTGATCCCCTGGAGGAGATTTGTTCTCTGCATTTGACCCATTGAAACAAAACTACAGCCACAGCAACACGAACTTCAGTGCCAATTCTTCAGTTCTTTTGTTCAACAAACATTGCCTTTCACAAACACTGAGCACGCCGTGTAGGTAGGCAAATTAGTACATTATTAGGTGGGAAGGGGGATGAATGAAGGTCGAGGGGAGCAATTAAACAGGGTCAAGCATGATGGGATGAACAGCGGGTCGAACGGAGATCGATGATATGCAGGGAGGGGCGATAGCGAGAATCTTCATATATGATATGTTTGCCAGAGGTTGTTTCATCATACACTTGTTTATGATATAAGCATAGTCTTATTGGTCACAACAACAAGGAATGGATCAATTCTACCGCTACAAAATCGTCACCCAACCGTGCTTGACATGCTTCAGTATGATGCAGCGGTGACAGTTCAGCATTGGTCCACCTATCACCCCAGGGCTTTACAACTCATCTGACCCACAGTATAAGTCTTTTATCACTCTACTCATCTACTGTAGGGCGAATAAAGGCTGAATCTGGGACGAGAGATATTATCTCCACACTCAAGTAAATATTAGTCGCACTGCTAAGAATGTGACAGAATAAGAACAGATGGAAAGAAAGCTTTTAGTTTTCTCTCAAATGGCTGAACTTGACACTTTCACTCTCCTCAGCTGAACCTTTTTCTGGAAGTTAGTAAGAGAAAATGATTCAATTTCCATGGATGTCCCAAACCCTTTCACATCAACTACTATTGGAATGAATGCAATTCTATTTTAGTTACACAATATTGCTGACAGTTTCATTTTAGTTAATGTGATGTGATAAACTCAACCCATATTTCCTGCAGAGATAAAGGGTTTTTAAATCACAATTTACCCAGATCAGTTATGTTTATGGCTATTTCTGACCGTGTGTGTGTGTGTGTGTGTGTGTGGCCCCATTCTAGCTGTCAAAGGCCATGGTTATACATGTGGGACCTTGATGTTGTTGCTGCAGAAAAAGAAGTGTTTCTGGCAGGACTGATGCAATGAGAGATGAAGGGTAAACAGTCAGGGGTCAAACCACTGAGCTGATTCTTCTTCCATCTAACGTGAACATGCACGTGCACACACTTGGCTGCTCCACTACCTCTAACTAAAGTGGTATATGTAGACAGCAGGATGTGTATGGGTGTTCAATTACAAGTATCACATCTGTTAAGTCCAAATAATTAAAATATTTATGGTGGGAGTAATTTGGTGCCATAAACATATTGCTTCAAGCCACCAAAAACATAACTCCACAACTGAATAGTGTATATATGTATTTCAAATGGAAAAATGTTAATTCAATTTTTTTATTTTTTTTTCTGTTATGTTACATAAAGAAGTAAAGGTATTCTGGTCACACATACATGTGGAAAGTTAGAGGATTGCTTCTGAGAATACTTTAAGTAAAAGGGAGAAACTCTTCTAGTCTCATCAGGTTGAGATTGGCAGTCGGGTCTTTTGATGTGACTGCTAATCTTCCCCATGCCTGAGAAGTTGCCTGATAGCATTAAAGCACAACAAAGCGGCTGTGGCACACAAGGCGCTCGGCTCATAGTGTTACGCAGATTTGTTTCCTTTCAAAGTGGGAAAGGACACAAAGTGTCTGCTTTCTTAGAATTCTGCATACAACCTGAAACGACTTGCAGGTACATTTAGTCAGGATAGTTGTTGATCTGACTGCTTGTCGCATAGTATTAACATATAAGTCAACAATGACAATAACAATAGTGACAATAACAGCATATTTTTCTTATGGTCAACAAATGAAGATACCAAAAGCAACAATGTATACATCCTACTATCAAGTTTTTCCTGAGCATGATACACTGTATACTGTAGAAATATGCTCTGGTTTCAGTTACATACATCATATATGCATGACTGCATGATGCAAACACACATGTACACCTCCCTTTCACCTGTGGGCATTGAGAAACACGGCCACAGACTGTGGCATTTTCATCCAGAAGAATAGCACATACTGTATTTCTGGTGCCAGTGTGCTTTATCACATCTGACTGGTCAATAACAGCCCCTGTCAGAGAAACTAAGCCAGAGAGGCCATTGCAATTTTGGACTGTGATATGGTTGAAATGCATTAATTTAGCCAGAGCAGATGTGGCGCGCAGATGCACAGAGAGGCTTATCATGACGGCTTCTTCATCCGTATTGCAGGTTGATGAAAAACAAACTGACTTGGCCAAGTGGAAACTAAGAAAAAAGCACCTTGATGATATATGACTCTGGTCATATGGGGTACAAGTAAAAAAAACCCAGTTTCCAAAGGGAGACTGAAACTTGACTGAATGTCTGGAATATGAAGTCGCAGGCGGCTCATGTGAGAAATGTGAAGAGGAACATTGTATGTAAAGCAAAGTTAACACTGCATCCCTGTGGGTTACCCATGGTCAAACACACACATGATGAATTTCTATATATTCAGCTGAGCATTAATTATGAATCACCTGCCTTGTTGGCTATGCATCAGTTGAGGAGAAGCAAACTAAGACATACTGTACAGTGAGTGCACGAAGCCGAGAAAAAGAACTTATACAGCACATGAAAAGTGTGAGTGTGGCATGATGTGTTTGTGAGCAGAAGTGCAGGAGGAGGAGCGTAAATTTACTCATATCTGCTTTGAAAAATAATAAACTGGTGTGTGTGTGTGTGTGTGTGTGTGGAGGGGTCGTTCTTATTATATATTGTTTCCCCTGTGGTTTTGGCTCAAAATCCCCCTATTTGATGCTTGATACATTGCTTTTTGATTGACTGCGCTTAGGTTTTCAACAACAGTAATGTTATTCATTGGTTCTGACACGCAGCTGTCACAGCTAAAATTACAACAAACATCCCCCAAGATTAAGGATATTCAGGATTGATCAAAGAGCATGACCGATCTCCCTAGAATCTACCTGAACATGCACACACAGTATACATAAATACATAAAATCACACAAATACAAACATGCACATTCTGGGCAGTGTAGACCTGGGTGACAGACCACATCAGTTACACCACAGGCACTCATAAATGTTGAGCAGCCCAGCCTAGTAGGTGGCATGGCATTATTCCAACTCATTACCATCAACCTGGAATATTGTAACATGACAAGACACAGTTTGATGCTTGTTAATAATCTATTTTTACCGAGATTATGCTGCTGTGAATCGGGGCCAGCGAATGCCCAGTGGCATGTCCATAACAAAATGAAAGAGGTTGCAGAACAGACGAGGTTTGTTACAGAGTTGGAGAACCACAGAGACGCACATCAGACTGAACTGAATGTTACTGTATGTTTAAGCTGCAATTTTGATAGAGCACCTTGTGTGGCTGTTGTTTTTGTTGGTATCTATGCAGCAAAAATGTTGACTTCCCAGGCAACACAAACAGGAATGTAATGCTTACTGGACTGATGAAGTTAGGCCACATTAGCAATGTCAACAGGTGAGACAAACATGATCAACATCTCTTCTTTTCCAGTCATACAAATGTGCAAAAAGTAGAAGTAGAAGTGTCCTAAATGATAAATGATTTAAAAAAAAACATCACTGTAACTCCACCATGCATTACACCAGTATTGGATCATTAATCAACCTAATTTATATGACTAATTTTGTCAGTAAACCCAATTCTGAAACATGGTGTTGCTAATAAATCACAGCATCAGTGGGGAAATGGATACGTGCTGCTTTGCTAACTGGATCACCGAGTCACTCGAGGCAAAGTGTTCCAAACTGTCTGGTTTTAAGAAATATGAATATGTCATCAAAGTGACACAATATTAACGAAGAATTCAACATTAAATTGTCTGCTGAAACCAAAATGTCACATTAAAGCAAGTTTACTGTTTTTCAGACGAGGGTTTATCGACATGTTTTCCCATCATTTTGATACTGTTTAGTTTAACCACTCTGCTGCAGCTTCTTAAACACAGAGTAGCGGGGAAACCGTTTAGGCCTTCAACAGCCACAATAAATCTTGTTTTCAAACCATGGGAAGTGCACAGTTTAGTCAGAGAGTCCTGTCTGTTCTTCCAATAAAAAAGATCACAAACCTTTCTTTCCATGAGGTTAAATTGACTTGAATTTAATTTTGCACAACTTGCTGCTTGTGCAGCTGTAGATACAACCAATAAAACCTGATATAAAGAAATATCTGTGTGAGAAGCTGCAACACGTTTTATTGACGTTGTGCAATGCATAATTTTAAATGGAGGGAAAGAACATTTTAATGAGCATGAACCCATGGGCTAATTAATGCTAACTGAGATCTCAAAATGAAGCGTGTCAACTGTGGAAGTGTCACTCCCAGGCATTACATTACACTAATTTCCTCGTAATTTAGTGATTTACATATTGTGTTTAAGAAATGGCCATAAAAACCTAAAATATCACCCTAAATGTAAGTTTAACATAAATGCATTGATCCATGATGAATCAGACAATGTAATGCAACAATTCTGTGTGTGTCTCTTTAATACTGATGTTAGTGTGCAACAGTGTTATGACTGTACATATCAGTAGTACAAAGTGTATAATGCAAATGCAGAATTTTATAAAGAAGCTGAAAGACTCAGAAACTGGAGGTGAAGCTGTGAACTGGAGTGAAGTGAAATCCCCCACACTGGAGGGTGGATCTTGTGTATGCTGTGCTCAGCAGAAAAGCCGACAGGAGGATGGAGTCTGAACTTGCTGATCTAGGAGATCTGCTTCATCCCCCTCCATGGCAGAGGTTATGGTGAACTATCAAAAATGCAACATGGGATCAAGCTAAGGATGTTAACACGAGCCAAGACCCATCTGTATTTTCCCCCTAGCTCCTAGGACAATCACCTAAAGTGTTGCCAGATACTGTTTATCCTACAGATTATGAGTCACTTTCTTTCTGAAAGGACTTTATGTTTGATGGTCTGAAGTATGTCTGTGATACTTGACCCACAGAATATTTAATTGCAAGCTGTCTGACCACAAGCAATCGTTGAGGTTTTTGTTTTGTACGTAGACTCTGGTGTTACTCAACCAAGGAATACACTTAAGGATTCACAGTGAAGGCCAGGTCACCATTAAATGAAGCACTCCTCATACTGTAAGTAGAGCTTGTTAATTAGCTTTCTGAAGAGACTCTCCAATGAATAATAGCAGAAACTATTATTCTGCAGGCCTAATTTCTATTTTCAATAGAGCACTGGAAGGGCTCTGGAGGATGAAAACTCAAGTGCACATGCTCACAGCTTTGATCCGTCCATCGACAGCAGGGGTATTCAACTAAAGTTCGAAGAGGTCCAGTTAGAGAAAATGTCCTCAAGCAAAGGTCCGGAACATCATAATGTCTAACTTGCGTTGTGATTTAGTGTGATATATATTGAAGTAGCCTCGTAGTTGTATCAATGTCTGCATGTGATCAACAACTGACTGTCAAATCAAATAAAGAAAGTTCAATTCAAAAACATTCTGACAATATTTATTGTCACTTAACATTGAACTATACAGAAATATAATACTGTAGATATGTATAATGTCCTTCTCTCATTAACCAAAAGAAGGGCTGCATTTAAAAATAAAATAGAGAAAATAAATAAAGTAACTTTTGAAAAATTGTTTATCTTAAAATAAAGTGCTTAATTTTAGAAAAACAAAATCAGGTGTAGCAGCAGCTTGAGTTTCCCTTTTTCTTTGTTAACTGTTTCCCATCTTGACTTAACAGTCTCTCTCCCTGTGTCGTTCACTCGTCTTATCATCAGTCACTCGCCTCTCACCTCTCTCGTCTGTCTGTATTCAGAGTCGCAATGTTTATCGCTTGGAATGCACAGATTTGATTGGCTGAGTAGCGTCACATGGGCTGGCTGAACTCGTATGCAATTGATCTGTGAGTTTCTTGAGCCGCTAAACCAGTGCTGCAAAGACTAGAAAAGCTGCGCCAGCTAAAATAGAAGCGCCCCGTCAAAATTTAAAATCCCTTAATAATTTATTGATTATAGGTCCGGGTCCGTATAGGACGGCGTCTGGGTCCGGACTCGGGCCGCGGTCCGCCTGTTAGTGACCCATGATCTACAGATTCAATTTACATTTCACACACCTGTTGTGTTTAGAAACACAAGTAGGCTTATTTCTGCATGTTGAACCACATGGCCTAAAGTATGTGGACACCTGAACAACATCTGCTGGCACACAAACATGACAGAGATACACAGACATAAGTCAATGTTGAACATGTCATTCCAAACATTAATAATGGACATTAATATGCTGCCTTCACGCCTCTGAGAAGTCCTTAAGAGCATTAATGACATCAGGAACTGATGTTGGCTGATGAGGCCTGGCAGTCAGTGTCAGATTGTCCTAATGGTGTTCCACAGGGCTGATGTCAGGGCTCTGTGCAGGTCAGTCAGGCTCAGGTTCCTCCACACCAAACTGGGTAAACTGTGGCCACAAAGTAAAGTACTAAAATATCTTTGTACGCTGTTGCATTGAGCTGAAATGAACTTATAGTAACTATTTGTCCATAATAAAAATCAAGCAAATCTGACATCAAAAGGCCAATGATGCACCATAGGAATGAATGTTACACAGGCAAAAGAAGTCTATTGTCCATACAGATTTTTTTTTGCATTTTTGCTTTTTTATTTGGCAAGCAAGCAAAAACAAACACACAAACCTTTGACCCTTACAGTATATAAACCAGAGGTGCCTATAGTGCTGTTCAAATCTTATGAAAGAAAACGAAGCACTAGCAAATAAATAAATACGTAAAATACTTAAACAAATCATGAATAGCTATTACTGGGAGTAAGAGACCTTGCCCAAACTTAGCCCCAGTTTGTGCCTCTCATGTATCATTACATTCAGTCACAGCGCATCTGTTTCTCTGAAAAATAAATACCCGGCAATCTTTGAAAAACCCAGAACAACACTTTCCATCTTTGTATTTCTGGGATTCTAACCATCTAGATGAAAAATATAATGTCAAAAAAAGGAGAAAATTTTAACCTGTTTCTCGAGTTGTGACTCTATTTCCTAACCCAAACAAAGATGGTAGCTGGAAATGACAAACTGTTTGTCCGTGCTCGACTTATATGACGTGCTACCTGGATTTGAAACAAGACAGGTGTTTATTTTGCAGAAAAGAAAACAGATGCTCTGTGACTTGAATGTAATGATAATACCAAAGAGGCACAAACTGGGACTGGCTCAAACTATGAAAAACCTCAGATCAAAATTATACAAGAGTACATGGACAGTGGTGTATGCACATAAATAATCTTATTGAGATGTACACTACATGTATGTGGAGGTACATGTAGTGTACAATACGATAATAGTAGAACATAAAAAAAACGGTTGAATAATGAGCAAATAAGTAAGAAAAAATAGGCACAGAAAAGGAAGCAGGAAAATGCGAAGGAAGAAAGAGAGGGGGGGGGGGCGTGCACCTCCTTCGTTATATGTGACAGTCCAGCTCCTCATCCTCCTCCTCTCTCTCACTCTCGTGCTTTTCGCATCCACATCTCTTCATCTCTCCGTCTGCGCAGCTTCTGTGCCTGCTTTGTGTTACGTCTCTTCATTTTCTCCTCCTCCTCCTCCTCCTCCTCCTCGTCTTCCTCCTCCTTTTATTTTATTTTGAGTCTTCCTCTTCGACATGCTCCTCACGTGAAGTCCGCCAACTTGCAAAAAACACAAAGAAGGCAAATGCTCTATCGGGGAATAAGAGAAGAAACTACGCACATTTGCATCTTTCACTGAGTGCGTTGGCTTGAACGGAGCAACAGTATGGATCTGTCATTCATGGCTGCGCAGGTCAGACATTTCTCCTCCTGTTTGCACACAGATGTTTGTCTCGTCCGAACTTTTTATTACATTTGTCCGTTGATATCATGGGCGTGGCCGGTCAACAAGTTCACGAGGCGCTTTGAGAATTTTAGATTGTCTAAACGTCTGAATCATCAAGATATATAGAATAATAAATGTACTTTCCTGAAATGGGAAATAAATGTATATTTCCGTAATATTGCTAATGG
Source organism: Enoplosus armatus (assembly GCF_043641665.1). NCBI lineage: Eukaryota > Metazoa > Chordata > Actinopteri > Centrarchiformes > Enoplosidae > Enoplosus > Enoplosus armatus. The sequence goes on from NC_092194.1 coordinate 13,584,898, forward strand.
GACTTAGACTGTGTTTGTTGTTGTACTGTACGGTACTTATCCCCTCCTACTGTATAGCTATATTATTGTAGTGGTCTTTTTGTAACAGTAATCCTTTCAAAGTTTTAGACTTTCGATTTGTTGTAGTTCCTTCTCCCATGTCTGATTTGGACATACAGCACTTTTCTGTGATTGTGGGGAAAAAAATCAGCATAATAACATAATTTAAACTTTCCCTGTACAACATGCATTTCATACTGTTCCTTTTTTATTTTAGGCAGTTAACACCAGTTTGATTGGCCCCAGACCTTGTGGCGTATTGTGTTATTTGTGCTCTGCATAGTAATGCATTTGAATATGTTATCTGGTTTTGGCTTCATAGAGAACGTGTGTTTTTGTGCATCTGTTTTGGACATGTGGTTTGTTTTCATTAGGAGCTGATTCTGTAGGCTGTTCCTCCCCTCCCCTCTCCCAGTGTCTGGCTGCTTATGGTTTGTCTGGTGCCATCTACTTTAACGTCTTCTGTGCAACTGCTATTAAATGGCTCAGAGCATTATCTCTGCTGCCAATGGCTGTTCGGGGCCAGACGAAGTCAAATGCTCCCAAATCTTTTTAAATCAAGGACCCCTAAATAGAAATGCTTTGGAACATGGAGCCATCTGCAAATTATTTTTTTCTTCAGGATGACCTCAAAGAAAGGTGATGTAATAATAACATCAAAACAGTCAGCATTATTCCCTCATTGTGCAAACTTTCAGTGAGTGAAATAATCCAAACTAACGTAATACTTCATATTACTGGTGATAGAATGTCTTCACGGTGCTCTTACTTTTCTAGAAACCTTGGTAGCAGTGCTCAGGAACCAGGTTTACAGCCACTGACAGCAGCACAGTGAAGCAGGCAGACCACGTCAGAGTTTCTATAGGCAGTCAGTTACTCATATTCACAACTGGGAATGGTTGAATACCACAGTGTTTGAAACCACTCAGCTGCAGCTGGGGACTTTGTATTCTGCCCTGACTATGTGTGTAGATGTAGTGAGCTAAACACACTCCCAGGAAAAGCTGAAGACAAGGAGGTCTTTGTCGTCTTTATTTCAAGCAATTCTGAAACTATATAAACAGTATTGAAAAATTTGAAAAAATAGATACCATAAACAAGTGTTAGACTAAATGTGTTGTAAAATGTGAATTAGTCCAGGAACAGGGAAACTAAATTCACAAAAGTATAAACTAGCTGTCAAATTAGTTTCATTGTTCCACGTCAGGCAGAAACAAAGCATCACCAGTGAAGGATCAACACAACACATAATTAATTTAGTAAACATACACATAACTAAGGTTAAAACTAACAACTACATTACAAGCCCCCACCAACGTCGTGTGCCGTTTTAACGCAGGGCTGTTTTCGGTTTGAACACAACATGAAAATATTAACTTGATTCTGTCGATCGACTAAATCTTATTAAATTACAAAGCAACAATAACAAAACAGCTAAAATAAAAAGAGTACGTACAGCTAAAGCTCCAACATTTGGAGAGTAGATTCTTGACAACATTTGTTACAAAATGGTGGACGTAACAATGTCAGTTAAACCTGTAACTGCCATGGAACTGTGCCAGTATGGTTGCTACTAGCAACAGAATGTTCAAATGAAACCAGATGCAGGTGGCAGAATAATGTTAACCGTTTTTGTGGAAGATGACAGGTATTTAGTGCTTGAGTCCTAACCTGGATTAAATAAGGCTCTGGCTCTCCTTCTAGTTCCCCATGACCCCATTACCTCGTACTTATTTCCTGCTGCTCTTCCAGTTCACCTTTTTTTCCAACATCCATTTACTGCTCTCCTCAAGAAAGCATCTCTTTCAGAAAGGTAATGGCTAATTTCTTTTGAATTGAAATTCATTCCAGTACCCTGAGTCACTCTGTAATGGTGACTGAATGAAGTCAGGCAAATGTCCCTGGAGTTTTGAACATTGACTTGACAATGGTTGATCTTTTGCCCATCCATCTCAGTGTAGCTCTGCCGCCTGCAAATCATTGGACCTTCGCCATTACTTTGCCTTTAAAAGATGACGGATGCTGCCATAACTGCTCTCTCAGACAGGGAAAGTTTTTAAAGAACTCCAACTCACAGGAGCTGGTTACTGATTTTCTCCCTGTGGCAGGAGGATGAAGAATGAGTAGTTCGGAGGATGTAATGGTGGTTACTGCTGCAGTGTATTTGAAGAAAACACATTAAACACCTTAGTGATATTCAGTATATCTATAAGAAACTAAGCTTCCAAGAGAAGAACATGTGCACCAATATACAGAATAGCATTTCAGACTGGTAACAAAAATGGCCATTGTTTCGCTCTTCTCTTTGTTAAAATGGTTTTGTATGATATCACAGAAACATGCTAAGTAGCTCTGCAGAATAACGTGTGCCCTTTTGTATTTAGTGAATGATTTGCATTTGGCAGCAATGCCTCACTGGTTTGAAATGAAAAAGGGCATACTTGATTAGGCTGAAAGTGGTGGCATCCTCAAGCATTGCAAAACATGGATTAATAGGTGGCAATCACAGTGACGCTTTTGAATACTAAACTGAGGCAATCTGTTCTTTATCTTTTCAAATAGACTGAATTGAGAAATGTTATGTTAGCTATCTTCCCTTAGTTCCTTATAAAAGACAAAGATTTACTTTTTAACTTGAACTCACTTATAAATCTGTTTTTACAGACCGGCTACTGAGATTGTTGATCACATCGTGTGCATCTTTTGCACCTTGTGCAGGCTGTCGAAATCATTAAAATGGCAGATGTTAAGGCATGAGCCAGTGTGTTCCCTAGTTACTAACTGATGTTGAGGTCAAGTTTGATGTGTTGTAGACAGGCTCCAGAGCCATCCTGGGCATTTTGCCAGTCTCAGGACTTGCTTCAGCTGACAGATCTGCCACACAGGGCAGCAAAACCCTTAAGGCGCTGTCTATCCAGTACACAGTGACCCACTGGCCTTGGCCTTTTACTCGTTTTTGTATGTACGCATGTGCATGCACGCACAGACCTTTTTAAAAATGTACTATAGGCAACATTTGATCCCCATGCACAAGAAAAAGGCACACAAGGAATATTTACACAGTGCTCTCTATGTGAATTTCCTTTCCTTTACTTACATGCCTAGACCACAGACTGCATATAAAGATGGACGACGCGTCTCCACTTCCTCGCACTGTACAAAAGTGAAGATAAAATATCTCGGATACGGGCACTGTCGTCTTGCTCTGGTGACGTCATTTGGAGCCAGAGTCTGTGCAGTGACGCGTGGAGCTGCGGTGCGAGGTCCTGCCCATACACTTATCTGACCCAATCGCAAGCACACCACAGTCAATCTCAGCTGTCAATCATGACGTTTCACCCCCTTTTTATAGCATCAAATAACTAATTAAAACCACAACACTTGAACAAACATCAGCGTGATAAGAACTAACTCTCTTTGGGAAAAATGTATTTGATGTGTACTGTATTTTTTGCATGTCCCATCTGCTAACATGGAGGGGGCGGGGTTTATGGCCTATACTGCTTCAGCCACCAGGGGGCGATCGAGATGTTTTGGCTTCACTTTGGGGGAGATGTCATTTCGTCCATCTTTATATATAGTCTATGGTCTAGACAGTTAACTGAGACACAATAGGTCTGTCCATACTCTGATTTCAGATGTTTTCTCTTTTCACGACAGGCCATCAGCATTTCTCATTACTCAATTACTTATTCAGTGAAGCTGTGGCTCCGAGTCATTCTACCTGACAGGGTTGTCCATCTCTGCTTGCGTTAGACGGGACAGATGAAGGAGGGAGGGAGTGGTTGACAGCCTCAACACAAACAGAGCAATCTGTATTTACTCACAGCCCCCAGAATATAGGATCAGACAGGACTGGCAAATACACTTTGATGCCAAATGAGAGGACACTACAATACCTGCCAGAAAGTCAATACAATCAGAGTAGATGATTTTTAAAGTTAGGTGTGTTTAAAGCATTCAGCTACATGCACACTCATGCAGCTTACAACCACTGTTTATTTGCAAATTACAGAACTATTTGCAAAAGCTACTTTGATTATAAAGTCAAAATAAAACGATTGGACCAAGTTAACTGTGATATAAGTGACATATGATCGGAGAAAGACTGGCTGGAGTGAGAAGACTTGTTTGTGCACCACTAACCCCCTGATATGAAGTCAGATATGGAAACGCAAGTTGAATAGTTCACAGATGAGATTATTTTCCTATTAAACATGTTTTTTCGAAGTAGCAGCCGCCACAAGTCCTCTATCAAGACCATCTTTGTTCTCAATTGCATAAAAAAATTCAATTACATAATCACGTTATCTCACTGTGCATTCTTCACGCCCAGACTGTCTCTTTTAAAAAATAAATCTCCTGGTGTCTATATAGTGGAAGCTTATTTGAAGAGTGTAATAATGGCACACCAGCCTTTTCATCTCTAGGAGTTCATTTCCCCTCTGGTCTTTTGTCTGCTTTTTTCAGCAATTGGTTTTATATGAAAGCTGTAGTCTTGAGATAGTGAAAACTTGCAACAGCCCCCAATTTTAAGCCTTCTTCCACTTTGATGACCCTGCAGTGTTGTAAACAGGTTGGGGAAAATAACAATCACCTTAAACCAATTAGAGCTGTGTGCACAAGAAAAATCAATGCTTTAAAGAGATGAAAAGCAGGTGAATCTGTTAGGTTTGTTAGGTCTATTTTAAGCAGCTTTCCAGGAAGAGCAGTTTGAGGATTTATTGTGTAGTTACTAAGGAACGAGAGAGGAACGAATCAGGAACGACCTGATAGTTAATGAGTAGTTCCTGAATAACTGAATAACTAACGAAATGATGAGTTATTAGAGAACAGACTGGGAGATACTATATCTCCTAATGAATCATTAGGTTATGATTTGTTCATAAGTATCGATGAGTCATAAAAACAACTAGTAGCCACTCATTCATTACTATTTACTTAATAATTAGTTACTCTGTGCACCCCCAGGTAAAGCGGTACATCCTACTGATTACTTACAGTGTAGTCCTTCGTGACTTCATGATTATCTGACCATTGCTTTATGGAAGTTTTGATTGGACTTTACAACTATTTAAGTCCAGTCCTAGCAGTCCTCAATTCAGAGTTATTCAGGAACTACTCATTAACGATTCATTAATTATCAGGTCGTTCCTGATTTGTTCCTTAGTAACTACTCACTTTTGCGCACAGTATTGTAAATTGTTACCTTTTATCCCTTCATGTTTACATTATAACCATAAATAATACTAATATTGGCAGAATAATCTTAGAAATCAATGAGTGTACATTTTATGCTTTGTGTGTTTCTGAGTGTACAATACAAATGTGTGACTCCACACAGGCAGCAGGAGCATTCAAACACATTTATAGGCTATGAAAGGCCAGTAAGCAATGTTAAAAAGTAGGCCCTGTTAATGAGGAAAACATACAGAAAGCCTTAAAGTGATGAAGATGTTTAATGATTAATAGATGATTTTCACTGCTTGGTTGGGGGAAAGGTTAGGCTCTTCACAGCAGAGCCGCTTCATAGCTTTCTCTCACTTGATGGATGTACCCTCAAGAATACGCTGGCTGGAGGAAGGAACCTTCAGAACAAACACAATGTGCTGCATTTGGTACAAGGATGCTTTGGCTGACGGATGTTTATGTCATCCTCCCCATAATCAAACTAGACTTAAAAATAGCGGTTTATGTTCTTGCTGTTGCTGATAGGAGAGAGTCACTGCCGCTGTAGGTGGTCGTGTTAAATGAGCAGCCCCAGGTTCAGTCTCTTCCTGTTTTAAGTGAGAAATCGTTATGCTCTAAATGGGAACAAATGGCTTACCACCATGGAATTGCACATCTCCATTTTTGTCTCTGATAACTGTTGAAGCAAGCGCCAAACAGCCTCATTACCAAATTGAACGTTTGCTATACCCCCTCCCCTGAACAGTGGTGGTCCAATCTTAGCTTAGCAACTGGCACGCTAACCGGGCACGGCAAGCTTGTTAAGCTTTGGATTTCTCTGAAAGTTGAAGCAGTGTACATGGGGTTGCTAGAGCCAAACCCAGTATATAAAAAGTTTGTATGGTGGTTTATTTATTTGTTTTGCCCTCTTCAGAACCAAAAATACAAGACCAAAAATGTAAAGAATGGATTAAAAAGTGTTTTTTGCACTTTGTATTTTGTATTTCCCCACTGTGTGGAACCCGGCCGTGGATGCTATCAGAGTTTAGGCTAACTTAATGTCCTTCTCTTTATTGGATTTGGGGGAATTTAACACTCCAAACAGCCAAACTCATTATCCGAGATCCGAGCTTTACTTTTGCCTCACATCGGTTAGTCCATATCCTTAAAAGGCTTTAACGGTAAAAGTGAAAAGTTTGAAAATACAAACACGTATAAAGCTAAGCAGCCTAACAGTGTCTGATCTTACATTTTTCCTTATCATACTTACGAGTTAACTAGTTCTACACTGCAATACAAGAACAATGCTGTGTCTTTATTGTTGTGTCTTGAAAATGGGTCATCAGCTCCAGAGGATGTTGACTTTTTGCTTGGGACCTGTTAGCTTTAGCCTCCCTCTTTTAGCACAATATCATATTGTGCATAATTCTGCTGGAAGCATTAAAAAGTTAGCCAGAGACAGCGTTTTTAACCAACTCACTGAGCTAATGTTCGCTTTGCTACAGCTGATAAAATCTGTTAGCTTCAGTTGTCATTTCAGCTGTACAAACTGACGGTCGCTGGCTACAAGTAAGAAGCCAGCTTTTGCCACATCTGCCTGAAATCAAAGTCAATCAATCAATTGTGGTAAATCTGCCACCATTATTGTAAACCGCATATGTGCCATGCAAGAACAGAAATCTTGACAGCCTTAGCAACAGTAATTAAGGGCAGGGCTTACCGATCAATTACTGGTTAAAGTGGGCAACGATTGACGTGATTAATGTAAATAATGCAATTCTGCTGTCATTATTGTATATATTTTCCCAGTGTCTCTGCGCTATCTTATCTTACAACATGTTTGCACTGTAGACACAAACATCTCCCAGCTGCTTTGCACGTGAAATGAGTGATTGCATATTGAAAGTCCTGGGGAGAATGAAAGGGAGACTTAATGGACTGTGACAGCCAAGTATGAAGTAATAACATCTTTCCCTGATAGACCTAACCCCCTAACTGCATGATGCTTCCTATATAACTTTCCCTCTGATATTCAGCAGGTATGAATTATGTACTCCTACATAAATAATCTATTCTCCACCCATCCTGAGATAATTTCAAAGCATCTTTACCCCTTGCATTGATATGTTTCCGAATAAAACTGAGCTATGATTTGGGGTGAAATACTGTGATGAATATTGCCTCAGCCTGTACATCAAAAAAAAAAAGCTCCACGCTGACATTTTTGCCATTAAAGCACACATAAATTTCAAATCTGAATTCAGCTCATGAGCAGCTCTTTTGATGAAAAGAAAACACGGGTGGAAATTATGATAGTTAAACAGTAGGTGGCTGCTTTGCTTTGGTGAAGGCCGGCAAAACGTTGAATGGCAGCAGCTGATTACACACTATTAAGGAGGAAGCAGAGATGAATTATGATTGTAGTTAAACATCACCATGGCTGCTGTAATTTATGGGGATCATTATGCATTTTTGGAATCATTAGCATGCTAAACATAAAGTAATAAAACTATATGTGTGTTATGTTCGTGGGTCTCCACAGCTCCTCCAGTTAGGAGATGTCAATTTAAAATGTTTTCATCCCTGGGTGCAATTTCAATAAATAACACATAACACGTGAGTACAAACAGAAAGAGAGAAGAATGATTTCTTGTTGGTTTGAACACATTTCTCAGGCATAATTTTAAAAAGGGGGTTTTCAGATTTATTTTCCATTTTTTGGACAGCAGAACTTCTGGTGCAGCTTTTCCACAATTGTCAGTTTTCACATCTTTCATTTCTTCACCCTTGTGACTTCAAACAATGCCTCTATGATAATACCAACAGCAGAATCCTGCTTTTGATTTGATGTGTTTCACTGGGCCTCAACTCTTTGAGTCTGACCTTGGGTTTGTTCAAAGAAACCTGCCCTGAAACTAATGACATAGTGTACAGACAAACCTCTTGTTCAATCTGCAAAGGAGCTGAGGTTATATCGCACATAATGTACCTTCACTTCCCAAAAAAGAATACTGTTTCACTGAGAGAAAATATTTAGTTTTGAGTGCAAGGCAGCATTTAAGGTTTCAGTGTCTCAGTGTGCAGCCACAGCTCAAGAACTATCTGACTAGAGCATCTCATTATCCTGGATTATGTGACACCCCCTTCCTATTAGAACTCAATTACTGTGTTTCAGTCTCATAGCTGATTTGTGTCATATGCATCTGATAATTTAGGCTACAAATGGACTAGTTTCAATTTCCCAGCTGATGAACTCCTCAGAACTGAAATGACACCCCTCCCCTGTGCTAAACTACAATGTGTGGCTGCAACCAGCTCCTGATATTTTACATCAGCTATTTTTGTCATACAGTACCAGCCAAGCCACGCTTAATGTTCCACAGCTCTTATGATATTTTATATGAAAGCAAATCTGATTGTGACCTTCTCATTTCGGGTGTATGCAACATTAATGCCCGGATGATGAATCAGGCACTTACAGTACAGTCAGTTGTATTACTTATGGAAATCATTTGGAGCGCCCACTGGTATGCATGAGTGGTGGAGAAGTACACTAACTTAGATTTTTCTTAAAATGTTGAATTTTTAATAACACTTACAACGAATTGTGAATCAATTCACAGCTACAGCTTCAAGCTTTTCTTTGCAGATGCTGTGTTGTGTTTGAGCTAAATACCATACTGTTTAGTATTCAGTCACCAGTCTAAGTAGCGCATATGGATCTATGGTCTCTCTGTTGCGGTTTTGTTTCACCTCAGAGTTATTTACAGAGGAGCAACAAACATTACTTTTTCAGCTTTTTAATCATGCTTTCAGGCATTTCGCTCCAGTCAAAAGGACTGAATGTGTAGTGAACTTCTCCATGATGCAACCTGTAGTGCAACACAACAATCTGGTGCGCAGTATGTACGTCACATATCCATTTGGGCTTACTCTGTAAGCATTACACAGCCCCTAGAAGGGTTGATGCTGCGTAGCATTACCATTTGCCCATGAGTGAAAAACAACCCCATTCAAAACCCTTATTGTTTATTGTTGCAATTATTAATCAAAGACTGTGAACATGCTGTAACTGATTAATTTCACACTGGAGAGTCTTGTTTGCTTCTACGTGATGCTCCCAGCTTACACACAAACATGAGCAGGACCAGGCTCTGTGTCCTGACGCCCACCTCATCCTGTGATATATATCCATCTCAGAGAGTGAAAGACACAGAAATCTATTTATTTATAGCCGTGATTTATGGACACAAGTGTGTGTGTTTTGTGTGTAAATGCATATAAATCAGATGAATTAGGATGTTTTCTTTGTATAGAAATAATTCACTTGCACACATTTACATAAATACATGGACACACATATTGTAAAAATCATATTAATTCAAGACTGAGGGCATGCCGAGTGAGGGAGCCCTGCTGAACTGTTACAGTATCTGAAAACACTGTAACTAGGCCAACATGGCACTCGCGTGACAAATTCATAACACCACCCCACCCACCCCCTCCTCCCACAGGGAAAATACATACAGTAACCATTCATAAATGCTGATGCCAACCTGCAGCGGTATATATAGGACTGTGGCAGCTACACCAGTATAGTCTTGAGATGCTAATTTCATTTTACAGCAAGTGTGTTGTTATTCTGACGGCAATTTACACACTATAGAAACATTCCAGTCAATCATGGCTTCAACAAAGGCATTGGGCAATGGTAGTTTCATTTATATAGTACATTTTATTAGTAAACTCAATGTGCTTTAGACAAAATATAACAATAGACATAAATATGAGAAAATAAACATAAATAAGAATATAAACATGACTACAAACTGAATCAATGAAGACACCCAATGTACATTAAACATACCACACAGCAACACAATCAAATAGAAACTCCTGCCCTATCACACGTAACCAACTGTACAAGAAACAAGTGCTACCATACGAGTACACACACACACACACACACACACACACACACACACACACACACTCACGTTGGTCAGATTTAATCATTAGCATTATCAAGACCCCTAAAATTGCCATATAAGGCTGCCTGTTCCGCTCTGTTTGTGGGCAAGTTTCATTCACAAAAATGTTACCAAAGAGTAAAAAGGAGAATTTCACAACTCAGAGCTTCAAGTTCTGCTTTTAGAAATAAACACATTTCAAGTACCGAAGTTCAGCAGTATTAGAGGACCCAAAACAATTAGAAAATATTAATAGTACAGCTGTCAACGAGGTGTCATCAGCACAGTACTGTACTGTGACAGAAATAAGGAGGGAATGACTTAAGATGAGGCCCACAAAGGAAATCAAATTTTAGAGACGAACAGCAAATCACACAGCTCTTTAGCTCTTTACTGAGCCTTATGTATTTGTTAAGCCTTCTCTGGTGCTCACAAAGAGAATTAATTGATTATGAATTCATGATAAGTTCATCTATCCACCATCACAAAATCCTTTGGTAGGGCTGCTTTGCTTTCACACCACAAAAACCTCAGAGTTCACTTGGACCTGAGCTCACCCTTTTCACAGTGTCCCGCTGTTTGGTCTGCACAAGAATTTGATCCACAGCTTTCTCACCGGCCCAAATGAACCAAACCAAAATGGGTAAATTGTAATAGCAACAATAGCATACATTTTTGCAGTTAGCATAAATGAAATCTATGTACTTTCCATTGTACTAAGGAAAAAATGTAATGTGTGCACTGACAGCTTCAAATTTAAATTTTTTTTTAAATGTTTTTCTAAAGGTCTTCCATGAGCTGCTGCACCACCACTACATCCTCCCATTCCTTTGTACATTGCTTTGTAGGAATATTAAGCAGTTTTTAGTATGCATATTGACTTCTGAATATACTTAGTTATTCTATGTCTATTTTCCTTTGTGAACAGAAAGCAGAAGCTGCTTAGAATTAGTATGGAAGTGGGGTACAGCTTTTCCACAACTTCTTAGCTTTAACAGGGGTGGTAATTAATCATATTTCTCTGTGATATTGACAGTTTGTGACAGCAGCAAGCAGCCTATTACACAAGAGAAGAACAGAACAAGGGGAAAATAATTGTAAGGGCACTTTCATATGTAAAAATATTGTTTTAAAAAACAAACAATATGGGAATGAAAGCTCTGAGGAATTGAAACGTGTTATGCTTAATTTATATTTGACAGGAAGGGTGGTGGTTCAGAGGGGTCTGAAGCACTAGCTGAGGGTTGCAGAACAGGTCCACAGACACACACACACACACACACACACACACACACACACAGTGCACAACAAGAAAGACTGCAGTGTTTGATTGTCTGATCAGAAAAGTGAAGCAGGATTTTCATTTATAACATACAGTACCTACATCTATTCTGGTGATATATTTTATACAGAGGATTATAACAATACAGAGGTTGCCTCCAAGTTTCCTAGTTGTCGCATGTTTATAACATTAATTAAATTATTTAAAAGTATTTTTTTGGGGCATCAGAAAATGGTTTGAGTTCCAGGGCTGAGACAGAATGTGCTACATTCTTGTTGTGCTACATTACAACTAATACAAATCCGTAATAATGAGCCTTTAATATATAGATTTTACAAGTGCATGCACCCTGACCCTAGCCCAAATAAATATGTATCGTGGTTTGCTCAGTGTTTGAATCAATGTTTGTGTTTTTGGAACTTCTATAAAAAGTTGTCAAACTATATCACAAATAAACAATTTCAAATACTATATACTGAGCAGAACTGTAACCACATAATTATGTCTACATACAGTGTTTGTGTGTGTGTGTGTGTGTGTGTGTGTGTGTGTGTGCAGCCTTGTGTACATTTTTACTTTAATTCAAACTGTAGGTGCAAGTGAGTGTGAGAGAAATTCCTTCCATCTGGCAGCTGCTCCTGAAAAACTCCTGCTGCCTTTCGGTCACATTTCCCAGCAGAGTTATCTTACAGAAAGACACAGCACTACAGTGTCGCTGTGGATAAGAGCATCTGCCAAATGCTGTAAATGTTAATGTAAATATATCATAGTGTGTGGGATCATGCAGATCTCTTTAGCTCTGTAATAAGAGAAATAATCAGACAGGAGAGGACTGCAGGAATATGTGGATACAAATTGCCTACTAAAATATAAAAAGAGAGAAAGAAGCTGAGGAAGATAGGTAGGTAGCAGATGCTGTTACACCGAGTGATTTACAATAACTGTAGAACTGCAATCATACATATTCATACTTATTACATGTCTGCCATAAGAGGTCTGCTGTAGAGTCTCTCATAAAAGGGCATTATCTGATCATTTACAGCAAGAGGAGAGAAAAATGAATTAAAATAAAAAAGAGTGAGCTAAAAAGAGTGTAATTCAGAAAGGAGAGGGCGACATGAGGTGTTCTACTTCTTGAGGAGATGACTTTTCAGCCTACATGAGATGAGAAGTGACTCTGCTGTTCTGGAGTCATTGCAGCCTCGGGGAGCCAGGAGGGAAAAGATTTGAGACCAGCGATGACAAGGTCAGAGCAGAGGGAGCTAAAAGAGACGACGGAGTGAGGTCTGGCATCCAGGACTGAACCAGGACCTGGAGGCTTGGTTGAGGCCTTGTAGGGTTTTGAAGTGAGAAAAGTGATGTGAGGTGAATTTCAGGAGGTTGGGCTGTAATGTTCTTGCTGCCATTTTGTTAATATTGTTGATACTATTCCCTCTTGTGTCGTAATTCACATTTCAACTGTGAGCTAGACACTTTAATTTGACTCTCTACCAACATTGTGTTCACACTAATAGAGCTAAATGTATGGGAACCTTCAAACAGTAGCTTTCTTCTGTGCCAATACAAAACCAAAGGAAGTGCATAACAATGAGATGCTGAAAATAGTCTGCTGAGCACCAGACAATATTAGCATTATTAAAGCACGGTTTGATATATTCATCCTTTGTTTCTTTACCGAACAGTGGATTAGCATATCTGAAACCTGCTTTTGATGCTCTTAAAAATATGTGACCACAGATTGGAGTTGAAAAGTGTGTGACTGTTTTTAGAAATGATCTTTATCCACAAATGTTGGCCAATGTGAGCATTGATCGAAGGTATAAAAAGGTGGTTGTTTAAAAGCAAAAACAAGAGATTTAGTTGATCGTTGAGCTAGAATGAGAGCTTTTTATCTTCAGAGTGGCTGACCAGGGGAGCAATTTGCACAACATCACAATTTGTCATGATCCTTATCTCTACTAATGGTTATTTACGAATGGCAGTGGTCTAAAGAATGTGTAGACACGAGCAGGACAGAGTGGCACCATGAATCACAGAGCAGTCCTGATGGAAAAGGTGCTTGTCATCTGTTAGATAGTGGCCAAATTTTATTGCCGTCTGCTGCACAGTTCAGAGATCAAAGTGTTTCTGCTTGCTCTGTATATTAATAGTGGGTGAAAAGCAGGGCCAGACCCTTACAGTCTTACATGAGTGGAGATTCAATTAAGGGCCTCCATCTCTACGCCTGAAATTTCTCTGCATTGCACAGTGAATGAGCATGCGTGGATGGAGCCGTTGGGGTGGCTGACACCAGCAACAGATACACAGACAGCGCGGTGATCTTTCCCCCCCACTCAGGCGCTTTCTTACACAACTTGTGAAAAGCTCCCCAGATACTGCACCACCCTCAGGTTTTATACTGACAATGATATGACTGTGATTTAATTACATAACAAAAGCACACTGTTGCTTTAGATTTTCACATTTTTGACACTGCGTTCAACTCTGCCGCATTATTTCCAATGCAAAGCGATGAAATTACTGTTTACATTAAACCATGGTAAGACAAAGAACACTGCATTCAGTTGCAGCAGAAAATCTGAAATGATCTTCACCTACAGAAAGTTAGTTTTCCAGCCTGCTTTCAGAGATATGTGATTTTCTGACCTTCATTCTGGATCGATTTTGTTTACAAGAGTAGTTATAAGCTTTGATTTTCTTTCTTTTCAGTCTTAAAAAGGCCCACCGCCCACTCTACCCTCCTGTGCAATAATTTTATTTTCAAGTCTCTATGATCTAAAGAAACTATAGAATAATAAAAGATTGCATCTGAGTTGTGAATGTGCAGCTCTTGACTGCAAGTCAGCAGTCAATTGTTAAGTTATTGGTTTTATTTTGTGACATATGAGTATCTTAGCATATATGGTTTTATTGCAGCCAGTTTTTTAAATCCAACACATGGTGTCAAAACTCAGCTCAAGGTAGGACAAAGAGCAGAGACCATTAATGAGCTGTAATTTAACAAAGCAGCATTGTAGGCTACTTAACTAAGATAAATTAATTAAAGGCCAACCAAATACAACCAAACCAAAAGGGCGAAAGCCAGGAGAGACAAACAGAGACAGACTGACGGCCACAGCTTATATAGTGTAATGTGTAATCAGCACAGTTGAGCCGAATCTTCCTGAGGAGCATAGACTTCGCCCTCAGGCTCCTCAGGGAGGGGGTGCATGCCAATTCCCTTAATGGCATCTACCGTTCCCTCACTTGGATTTTTTCCTTACATCTTAGTCCCTCCCACTGAAGACGCAGGGAGAGAAGGAACGAGGAAACGCATTTTTAGAGAAATGAGACGTCCTTTCTTCAAAACTGTCACCAGAAGCGATGTCTGTTTCTGATGACGGCGGCACAAGCAGACCAGCTGTCAGTCAGATTTTACAGCTCTGTGGCGACTTTAGTTGGAGTTTGTTTTTGCATTTATATGTAAAATAATAATAGGGGTGCTTAGTAACCTCTGCAGCAGTGTTTTAAATCTCTCTTTGTTTCCTTACGATAAAGTGTTTAACAAACACCTACACATTTCTTAAAAACCTGCCTTCTTTATTAAGACTGTGTACAGATCAGCCGAGTGAACTTCAGTGCTTAGACACTGAATGCACAAGAGCCATTTCTACTGGCAGAAGAGGAAGTAATTTGTTGATATTTGTAAATGATCATGTTTTAGGGAAAACGTCTCACAAACTCGTTTCTAACCAATACACAGGGATTTTCAGCCTCACATGTGACTGGATGGAAATAACAACAGACAAGTAGGTTTAAAACTGCAGTGATGTGATCAGATCAGTGTCAGATCGGCAAAGTTTATTCTTCCATAAATAAAGTGTGTTTGCTGTTTGCTCACATGACTGCTTGTGTGTTTCTTGGCACAAGGGGGAGCCCATTCAAAAATCTTCCACAGGGACTCGTCATAACTAGCAGCTGCCACTGAACTTGAGAGAGGTAATATGCGACTCCACTGGGTGTGTTTTAATTGAAATTGCTCACAATGTAAAATACATGAGCAAGCTCTGCATGGAGATTTTGAAGTGCTGTGCGACATTGCACAGCAAGAAATCTCTGTTGCTATAGCATGACGTGTTCTTTGGTGTAAACTGTACCATGAAACACATGCTGCACATAATCTATGTTTATGCATATTTAAAATATCTGCTCCTGTGAATAATAAATGGCCCCAGACTTTGATGAAAAAGCTTTTTTTTATGTATATTTTGAAAAGTATCTCAGAATGAAGATGTGAATAGTTGATTAATCAAGTTTAAATATGCCAAATTAAAACAGCGATGTGTTTTAGTGCGGGGATTTGGCAGTACGAGAAAAGCATTTTCATGATTAATCGACCTCCACGTTGAGTTATACACCGTCGTCTCTTTTAAAAAGGAAGCCACCAAAGGAAATGTGTTGTATATCATATCTCTGACACTTTGTAATTTATGTACCCGTATTAAGACGGTAACCTTATGTTAAAAAGCCTGAATGATTGTCCCCTACCTTGTAGCTGTTTAAAGCACTCTGAGAAAATGCTACTGAATGTAAGTCGAGCATTTTACCCCTGTTGAACTCAAATGAAAATAAAAAATAACTTCTTACTTAACAAACACAGACAAAGACAGAGGACAACAATCCCCATCTGATTCAGTCTGACCTCCCAAATTTATAATTCAACAGATTCCAGAAGAGAGAGAGAACTGTTTTTTTTAAGACTTGTTGGATACTTGATATTAAACTTATGATCCAGGGCAAAATTTGCAGGGGCAAGGACGCGCTAAAGAAGTTTAACTGCCAGACTTTGGTTACAGTTCAATGAAATAATTGAATTTCAAGGTGTGCTGTGTCAATAATAAATAAAACATGAATATAATTTCAGCAGTATAATCTGAAAGCCCAGAGAGGTATTCACCACAATAATCATGTGGAAGATAAAACAGAATACGTGTGGAAAAGACTGTCAAGGCTGACAGTTCAATACCGGTGTTGCACAGTCTGTGATTTGAGCTTCTTAATTCCTTTGTTTTGGGGAGAAAATGGAGGTGCAGTCAGTGCATCTTCTGGAAGATTAAAGATGAAATCTGTAAATGTCTTAACTCCAGTTCCACTTATTCCTCATCTTCTGTCTGTCTGTGTTGTGTTTTAGTGCTTTGCCATGTATAGTTTTAGGGTTTTCTTTCTTTATTTCTGTGTGAACTGAGTCTTTGCAGCTTGGAGAGTCACAGACCAAAAGCACTACAGGCTCAAACATGCACTTATGTCCAGGACAATAGAAACTTCAGCTTTCCAGATGGGTAAAATACACATTTGTACACAAACACACACACACACACTCTGTCACTTTCATTACTTAAACTTCTTGTCCGTGTGATCATCTGGCACTGCTTCTCAGTTCTCATCTGGCAGGAATAAGAAATCACTCTTGGTTGGTGGTGGATTTTTAATGTTTCATAGCTGATGAGTTAACTTTCATCTCAAATGTCAAGTCATCACGCAACCGCTAATTAGCAGCATGTATCAGTGAGTAACTATTCCAGATGTGACCATGCATTATTTCCTCTGCTTTTCATGTTTTAAATTTTCTTTTTTTATACTGCTATAAGTGCAGATAATGTACGGAAATCAATCACATTGTCAAGAAACATGGAGGTGGTACATTTATCACTCATAATATCAATGGAGTATAATGAACCTTCTCCTGTGCTGAGCTGACAGATTGACCAGGGCGTCAAGCGAGGATCACTTGGGCTACACCCAAGTTACTGAGTTATAAGATTTATTAAGAAATACTGCTGGCCTGCTGAGACAGGGAAAATCAATGAAAACAGAGTTGTTAATCTGACCAGCAGGAACCAGCCCTGAAACT
The DNA here is from genome assembly GCF_043641665.1 of Enoplosus armatus. Lineage (NCBI taxonomy): Eukaryota > Metazoa > Chordata > Actinopteri > Centrarchiformes > Enoplosidae > Enoplosus > Enoplosus armatus. Next base: position 13,602,248 of record NC_092194.1, read on the forward strand.
AGAGATCTCACCACTCCTGTGCGGGTGAACAAGCCACCTTTAAACCTCTGTAAATCTCCCTCCAGATTTATGGCAAGACTAGGTCAATATGCTATTGTATAGTATGGTGCAGACCAAATCTATTGTTTTCACTAAGTGGCTGCCATTGTATAGAAAGAATGGCCACTTTGTTCTGCAAGCCGCTACCCTGCTGTAATCCCGTTTGATTTATTTCCCTGATCTGTGGTGTCCTGAATTGTACGTGCAATAGGTTATAGATAACACCCCCTGTCAAAAAACTGACATTTTTTATCCTTCCTTTGGGAAATTTGAGGTGTTGTAACTGTGTACAGTTGTGTACAGCTTTTTTTCTCAAAAAACTAAACAAAAACAATTAAGTTTTAATGTAAAGGGTATAGTTTGGCAAGAAAGCAGTTACAGTGTAAGTTTTGCTTTTTTTACATTTTGAAGTTTGTGTGTTCTTCTGTAACACTTTTCTGCAATGTGCTGAGAGCTCAAAGAGCCCCGTGTCTGAAATCACTCCATATTTACTATATAAAGCCTAATATTTTCTGTTTGCCATTTAATTTGAGTGTCTGAAGAATTCTGTGTGAGATGTATGCCTCATATAGTGCCGCCTCTAAAATTGTCCACGGCAGATACACTACTTTCTGCTAACAATCCCACAATCATTTTGTAGATGTGAGTCATTTGACAGCACACCTGCCAGTGATGATGCACAATAACAATGATTCATAAGTGTCCAATTCTCATTTCACTGCTCACTATAGAGTACACTACTGAGTGTCTATCATACAGGCAATAGTGAATGAATGCACGAGGATCTACGTACCATGTCTATGTACTCTAGACAGGAAGGGAGACAGCGGACAAACATCAACCAGTCTGGTGCGGCGTGCATCCATTTTTTAAAAAGCAGTTATTTTCTAACTCCCAAGTCCACACATGAATTAAATATAAGATATTTTGTTCAGTGATTCTCTTACAACACTACTGTGATACCACAGTACTTTGGAGATAACAGGAGGAGTTTTTAAAGTTAGTATAGTTTCTCCCTGCAAATACATGGACCTACCTGACCCATACGCCTAGTAAACACACAGTTACACTGCATTGTCATGCAGTAAATAACTGCATGCAAAACTGAGAGTTTAATTTGATGTCTTAATCTACATGGTGATGCACACCAGTGGCAGCAGGATGGAGAGGCAGTGAGCTCGTCAGAACGACAAGGAACATCTGTGTGTGTGTTTCAGGAGCTGCTGCTGGATGAGCTCCTGAGCACTGTGTTCAGCAGTCGTTTGGACAGGAAGGGCCTCTTTTACTGAAGACTTTTTGACATGTCGCTGTAGGAAAAGCACAGGTGTAAATAATAAAGTGAATGATGGATGAATTCCATTTAGCTGCTTCAGTTTCAGGGTTCCAGTATTATGCAGAGCCGTCGTTACTGTTATCAGTAACACCTTTGTCTCTCCTACTGTGACACGTCAAAATGCCTGCTGTGAAACGGGCCTATTAATGTTTGAGGGTAAATCATTTTCATGGCTCCTTAGCGAACTCAGTCATAGAAATGCACTGTTTGTTACTCAAGCTTGTTTTTATGAAAACAGCTGTGACTGCGGTGACATGACGCATAATTCAAGGAACGCCATTGCAATATATGACGCAGTCATTACAGTGATACACAGATTTGCACCTAAACACAAATGCAAATAAAGATGTGTATACATAAAAAATGTTGCTTTTCAAAATTCTGTAGTTCAGAAAGTTGAGCAAAAAACTCAAGGGGTATATATCTTTTTCAAAGCGCTGCAGCAGCGCTCAAAAATGTTTTCCATCTTGCACGAGCCACAGTTTTCCCATTTAAAAAGCTTTTCTGTCAAATGCAACGAAAATGGGGAGCATTTTCTTTTAAATTTTGTTCATATCAAAACCAAATAAATCCAGAAACAAAACATCTTTTGAAATCAGTTCACTGTGCAGATGCTACAACACTCTTTCAGTGCAATCTTGTGTGTCCTACAGTGACCTCTTTTAACATCACGGCTGAAGTGTGATTTCAAAACAAAAATCCAGAAAAAACAAGGACGACATCATATGGAGACACATGAAGCTCACAATAACACCCGTCCAAGCAGCACTGTAGTCAATAGAGCAGAGATGGTCGTGACAGTTGGGAAAATCAACAGCTTTGTGTTTTCATTGATTGCTCGTGTGATGTCAAACACAAGTCAAGTCCATTCTTTACACAGCAGGCGTCCGCCTCTGTGCCTAGTTTCTCTGATACAGTTTGTTCTCTCGAGTACACCTTGTTCTCCACAAGGACACAAGTATTGACTGTGTGACCTCAAATTATCCCTGAGTGCAGAAAACCGACTTCATCTCTCTGATTTTGTCTCAACAGCCATGCTTGAGTACTTCTGTGGGTTAGGTATGTGTTTTGGTTTCCCCACTATCCAAGGACATTTATTTGGGTTTTGCTTGTTTGTTCCAAAGCCATTTCACTGAGCACTTACTGGTGGCGACATCCCACAGGAGGCAATTACAGTCCTTTTCTATTTCACAATTACTGCGATCACCCGTGTACGATGGCACAGCTCTAGGAACAGCTGGGACGAATAAATCAAAGCTGTGAGAGCAGAGCAGGTGAACTCGTACAGTGAAAGGAACTTCGCTGCCTCGTCTACCGCAGAGTGGGGCTTTGCTGTGTGGAGTATTGCACAGGTGTAGGCATCACTCAGAGCCAAGAAGGTGTGAAATATGCAAGTCAGGAGATTTCTCTGCTGTTGGTTAATGGAGGGAAGTTATTTTCCAGATGATATCACATAATTGAATGAAACAGTTGTTTACCTGTAAACCTCAAATGGTAGTTTTAAGGGTTTTACCTTTACTGGTAACTTGCCATGCAGGTAGTTTTGCTGAGACTTCTGCTGCTCAAAAGTGTGTTTGAAAAATGAATGCCTTTCCAGAAACAATGTCCCAGTTACTTTGAATAGTCCACTGACCTCACTCTCAATAGCTTTCATTTGAGCTACTTTATTCAGCTGAAAAGGTCCCTTTCAAAGTTTTCTAAAATCAGTCTGTGTTACCCTCTTTGTTTACAAATGAGGGATGTAAGTCTACACAAATTGCTGATATCTCACATGCTTTGTCTGGCTGTGTTATTGTATTTATCTCACTGGGGATAAGGGTAAATGCATCCAAAAAGCATTAGAGACATTGTGGCTGTTCAAACCACTACAGGCGGTGGATGCTGTGAAGACAACAAAACTTTTGTCTCATTCGTAGTCCGTAAATACAATTTATCCATGTGTTTGTGTTAGTTTATGGATAGTTGTTAGCTAGCTAGCTAGCTAAACTGTCACATTTGCAACTAAAGTGCAGAAGTTCTTCTTCTGTTGTTACCAAACAGCTTCAGGTGCATTACCACCACCCTCATGGCTGGATCAGGGCCAATCCTGATTTGCATGTAACCTGGGAAAACCGAGATGGATTGCAGTCAGATTTGTGATCTGGCGACAGATACATTTGGCTAAGTGTAAATGAAAGTGCATTAAATCTCATCTGGATTTTATCCAGATATGAGACACTTGTGGAGAAAGCTAGCTCTATCATTCCAAGAAGCTTGTAAGGTTAGCATCAGATTTAGGACATCTAAAATGTTTTTTCAATCTAAAGATATATAATCACTGCTCTCCCCTTTGTTAATCTGGTGGGTTTAAACCAGAAGACCAGTTTACCTTCTGTTTAATCTAATCTAAAAATTAAAAGAATTGCTTCATAAGACAACTTGGGAGATGAGACCACTTTCACCTTTGCCAGGGAAAATGCTTTTTGAGCGTTTAAGCTCAATCATAACCATTACGCTGGAGAGGTGAGTGTGTACGGTTTCCAGGAAACTTTGGTCAGTAGTATAACCTTATCACTGAAGTCAACCATCCATGTTTGTCAACAAGTATGTGTTTCCTGGCAGTAATGCTTAGGGGATGACCTTCACTCCCTGCATAAGTGCTCAGATGCTCTCCTTCTCGAGGTCTCTATGTCCCTCTTTTCCATTAGTGCTGAACCGCTTGTTGCTCTAACCTCATGTGCATGATCCACATGGGAATTGTGGGCTTGGATGAATGGATAGAGAAGGCAAGTCCCCTGAAGAATGATGATATACTACTGACATGTAATAGAAACGCCTATCTGCATGTACATACATAAGAACACCATCTCTGCTAAAAATAGTAAACCTGGGCAATCAAATATTTAGATTCAGGCTTACTTCTGGAATATTTTTGCACACACTGCCAGTATCCACTTTGTTTTATTCGGTACACTTCCCCATTTATGCAAACAGCTCACCAGACATTGAGTTACTTATAAATAAAACATAAATATAAAGAATGCAGACAGGGATGAGAGACTCAGTTATCGTCCGACTGAGCGTTGATTAAGCTCAATGCAGCTCTGAATGCAGGATAAGGTTTTCAATATTGTGGTGTCTAGAGATCACAGTGGGGTGTGATTTAAAGAAAAAGAAGAAATTAAATCAGCAGCATATTGATGAGAGAGGTAAGACGAGCTACAAAGTAACAGGTAGACCCCAAAATAACCTTTTAAAAGGAAGATTTAAATGACAAAACTTATTTTGCCAGCTTCAGTTCCTCAGGCAGATCAATTTATACGTCAAAATGTATACGTCTGCTCGTCATTGAAAAAAGAGATGTTAAAATGGATGGAAGATATGAGATTTTGTAGCAGAAGGAATCAGCAGTTACTGTGACTGAGGTGGTGGTGGTGGGGGGGGGGGCAGGTTGCTGGACTTCATGCATGCCTATCTGCCTCCACTAGGCTGGATTCACACCAAATCAGGCGTTATGGCGAAAACGCCAGTTCTCCCATTCATTTGAATGTGGTTAGTGTGTTTACGCTCATGTGAACAGCAGGCGCTCCACAGGATGTGTCATGTCATTAATCACCACCAGGGGCCAATGAACGGAGAGCAGCACAATGCTTTCTAAACAGTGTGTGTGTGTGTGTGTGTGTGTGTGTGTGTTAACATCTTTGTGAATTAGCCTGTGTGTATCTCCCTGTTTACACCTGGAATTAACATACGTCTTGCGTGATCCGATGACAAGTGGACATCTCTACTTACGCAGAGGATGTCAGTTGAGTAGGCGATCCCTCAATGTGGCCCAGGACACATTCTCGTACACACTGCTAAAACAATGTGGCCTTATGCAGCCCAGAACACCTCAGAATGTGGTCTGAGGGGTTGGATCTCCGTGCGTCTTGGATGCATTCACACCTGTACTTAGAGCTGTCCACTTGTGATCGGATCACCCAAGGCGCATGTTAATGCCAGATGTAAACGCGGCCTATGAGAGAGAGTGAAGGTGAGCAAATGAGCAAGCAAGAGAGAATTTCTGTGTATGTGAGCGCTCAACATCCCTCCGAGGTATTTTTAGCATCTTCAGCAGAGTCTGTTTTCCGAAGTATGGGTCTCTCATGCATTTCCCGATCATATACCCTGCTATGGAGACACACACGTAAAATACTCACACACACGAGAGCATTCAGTTGCTTCTGCTCTAGTGGCTAACCTTCACAGGGCTCCGATTGTCCTGAGCAATAAATCATTTTCACTTGCCACATCTGAAATATTCATTCCATGTTAATCAAGCACTACTTCCTTAATACACACACATGCAAAGACGCTCACACACACTCAGTGGTGTGTGAGACAGAGTGGGACCCTGCATGACTGTGTGGGAAACCTTGTAACCATTTACTAATGATGTCGTGATGCAGTTACCTCGCATTTCTTTTAATATAGCACTCAGACTTGCTAATGCACGTGCATGATTGTCAGGAAAGGCAATGTTTTTTTTTTGGAGGTCTGACTCACTTCACTAGGACTGTAAAGTGGTTTGTTTTTATGGAGTTCAAATTATTATTCGTTTTTTTTAGCAAACTAAGACTGTCAAAATATGCAAAGTCGTTGAAAACATTATCTCACTCCTGAATGAAACAAGACTGAGAGCTGTGCTCGCGGCTCACTGAGGCTGCACAGCAGTTCTTTAAGCGAAATACTATCTTCAGCATGCTAGCATGTTGATGTTTAGTAAGTATACCCTTTTAGTTTAGTGTGGTAGCATGCTAACATTTGATAATTAGCATTAAACACGAAGCCCAGATGAAGTGACTGGGAATGTCATTATTTTTGCAGGTATTTGGTCATAAACCAAAGTATATGGAAAAAAATGACCTGATGATGGAGGTAGAGAAAAAATGAATGGATCACCAAAGTTATTACAATTCATCCTTGAATGTGTGTACCAAGTTTCATGTCAATCCATACAATAGCTGGTGAGACAATTCACTTAAACCACAAATGTGAACATCATGGTAAAGTCAGGGGATCATAAAAGTAATTAGGATTCATCCTCCGGCTATTATGAATGTTTTTGCAATGTTTCATGGCAATCCATCCTATAGTTGTTGAGATATTTCAGTCTGGACCAAAGTGGATCTACCAACATAACCATCAAAAAAGTTGTCACATTTTAACATAGTCTAAAAGTACTGGAATCAGGATCAGTAATACCCACCACAAGTAAGTTTTTAACAGTAGAGTGTAACTCTTTCCCTAAAAAAATATAGAGGACCTCAGTGTCCTCAATAGTAGCTCTGGCCCTGGTAGCTAGTGACTACTGATGAAATACCTGATGAGAAATGTTTCACTTCTCTCCTCGTCTTCAAATGCAGGTTGACTAGAAGCTAATATTGAAATATATTTAACCTCTCTCTTTACTTTTCCTCCACCCCAACTAGATCCCAGTTATGACGGGGGCCTTCATGGACTCCTCACCCAATGACGACTACAGCGGCGAGCACTCGCTTTTTAACTCCTCGGCCAGCGTCCACGCCGCTGCCTCGGCCGCCTCAGTACACGGCCAACAGGAGGATCCGCAGTCCATGTCCAGCGATGCCATCTGGCTCTGGATCGCAATTGTCGCCACCATCGGAAACATTGTGGTGGTTGGTGTTGTCTACGCCTGCACTTTCTGATGAACATATGCTTACAAAGACAAACACACATCCTGCTTTTTCCGGATCTCTGGACCCCTGAGCGAGGCCACGCATCGCAGCAGACACACACTCTCTCTATGTCTCTCTCTCTCTTTCTCTCTCTCTCTTCCTCGCACTTGGCTTTTGGATCAATTTGGGCCCCTGAGGGTGTGGAAGTTGTGATACTAGACAATGACATATAGACTACTATATTTCTTCATGACAGGGAAAGACTGGGACTTGGCTGCATTTGTCGGCACCGAGCATTTTTGGATGCTACAACTGAAAGTTTGAAGGGAAGCTCTTTAGTTATAAACAGAAACACATCAGACCTGCGCTCTCAAGCAAGAATCAAAGGACCTTTTTATTTTTCATCTTAAGTTTGTTTCCGTGTTTCTCCTCAGACAACACCCTCACTTATAATGCAGAGATGAGAATGGAGATTAAATGGGGCTTAAGATTCGGGTTGATCCGGGGCCATCTTAAACATCCACCAGATACTTGCTGAGAAATTTAGGGCAGCACTTTTTAATTATGCGGCTGAACAGAGATGGTGAATGTTAAAACATTTAGAAAGTACTTGGATTATTTTCATGTCAGGCAGCCCTGAGGCCCAGGACGTTAGAGCTCATTTAAGGACTAATTTGTGGATGAAACATGGTATGGATACTGATCATCAATGTATATTATACGTTTCTAAACAATTTTACTGACAGGGCACCAAGAATAGGATGCTGATCATTAAACACATTTTTAGTACACATTTAAAATCTCATATTTGCAATGCTAACTCAATTATACATAATGGATGAGGACTTTATAATTAGATGTGTAGTGTAAAACTAAGTCAAGCCCTTTAAAATGAATGGTCTTATTGTCAAATACCAACAGTAATATTCACCAGGGATTATTAGAAAATCTAATTGTATTGTCATGGTCTGTTCAGTAATGTTTGGATATTATCTACAGATGTTAAGTAAATACAATTAAAAGCTCGCAAGATGACGTAGTCTACTTAACTTACTGCACCTGCTTATTTGTGATTGTTTATTTATTTTCTTGAAGTACAGCCTGTAAAAGTATTTTTTATCACTCAACAACAACAGAAGGCGGAAGTTCCTGATATTACAGATATGTGAGGGCAGATGTGGAAGTCGTATGTGTTCAAGAGTAGTTTAACACTGAGCAGATCTATAGTGAACTTTGTGATAAATGTATACTGATGTGAGTGGGGGAAAGGATGCCTTATTTTGAAATGAAATGGTGTTATATATCAAGCTGTTCCTCTACATTTGTCACTGTTCAGTAAATTAGTTTTGTGTTACTGTGGAATCTGGAGGCAGCTGTCTCCATGGCAACTAATCCTCGTTCTAATTGGGAACAACAACTTTACTCTGAGGCACAGGCATCAACCTGCAGCCACAGACGCAATTTATTCTCCACAAAGAAAATCAGAAAACAATGCACTGCATTTACACAAATATTACATCTGGAAACCATTGAATGTTTGAACTTCGCTAATTATTTGTGCTTTGCTTACACTGTTTTATTTCCCTTTTTAAGACTGTAAACTACCACAGGAGAACTGGTAAAAATGTTCCAGTTGTCATTTTTATTTGTCTGTCAACCGGTCTTTCTTTATCTGACAAGCTGACTGATCTATATATCTTTGACAGAGAGAGAAATAGAAAGACAGAGCTATTTTGTTTCAGTAAACCTATATTTCTTCTGGGATTTAGGAGATAATATCAATGTGCTTTTGGTTAAAAGATACAAACCTGTCTTGTAAACACCATACATGTTCAAATGTTCATACACAATACTAGCTTACTATATCAACTGTACCGATGTAAGGAGAAATTCAGACACACTAATCTCTGTTAATATATTATAGTATACTTCTACAATGTTCAAAGAAAGACTTTTCAAGCCTGTTATTTTTAATAAATGGTTGATGTAGAAATACTGTATTTAGACATGTTGTAAACCACATACACAATACTCCTTTTGTAAAGATATATGCTATTAAAATTTCTGTATGAATGCATTTTGTTTTTCTTATGTTTACAAAAGAGGCACACGTGTCCACAGATACATTTCATCTGGACATTTCAAGTGTCAAGTGAAGGATGACTCACCGGAAACATTATTGGCTAAAGGCAAACCTTTTTGCTTTGAACGCAGTGCTTGATCATGCGAGAAGGTGTTTTAGCTCCATCTTTTCTCAGCCCGAATCACCTGGCGTTGCTCCTGGTGACGCAACCTGATGTGGGTGAAGCCAGCTCTCCGACAAGACATCACCAGTCGCTGCTGAGCCTTCAGGTGAGATTGATGCGAAGCTTAGATGGCGCCATCTGTCATTTTGACACAGGCACAAGTTGTTTAGAAACCACCTGGATTCACGCCTCAGAGGACCCCTGCATCCCTCCATCTCTCTCTGTCTTCATACTTGTTTTGCTGAACCAACAGACTGCAGGAAGCAAAGACACTAAACATACAATATTAAAACTATGTGAGATGGCCTACATAAGCAAAGATTTAAAAAAATAAATAACCAATGCTTCTGGACTTTTCTGGGTACATTTGATACATTTATCCTACATTTACTTGATGAAGTGAGTTAACCTTTGTACTGCAACAACAAAGGTGTGCTTTGAGCTAAGTGCTAACATCAGGATGCTAACATCCTCACAATGACAATGCTAACATGCAGATGTTTAGCTAGGTATAATGTTTATCATGTTCACTATCTTAGTTTGGAGTGTTAGCATGCTAGCATTTGGTAAGTAGAGCTAAACACAAAGTACATCTGAGGCTGATGGGATGTCATTATCACAGGTATGTGGTCATAAACCAAAGTGCTGGACAAAAGGAAATTTTGACCTGATGGTGGCGCTAGATGGAGAGTCAGGGGATCACCAGAGTCACTGGGCTTCGTCCACTGGGTAATCGAACGTTTCCGTAATCATAAGTCTGACTTTACACCTTTTTACTGAGATCCACAGCATCACAGGTGCTTTTATAACTGTAACAATCATATCCTCTCCCAGAAATCCCAAGTCACCATGAGGAGAAGTGATGTCAAAAACATTTCGCGATCACATTCATAATTCCATGAAACTGTACTGCACAACCTTTACGCCACCTTACAGACTGAAAAGGCAGCTTGGTTTGATAATATGTGGATCAGCAGCCTTCAAATTTGCCATGGGCCTTTCTGATCCCCCTCTGCCGAGGGGATTGAGCTGGAAGTGAAGTCGGCTGCACATGATCTGTGGACAACCTACGAGTTGCTTCTGCTGCTTGTTGTGCCTTTCCTCTTTATCCGATCAAGCGGCTCAATTGTGGAAAAAAATACAAGTCCCAGGGGGTTTTGCTACAGCCGCTGACCCCTAGAGGCAAAGGAGTCTCAAAAAATCCTTCAGAAAGAGCTAAATGAAATTGATAACCATTGATCTTGCCTGGGTTAATCTATGCTAATGCATGATAATTATTAGACTTTCAGGTGATGGAATCTACAGTGGCTAAGACTTAATTTATATGGTCTGTGCGAGATGAGGCCAGCTTTGCCTGTGAATAATAGATAATGTCATTAATTTAAAACCAGGGTGAGATTAATCAGTCTGAAAGTATGAGGAGAGGAGAGGAACAGAAAGGAAAGCAGGAGGAAGTGTGAACAGGAGGATGTAAGGAAAGGTTGTCTCGCTGCTCCTCGGTTGCCCTCGAGTCTCACAGGACGTAACACTTCAACCCAACTCCTGTCCATTCGAGAGTGACAGCTTGGTGATGAGGTGCTGGGATGCTAATGTATGCCAAGCCGCTTAGACACATCCTGTCAAACTGTCACTTCAGAGCCAAATGGGAAGATACAGTATGGGTCCACACTTATCCCAAGGCTTAACAAAGGCTGTACATTACCATCTCTATAATGCGCCACATACTGTATTTATGGCTATAACAGCAAATTGATAATCGTGACAAAGCATTGCAACAGCAACATCAGAGGTAGGAGAGGATGTCTATTACATTGTGCAAGTGTGTGTGCTACAGTTTGTGGATGTGTGAGGGAGTGAGTAATCCTGGAGCTCTTCAGTATCATCAGGAGCGTCAACACACACTTATCCATCAGTGGAGACAGAATCATGCAGAAATTAAAAACACAAATACACAATACAGCTTGAGAGTCGTGGGGTACCTAGTGGTCTTATCTTCAAATAATTTCACACTGATTGTAATATGATGAGATTAATTTTAGGGACGATCAATCACTCAGCTATTTGTTTTAAGATTTTGTTTTAAGAAGCTGTGACTCTGCAGACAATCACATGGATGCTACGACCAATTTTGGATTGCTTTGAGAGGTCAAAACTCCAGCAACACCTGTATTATAAAGATCAACTTTATTGTGAGACCAACGCTCTCTAACTTGAGGCCTTTTTTGGCATTTCATCAAAATGAGTTGCATTATAATGAACAACTTTATAGATGCAAGTAGGTGAAGTTGTGCCAAAAAAACCCTTCACAACTTTTGCGCCTCACCAGATGCATTAAACAGTATTTTTCCAAGTCATTAGTGATGTTCCCAGCAGTCAGTGTATCAAGACATCGGGCCTGGGTGTGGATCAGGGAGCTGACATCAGAAGTTTAATGGCTGTCCCCTGGTGAATGAGCTCATGGCAGCAGACCACAGTAGAGGGAGGATGATGGAGATACATTAGTTTACTGCAGGTTAATGTTGATTTGTTTTTCAGGAGGTTATCGGAATCAATACTGGGATTTCAGGAATCACAATATTTCCTGCTTGAGGTCACTTTCCAAGAAGAAGAAAGAGCACTTGTTCTTGTCAGATCAACAGCCTCCACTCAACAAAATATTTGTCTGATTAAAAGAGGCACTGATATGGCAGGAGGTATCGGAGCATAACATGAATTATGCTGTGTTTGCATCGTCTGTAATCGACTCTGACGTTGTTTTTGAAGGTAACTGCTTGAGCGCACAAGCAGGATGGAGTTTTATTCTCTGCTTCGATCACAGTCTGACTAACTGACAGCTATCATCACACGAACAGAGATTTTTTACCAACTGGCATTGTGTGATTGCCTCTTGATAACATATAAGTGGGAAGAAAGGTTGGTTGAGAAAACGATTTTAGGTGGGCTGCTACCATGGCAACAGCAGGCTGTAATGGATTTGGACAGCACGTTTAGCTTGTGGCAGCCATTTCTGGACCTCAACTTTGTTTTGTGTCTTTCTTGGGTTTTTCTTCTTTCCACCTTTTCTTCCTCGCAAACACACCCACTAATGATGCTTGTCAATCGAGCTAATATCCCCTGATGAGGAGCTCACAGAGCATCACCTACATCTCTGACTAATCAGAGCGATTAAACAAGATGATAAACCCGGTAAGCAGAGTAATTTGTGATAAGATAGTGTTAACAATCCTGCAAAAATTGACACAGAGTAGTTAACTGATGATGTGTGCCCTGAATAACATTCAATTTGTTAATTTCCCTCCAAATTCGTCGTAATTTAAATCTTCAGTTCAGTTGTCATTTGTTTGTAAGTCCCATGTAATCGATTTATTAAGCTTCTACTTCTAATCGGATGGTAAATAGTGTGGCATGTGTGACAGTACAGAGAGTCTTTAATGCAATCCTGGGGGCTCCACCACCCCCTGATGCTGCAGCAGCCTCAGTGAAAATGCTTCATTACTGTTACTCCATGATGGGAGCTCAGTATCACCCGTCAGCCAAAAGGCAGGAGCCCTATTCTTTTGATTTAGCATCGCTGTTGAGTGGATGGCTGGCTCTCTCTCTCTCAAACACACACTCTTCTATGAGGCAGGAGGACAGAAGACAGAGTATCTGTCTCTGCCTGTCATCTCATACAGAAAACATCCTTAGAAAGAGGGGAATTTATGAGGGAGCTGCCCTTTGAACAAGATGGATACAGCCCCTGCCCACCTGCGCCTAACATATTAAGCTTATTACTATTATTAATTTTTTAACATAACATCTTAACATATTTTTCATCAAGCACGTTGACATAGAGCAGATTCATGCAGTATTAACACGGTATCGGTCTGGCAGTGTTCAGAGTAGTAATCATCCACAGAAACAAGATGAGCCTGCAGCCATGTTAGCAGCTCTGTTAGGCTGTACTTAGTCAGGGGATCATTAAAGTCAATAGGATCATGTATGTATTTACAAACTTTCATGCTAATCCATCCAGTAGTTATTGAGTTATTTCAGTCTGGACCAAAGTGATGGACCGACTGACCAAAACAAATCTATATATATAGACTGGAAAAACAACCAGCACATCTGTTCACATGCTGTTGGCTACAAAGTAACAAGTTACAGGCAAACGTCTTCAATCATTAATCACAAAGCAGATATGACGTCAGATCTATACACAGGAGCCTGATCTGTGCAGCAGACGTAACATTAAATGTAAGTCTCAGAAAGGACTGGAGGAGTCCTGGGAATAAGACTCCTGTCCCTCAGGAGACCACCGCCACAGCTCTGTCACTACACTGGATATGATTGGATATCAGCATGCAGAACATGCAGCCTGTCACCATGGAGACTGACATGTATCACTCCGGTTGCCTGAAGCACCCATTGGCAGACACAGTTGAGTCTCACTTACACGGTTGCCGGCCAAAATTAAAGTGGAAACCACTGCGGGGGCTAATGGGGGATCCATTGAACAAGAGAGCGGGGCAAGTAAGGAGACAGATAGACAGATGCACAGGCTGACAGAAAATGACAGGATGATTGAGAAGAGCAAAAATGCAAGAGAATGGGGAGGAAAATGATCAGGATTAACAGTGGAAACCTCAGTCCATTTCTCTGTGTGGTGACGAATGTCTGACAGGTGTTCTCTCAGAGCAGAGCGGAGATTGATCGATGCTGATCTTTGTCATCTCTAGTTCACTCTGAAATGTTGGCAAGTGTGCCAGGAGACTGTTTTCTGTTTCTGGCAATTCTGATATCTACTGTGTTATTTATGATTCACAACACCTTTTATGATTCATTTCTGTGTGGCTTAAAGGCGTGTTTTTGGTGTATTCGTCATTTTAAAAAACACCACATTTTAAACACCACAGTGTAAAAATACTTTTATAGTAAAGGTCCTGCAATGAAAACATTATTCAAGTAAAAGTACACAAGTATTATAATCAAAATGTACTGAAAGCATCAAAAGTAAATTTACTTATTATGAAGAATGGCCGATGTTAGTGTAAAGTAATGTACTCTAGTATTGTGCTTAAGTACAATTTTGAGGTACTTGTATCTGTATTTTCATTTTCTCCTACTTTATACTTATTATATAATACAGGTACAGTATTACTGAGGCAAATATTTGGAAATGGAAAAATGGAAATACTCAAGTTAAGTACGTAGTTAAGTAACTCAAAATTGCACTTAAGTACAGTATTTGAATACATGTACTTACATTCCACCAATGTTTGAAGGAAAGTTATTAGTGTCTGTTATTAGATTTTAGACATCATCATCAAATACACACCAAACCAAATACTTGTTGTTGTTTTAATGTGCATGTGTGTTTTCAACAGAGGAGGGCCGGCTGCCCTCTCACTTATTACAGTATTTTGTCTATTTAATTTCCAAGGCTGAGAACATTTTATACTTCATCCAGTAGAGGGCTCCATATCAAAACGTTTTCAGGTGGTATTCCGAGAGGGTATTCAGTACATGCATTACATACTGTGTACTGAAGAATCAGAATCAACTTTATTGGCAAAGTGCAAACATATCAGGGATTTGACTTGTACCAATGTACAAGATAGCATAAAGGTGCAAGGAATACTGAAATTCAATATAGTATAGATGTGTAATAAGTTTTACATACAGTATATACAGCATGCTCAGACTTATGTTATATATAAACAGATCTACTGTATATACATGTGTATGTAAGTACAGAAGATCTTTTGTATTGGTGGGTTAAAGCACAGACATTGCTCTGTAACATAATATGGCTCATGAGTGTGATGGCGTGTGGAAAGAGACTGTTCTGTGTCTGTTTTGACACACAGAGCTGTGTAGCGCCTGCTAGGAGGAACGAGTAGAAGGAAATAGTTCATGTGTATGTTGTGAAGGATTTTCCTGTTTTTCTCAGTCTACATTTAATCAGATAGACTGTATTTATTTTATTTGTTTGTTTAATTTTGTAAGTATTATTGACATAAGAAGCAACTTAATTGCTTAAATGAAGGTTGAGAGAGTGAAAGTTTTGACAAAATGTGCCTTCCACATTGTTTTTTCATTGCATCAGGTTTTCTAAAAGTTTTGAGGCAGAAGAGATGTTTCAAGAATATGAAGGAGACAAGTTAGTGATATGCAGTCGCAATCCTCTCTGTAAGTATCACCACACTGTCAAAAGCCATTCAGTAAAACAAGCAGTCGTCTCTTTTGCCCCTCTGAGGCTAACTTTGGCCATGTAGTCTGTCAGTCGGCATCAGAGCAAAAAGACACAATATTCAACTCAGACAAGACATGCCTGTTATCTGTTTTTCTTACATTTCCATATCCATTTTACTTTTCATTTATCAGACATTCCTTTAATGGTGGAAAATCTCAAAAAATCTCAGAAGCAGAAGTTGAGTTCTCACATAATAATCAGTTTCTATTGTGTCATATTTCAGATGTTTTTGAATAAAATGTTTAAGTGTGTTGCTGAGTTGGTTTTACAGCATATAAAAACTTAACTTAGTAATTGGTTTGATTCGTAGCACAGTTGGGAAAATTCTCTTATTTCTCAACAGTATTTGCAGATACTGACAAAGTGGACGCTCACTTTGAAGTTGCGTAGTTCACTAAAATCTTTGGGGTCAACCTCAATTCCCCACTCTGCGAGCCGCTGAATGATCACATATTCATCCCCAATCAAGTGGCTTTCTCCCACATTAGTTTACCTCTCGCTCAGTTCTTCTCTAAACTATTGCCACCCACAGCCAGAAACTCATTGCACATAAACACGTTTATATCACCATAAATGGCCGATTTCCTGATGTAGGTGAAATGTTTTTTTATTTGTTCTGACGTTCAAATCACAGAGTGAAAACAAAACTCAAAGAGATGTTTGGACTGCAGCCGCCCGCCGGTAGTTTGACGCAATGCATAATGTCTTGTGATGGCTGGTTTGTTGATATGAAAAAGGGATGTGAAATTGAATCCTATTTTTATTACCTCGTGTTTCATTTGCTCATTTTCCGTTGCCTTCATTTGAAAGCAAGATTAAAATTATACAACAGGCATTTGAAACCAGAGAGCAAAATATAAAGGATCACTTTCCAAAACCTATCTCACCCTGGAGTACAGAAACAACTGATTTTACCATCTCTGTCTCTATTACAGTAAATACAGCATACAATATTAGGTCTGTGTTTTCCTGCCAGGAACATTTGAGCCATCAGACGCCCAAAATTAAAAACAGGGGTTGAATTTTGCTTGGATTTCTGAAGAAATGACTTTCTGTTGCATGGCCGGCTGCGTCAGTGGTATCACACAGTGCTTGTCAAAGTTGCATTAGTGGTTTCAGACAAGAGCTCCCAGCGTCAGTCTTTTTGATTCCACCTCTCATGAGCTCTCATTCACACTCCATTCAAAGGCCCTGATTGGACCGGACAGCTGTGAAAACAATATATATAAACTACACGAGAGGAGCTGTGCCCTGTTGTCTCAAATCTGTGAGGAGTTATGAAACAGGGGAACGGGGGCGGGATCAGCACAGAGTTATGGAGCTCACAGACTGGAAAAAACTTTAAGAGACAAGCAGAAGGAGACAGGAAATGAGCTGAGTATTTCTCGAAGAGGAGCATGAGCCTTGCCGCCCCCTCGTCCAGACATTTTTTTATATACCTCATTACACACCACTGAGACATAACTAACAGCAGCAGACAGAGTTGTAGTCTGCTCTCGTGATTACTCAAAGACCTTTCAGTTTGCTATGATAAATTACTTCACTATGTAAAGGATTCATAGTGTGGGGGAGAGGTTTAGATCACACACAATGAAGTGATAGGGCCTTTAAATGTGATAAATGTTATGTTTGGACATACAGTAGGTATAGTGTGCTAAAGGGTCATATTACAAAACATATTTTTTCACTCACCCCATCTACCCAAGCAGATTTTATTTGCTAAGGTTTTGAGATAACCACCACTAAGACTTCTGTTGCCACCCCCAAAACAATGAACTGTGTTTGTGGTGCTCATATCATCGGAAAATTACATTTTAAAGACCTACAGTAACAGCAGCCTGCATTTCCAGAAATTTGGTTAGTCAGGATAAACCACGAGCTGTCAACATTTAACAGTATTTTTATGTTCAGTGGAAAAATAGTTTTTAATGAAAACTGTCAACAATACAACAGAAACAAGCTGCACCATTTTACTTTAAGTTTAGTTCTCCACCAGCACGTAATATACTGCAGCTAGCACACAGAAACATGCACACGACTTCAGATGGCAAACCACAGTAAAATTCCTTACACAAATGTTTTCATTGGCAGTATTTTGGTATTATTACAGACTGGTGGGTAAAACCATTGAGAGCATGGGCCAAAAGAGAGGAGGTATTTCTGGGCAGCAACGGTGCAGATCATTCTCTGAAAACAAAACACTAAATAAAACCGTTTGATGGGGGACATTTCTTTGGAAGAGAGATTACATATCTGTAACCTGAAAGGTTGTGCAATTGATATCGTGGCTGGAACACTTGTCAGAAATGCAGTAAATGTTCTTTCAAGAGCCAAAGTAATGATTTGCTGCAGTTGTTTGTGGGACTATTTTCAACCTTTTCCTCCAGATTTTCTTTTGTTCTTCACCTAATTTAACAGTTTTATAATCAGCCTATTGGAACACCTGATGCAGCCAAATATAGCTTCCATTGCACTAATTATACTCCAGTCATAACAAGTCACATACCCAGATATCATCAAGCAACATGCTACAGTGGATAGTGAATATTATTATATTCTGATATTCTGATATTAACCCTGGCTATTAGAGGATTTCCATTGTTTGTAATAAATGTGTTGCATAACTACTTTTGTTTCATTGTTTGAATATCAAGTTTCCCTTGTTATGCATTTGGTTCGAAGGAAATGTCTTGGAAAAGTGTGATGAGTGGGAAGTAAATACTTCACAATACACTCACTGGTACAAAGACTAATCAAGCATACAAAAGAATAAAAACATCCATCAAATAAGAAATGTTATTCTTATCATTTCAAGAAACAAGGAAAGGGTGGATGAGAAAAGGAGGAAACAATATCTCCATAGCAACACCAGGAAGTCTCATTACTGTGCTGTTATTAGATTGGATGACAGACAACCTACTTTGAACTGCCATAGGAAACGAATGCTGGGTGAGTGAATGGCGCCAGCACCAACTGGAAATCTACAACTGAATGATAAATGACGACTGGGCTCCCACCTGCTGGAGGTCACTTTGAGGTCACTCTTTTGGGCCTTTTCCTAAAATATGGTTATGGCTTCATGTGTGATATCAGTTAGATTTCTAACGTATACATTACAGAATATCATGAGGGAGTTCTTCAATGTCTGTGTGTGTGTGTGTTTAGGACCAACAGGAAATGGCAAAACTGAAATACAACATTGCAACATTATTTTAAGGAAGCTCACAATCATGGCCATGCTTTTACTGCACGTTAATCACATGAACATGACACACCAGATCAGTTTTCACGTATTACTGACTGCTTTTAAGCCCTTTGTCTATTACAATCAATGCTAACTTGAAAATGGCCTTTGGTTTAAAGTACATTCTCCCTATTTAGCTGCACTGTGAGATCTTAATGTCTCTAAATAGCCATGTTGTTTATCCAAATGCTGTCACTGAGATAAATGAAAATCTCAGTCCTCATATGAGAGCTGGTAATCACAGGCTTGATGATTGAGCCATTCCACATCATTAGCAATGGACACATGTCTATTTGTACACAGTATAGAAAATCTGTAATAATTGGTCTATTACAAATCTTAGTTTGGTAGATTAGGAAGAGATTGGATTGACATCACAACAGAGGGAAAAGGTCTGAATCCTTCTAGTGTGCCACATCAAGAAGATGCCGAATGGGTAAATTGTTTTGACTTTGCCATTCACCATTTCTATCTATAAAATAACAGCCATGACAGCGACTATCACCACCAGTAGGAAGACATTGCGTTGCCAGTCCTGTGGTTTTGGAGGAGTCAAAGTTGAGGAAACAAAACACCCTCTTGAAGGACGAAAAGGAGCATCCTCACGTCTCAGGTTGTCGGCCATGTTTTCAAATGTCTTGTCGTAACCTAATGTTTCACCTTGTAGATGTCAAATTTTCATTGTGCCAGATGAAGTCGATTCCCTCTCTGATCTGATGATTATAGATGATCCAGGAAGCGGAAGCTCGGAAATTGCTTTTGTGAAACCGCGACAATCATTTTATTCTCTATCGTAGTGATCAAAAGGTAAGCTGTAGGAATACACAAATCACATATCAAAGATCTGTCAGGAATGTGTGTTTGCACGCATTTGATTGGCAGACAAAGTGCCTGGCCAGATGACTTTACGTTGTGTTTTTTCATGCAGTGCTTCCTCTGGACTTCTGTCCAGTGACGTTTCTCTGTGTAACAACATCCCTATCAAAATGCACTTCTGAAGACTGCAAATGGATTCATTTCTCTCTGATGCACAGTGGTCCGTACATAAACACCTCTTCCCCATAACATTAAGTGGCTTTCATTATAGTCCAAGCATGCATGTAGTCTAATGCTGAGGAAATAACATCACTATGCTCATATGTCAGATGTTTATGTAATGGGAAATATATTTGAAATTGTTGTGATCATCATTATTATTACCAACAAAATATCCAATAATTTCTCAAATATGAGGCTTTTTTTGTTGTTATTTACACTGACAAGACAAGACAAACGACACCTACCCACTTTGAAACTTTAACTTCCAACTCAAGTGGCTGCATACTGAAAACAAAACAGGAAAGATTAAAAGCATAGATGTAATCACAACACAATTTTTTCAACTTCATTATCCATGTCAGATCACAAGCTCACAGACATGCTGTGTATGATCTTACTAAAAGGAGGACAAACAGGAGAGAGAGAGAAGGAAAGTGTGCAGACTGAAGTATGACGTTTTGGCTGACATCAGTTTAATTACTGTTTCCTTTAAGAGAGCGAGTCAGAGACAGACTGAGTAGAGTAAGGGAGGGTTCTGGAGCAGTGTAGCTGGGCATCTGGACATTTCACATCTGGACTTACTCAGGAGGAATGACTCTTCAACCTACAAGGTATATAAAAACTTAATTTAGTTTATATATTGTAAAATATTTCACATTAGCATTGATACATGATTTCTTACATACAGTGGTGTTGTGCTTTATAATAATTTTATGTAATTAACAATGTAACAATGAAACTTGTTTAAAATGTATTGACATGTGTGAAGAAACCTGAAGGATACCTTGACACTAGTGAAATACATCCAAAACTAACTCAAGGAGATAATAAAACTGGAACCCTACAAGTACAGACATGTCTTTTATCATCTCGTCTATTTCTACCAACTCTTCTTTGGTATATTGATTTTGGTTTGTGCTACTGATACACAAAAAGTAGCAGTAATAGATGTGTTGGTGGAATGGAAAATTGAATGAAAATTACATTGATTGCAGTACATCATATTTGAGCTCAGTTTTGGCCCCAAGTAAGAGAAGATATACTAAGGACCATAAACTTTATACATGTCAAACATTTGGTTTTTGTAAAGCACATGTTGCACTTTGCAACAGTTGCTTATGGGTGCAGTTTGCCCACTGCCACAGAGCTGGTATCTTCTACTTACAACAACAAAAACAAACTCTTTGGTGACACATTTGATGTAGACTTATACTCTTACGCACTTAAATTGGAGCTCTATTGATTGTTATTGAGTCTTCATACATGCAAAAACATTCTCATATGTACTGACTATCATTTAAAACTACAGTTGACTTCGACACAATGGCTTAGTGCAAAACAGATTTGAGTCGGATGATATCTCCTACTGTGCAGAGCAAAATCAAACACCCCCAGGGTGAACAGAGCCGAGCCTGTTGCTCATTATAGGACCATGGCAAACGCTGTACTACGTGACTTAAACACAGGTACAATGGAAATACTTGCAATAATACAATTAGTAATTCCAATAGCAGTTAGATATACAGAATAGAGATAGGCATCTAAATACACTGTTCTGCTTTATGATTGGCCCTTGAGGATGATGATGATGATGGTCAGCTGTTTGCAGAGGATCAATTACTACAGTAATTGTTCAGTCGTGTTGTTGTGGTAGCTTATGTTATTTTAGTTCACTACAAAGCTCACTGCTTGAAAGTAACAAGCTGTAAAAGAAAAAACTGTTCAACTCTGCTACTCTGGAAACATAAAGGTCAAGTCGGGGGATGACCCTATAATGAACATTTCCCCAGTGGGCAAAGGCAAAAACAATCCCAACAGCACATCACACAGTTGAACCCAATAATCACAGACAGAAATGCAAAGGAAAGTCAGTGAAAAACCAATAAATGTCCAATTTTAACATTACAAGTTTGATTTCATTTATGTAGTGGTGTATTTTCAAGGCAGTGTAAATGTTGCCCGGGGCTGTGACAGTACACAGTGTGCATATGTCTTGAACATGAACGTTGTTGTTATTAAGCATGTCAGTCGGCTACATTTCCTGAAAAGTTCCAAATAAGAAAGATTTGAATATTTTTTTCTTATCATATGTTGTCTTTGTTCAAATGTTTGTTTTAAGGGAATATCTCGACTTTTTGTGAAATAAAATTATTCTGCAGAGAGTTAGGATCAATGACAGGTATCGATCTTCTCATCTAACTCTCGGAAAGAAATCAAAAAAGCATAAAAATGTGAAACTGTTGCTTTAATGTCAGTCTTTCATTGTCTTTGTTTTATGTTGTCCACAGCGTCCCAGACTTCAGCATCGCAGCTTTATATGGAGACCAAAACAACACCAATGGCACTCATTGTCCTGATACGGATGCCTGGGAGTGGCTCAACACCAGTCAGCCGGTGTACATCCTGCTCATCTCTGTGCTGGGAATCGTGTTTAATATGTTTGTCCTGATGGTTTTCTGCCTTCATAAGAAGGCCTGCACCGTGGCTGAGATCTACTTGAGCAATCTGGCCGCTGCTGACCTTGTCCTGGTGTCCTGTTTGCCTTTCTGGGCTGTCAACATATCCAACGATTTCAACTGGCCTTTTGGTCTGTTCCTGTGCAAAGTCGTCAACGTGGGCATTAAGATGAACGCCTACTGCAGCATCTACTTCCTCGTTCTGGTTAGCATAGATCGTTATGTGGCACTGGTGCATACAATGTCCCATGGCAGAATGCGTAGGCCAAAATATGCCAAACTGGGCTGTTTGCTGATGTGGGGTTTCGGCTTGCTCCTGAGTGTCCCAACACTCATCTTCAGGGAAGTGAGCCATTTCCCTGAGTATGGTGTACATGCATGCTATCTGCACTACCCAAATCACACTATAGAGCTGCTCTGTGATGGGATGTTGATCGTTTTTAGCTTCATCCTCCCCATTTTGATTATCTCATTCTGCACTGTCAAGATTATTCAGGCTTTGAAGATCCAGGCAATACAGAGGTTCAATGCTGAGAAAACAGAGCAGAGGGCCACCACTCTGGTGCTGGTGGTCCTCCTGGCGTTCCTGATCTGCTGGGTGCCTTTTCACATGATCACCGCACTGGACGTGCTCTTACGAGCTGATGTCATGGGAGGGTGTCACCTCATCAGTGCCCTAGAAATCTGCAACCAGATCTTCACCTACTTAGCCTTCTTCAACAGTGTTCTCAACCCCATCCTATACGTCATTGTAGGAAAGAACTTCCGGAAAAAAGTTCAGGAAGTCTTCAAGCAATGGAGCATTAAGAGAACAGCAACCTCCGAGTCCACACGTTCACTGTCCTCTACACTGAAGACTTTGGTATAAAATCCTTCTATCAAAAGCACTGTTCCCCTCAAAAATAGACTTTGCAGACGACTGTGGTCAGTCATTTAATAGTCATGCGCCAATGTAAAGGATTAGATTAGACCTGTAGTGGACGTAATTGTTTAGTAATGAGACCAAATCACCCTTCCTCAAATCAATCTTTGATGAGACTAAAGATAAACTCTCTCTAGCTTTAATTATTTTTAGGAAATGTAATCATATGTGCAGGGACATACAAGGCTCGACTGAATGTGAAGGAGTTACAGATGGCAAACAAAAGTGTTATTGTGTCTCAACCATGTTAAATAAGTGTCACTTATCATGAGCTGGAGACCCTGACCAAAAACAATTGCTTTTCTCTCTTATACAACAGTTGCACCACATGCAGTAAACTAAAGCTAGCTCCATGTTACAAACATTGGCATCAGTATCTTGAATGTACAGGTGGTGTGATCTAAATCAGCCTGGTTGCTGTAAAATATTTTATGTAAATAGTTTTTATATTCTGTCTTGTATTGATGACTACAGTTTTTTCTGTACATAATCGTAAAATAAAACATACATATGGTTTTATGGATGTCTTGTTGAATCTTTATTATGCATTTAATTGTTAAGTTGAGCACAAAAACGCAAAAACCAGAACGCAAGAAAGTCCCAACAACTGCTTGCTAAGTGTTTTCTGGTGTTTCTGACTCATTGTCTGCAGAGTTAAAAACGGGATTCTGTCAAAGAGTTTCCAGTGGTGACACACAAACATGCTCCTTTTTCTTGGCAGTATGGACATCAGTTGTCTCATTATACATTTCTCGCCACACCACCATTTAATGGCCCAATGTTGACTCATTGTGGGCTGTGGGCTCGGGTACACCCCTAGTTGTCCCCGAAATGAAGGCATGACATGCCAAACAGGAAATCTTTGTTAGGAGTCAGGCTTTACCACCAATGCCAAGGCTGGAAATTGTTGTGGAACAAAAAACATGCAGGCAGACAAAGTTACCTCAAAGGGTGAAACGTACGCTGAAAATACACAATTTGACCTCGTTTTGTCTGACTTTCAGGATTATGTTACTATGCTTTTCCCTCAGTTCTTTCAAATCTGGATTATATATTCTTCTTTGTTGAGAGGTGTTAATTGGGTCTGCATTTTTCCGTCAAATTGAAACTAATTTGCAAAGGAATCACTATACTGTATACTGTATATCCTCTATTTGTTTTGACTATTTTGTTCAAAATTGTGCTTACAAAAAATAAGGAATTCGTATTCTGTTTTTCTCCAGTGACTGTCTCCACACTTCCATTTCTCCGTGACTCCGTACGTTACCCTTTGATTCGAATTACAACACAGAGCTTAGGTCACATGTGAGTGTAGACAACTGAACCCATGAAAGAAAGACAGCTATAGCTAACTAGACCCCCTTCTGTCTATAACGCAGTATTAACACAACAGAGAGTATGCAGGAGCTCCAGATGACTCCGCAGGAGTTAATGTAACATGAACAAAGAGTAATGTCTTGTGGGTATCAGTGCTAACTTCCACTTTCTAAGGGGAATAAAACCGCAACCATATGATTGTTGTCAAACGTTGTAAAGAGACAGGCGGTTTGAATCGCAAACGGTACACAACCAAGGCTTGTTGAAAAGGTGGAAAACCGTCTTGTATCAACGTTCAAAGGCTATACAGGACGATGACTTACTCCAGTCAGTAGTATACAATGTCAAGTCATTTTATTTATACAGCCCAATATCACAAATCACAAATTTGCCTCAAGGGGCTTTACAATCTGTTCAGCATTCGACACCCTCTATCCTTAGACCCTTGACTTGAATAAGGGAAAAACTCACCCGAAAGACCGTTTAACAGGGATAAAATGGAAGAAACCTCAGGAAGAGCAACAGAGGAGGGATCCCTGTCCCAAGACACACAGACATGCAATAGATGTTGTGTGTACACAATAGACCAACATTGTAAAATTACAGCATGAATAAGCATGATGACAAAATTATAAATAGATTGTAAACACATATGAAGAATAGATTCAGGAGGATGTCGAGCACCGGCAGGTGTCGCCAAACAGACCTAAGCCACATGACCTCCTGTCCACCACAGAGGCCTGGAAGAGGACAGACTATACAAACACACAAGAGGCAAAACTCAAGCACACCATTCACACAGAGAGGAGAAAGGACAACATGCACACAAGGGAGATAGAGAGACAAGAGGTCCCAGGGCGACCGATGGTCCAGCACAGACAAGCCTGAGTGAAAAGAGAGGACAAGGAGGAGAAACTAGGAAGAGAGAGAGAGAGAGCGAGAGAGAGAGAGAGAGGCACACAGCTGCGCACAAACAAACAGAGGGTTAGAGAGATCCATGCAAGTTGACAGTGTGTCTCCGAGTAAAGCCGGCCCTCAAATGTCACTCAACAGCTGCCATGAGAAACGCCTCACCAGATGCTGTTATTCTATTTTATTCCAAAAATATTTGCACAATAGCTGCAGTATCATCTTAGTTTATATCTTAGAATTCAAGTTTCGGTTGGACTTTAATATATAAATGATCATAATCATGCTGTCTGTCCATACAGGTATGAATGTTCTGCCCGGGTTCTTTTCAACCACAGACGCTCCCTATAGTAGCTGTTGCTAAGACTCTCCTCTTTGACGACGGCATGTCTATCCTCTGACTGATAAACCTTCATTATCCACACTCCATTAGATCTATTATCCCTTCACACTTTGGAATTCAAACCATGACGTGAAGTTAGCGACACATACATTACAACCTGTGTTGACACAGTTAAAAGGTTTTACTGGTACATGTATTACTTTTGAACACACCCTCATTTTTCCACCTCTAAAATCGTTGTTACTGTGCGACAGCTTTCACAGTGAGCCACAATTCAGCAGGTGGGTTACTTATGGAGAGCGCCGCAAGAGCAGAGATCGTCTGCAACCACACAGATGCATGGGACTGGGTTTACACCATGCAGCCTGCCTACATGTCCATCATCTGCCTTCTTGGAGTGATCGGCAACTCCTTTGTGCTTTGTGTGTTCTGTCTCCAGAAGCGGCGCAGCTCCGTGGCCGACATCTACCTGAGTAACCTGGCAGCAGCTGATCTCCTCATGGTTTCCTGCCTGCCGTTCTGGGTAGCAACCATTGTCAACAAGTTCCACTGGAGGTTTGGGGAGCCCATGTGCCAGCTTATCAACATCATCATAGGGATGAATTATTATTGCAGTGTGCTGTTCCTTATGCTTGTGAGTGTGGACAGATATCTGGCCCTCACTAGACCCCTCACCCAGGGGCGGGAGAGACGGGCCTTCTGGGCACGTGGGATTTGCTTCAGTATCTGGATTGCTGGGGTCTTGCTCAGCTTCCCTGCTATCCTCTTCCGCTCCGTCCAGTTCTTCCCTCACCTGGGCATTGACGCATGCTACCTAGCGTATCCCCATGAAGGCTGGAGACTGCGCTACAACATGACTGTCAGCATAGTAGGCTTCGTCATCCCTGTTCCCATTGTATCCTTCTGTAGCTACCACATCACCAAAGTCCTTCGGACCAGCCAGAAGATGAGAAGAGGCAGCAGAGGCAGTGTGGAAAGGAAGGCGGCGTATCTTGTGCTCGTCGTTCTGGCTGTGTTCGTTCTCTGCTGGCTGCCCTACCAGATTCTGATCTTCTTGGACACCTTGGATCATTACGAGGTCATTTCTGGATGTACGTGGGCGACCGTGTTGGACATTGGCAACCAGTTAGCTACTTACCTTGGCTATAGTAACAGCTCATTGAATCCTTTCCTGTATGTGATTGTGGGGAAGCACTTCAAGCAGAGGGCGAGGGAAGTGTTTAGACTTGTGTTGTGTAGGAGGAAACGGCAATGGGGGAAGTCTGGTCATTCCAATGTCAACCTCAACTCAACTAAACAAACTGAGAGTACTAAAATCTAAATCTATCTAGACTGAAAAATTTGATCAGAAACAGCTGTTAAATAAATTGATTTAACATGCAATTAGTGTCATAGTGTCAGAAATACCATTATACAGTCACTCATTAAGCGATTGCAACTTAAAGGAATGGTTCAACATTTTGGGAAATATGCTTATTCTCTTTCTTGCTGAGAGTTAGATAAAAAGATTGATACCACTCTCATGTTTGTCAGCTATATATGTTAGAGCCAGCAGCTGGTTAGCTTAGCTTATTTAAAGACGGGGAAACAGCTAGCATGGCTCTGTCCTAAGGAAACAAATAGTCTGGCTCATAATCCACCCTTAAAGCCATATTAAGTTGTTTTAACACTTTAAACATTTCGTTTGTACAATTATAAAAATGAGATACAATGTGATGATTAGCGGTCTTTGAGATGCATTATACTGTGTTGTGTTTGTCAGTCTTGAACTTGATGTCATATTTTATTATTGTAAACACTAGTTTCTTTTCAGAGCTGTTCCACTTGTGCTGTTCTTGCTAAACAAAGCGAAGGTTGGCTGTCTTGACAAAGCTTACTTTGGTGACATTTCTCATGAGTGTTATCTGAAACTGAGCTTTCTATTTTTATAGCGACTATCAGGAAGTTTAGTTGTTTGGATTAGACGTTTGGATTTGTTTTCTTGAACAACTTCACAGGCTGAACCTGGCTCTTACTGTAACAGGTGTAACGTGAAGGAAGAAAACTTGTGATGAATCCATCATGTTTGTGTCAACCACAAAGCATTTGTGTTCCAGAGACTAAAGTGTCCACTAAGGCTTTAAAAAATAACTTAATATAATACAACAATGTATGAGTGTTGTTGTCTTCAATAAAGTATCATCTGCAACTATTGGAAGGATGAAGTGTCTTTGTTTTGATGAGAAAGGATTGTTTGTACTGTGCGCTGTTATCATTTTGACCATAAAAGGGATGCCACAGCTTCAAACATACTCATTCTCAGATAACACTTCCCATTGTATACTGACAAAAAATACTGTTTGTATTTTGTATTCTATCCAATTTGATTGTTATTTGCTTTTACGCCATATCAAGTTTGTTATTGTTGCCATTTCATCATCTTGATTTAGAATAGAGTAGGATAGGATTACACATGAATTAAGGATAAATAAGCATGGAGATAAGTCCGTTGTTATTGCTTATTTAGTCAAACATTTAGAAATTATTAAGCGTAGATCAAACTGTATAAACAGGCAATAATCCTGTTAATCAGTTCAATCAGATGGATGGGTACCACATTTATATGAACTGCACGCAGTGCAGTGAGTTAATCTTTCCTTTGGCCTTTAATGTTAATAATCACATGAAAACACTGTGTATCAGTACCACACAAGTGATCACTATACTTTTTCACACTTACAAAATATATAATAATAATAATAATACTTTCTTTCTTAATCTTTTCTTGCTGTCTGCAGTTGTCAACACTTGCTGCCTCTCCCAGTTTCAGCTTGTCTCTAACATGTGCGCGGACCGAATTTTGACTCCTTGACAAACAAGTTGATGTATTGAAGTCCTTGGCTAAGGGTGGGGAAGAATGCAACACTATATACAAAAATGCTCGTAGCAGATCTCCCCTCTGATTCGCTGTGTACTCCTACTGGGATCTTAGTGTACACACAGCCCTGTTCCAGACGTGCCTTTTCTCATGGATTTTGACCATAAGAGGAACACTTTCATGAAACGTACGGTAAGAGCTTTTCATGTTTATCAAAGTCTGTACTTGAGACAATGCTACACTTCCAAAATACTCAGCTTGGCCAGAAATAATGTAGTCAGTTTACTCTTTAGTTTCAGGAATTACAGAGGGTCTTCCTGAGACATGCTGAACGAAGAATCTTTGCCAAATATTTCCAAATATTTAAATAAGTCCTGTCAAAGTAAAGGGAAATTAATCAACACGTTAATTCAGTTTTAATTTCTGATGCAGTAGATGTCAAAATAACATAGCATCATGTGTTTTAAATCAAATAATGGTATTAACTGATGAGTTATGTGTATTTATTTTGTTCCCTAGCCCATGGAGCCAATGAAGGTTGTATCTGTGGCAACACTGTGGTCTGAAAACACCAGTGCACCCCTGCCATCCGGTCCATCAGAGTGTCCGATCTCTGCAGAATGGGAGACTGTCCATACCATCATCCCCCCATACATCTTCACCATATCCCTGTTAGGCCTTCTCTTTAACGGCTTTGTACTGGGGGTGTTCCTCGCCCACAAGGATCGACTGACTGTAGCGGAGATCTACCTGAGCAACCTAGTGCTGGCTGACTTTATCCTCCTGTGTGGCCTCCCCTTCTGGGCGATGAACATCCTCAACGACTTTAACTGGCCATACGGAGATGTCTTATGTAAAATGGTCAACGCCATCTTCATCATCAATTTCTACACCAGCATCTACACCCTGGTGATGATTAGTGTTGACCGCTACCTGGCACTTGTGAAGACCATGAAGGCCAGGTGGCTGAGACGGACACTTTATGCCAAGGTGATCTGCTTCATCCTGTGGATGTTAGGGCTCATGCTGAGCACGCCAACCATGGTTCACAGAAAGGTGAAGTTCATCAAGGAGTACGAGACCATGTCCTGTGTGCTGGATTATAGCCATGACAGCCCTTGGAAGTTGGCCCATCAGATTCTGATGAACGTGATGGGCTTTGTTCTCCCTGTTCTGGTCATTGTTTTCAGCAGTGGGAACATAATCAAGGCTTTAGCTCAGAGGAGGGAGAGTGCAGGTTTTCATGACATTAATGACACAAAGGCCACAGTACTGGTGTATGCTGTCACACTACTTTTCTTACTGTGTTGGGGTCCCTTCCAGGTATTCACCTTCCTTGACACACTCTGTGATGTCCAAGTGTTGGATGAGATGCTGTGGTCCTACACTCTCGATATAGGAGGCCAGGTTTCGGTGTATCTTGCCTTTCTCAACAGCGCTCTGAACCCTGTGTTGTATGTCTTCTCGGGGCAGTACTTTAGGAGGAAAGTTAGCGCCATCTACAGGAGGACTAGACACCACCGCAGAGGATCAGATATGACCACATATCAACGCTCTGTTGCGTCCACTTACATTAACAGAACAGAGCAAATTAAGACTGTGGTAATTTTTAATGCAAAGGATCAGATGTGACTCTTCATGACATCCTGTCCTCCACTTCCGTTGCGGCTTATGGAAAAAGAGATGCAATATAGAAGATATGAGTCTCAAATTGTTATTTCTTGAGACTTAACACAATAACAATGCTGTTATATGGCTAAACAGTACTATCAGATGATGTTGAGTACTATGCTTTTTGGAAATAATTGACACAACGAGAGATAATGGACATAATTTGTAGAAGAAATGGAAGCAGATTTTATGTTTACAGTCTCCATAAAGACACTTATGTCTTGCTCTGCGGACACACACTATGTATCTGAATCTGTCTCTTTCAACATGGCCTCACTGTTACTGGAATTTTGATGTTTAATTGTTAAACACACAAAACAAAACCAGCCATTTCAGAAACGCTATTCTTCTTCTTTTTTTTTTCCTCAAAGCAGTTTACACTCTGCAAGCCACCACAAGAGAATGGCCGCCCATGTACTTTGTGTACATTTACATTCATAATTCCTCTTGTACAGTATAACTTGGCATGTAAACATTTATTCAATAATGACATACCGTCATGCCAGTTTCTATTTAGTCGTGACACTCATTACTTAAGCTACTTTTGTGTATTCCTGGAATAATTTGTATTTGTAATTTGTAATCAACGCTTGTATGAACTGCTTAAATACTATAATAAACAATCAAAACATCAATCCTGAATGCAACAACATGATGTAAGGCATTACCTGCTGGAGACTCATTGTTTTCCTAAAGAAAATAACTTTGTTGAGTGAAAGCAGCTGTAAATGGGTCCAACTTGATGAATTAACCTACTCACATTATTGCAGTTAAAGCAGCATTTAATGTTTTGACACCTTTGATTGCAAACATTACAGAGTATAAATCTAGAAGGCTTTTTATAAACAATGAATTACAGTGAGTTTTAAAGAGCAACTTAACGCAGCTGAAAATCTTGTCTTTACTGACCTCCAGGGGTTTCATTTCTCACCTTACTGCACAGATGCGAAACAGTACTCGAGGGTGTGTCATTACACAGTGACATCACTGTGGTCACAGGTGCAACAGAGCATCGATCACACAGAGCAACATATGATAACATAATGTGAGGAAGTTACCATACCAACTGTATGCAGATTCACATGCTCAAAGTCATAAGAGTTTTTTATGTTTTTATATTAAAATATATTAATATTACTGCTGTATGTTCCAACTTGATATCCATTTCCAGGGCCAGCCTATTATCTAAACCTAATATCATCAACAATTACAGTTGATTACTGTGGTGCTTTGTTTTGGCCTGGTTTAATCTTGTTTATGTCCATGCATTGTTGTGATCATGCCATTTCCCTAACTTGCTACGCCTTTCATTCCAGATTCTTGGAAAAGACTCAACTGTATTTTACAGAGGGAAGGTCTAAGTTTTGTGCTGCATTTTGGGCAAAGAAAAGTTGCATTAAATTGTGTGAATGTGTTTATTTCCATGTGCTGTTAGCACAGATTAATTTAAAAATATATTTTTCCACATTGCCATTCTCGTTTGACATGATGCTAGATTTTAGAAAAGTCCCATCAGATTGACAAGACTGTGGAGGCAGGAGAGGAAATAGCAGGGTGGATTTGCAAGTAGCTGGAGTTATCTTGCCTCCGCCTAACATTAGAATTCCACAAATTGAAAATGATTTAGCATTTGATGAATCACTTTAAAGGTTTTGGGGTTTTTTCACAGCAGGCACTCGGGAGAACATCATCAAGTGTTGATGTTAGAATAAAAGCTTCATGGATGTGGTCTATGGGTTGAGGCGTTGCCCATGAACTGCAACATCCCTGATTCACGTCTGGCCGACGTTTCCTCTAAAAAGGCCTTAGAAGGTATTATAAAGTCTAAAAATGTAATTTACAAAAGTCTTAAATATTTTCTCTTTCCTGCTGTAGGCAGTAGTTACACCAGGAGACGTTTTATATACATATAAAACATGGGATTGTTTCAACAGTAAATTTTGGGCATGCAGGAGGCTCCTTTTTTGTGAAAGTTTCAGTCCGCACCATCAGACCTGCAGCAAACACTGTCATTACTGCTAGCTACAGTAGCTGGGAAGCTCATCGTCTCATAATAGATAAATGTCGATTTTGGCAAAAACTTAATTTAAATAAATTATAAATAACTTTTAATTGGTTAATCCATCCATCCATTTTCTGCCCCTTATCCTAGTCTAGGTGGCATTAATTTAAATAATTATATAATTAGGAATGCAGCACACTGAACCACAGTAATGAATGAAAGTCACTTTTATTCCAGACAGAGCGGAGAGCAGGCAAGTAGCAGCACAGTCCAGAGCTAGCATCAGGTAGAGAGTCTTTCTGCGCTCGAGAGGAGCCCGGGGGCTCAGGCTGGAGGAGCCGGACCAGGGAACCAATGAATTATTGTTATACATTGCTGGGAAGTACTGAATAAATAATAGTCCCTACAGGTTTACCATCACACTGATTGTGTAACCAGTATGATCATAAAAAGTGTATTCAAGTACATTCTATGTGGTATTAAAAAGGTCATAAAAAGTCTCGAACGTGGCGAATCCTGCAGAAACCCTGTACTGTCATCCCTTCTCATTTAGCCTGGTACTGCTAATGTGAGCCATGTTGCCTAGCAAACAATGTCACAATAAACAAAATGTATCTTTAGGGAAGAGACCTTGTTGATGACAGTGACATGAAACTCAACCAAGTAAAGTTCTCACACGCTGCTAAGGACCGTAGCAGCTTGACAGGAATGTCTGTGAATGTGCCGGTGCTGCAGGCCGGGTTGTTTTAATGCCTGGTTTCTTTTAATACAGTTAACAGTTTGTTCACTCTTAAAGAGTTGGTTCACTCAAACACAGAACCCCATCCTTGCTCCAACAACTTGCTTAATACCACCCAACTTTGTGTAGAAACCACCACATCTAAGTCAAGTATATTGAGAAACAATTTTGACCTTCAAGATAAGACATATGTTAAAATTGAAAATATCATAAAAAACACGAAACTTTTCTGCAAACAGACAGACATGCTGTCATACTACTAGAAGGTGGAAAAAAACAGAAGAGAGGCAGAATGAAGAGAGAAGGAAGAGGGGGGCGTCAATACAGCACACCAACTGATAATCCCGAGTGTCTGACATCACCTTAATATCAGTTTCCTCTCTCCTTTAAGAGAGCGACTCAGAGACAGACAGAGGACAGAAGCAGAAGGCACTTGAACAGAGTATCTGGACATTTTACATCTGGACTTTCTCCGGAGGAATGGCTCTTCTACCTACAAGGTATGCATAAGCTTTATTTGGTTTGTATGTTACTTTTTGTTTTATGTTTTTACCACTATTCTGTAATATATAGAATATTTACAAGGACTATTGACAATCTTCAACATTGTTCAACATCAATAATGTTTTGTTCTTTATAACATTGTTATGAATACAGATAAATACCAGTATTTTTTTTTTTTTGTTCCAACGTGCCAAAATCCAGACTGCAGCTCTGTCACTTTATTTGTCTCGACACGTTTAGTGCAAGATGTTGATCTGCTTTAGCTCCAACGTTTAGATAAACAGTAAGACCGGTATGACCAGTATTTAAAACTGTTGTACTGTTTGTACTACACTGATACACAAATATAGCATAAAGAGTCAAAAAAAAAATACACTTGATCTATATTGAGAGCATTTTAACACTGTAGTGGCTGCAAATATAGGTGAAGATATCATGAAAGCAGAACTTCAAAATTTTTGTTTTTCTAAATTGCATGTTTATGATTTGTGTACAAAGGGCAACACAGAGAAAAAAGTACTCAACAAATGCAATAATAGTTTATTCATACAAAAGGGGACATGCAACAAAGGTTCCCAGCCAGATGGGAGGCACCTTAATCCCTGAGGCCAGCAGAGCATTCCAGTGATTGTTATCTTTCATCATTAATTGTCAAGGAAGCTGCCAATTTCTCATGTTACTCAGATATTATTCCACTTTTTTTGCATGGGCATTTTTACGGCACAATGGTAGTCTTGTTAGTGTCTCACGACTGCAAACGTCCTGCCCTCTGCAAGTTTATTTGCCTGCTCTTCATCATTTTTGCTAAGTCAATCATCAAACAAATTATTTATTTATGGGGCGCAGATTGTAAAGTGGCGCACATTGAAATTAACAGCAACATTTTGCTACATTTGGCTCCAAACAACGCTTAAAAAAGTGGTCGGAACTTTTTAAAGTTACTTTTTACCAGATTTACAGCAATATTTGTGAAATCTAAATGTTAAAACTAAATGTTAAATCTTTAATCTAAACGTTAAATATTGAATCTAAATGTTAAATCTAAATGTCACAGGTGCTTGGTGAAAATAAATATTTAGCTAATATGCAAATTCACACTGCTGCTGCTGCTAATTGGTCATACCTTTCTCTGGGAAATGCATTAAACGGGGAAAACACTTTACCGTTATCAGTGTCACTCAGTATTCAGCACTTCAGAGTAGACAGCCTTAACTCAGTGTTCAGTATTACTCAGAATTCAGTGTTTCCCAGTAATCCATGTTATGATCATAACAACGTTATGATTATAACAACATGAACATGAACAAGTTACCGTCAAGTTGTCTTTGTCGTAATGTTTTATCTTGTTTTCCTTCCTCTATCTCTCCACAGCGTCCCCGCTAACTTCAGCACCTCATCTATAAATGTAGACCAAAACAACACGAATATCATTAGATGTCCTGAAAAAGAACCCCAATGGGTCTATATTGTGGTGCCGGTGTACATCCTGCTCATCTCTGTGCTGGGAATCGTGTTTAATATGTTTGTCCTGATGGTTTTCTGCCTTCATAAGAAGGCCTGCACCGTGGCTGAGATCTACTTGAGCAACCTGGCCGCTGCTGACCTTGTCCTGGTGTCCTGTTTGCCTTTCTGGGCTGTCAACATAAAGAGGGGTTTTGACTGGCCTTTTGGTCTGTTCCTGTGCAAAGTCGTCAACGTGGGCATTAAGATGAACGCCTACTGCAGCATCTACTTCCTCGTTCTGGTTAGCATAGATCGTTATGTGGCGCTGGTGCATACAATGTCCTATGGCAGAATGCGTAGGCCAAAATATGCCAAACTGGGCTGTGTGGTGGTGTGGGGGTTGTGCTTGCTCCTGAGTGTCCCAACGCTCATCTACAGGAAATTGAAACATAGAGGGAAAATTACTGAGTGCCATAGTAGTTACTCCGCCACTGAATTTCTGATGTATAACGTGATGCTGACTATATTCAGCTTCATCATCCCCATTGCCATTATTTCCTTCTGCACAATCAAGATTATTCAAGCTGTGAATAACCGGTTAATGGAGAGGTTAAACTCCCAGAAAATGGAGCATAAGGCCACCACTCTGGTGCTGGCGGTCCTCCTGGCGTTCCTGATCTGCTGGGTGCCATACCACCTTACTAGGATGGTATACATGCTCAAAGATGTTAAAGTCCTGACAGGTTGTAGGCTCATCGAGATCCTGAATATCTGCAGGCAGATCTTCACCTACTTCGCCTTCTTCAACAGTGTTCTCAACCCCATCCTATACGTCATTGTAGGAAAAAACTTCCGGAAGAAAGTTAAGGAACTCTTCAAGCAGTGGAGCATAAACAGAACAACCTTCACTATCACCTCCACACGCTCAACCTTGTTAAGAAGTGTTAACTCTCAGAATACCCGAAGCTGATCTGCCAGGATTGTGATTTTTTTGGAGAAGCTATGCTAGACATCCTGTTCACATTGTGTACCACTTCTGGTGCAACTAACATTTATTGCTTAAGTGTAGTCTGTATCAGAAATGCTTTCAAATTTAACACAATAATAACACTGCTACATAATTAAACAGCACTACCAGATTGTGTTTTATATTGCACAAGTAATGGGCACAAATTGGGATAATGGAAGTAATGTACTAAAGAGGTGGAAACAGACTTTGTGTCTTTGTGCAAATGGAATGATTTTCAGTCGTGGTATGACATTTCAATGGTAAAATGTTCCACGCCTATCTGTGTGCATGTCTGAGTCTGTTTCTCTGTACTATTACACAATGTTGCTCTGACTGTATTGTGATATTCTAATGCTAAACACCTAAAAACAAACTCTGCCATATTTCATATCTGTGTAATATTTCTCCTTTCTTTGACCCCCAAGCCAAATTCCAACCTGCTATCTACATGCTCTGCATACATTTGCATGCTTGTACAATTTGTTGCTTTGTACTGTTTATTTGCTTTTCAAAGTCACAGTAGCCTGAGGAGTGGAACTCATGCAGTCATGCTGGTATCTCTTTACAGCGCGCACCATGGTATTGGGAGAAGTTAGTCTCGTCAATTTTGACTTATTTTTACACTTACTTGACTTGACTTGTTTTTATTGTTTTCAGTTTTCACTCACAGTTTAGTTAGGTTTAGCCACCAAAACTACTTGGTTAGGTTTAGGAAAAGATGGTTTGAGTTCAAATAGATCCTTTCACAATGTTAACCATGTGTTAGAAAGCCTTTCTGGCAGAAAGGCCTGAAGTCTAACTTCTCCCGCAGTCTATGGTGTGAACAAACGTCACTGTTGTTGAAACAACCTCTGTGTATCAGTTGTGAATTACATAATTGATTTAATGTATCACCTGTAGTGGCATAAGGGCAGAAGCCCAAGACTTAATCTTTTGATGATAAACCTACACCGATGTGACTTTATAAAGACTGTTACAGTGTTTGTCAGCTCTGCAAAGTTTAGATAGATTCATAGATTTCTTTTCTCAGACGCCTCCAAGATAATTGTTGAGATCTGGGAATACGTCATCACTACAACACTATAGCTAGATTATCTAAACCACTTTATTTGGAAGTAAAAGTGCGTTCACCCAAGATGTTGGCATTAATCCATCATTGCACAGGAAAAGGGTCAGGTACGCACGCACAACAATGGTCAATACAGTAGGTACAGGTTGAACTAGTCAGTCTGTAAATTGCCATGGATGTTGGACAAGCACTCAGGCGATTTGTTTAAAATCTGTGGGATTCTCTGACAGGTTGTGGTTCTTGGTGAGTACAATGTTTTTATTGTTAGTTATTGTTGTTATTATTGTTTCCTTTACTTCAGTAAAAGTGGTAATACCACACTGTAAAAAGATTCCACAACAGGTAAAAGTTCTGCATTCAAAACCTTACTTAGGTAAAAGTATTATCAAATTCACCAAATTTGGAGATACATGATTTTCACTGGACAGGAAGGGTATAGGAAAAAATTGTAATCTAAAAAGTAACTACAGCTGTCGGTCAAATGTAGTGGAGTAAAAAGCACAGTATTTGCCTCTGAGATGTAGAAGTATAAAGTTGCGTAAAATACTCAAGTACAGTACAAGTATGCTAAATTGATGGAATACTATTTTAATGCTCTCAGCCTCAGACGAGTTTTTGTTTGATTCAACACTTCATAGATCAGAGTCACAACTCTGTTTAATCAGATTAAACCTTGTTCATGTTTATTATATAACATAGCCTCTCATAGTGACTGTATTTGTTGAAACATGTCTGTATTACAGTGTACCGTGTATTGTGCTGTTAGAAACCACAAGAGATTGACACAACTGTTGAAATATAATGTACATTCTGATTAAAATGTAAATTAATGTCCACCCTTTTCCCAGAATGTTTAATTGATTTTCAGTATTGCACACTAAAAAGGCAGATGTGGTGTGTTGCACAGATCGGAGTGGGTGGATGTTTTTCCTATCTTTACACTGGGTCTCTGGTCCAGCACCTCCAACAAGCCTTTATTTGGTGAGATGTGATCCCTAAATATTAGACTCTCCGCAGATAGGCTTCTTCTGTCAACAGATTCTCATTGTAATGTAAACAGCAATCAGATCTCTACTCTATTTGTTGAACTTCTTAGCTGTGCCTGCCTTGCTTCAGGAGCACATTTCAACTTCATGAAACACTACTGAACTAACTGAATCCTTCCATGCAACACGTTGGCACTGACAGCAGGGAATGATAGGACATGCAAATACATGCTGTTCCTGGGAAGCCCAAAGTACACAGTTTGTTTAGACTAACCAGTCTTTGCCAGGTTGTTTTGGTGGAAGAAGTATTCAGATCCCTTTCTTCAAGTACAGAGACAATGTAAAAATACTCCTTTATAAGTAAAAGTCTTGTATTTAAAATTCTATTTAATCCTATTCAATTAAAAGTACAGAAGTATTATCAGAAAAATTGTCATAAGTCACAAGTTTGTCATTATTAAGTTCTTTAAACTATTCTCGAAAGTGTTCCTTTTTTTATGAAATGTTGGATAATTGAAATTGAAACAACTGTTTCAAACAAACAGTTGTTTAAATAAAAACATCTGAGAAGTTCAAAGGGGAAATGTCTCTTTGGTGAAACATCATAGACATGTTTGCAAAAGGGTCACAGGGCAAAAAGGTTGGAAATCACTTGTAACTATAACTGTCAAATAAATGTAGTGGAGTAAGAAGCACAATATCTGCCTCTGGAATGTAGCAAGGCAGAAGTATAAAGTAGCATAAAATGGAAACACAAGTAAAAGTACAAATTTGCTTAGATATTTTCTACCACTACTTTTGATCCTAGTGACAGTCGGTGTGTGCTGTTAAAGCAAGGCACCAAAACGTCATCTGTTACATGCTCTGGGTGGTAATACAGTCAATGTTGTGACTTCCATGACAGTGTAACCCTCAGTATCATTTCCATATATTCCTACAAACT
Source organism: Enoplosus armatus (assembly GCF_043641665.1). Lineage (NCBI taxonomy): Eukaryota > Metazoa > Chordata > Actinopteri > Centrarchiformes > Enoplosidae > Enoplosus > Enoplosus armatus. The sequence continues at coordinate 13,641,210 of NC_092194.1, forward strand.
CTCAGCTACAGTTTAATCTCTGGGTTGATCCCATGTCGACTTTCAACGCTGCGGAAATAAAACGACAGCCACAATGAAAGTATTGGATGATATTTTCAGTTTTAGCATAACAAACTTGTTTCACAGGGAACTATTTGCATTGAGGTGCTTATCTCGGGTCAACACAACACAGGAGCTTTCCATTTCCATTCACATTCGGGTTTGGTCATCATCGCGTTAGGATGGACGCTGCTGTTCTCAACCAGACAAACACGAGCACATCTACCTCCTGCACCGTGGAGTCCTCCGTGGAAAAGCACATGTATCCAGCTGCCTATTCTCTTTTTTTCATTGTGGGCTTTCCGGCAAACTGCCTGTCTCTGTATGTAGCCTGGAGGCTGATAAGGAATGGGAACACCATGGCAGTCTACCTCATCAACCTGTCCATCTCTGACCTGCTCTACACAATCTCTCTGCCTGTGTGGATTGAGTTGGCCCTGCAGAAGCCTCTGGGTGGTCTCTGCAGTTTAGTAGCTGTGATCATGTACAACAGCTTCTACGTCGGCTCAGGCCTCCTTTGCTGCATCTCAGTTGATCGCTACCTTGCTGTGGTCTATCCCCTCCACTTTCACTGGGTGCGAGAGGTGCGGACAGCAGCAGTAGTGAGTGTTGCCGTTTGGACTTTAGAGATTGCCATCCACATTATCTTGCTTTACCACACGGGGGCGCTGCAAGCTTTCTCCTCAAGATACTTGTGTGAGGAGCGAATACCCATGACACAACAGGACGCCAACCTCGCCCTTACACGAGTCATCCTGGGTTTCTTGGTCCCTGTCTTCATCATGACCTTTTGCTTTCAGCAGATCATGCAATCGCTCCGAGAGAGCGTCTCCATCCTGGAAAAGGAGCGCAGGAAAGTGGGACTGCTGTTGATGTTCCTTCTTGTAACCTACATCGTGGCCTTTGTGCCCTACCAGACTGTCATGCTGCTCAGGGCCATACTGGAGCCTGGGGCCTGCGTCTGGGCCTCGAGGCTCAGAGATCCGTACTTGGTCACGGTTGCCACAACCACCATAAACAGTACACTGGATCCTATTATATACTGTTTGATCAGTGAGAACGCTCAGAAAGAGATTAGGAAAGCTGTAGAGAAAGGGAGAGGAGTTTTTATGAGGATTTGGTCAGAGAGCTCCACTGGAATTCAGTCAGTTTCTTGACAACTGAATCGTGTATTTGTTTCAATTTTAACCTTTAAATGCAAATCTAATAGAAAATAAATGATTGTATGGGACTGTGTAATTTAAGAGATATATATAAAGAGGTAATACCAAAGGTGGAAACTTATTCATATTATTTTTTTTATCTTTTATTATTGTAATGTACAATAGATGTAGACTGTGGAGTAAAGCCTCCTCTGGACTGTCTTTTCTGGTGCATTATTCCATTAAATGATAAGTTTATCTTAATGCAGTACTTACATGCCATATGTACATTGAAAGGCTTATTGGTATTTATTAGTACAAATTTCCCTTTTTGTCCTTCCACAGACAATGTTTGTGTCTGAGCCACGGCAGAGGGATAGTAACACAAAGAGGAAATATAGTACTAAAAAGACTTTGGAAAATCCCCATTTTATTTGTTTAACTTTGCTGGAGCCTCATATTAACTTTGGCTGAACTTTCTGATAAATTTTTATCAGGAGGACTGTGGATTTTGTCCCCCATCATTTACATTGAAATTGCTTTAATATGGGATCTTAGTATGGGTAGAAGGAACAATTACAGCCACCAATAATGATTTTAATGTACATACTGTATATAATGGACATGTGAGCATTGCATTTAAGACAAACTTAAAAATACTTGTACCTATTCTTTAGGAGCAGACTATTCTGTAGGCTCAGCCATAACAACATAACTACGCCGTGGAAACAATTAGTCAAGTAGATATATATTCTTTTATCAGACAAAAATCTTTCTCACCTTTACCTGAGTCCATGTCTATATTGACACACCAAACATGAAGACAAGCAGTCTCATATAGACTTAGGACCCAAATTAAATCTACCATGTGGTAGTTTGCTCTGTCGTGGCCTGTAACCCAGTAAATGACATACGGTAGTCAGGGACAACAAGGAGGCAGCTGCTGACTCTTCCTGTTTCTTTAAGCTGGCTGATTAAGCAGTGGAAGACAAGAAAAGACAACTGAATGAATTCTCTGCATCTGTTTGAATGTTTTCATTTTCATAATAATGAATTTCATGTACAGAATTTGGAGCGGCATTACGACTGAATAAAGAGTAAGTAGACCCTCACATGAGTTGAGTTGAGATTTTGCTTTTCCTTATACAATTCTTGCTGAGTTAATGTATGTTTAGGGTTGACACTTTAAGGACCATACCAAATGTTTTTCATGTTTTAAGTTGTTGTCCAAAGCATAAGTTTTTAGATTGATATCTTCCAGGAGGCCATTGGTTTCCACTCATTTCAGCAAGGTGCAAAAAAAAACTTAATTTACTCTTGAAACTTGTTCTAGATAAATAGTCCATTAACATTTGATCGAGAATTGTTTTTGTTACGTTGCTGTCATGTGGTAACATGTACCAGAAGGGTGTGTTGTGAAATTACCTCCTTGTTGGTGCTTGCAAAACTGTGAGTAGTTGCCAATAGAAAATAACATAACTTTGACAAAACAAATAAAGCAGATTAAATGTTCACAGTGATGATTTACCTATCTGGACTCCGCAGGCTGATCTTTCCAAATTTACTGAAATTTAACAAAGTGAAAGATTTAGGCTGAGAGGCTCAGATGTCCTGATTTTTAGTCTCAAGAATGGGTTGAGCCTAAATCTTACATTTGCTGTCTTTCACCACCAGTTTGTAACACAGGCTTTCTATTAAAAAGTCATTGTCACCAAGTTGAAATATGACATCATGGTTTAGAGGACATTTTTAACCGTTTTCACAGGCTGAACTCTCTGACAAGTAAACTGAACTTAATGTGTGGAATCGTTGTAGCACCCCTTTATAAAGGAGTATATAAATATATAGGTTTAGGTATTCATATGCATTGCTGTATTCCTTCCTTATTTCCTTCCTTGTTTCTCTACAAGGTGTGAGCACATGAACACCACATCTGCGATGGAAAACTTAACCCTGACCACCAATCATTCAGAGTGTTACTCAGTCGACAGCGCATCGAGGAGGAGGCCATTTCTGTTTTTCTACCTTGCTATCATCATCACCGCCATCCCGTCCAATGCCTTCTCCCTCTACGTGTCCTGGCAGCACATAAGACAGAAGAACGAGCTCGGTGTGTATCTATTCAACCTGGCCCTGAGTGACCTGACCTTCACTGTCGGCCTCTCTCTGTGGCTGGACTTCCTGTGGAGAGGAGTTTGGGCCCACGGAGGCTATGTTTGCGTGCTATCTGTCTACTTTCTCTTCACTAACTTTTACACCAGCGATGCTCTCCTCTGCTGTATTGCTGTTGACCGCTACCTGGCAGTGGTTCACCCATTAAAGTACACTTCATTGAGGAAAGTTGGCTCTGCAGCAGCAGTCAGCGTTGCCATTTGGGTGTTGGTGGTCTGTTTCAACGCCACCACCATCACCTGGGAGGACTCATACCATGAAAACAACATGTTTTCAGTGTGCTTTGATGTCTTCCTCCCGCTGTCAGAGAACTTGGCTCGGGCTAATGTAGCGCGCTTCTTCCTGGGCTTTATTGTTCCTGTTCTCCTGGTGATGTTTTCCACCTGGGGGATCTGTGAGGCAGTGAGATCCAACCAGGCCACAGAAGAACAGGAGCGTAAACGGATTTCGAAGCTGCTTACAGTAGTTCTGCTCTGCCTTTTTTTTTGCTTCGGACCTATCCATGTCATGATGCTTCTCCGCACACTGGTGGATGACTGCAGGCATGTTGCATGGCTCCTCTATCCATACAAGATCAGCATTGCTATCTCCAGCCTCAACTGCCTTGCAGACCCTCTCCTTTACTGCTTCATTACTAGAACAGGGAAGGAAAATGTCAATCAGGTTGTTCTCTTCTTCCAGGTAAAGAAGAGAAGCAAAGATGAAGGCGTGGTGTAGGTTAAGTAAAGAACAGGACTAAATAATGTAACAAGCTTGTGGTAAACTTTACAGTTAAACAGCAGAATACAAATGAAAATAATTTGCTTTGAATAATAACTCTTCCACAAAAAAAGTTGCACCTTGAAAAAATCAAAAAATGATATCCACAGAAATCTAAAATCTATGAAAATGCAAATATTTTTCATTTTAAGACTTTGACTGCTGGACATAAGATGTCTCCTACTTTTAAAGTAAAAGGTTAAAGCCCATTCTCAGTTTGTGTGCCACATCACACAGTTGCATGTTGGACCTTAATTGGCTTCCAAAATAGTCGTGAGGTTCCAAAATCCTGCTTGTACGTATATGTCTTAAACTTCAAAGTTGATAAATCCCAATTGCAGTTCAGTGCAAGCGTGTTTACATTATTTTGTCTACCCCCCACATGTTTACTCTGCCTGTACTGTACATCTCTGTTATTGAGGTACTTTATTAACATCAGCATGTACCCTTTATGAGCAGTGAGTCATGGAGAACAGCTGTTCCAACGTGGAGTATTTGTCAAACATCACAGTTACCATGTTGTGGGAAACCTTCTCTAAACAGGTCCAAAGAAAACAAAGGGATTTCATTGCAAATGTGACTTCATACATAATTTTAATAAGTTGTGAGTACGAAAAGAATATTTCACTGTGGTTTGACTTCTTTTTTTTTTTGCGACACTATTTCTGTTTGGTCAGAGAAGTGTGGATCAGGTGCCATGGAGTATTTGCTTTTAACAGACAAATTAATTTGTTCCTTTCCATAAGTACCATCGTCCCATGACAAAACTTTGAGGTCTCAAGTTAAAATGAAACTGTACGTGTTTGAGTTCAATGTTTTCTGTGAGGATTCTGGTTGCAAACTGCTCATGAAATCAACATTTAGCACTTTCGGTATTCAGGAGGAAAAGTAAAAGTCATAGAGAGAGCTTTCTGAATCTGATTCTGATGATTATCCCATGAAGTAATATTATTTTAAAATGAAAAGTCAGCCAATGAAATCATGCATGTATAAAAATCACATGACAGACAATAAACTTGCACCCAAGTATGTACCTAAAAATGTATAAATATTTCATGCAATGTTTACATTTTATCTGTAGGTTGTGTCTAAGGTGTGGCAAACGGATCTTAAGATAAACGTGGATATCTGAAGCTCTCTAGTGCAGTGGTTCTCAACTGGTCTGGCTTCAGGACCCACCATCACCCCTTAATGACAAGCTGCGACCCAAATCAAAGAAAAATTTCAACTTTTCAAATTGATTTAACATAACATTCAGTAACACTTCAGTAACTGTACTCTTAAAGTTTATTCAGTCACTTATTCTGGCAATAAAAATTAATTGCAAATATGACAACCAACAGTGCACTATGGAATAAATTCAGTTTCTTCAGTTTTTATCCACAAACTCAAAATAAATTAAACAAAAAGTGCAATTCAAAAAGATTCAAGTATACAAAATTAACTTTTCTTCTGATTACCTTATCAGTTGGTAAATACTGAAAAACATTGTGCTTTGAAGAAAATTAAGCAGCACGAACTTCAACCTTACTGACATCATAGACCTGAGTTTGGAGGAGTTAATGGGAGAACTGGGGATGTTTTTTGGTCCTCACAAGAGTCTCAAAGTCTGGAGTTATAGTCGACAAAGCAACTCTGAGGTCATGTTCAATGTTCAGTCTGTTTCTGTGTTTTGTCTTCAGCTGTATTTACGTTTCGCAATGCTCAATTCGCTTTTAAAAACAAACTTTGCAAGTCTTCTTCTATGCTGTGAAATGGCGGGTGTCAATTATCATTACAGGCCATTATCGCCACCTACTGTTAAGGAGTGTGAATAGACGGCACTCCGCTGCATGAAAAATCCTCTTCAAAATAAAAGCACAGATTATTATTTTTTTTTTTAACATTTTTTATTGCCCCGGCAAAGGCCTGCGACCCACTGAAAACGGGTCCGCGACCCACCAGTTGAGAATCACTGCTCTAGTGGACACTTGCAGCAAGTGCAGCAAGATTTCAACACTGTTTATATGGACATTTTTCACAGCAGACATGTTGATTTATCATAGCAGGAAAAGCACAGGTGAAACTAATCTTGTTAATGATGGCCAGTGAGCCAGCATGCACAACATCAGGACCCTGGAACTAGCTCATCTAAATGAAATGCAGCCACATATAATGTTTTCACTTACACCTGTGCTTTTGCTGCTATGACATGCCAACATGTCTGCTGTGAAACACATCTATTTGATCACTTTAACAGCTAATATAGAAATTAATGTATGCCATAAACACTGTCCTCTCTCATCTTTATTTTATCAACATGATGCATCAACCAGGATCTCAGAGGTGGTCTGTGGTGGTCTTTCTGATTTGTGCATGGCACAGTAACCATACACAGGCAAGCACATGTCCCTGCAGCTCATACACGAACATACAAAAATACGTGCACACTCAGAATTTGAGCATAGATTAATCTTGTAGCTTTATGTCCCCTGATGGGAGGCGATGTAACTGTGAGAACATATTTATCTTTATTTTATTTTGACAAAAGAACAATATGACGACCACAGAGGTGGGCAAACCTGCAAGATTTTGCATCTCACGTTTTTTTTTCCTCAGGTAATGTGTAACATTTCATGCCTTCATAACAGCAAAGGCTGGGAAGGACATGTGCTCTTCCATGTGAATCCTTGTCCTGCCTCTTTCTTCCATCCATCCATCCATGTCAAATAACCTGCTTCACCTAATGCTGAATAACCTGCATCAGCAGAGCCTTGGTGCAAAAAGGTGCACGTGAATGCCCATCTTCTCACTTCTCACCTTCCACTGTCCTTGACTCTGCAACCGACAGCCTTCTTTATGTAAAGTACACGTGGATGTAGAGATGGAGGTAAGTGAGGATCAATAGGTTTTGTCAGTCAATGCCAGCCTCTACACCTGGATGTTGGCTGAATTTCAGCAGCGGCACGTGTGTGAGAGTCTGCTCCCTCTCAGGCATGATGAATGAATGGGACTGCAATCTACACTGGTGATCTGATTGTATGCAGAAACATGATCCTCGCTGGAATAAAAAGATAGAGTGCAAAGAGAGCCACAGTGCTGCTGTCGAAGTCAAGGTGTTGGTTGAGGACAAAACATCAATGGTAAATCTAACCTGTCATCTTGTCATCAAAAAGGTCCATCTCATGCAACAAGCCTTTGGACATTAGGTTGGAAGGAAAAAGAATAGGTCTTGAATCAGGATGTGCAGCTACATTTTGGCCAATCGCAGCCCTGGCAGCTGTGACCGGTGCTGGGTGTTGGCATGCAGGCTGTGGGAACAGTCAGGTTAATGCACACGTACACGTGCTGCAGAGAAAATCTGAACCAAATAATGCACATGTGCTAAAAATGGAAACAGATGGACAAATATAGCAGTGTAGTGTTGTGCGGTAACAACATTACATAAGCCACTTGTAATGTAAACTAAAAATAGAATGACTCTAGTTTTACTGTATTTACTGCAGTTTTTATGAATAAACCAGGTTGTCAATATGGTTATTAATTTACATTCAGCAATTTGCTGCAACTACAAACTGGATTTACTGCAGTAAAAACATCATAACAGTAATATTTCCTTCCTCATTGACTCATTAGCCTGAAATCTTTTTCCTCCTGCCACTCTATTCATGCCGTTCTGCCGCCCTTAATGAAGCTTTTCTCCAACACATCTCTCCCCAGCTATCTCTCAATCTATAATCCAAACTGTCCCACTGTCTCTCACTTGTTTCTTTCCCATTTGCCAGATGTGCGCAGTCTGCACATAATGACAGTTATCTTTAGTCATTGGAGAGCAGAGAGGCGGGGAGCATTGGTGAGCTCTTTCTTTCACTGTGACTCATTTCTCAGTATCTGAATTTTTAATGGATTTTTAGTTTGTGTGACATAATGTTGACCCCCGGAAATGTGAGCATTTTATTTTTCTATAAGGGCATCAAGTCATAGACGTTTTTCCTTTTTAGAGTTTGCATGATTCTTCATAAATTGACTGTAGGTAATAATGTAAATACAAAGCTCATGTAAATCCAATCAGCCATTTAATAATAGTTAATTATTTGCATCTCAAACACAAATAGGTGGTGCTGGTAAAAAAAAACTGAACTTACATTCAACCATAAATGAAACAGGCCTCTCATCATGTATTGGGTGTAGTCTTGTAGCGCAACACATAACATTGTGTATGTGAGTCATCTTTGGCCAAATGAGTACATGAGCTTTTGTAACTCTGTTAATATTCACTTACTAAATTATCTTTGGCCTCAGACACAATCCTGAAACAACCGGTTTAATGCTCAAATGAAATGAAATGAAATACTCAAAATATACTATTCTAACAAACAAAATATTGGTATCATATAAACCTGCGCCTGTAAAACTAAGTTGTTTTAGCCTTGTCTCAGAGTTATTCCAGTATCCACATTTATATACCTGTACTGTAGTATGGTTATATTGTGCCCTAAAGGTAAATTGTGTCTATTGCCCCTTTAAATCTGCATCGATGCGGAGGATAATACAGTAGATGTATGTTCACAATTGATGTGATTGTGGACAGTTTAGGAGGTGACATGATATGAAGGGAGAGAGAGGAGCGATGACATGTTAGACCCCTGGGCCACCAGCACGGCCCAATAATTTATATCTTTAACAGTTACTGTAGTTGTCGACCCCATTCAATCCCAAATCTGCCTTGAGTTCAAACCCGACTCCTGGTCTGAGTCGAAGCCCTCTGTGGTGCTTCAGTGTCACATGATGTACTCGATTTGTCACTTTCTCCTGGCCGGTTTAGATGACATCATATTACACCTCTCTTCACTTCAGTATCTCAGCTGTCAGACACGTTGTCACGCTGAAATATGCCACCTCACTCCTGCTGCATTTGATGTCAAGCATGCTGGGCTCCTCCAGGTGACTGTCTGACACTCTCTCTAACTTTTCCTCACCAGCATCCTCCCTGTCGCTCTCAGCACTTTCACACTTCTCCCTTCCTCACAACAACTCCTTGTTCTGACGACATCCTCTGAAAATCTTCAATGTGAGGAAATTCTAATCACTTAAAGGAGGGTAGCAACTCTCAGCATTATAATGCAGCAATGTTTCTGTTTCTGTTCTTTAATTCTGTTTTCAGTTTTGTCAGTTTACAAACTGACTTCACTAACAAGAAACTGTCTTTTTTTTCAGTATAGTTTGGTTAATACCAGGGTAACATGAACATGCACTTTTGATGCTCGTGTCTCATTTCCCATTGTAATGAATTTAATGCTGTAAATTTAGTAGAAATTTAAATGAAAGACCTTTTTTGTGACTTGCTAATAATAATTTCACATGTTCTCTTACATCTCAGTCAGTTCAGAATTAACAGGGAAAATTTGTGATGGGGCTGATTGCATTGCTGAAATAATAGATAAATAATATTGTTTCAGCAATGCTATCAGCCCCATCACATTATCATGTACTTGGGCTAGCCAACATTAGCCTCAGTTAACTACATCCTTATATTGTGCAACTTCCGTTTTGCTCTCCCTCTTTTGTCCTTTGGGCTTTTATGGTGTTTGCGATTTTTGCTGTTTCGGGGAATACCTAAAATAGCAACAATGCTCCCTCCATTTTGAATTTTGGAGAAAACACGAGGTCAATTCCACCCTCAGCCCCAGCAAGTTACTCTACTCTACTAGGTCAAAGTTCAGCAAAGAAGAACTCTGCACAAGAGGAATTGTTTTAGATCCTAGTTATACTAACAAGCAGGAGCGTGTAAGCCTTATGCATGACTATAAATGTATAAACAGGAGATGAGTTCCTCCTCATGGGTGATTCATGGCCATGTTTAAAGGGAACTGAAAGTGGCAGGATTCACTACAATAATCCCTCTACTTGATCTATTTGCAACAGGGAGTGAGTGCACTTCAGAACTCAAATGACTGAGGAGTCATTTTTCTGTTGTATGCCTATATTTAAGAGCACTTGTAGACTTGACTTGAAGATTAGGAAGCGTGATCATGCATGCACCCATCCTCTCCGGGTGAGACACACAGGCCTTTGTTCATACACACTCTAAAACAATTCTTATTAGGATTAGTGATTGTGCAGCATCCTCTGGCAAACTGCACAGCTCTCTTGAGCTGTAAAGCTTCAACACTCTGATGATTGACATCAGTTAATGTTTCCATAACTGTCAGTATGCCAGAAAAAAAACTGGAGTCATAAGAGATGCTTTTTGGCATCAGAGAAGTTTGAAGACCAAGAATGTTGAGTTATTCTTACTCTGCCAAAGCAACAGGATTTAGATGAAGGCCAGATGGATGAAAATAATTTGCATAAGTATCAAATGAATAAATATTTTCTTTGCTGTTACATACAAATTCCAGTCTTGTTAAAACTCTGCATTAAACTGCACCTAAAAAGTAAACACAATATGAAAATGCATCTTTGGTATACAGTATCATGAGGATGGTTAAGAGCAGTAAGTATAGCAAATCACAAGTCTGCTCCTCAGCCATCAAGGTCAAACTCTTCCTTCGCACCTTTCATCATGACTAGTCATTAAAGGAGGCCTTTGGGTGCAGTTGTATGTGAGCAGCCACCCATCACAGCTGCCTTTCTCCCCCTACAGGTTGTAGAATAACGCAGTTGATTGATGTAAGGTTCAACACAAAGCGCACAAAACGAACGAAGACGTAACGGGAGGAAGGAAAGAGCCATATAGGAGGATAAACATTTTGTGTTGATTTTTAAAATAGCTTGGATTTGTTTAAATGGAGGCAAGCAGGTGAAGAAAAATAAACAGTGAAGGGAGGGGATCTGTAGGAGGAGATAATTAGGCAAAGAGAGCAGCAAACGTGGGCGCTGGCTGCAAAGTGAACACAGAGAGAGTCTGAGTGATCTGATGTCTCCAAGAGTCAAAGTGTTATATTATAGTTGCTTTACAGTTACTTTCCCCTTGTTGCTACTTGTTGTCTATTAGTACGCTGCTATGTATGCCAATGACTACTGATAAAATGATAACCTGTCAACCCTTATGAATATATAGAAAAATAAAATGTGTCTTTAAACCATCTTTAGAAATTCAGGCACATTTTTTTAAATTCTAGAAAGTTAAGGTCTTAAATAATCAAAGTTCCCTTTCCTTTTTCCTATCACTGAGCCACAAGTGTACTGTTTTTCTGTTTCCTGATGTGTAAGACAGACTAATGAACAACATACAAATGGAGAAAAAAATCATTAATAAAATAAAGTGTGAGGATACAATCTGGTTGATTCATGGTGTGTGTGTGGGAGGAACAGAAATAAAGATAGAAGGACAGAAAGATAGTGAGAGACAGACAAAAGAGAAGGAGTGGAGGAGGGCGGAGCACGTTGAGGTCACTTCCACCTTGAAGCTAAAACGTCCACAAACACACACACACATACACACATACCCTCCCTTTCTATTACATGCAATTTATAGCTCTGCCGTTACTGACCTGCCTCCCTGATTAATTTCTTTTGTGGTGCTGTCAGCTGGGTCTGTTTCCTGGGTGCCATACACACTTTGACACACGTGACAGTGGCTCCGAGCAAGACATGCATGGATGGAGACCTCGGGCTGCAGCATCCTGCAACACGCTGGGAGTCAGCGGCATATTAATGAATTCTGTCACTTAATTACCCGAAAGCTGCGTCAAGGCAAATTCGTAGTGATAATGTATATTTTAAAAATTGGTTTGGCGAGAGGAGTGAAAAGAGGAAAGAGATAAAAATAAGTGTGCAGAGAAGCAACGCTTTGTTGACATATTGTGTTTGAATTAGTGTGTCCTTGTTGTCTTCATTCCCTTGATTTTTTTTAAGTGTAAAATTGTAAATAATACACCAAGTACATGAACTTAAGATCATTGAATATTTTCATATATAGTACTAGTACTAGTATAATACATAGTAGCATTTAGTGTATTTTCAATAACTGTAGAGATGTTTGGATAATGAAATTAAACATAAAATGCTAAAGAATATTTCCACATTCGTCGATAATGTTTTACAAGAAAGTGTGTCCCCAGAAATAAATTACATTTCACTTGAGGTCAAATTTAACCATTTCCTTTTCAGTGATGTTACATGGACAATAATTCCTGACAGGCACCTACCAGATGTGACCACCACATGCCATTAACATACATCCACCCTTTATTAGACATGTACTGTATATGCTTAACCAAAACCTATGAACAGTATTTCTAGCAACCCTCTTATATAGGCCTTTTTCAGGAAGGACACTTTCACATGTCTCAGTGAGAACGGCACACGTGTGAATAATAAAATTAACAATGGCTGAATCCCATTTAGCTGCTTCAGTTTCAGGGTCCCGGTATTGTGCATGCTGCCTCACTGTCACACTGTCATGGCTCGCCAGACTTTAATAGAATAAGCGATCATTAATGTTATTAGTTACACTTTTTCTACTGTGATCAGTCATATTGTTGGCTTTAATTCTGGAGTATAATCTCGTAGCAATGCCCTTGGAGAAGCAACGCCCTTCACCCTGTAATACCACCACTGTACATTGAATTAATATGCTAATGCTGTTAGTGAAGCAATTACCATATTTCAAATTTATTTTGTCATGTTTATTATCTGGAAAAAGGCACTCACTACATTTAATGTGATCTGTTCATGAAATAAACTGTACACAACAAATGGGGACTTGTCACAGGTCATGGTCATGGAAAGATTAATGCAATTCATATCAGATTACAGGTTACAAACAACCTGTGTGTGTGTGTGTGTGTGTGTGTGTGTGTGTGTGTGTGTGTGTGTGTGTGTGTAATTCAGCTTTAGAAATGCATGCAATGCACGCTATTGATACATTTAATAATTCTGTCAAATTTAAATGAGAGTAGTATTGTCGGTGCCTGTTTGTTTGTAAAGTTAAAATGGTCATTTCAGTGAATAAACCTCTAGGAACTACAGGAAAACACATTTCAGTGTGGAGATGATTGAAGCCAAAATGTGTTTCAGAAAGGAAATACGAAAAATCAGCATGACATATTTAGTTCATATTTTACAGTTCAATGGAAAATTCAACTCAAGTGCTTGGCTGATATAAAAAGGAGTAAACACAAACATGCTTGGTGAGTACAAAATCAACAGCATCACATTCATTAATTCAAAAAGTAATTTAAGTCTCAAGACGTTTGTGATAAGGTGAATTGTCATATACAAAAAAAAGTGTTGCTGACAATCTCATGTCTAAAGGTGACTAAACGTGTGTCTGTCGGGTTTAAATTGAGAAAATGGTGGCAATCATTACAGAAATACATTACATTTTATTAAAACAAAACATTATTACAGCTGTAATTTCAAGTTAGTTTATGTCAATTAACTGCTATGGTTGTGTTTTAATAACCATGCACAATCAGTTTGTTTTTTATTTGATTTCAGTATGTAGTAGTTTATGCCCTCGGGCTACATTTTCAAAGTCACATACCAGGTAGGAATAATTGTACATGTCAGCTCGGTAAATGCTCGTATTGTCTATTGATCCAGCAGAAACACAACCGCCCACCCTGCATTCATTAAATGCGGAAGTCCTTTTGTAGCCAGTCGCTGAGCTAAAAATAGCCACCACAGCATGAGATGACAAAGCGGGGATCGATAATGTGTCTGAAGATGGATGACATGAAGCTAGCTCTCGGGATGTCCTGCCCGCTTTGTTAAAAAATAAGATTCCGCATTAACAGACAGCCGCCACCCAAGTGTCTCCTAAGAGTCGTCAGGGCTGAAAGACAACGAAGCTGGAGAGATTCTGTAGAAAGGAAAGTCCTTAAGTAGCCCATTCTACAGTAACATCCAATATGAGGTATTTTAACTACAGCCTCTTCTGTCTCTTCATTTCATTCATTTTTGGCAACATATTTTCTTCCCATGGCTATGGCACGATGACTGAATTTCCTGGGAGCAGTTCCAATCTAAGCATAGGAAACAGAAAGGCACATTTCTTGACATCTCAAAGGACCACGCACTCTTGCTCTGTGTCTCTGTCTCTGTCTCTTTCACTCCGTTTCTCTCTCTCTGTCTCTGAAGAGCTCTTCCATTCAACACCTACTCGCTCTCTCTGTCTTTGGCCTGTACCGGTGTGAACCCATTCAACTTGGTGCGCTCCTTTGCGTACTGTGACAGGTTTGTCAGACTGGTGTTTCCCTCTTTTCTTTCTCCGTTCTCCTCATCTGGCTCCCCGTCTTCTTCTTCTTCTTCCGTCCTCTCCTCACCCAGCATGGCGCTGCCATTGTTTACACCTACACTCGCCCGTCGCGCATCTTCAGGAATGTTCCTCCGCAACTCACGGTTCTTGTTGCGTCTGGCCAGCTTGGTGAGGGATCCGAAGCGCAGGTTGAAGAGATTCTCCTCTGAGGAAGACGCCGTCTGTTGCGTTTGCTCACTCCCCTGATGGTCGTACGGCTCGCAGGCCCCCTTCAGCCTCAAGTTGTTGAGCTTGGTGTCAATGCTCTCCTGGGAGGAAGTCTTGAAGCGGCCAGCATCCAGGCTGGCGAACAAGGCCCGCTTCTCTGGAGACAGCATGTCCAGGGAGTGAGCTCGCTGCTCCAGGCCAAGCTGACGGCGCTCCATGCTGCGGATGGTGGCCGCACGCTGCAGCTTGTCATGGATCTCAACACTCAGGCGCCGCCGCGTTTCACGAAACTCTGCTCGAACATTTGCCTTCCATTCAGCTGCATGAGCTTTGAACTCCCCGACCTGTGACGACAGGGCAGCAAGGAAAGGATCAGGAACAGTTTAGGGAAGCATATAGGGTACAATCTGCATCAGCAAGACATTGTCATAGTTTTAAACTATTGTCTCTTAAAGGCCCTAAAAACCAACGTCTCAATCAGCTTCTCTTTATGATTGATGAGGTCCTGAATGATAACAAAACTCTTCTGCCAAAGTTGCAACAGTTTTGGTTATTTCACATGAGAGATTTCAGTTTGTCTCACTGGTTTGAAGTGGGCGGGACTCAGTTGGAAAAAGGTGAAACACATACTTCTATGCACCAATCAAGATTTAGCAACACTGGAATCAAAGTGTGATGACAGTTGTGGGGTTGTTTGCGGAAACATCAATAAAATGTGATAAAACCATAGAAAAATACTTCCTTTCTAGAGGATCAATAGTTAATAAGTTATGTAAAAGAGCTTCACATCTTGAACACCTCAAACAATAGCTGCGTGTTACAGAACCTTTTGTGGAGGTCTGAGCAGCAATTAATAGGCAAAATAAGAGAGAATGGGCAGAGGAGGCAGCAGCTGACCTTTTATTTTCTACATCTCTAATGTAATACTGAGCGGTGAAATTAAATTAACCCCACCTCCTCTTTGGTCTTTTTAGAGAGTACTCGAAGCCAGTCTCCGATCATGCTGAGGACGGCCGCAAAGTACGCCAAACCCACCAAGATCCAGAACCACACCAGAGGCTTGTACCACTTCATGTAGTCGATCCTACGGTTTCCACCTAGAGGGGAAGGAAAAAAATAAGTCACAATAGCTCAACAAAACTGTCATCTACATCATGACAGAACAGCCCTCGTCCTACCTGCCACATAGTCTCCTATTCCCACTGTGGTGAGAGTGATCACAACAAAGTAGATGGCCTCCAGTGTGGTCCAGCCCTCGATGTGTTTAAAGATGACAGCAGGGATGGTGACAAAAACAATGCAGCCAGCCAAGATGAACAGGATGGTGGACGTCACTCTGATCTTAGTCTGGCTGATCTGTTTGTGTTTTTGCTGAGAAAATCAAATAGGAGGTGCTATTAGAACTATTACAAGCAATTAAAAAAGATCATCTAAGGGTGACAACAAAGGCCCAAAGGCACTGATACATGATATACATCTGAAAAGTGGTAAATATGAATAAAAAGAACTAAAACTAGCTTGTTGTCATCCACATACAACATCACTAAGACCTACAAAACACTACAACAGACATGCAAAGAAAAAGTAATACATTGTGATACTTGCAACTCACCCTAAATATCCTCTCAACTCTCAAAATGCTTTTCACAAAGATGGTCCCCAGTTGGTCTCCAATCCCCGCCAACAAGAAGCCAAAGAGAGGGATGCCAAATATGGCATAAAGGATGCAAAAGATTTTCCCGCCCTCTGTGCTCGGAGCTATGTTTCCATAACCTGTAAAAGAAAGGAAAAACGCAAGGAAGAGGAGAGAAGAAGACAAAAAAAGAGGGTAAATGAGTAAAAAAAACAGGATGGAGGTGGAGTATTGAAAGTAAGATGAGAATCAAAAGAAGACAATCAAGACTTTCTTATGCAACATAACCATAACATAACCAATTGAAGCCCTTATGTAATGCCTCTTAGTGTCTGTAGCAGGGGTCTGTGGTAAATGAGCACCTATAGGGGCACAATTAGGTTCCCCTTAGAGAAAATTGCATTAAATATGGCCCTACAGTGACAGAGATACAATGAAGAAGCCAGTGAGCCAGGAGACAAAGCAAACAGTTACCGACTCCCATTTCGACGTGTTGTGGCTAAAATATTAGCATAATAATGCTAATAGTGGCATGTTTCCTTCCACTTTTTTCTTCTGTCATCATGTTTTTCTTGATTTTCCCACATCAAGGACAGTTTTATAATGAATATGTTGCATATAATTTTATTTAAAGTAATTAGTCTAGAGAATAAATATGTTTTTTATTTGTATCTGTTCAGTAATTTGAAGCTGGAGGTCTTAAATTTGAAAATAATACATCTGGGGAGTGAAATAAATGAAGCCACTGCTCAGCAGAATATTAGCCAAAGTTAATTAAATCTCTGGACTACATTATAACAGCAGGTCAGGGACATTGTGTTTTTCCAGTCACCTAAATGAAAGAACATAGAAATAGAAATTTGCATGCATCAGCTTTGATGTTGGAATTATGGCTCATAAATAAAACTATATCTATTGTAAATGCTCTCATTTGATCAAAGCTTCCAGGCATCCAAAGGCTTTTTGCTTTGATTTAAAAAGACTTTTGAATCACAAATTGTTAATCACGTTTGTCTTGTAAAAGCAAGAAAGCCTTTTAAGGAGAATAAAGCACATAGAGACACCATGACATGAAGTAGAACTGCATCGTCTATGTCAGCAGCGTCTGTTTTGTCAGCCTCCTCGATAATGTTGATCTTCACAGGTTGTTAAGTCTCACAGTGCTTTGGCTTTGCATCATTAAGCACCACCTCATGAGGGCAAAGGGATTTGTAAAACTCACCTGAGGGCAGCAATAAGAGGTAAGGATGTGCAGAGCTTTACAGAGATTTGTAATGAGAAAACACCTCTGACAAACTGAAAGGACAAATCCCATCTAAAGCACTTCAACACCATTTGAAAAAATTAATTATTCTTGCATTTATAAGCTCATGTTGTTGTTTGCTGGAGCATTTTACTCATCAACAAACATTGACGAGAATACAATTTTTATATAAAGATTAAAATTGTACAATAGTGACAATGTAATGTTACTTTTTCTTGTTGTGTTGCCGGGTTGTTGGGGTTTCTATGGAGCCCCAAAGTTTTACTAATAGATAAAAACAAAAAGAATAATATAAATAAAAATAATATCCAATTAATCTCATTATGAAATGAGAATAAGAATGGCATTGTAAATGCTGTTACACCTGTTTATATAAGGGAAGACTTGTTTAATGTAATATTATCCAAAAGATCAAAGATCTTTTCGTGATGTGGTTCGCCATTAGCTTTAACCTTAACTGATTAAACAGAAGACTGGAGGCACGTTGTTGGACCAAACACAAAATGAATTCTGGGAATGTGGAATAGTACAGCCAGAAGTTGAAGGTAATGGTTCAGGAGAAGGTTAGAAATTAATTACGATACATCAGCACTTAAAGCACTCACTTATAAGTTCTTAAATGGCAGTTGTATTGACTGTCAACAGCAGCAGATATAACTGGTATCAGAGTATTAAAGAGTGGATTATGTAAAACTTTACCTATGGTTGTGATGACAGTTCCAGCGAAGAAGAAGGCACTGCCCAGATCCCAGTAACTGGAATTGTAGGATGTGTCTCCAATAGGACTCACTCCTGCACTCACAGCATCTATGGCGTGCTGGAAAGAACAAAATTAATGAATTATAACGATCATAACTCTCAAACAGAGGAATTCAGGGTCATGATTTCATGCCAGCTCAGCTGATGACACCAATCACATGTCTCTGCTTTGATTTCGTTATATAAAGTCTATATAAAGTGAAGAGAGTGATCATGTTAACCCATCTCCTGCCAATGTCCGTGTGTGACCCCTGGTTATGTAACACTCGTGAGGTAACAGAGGATAGGTTGAACCTGGAAGGTCACGCTACCTGATAAAAGAGGGAAGAAGAAGAAAGAGCGCAGGGAAGGTCCTGATAATGGGGGAGGGGAATATATGGAGGGAATTGAATTAGTCCTACACCCATGTCATAAAGCTGCAATAACACAGGAAGTAGAGCTAAGTGGATGGAGTTACAATTAATTAGATCAGTTCAAGATTAGTGTATCTTAGCTCATATATGATAACATGATCATATCATAACATAATATGCATTGAACATGAATATTATGATGTATACATACTTTCAGCCATATAGAGTCCAGCCCTAGATATCCAGAGCTGTGTTCCCAACCTTCCCAACAAATGAAGCAATCACTAGATGCATATGTCTGCCGGTTGAGAACAGTTCAAGAAAAAAAAATTCCTTGCTTTATTTGAGTCCTAAGGATGTAAAGTTATCCAGTAATTTAGAAGAAAGCAAAAATGAGAGGAAAGTAGGGAAAAATAAGCATAACGTTTTGTAGCAGAAATATGTTTTCTTCAGATTTTGCTTGCAGCCTCTTGAACTATCCAACTATTGAAGTCTATCTCCAATACATGGTCACTGTTTTATTATGTTCATTAAAAAATAACCATTATAATGTCAATATATGAAAACAAGGAACATCTAGCACAAGATCTCCTCAAATTATTCAGTGTCTGGCTCTTCACATGGAGCTGTTTCTTTCCACTCAGCATTCTTACACAATTTGCATGTTTTTACAGTTCACACTGACTGAATCTACATAGACTTTCACATGAAGCACAGAGATCTCTGTTATCTCTTTTTTTCTTCAATGTCAGCCTTTTTCTTAAGTCCCTCAGCTTTTCTTTATCCCCAGCTTGTGTAGTGTCGGGAAAACATTAAGAAGCCACAATGCTCTGCGTTTACTGCATCATTATTCTTATTGATCTCCTTCTGTGCTCCATTATGTAGCCATGCGATGTTAATCTAGTTCATTCCAAATGTCCTGTTTGTGGGCATTTTATGAGGAAAGCATTATTTTTCTTAACTCCGTGGAAATTCACAGTTTGAATTTTGCCTCTGGGCTCAAATAAACACAGATTCTGCTGACATGGAAGTCATTGTGAGGGATGCCTTTGGTAAGAAATAGCTTCAGTGCATTTCCCAACATTCCTGGTTAGATGTAATGTACAGCCTCTTCATTCAGAGCAACCCCCAATCAATCCATGCAAGCTGTTAGCGAGATGCACGTCCATATAATGAAATATGTATCAACTCTCGTGACATACATTTCAAAGCAGACAGAGAGGAGGACCACTTCCACACACATCGCTGCACATGCCTACTCATAATCTTGCATGTGATTACCTCAGCTCTATCAGTGCAGCCCCCCAATGAGACAGATTTTTGTGTCTAAAATTAGCCAATTAATAATGCTATTTCACAGGTTTTAGCAGACACAGCTACTTAATCGGGGCAAAATCAAAGCGGTAATTATATAATAAACCCCAAATAACCTAATTCTGGAGTCAAGGGAGAGCTATTAATAGCCTCATAATGTATCTGAATACTTTATGAGAAGGTCTATTTTTGTCTCTCGCCTTTTTCCCAGCCAAGTTCACGCCGCGTTAGAGATGTGGAAAATCCTCCTCTTCCACATACACGTTTGAGGCGCTTTGAGGACGTTTGTGTTGCATGTTAATGTTAATTAGGATGACAAATTGTGTTTTTGTTTCACACATGCTCTCCTCCAGTTTGACTGCACAGAAGAATCGTATTTTTCTTTCAGGCGCACACAATCATGACAGGCTCTTCGCTAATGTGCATTTTCATTTTCTACACTGCAGGGTCATTAGAGAGCGAGCTAACTCACTGCAGATCTTTATCCTCTCAGTGTGTCTTTCTACCCCACAGCAGGTGACGGCAGTGATCCAGCCAGCATGGTGCTTCACGCTCTCCTTCACCCACCCTCACTGTGAGCCGGTGCCAAGCACTCTCCTCTGTAGCACTCTCACCAGCAGCAATATCTACAGCTTTACTCCGACCACCTTGAAGCATTAAAGCTGCACAAATGACTGCCAAACAGGAAGACTCTGCTCATCACAGATAAGGCTGATTTGATTTTATCAGAACTGTTTGTGCTGTTTGTGAAGTGACCACTGAGCACAACCTGGTTCTGTTTTTTATTTTGTTCTTATGATTATCTTACAATTGTGACTTACTGTTTTTTTTTAAAAATGGAGCACCGATAATATACTCTGATCCTTGTACTCTGAAGTGAAAGTAGATTTACCACAGTGGATAAATACTCCGGCATTAAAAGTACAGAAGCAAAAGTAAAACTACTCATTATGGAGCACAATGTCTCCATTGGTTGGTGTCACAATATTAGATTTTACACTCAGTGGCCACTTTATTAGGTACACCTGTAAAATATAATGCAATCCAAACCAACAGCTCAGCCATAAATTCAACCTTTGCAAAGATAATAATGTTCAGTTTGACCAACTGACACTGTCAGAGAGGCATTAATTTAACTATATGTTAATTACTGAGCTTGTAGTTTCAGTGGTGTTGAACTGGACTGTATTGTATTGAAATGTGTTTCTAATATTCTTCCTTCCTCATGTTTGTAAATGGGATAAAAGAGGCCACTGAGTGGACAATACTCAGTATTGTGTTGTTATTATTACTGATGCATTAACATGTAAGCTGAATTTTATCTTTGAGGGTAAAGGGAGAGAGCATTTTAACTACTTTATATATTAAGTGGTTTAATGTGAAACTCATAGTCAAATAAATTCAGTGCAGTAAAACGTAGAGTATTTCCCTCTGAAATGTAGTGAAGTATAAATTACATAAAATGGAAATCAAGTATACACAGTGGTAAAGTAATCAATTCAGTGATTTAGTAAATGCTCTTAGTTACATTCCACCACTGTACATACAGTTTCTTGTGTTGAGACATTTGAAGAAGCGTTGGCCGATATTTACAGCATTTTCATTAGTTGGGGGACGCTGTGTTGACACCTGAAAAGTCGATTCCTCATTAGTCACTGTAGCATTTTGATAAAGCAGCCTAACTTTGATAGAAGTTCTCACAAACAACTATAAATCCATGTGCTTTTAAAAATCAACTCATGTAATTCATGCTATAAAAAAGTTCTGACGGTGTTGGTTTCGTGTTCTGACGTAGTTTTACTGTAGGTATCTCAGTGTTTATAAAAGTTTCTTCACAGATAAGTGACTCATCAACAAACAAGGCTTGACTGGTGTCAATAACGGAGCGGCTTCACATCGTGCCACAGTGTGAGTCATCCCAACGGCACTAGGAAAGCCAATTAGGTCTGCTGTCATTGTGGGCGCACAGTGGGTAGGTGGACAGCACAGATACTGAAGCAGACATGAGGGGGTCAACAGACGTGCAGGGACACACACTCACACACATTAAATCAACACATGCTGTGGAGCAATCCTTTACTAGTTCTTGCTCTCTAATACATCATTTCCCTCCGTCTCGCGTACACACACACACACACACGCAATGTATATATACACCCACATTCTTCCCAAGGTTGCCATTTTTCTGTCAACTCCTCCGCCAAACAGTTTGACAACAGTGAGTCATCACTGCTGTGTCACCATAGAGAATCGTTGTCTGAGTGACAGGCTTGACACAGCAGGAACATCCCAATAATGGAGCCTATTAGAAGACCAGATAGACTCTTTGATGGAGTACTTGTGAAGCAGCCTGAAGGCCTTTTCTTGAGACAGCAGGGGAAAAAATGGTGTTATTTGTCAGCGTGAGCTTCACACATGGCATGATATTCATTATTTTTGCAATGCTTAGGGATGAAGTACCATCATAACTAAGTAGTGTGATGAATCAATTTTATTTCCTCTGATTTAAAGGAATAGTTTGATATTTTGAGAAGTACACTTATTCACTTTCTTGCCGAGAGTGAGCTGAGAAGATTGATACCACTTTCACATCTGTACGGTAAATCTGAAGCTACGGTCAGCAGCCAGTTAGCTTAGCTCAGCATGAAGACTGGAGACAGAAGGAAACAGCTAGCCTGGCTCTATCAAAGGTAACTAAATCCACCTACCAGCACCTCGAAAGCTAATAATTAAACCGTCAAATCGCATTGTTTAATCTGTACACAAACAGAAATGTAAATACGACAAGGCCAAAAAATAGTCTGGCACATAAACCACAACTGGTAATTTTTGGTTTTGTATCCCCTTGTTTCCAGTCTTGCTGCTTATTGTAGCTTTACATTTACCATACAGACATGAGAGTGGTATTTATCTTCTCATCTAACTAACTAACTAACTAACTAAGAAAAGAAAATATCTCAACATGTCAAACTATTCTTTTAATTCATTAAATCTGTCAGATCTAAATTTTCTGAATTTCAACTCCTAACTCAGCCTTCAGTTCCTGGTGAGACACGCTGTCATACGTTATCTCATGTATCTGAATCTGATCATTTGTCCAGGAGACAGGCTTGTCTGTGATTCAGCTTCTGCTACTAGTGCTGCCTTGCAGCAGGAGTTCTGTGACTGCTGGCCTGTGCAATGAATAATTGATTCCCTCCGGACCGCAGGCACACCATGCTGAAGGTTTTTATTTGCACACTTCTCCTTAGGAAATACTGTCATTGATTTTTTACAAACTCATGATAGTGCTTTTGTGGCTCAAAGGTTGAGCCCTGAAAGGGAAGAAGAAGAAAGGATGCTTCTCTGAGAGAGAATAGAAGAACATGGGTGGGTGTGGAGAAGGAGAGAGAGACAGATAGGCAGTCTAATATTCACTGGAGCAGTGATGAAGAAGCTAACGTCAAATGGAGCCATTCTAGCGGAAAGTGGAGCACACCAAATGCCATGTGGTTGGTTGTCTCTTTGGGGTTATTTCAAGCTTAAGAGAATCAGGGGAACCCACTGTGGCGCTAACGCGAATCTTGTATTTACTATTCTCAGACATGCGGAAAACATAAAAAGCACATTATTCCAAAAAGGTTCTTTCTGCTCTCTTTATATCTGTATCACATGCTATGATTTTGCTTCAAATATGAATTATTTGCAGTGCTCTTCTGCAAGTTCTGCTGTATTTCCATATACCTTCTGCTGAATACTGCTAATTATAAACTCCTATTGATAAAAGGGATTTCACATTTGGTCCTTACGCTCCAATAAAAATAACCCATACTGGCACAGAACGTCCCTCTCTTTCTTTCTTTCTTTCTTTCTCTTTCAACGTCTTCTGCAACGGAGTGTTTGACTGATCTTAGTCCCACTTTTTTCCATCACCGCACTCCCTCGCAAATCAAACTTTCCACTCAGCCAACTGCACGCTGACACATCTCAAATCATTTTCCAATCCTGCTTGCCGTTGTACATGTCAGCGTGATGTAGTGACCTCAAGTCTTCACCTATAATTCTGGATGTGATACCAGAGAGCAGCGTGAAGCATCGCCATACCCTGCGTTATAAAGCGGCTGACACAGTAAAAAGACATTGTAAATTGCACAGTCGAGTCGTGATGTGATGGAATTTTTTTTTTTCACAATCTGCTTGTTATCTGGTTCAGTTCACGCAGGTAGTGGTTGAGCATAAAAGCCATGTTGGCAAAATAGGGAACATTGCAGAAGCAGCATGCCTCAGGTCAGCTTGAATCCATCTTTGTGTCACAGTTTAAAGGTTGTGAGTCTTGACTTTGACAACAAGCCGTTTTACATTCAGGTTCATGTGAGAGATCTGCCATAAAATGATTCATTCTTATAGTATCAGAGTGTCACGCAGGTCCTGAAATCTTCCTGGATTCAAACTAACCCCTAAGTTTGACTAGATTTCCTGTTAAAATAGAAGATATATCACCCACGGTTTTGTCAGAAAACAGAAAAACTTGGCTTCAAAACGTTTCTTAAAGTAAAGACAACTGTGTTGTTGCGGCCGTGAGCTTATTTCCTTATTTAAAACATGTGGGTGTTGTTAAAGCCTCGCTCTGGAATCTCATACTGTACTAATACATTTATTATTGAGGGTGTAAGGCATTCAGATACAACCGAGTAATTAAATCTATTTCTCAAAACAACCCCACTGTGCTATTGTAGTAAAAAATGGAGGCCTTGTTCAGGTCAACAAAGGTCAATACAAAGCTGCCATTAAATTCCCTCTTCTACACGCTAAGCAACTGTGGATACAGCATAAAGATCACAAAGATCACTGACCTCTATGAGGATAAACATCTGAGGGCAAAGATTACTTTAATGTACTGTTATGTAACATAAAACTGCGTGTTGTGTACAGTGTGTTTGCCAACAGATGTGAAGTGTCACTGAGAATTATGGTTGTCTCCGTGGTGACCCTGGAGGCATTATTGTGCTTCCTGCTAAAGGATGGATCTGCTTCTCAGTCTGCTCTTGACATTTACCCATCAACTGTCGTCAACCAGGGGGCAGAGAGTAGGGGGCGTATCTTCTGATGGCACTAGTCATTATGTAATTGATTTATTGACCCATCAACACGGCAGGAAGAAACCTAATAACATTGCCACTAAAAAGATCTATAAATTAGCATTGTTAGGGCAATAACAACACTCTTTTAGTGAAAAACTTGTAACTCAATGTTCAATGTAACCCTTAAAACATAAAATCTCAACTGGGTGCCTTCGATGAAGTGAGTGGACAAATCCAAACCCACCCGCTTGCATACGCATTTAGGTGCTAAGTGCACCTAAATAGAAAAGTACAATAATAACAGCAGTGTACAAACTTAGAACTGGGGTGTTTCACAATAGTAGAGTGGCTGAGTAGTGGAGTGGGATTAGGGATGAACTGAAGCTGACAACAACATCAATCATAAAACGATCATTCTCAAGCAACAACAACTAAACTGCTCCAAGTAAGCGGTAATTTAAGAATGAATTTCATACATTGTACATACATTCATAACATTAAGTCACTTTAAGTTGAAGCTAGTTTGTCATACAAATAATCCATGAAATCAAAACATGTTTTATGGGGACGTGAGCAATTATTCTGTAAAATTCTGCTGAAGGACAATCTGGACATGAAAAGGAAGTAGCATCCAAGCTTTTCAAGCTCATGTGATAAGCTAATGAAACTAGATTTAATTACCCCGAGAACCCCTAATTACCCCTGATAGCAATCATCATCTAGAAAACTGCTGCTATAAAGGTCAGTCCTCTGACTTTCTTCCTTTTATCTACCAATCAAATTGAATGACACTCTCATATTACTTAACAGATCATTTTCATTTAATTTTTCTTATCTTCCTATCCTCTTACAAACTAATCTATTGGAGATGAATAGATTCATCAAATTCCAAGGCTGTCTGAACATGGAAGGAGAAAACCAAAGAAATGTGGATATCATGTCTCACTTTATCTAAAACTCCAAGAAGCTCATCTACACTTTCAGTCACTCACCTTGATGAGTGCCTCCAGCTCATCAGGAGTAACACAGGGGTGTCTCTCCAGGAACGAAGCCTTCTCCAGAGTGATACTGGTCTTCTGATTGCTCTCAAACGGCTGCTCCAGTGCATTGAACGCCAGGCCTCCGCAAACCAGGTAGAGAACAACCACGATGAACACCGCCAGCACCGTCTTCCACTTCATCACTGAGTGGAGCGCCGCGGCCGTCCCGTCACAGCTGGCATCCATGCTGGCCACCACGCTGGCAGAGCGGGAGGAGATGGACAGGCGTGGCAGTGGACAGTGACCGTTGGTCTTAGGGTCACAGCCCATAGGGTTCTGCATGGTTGCCACACTGGCCTGGACAAGGCTGGACTTCGCCATGCCAGGCTGGACCTTTTTGGGAGGGACCAAGTTGGTCTGGACCGCCACTAGAAAAGAGAGATGAGGAAAGAGAAGACTAGATTAATCTCTGTTTTGTTTAGCTTTGTGTTGAAGGATACTAAGACAGAAACAGCAATTCTGTGTTTTCTGAAAGTGACTCTGATGATTTTAGGCAGACTGTTCTAATAATTGGCTGAAGGCCCTGAATCTGTTACAGGCTGAAAATGTGAAAACAGATTGAGTAATTAGAAAAAACATCTTCAGGCATGTTGTTTTGTAGGACTGGTCTTCTTTAAGCGGGTTTGAAATTATTACACAGGGCATTTTTGATCATTTCCAGTGTTTACAGATCCCTGTGTTTGTCCTTTGTCCTGGTCTGTGATGACCAGTCTGTTGCAATAAAAAGAAATTTAAAATGAATGCAAGGAATGAGTTTAAATACTGTATTCTCGCCAACCTTTACGCTTTCATGTGGCTTACATGTCAAATACAGTAACAGCAAAGGGGCACTAGTTTACAAATTATTTCTGCTTGCTTGCAACGAAAAAGTACAATACAACTTTTTAATGTTTCGAGCCCAAATTGGCTCTCCATCAGGTATAGAGGAATCGAGATTGAGAGCCTACCTCTGTACCTGAGGCAGGGCTTGAAACATTGTTCCTTTTCTAAAGAAAGACGTGCATTTGTTTTGCACACTGAACACTTGCTTTACTGTATAAGGACATCATCACAAGCTCACTACAGCCATTGAAAACCTATAGCCTCCTGCATGAAGCATTAAGGGGGAACTGAAGGTAAAGATCAGGGAGGCCAAGGAGAAGTACAGGAGGAAGCTGGAGTGGAAACTCCAGCAGAACAACACCAGAGAGGTCTGGAGTGGAATGAGGACTATCACGGGTTACAGGCCGACCAACAACAGAGGAGCTGAAGGCAGCGTGGACCGGGCCAACGAACTGAATCTGTTTTTCAACAGATTTGACTCTGTGGGCCCTGCTCAACCCCCCCATGACTCTACTGCTGTCTGCCTCCAACCTTCACCTATTCCACTCCCCCCTCCCCCTCCTGCTCCTCATAGCCCCCCACCCCCCTGTGAGAGCTTTCCTCACACCTCGTTCCCCAGTCCCCAGGCTGACGGCACTCTTCAACCTGACGACTCCACCCCTCCCCGGCCGGTCACCTCTACAATGTGCTTCACTGCTGACCATGTTAGAAGACAGCTGAGGAGACTCCAATCCAGCAAGGCTGCAGGCCCTGATGGTGTCAGCCCCAGGGTGCTTAAAGCCTGTGCCCCCCCAGCTATGTGGAGTACTTCACCACGCCTTCAAAATGAGCCTGAGTCTTCAGAGGGTCCCCGTGCTGTGGAAGACATCCTGCCTCGTTCCTGTGCCAAAGACGCCGCGACCCAGTGGCTCCAAGGACTACAGACCCGTGGCACTGACCTCACACATCATGAAGACCCTGGAGAGACTCGTCCTAGAGCAGCTCCGGCCCTTGGTCAAGCCACACTTGGACCCCCTTCAGTTCGCCTACCAGCCCCGACTTGGAGTGGAGGATGCCATCATCTACCTGCTCAACCGCGTCTACGCCCACCTGGATAAGCCAGCGAGCACTGTGAGAGTCATGTTTTTTGACTTCTCCAGTGCGTTCAACACCATCCGTCCGGCTCTACTGGGTAAGAAGCTGACGGAGATGCAGGTGGATGCCCCCCTCGTGTCCTGGACTACCTGACTGGCAGACCACAGTATGTGTGCTTACAACACTATGTGTCAGACAGAGTGGTCAGCAACACGGGGCCCCGCAGGGGACTGTCCTCTCTCCCTTCCTCTTCACCGTCTACACCACGGACTTCAGCTACTGCACTGAGACCTGCCATCTTCAGAAGTTTTCTGACGACTCAGCAATAGTTGGATGTATCAGCAAAGGTGATGAGGAGGAGCACAGGGCTGCTGTGGACAACTTTGTCACATGGTGTGAGCACAACCATCTGCAGCTCAACGTGACAAAGACAAAGGAACTGACTGTTGTTCTGAGGAGGACCAAGGCGCCGATGACCCCTGTTTCCATCCAGGGGGCCAGTGTGGACATTGTAGAGGATTACAAGGACCTGGGAGTTCACATAGACAATAAACTGGACTGGGTAAAGAACACTAATGCCCTCTACAGGAAGGGCCAGAGCCGTCTGTATTTTCTGAGGCGGCTGAGGTCCTTCAACATCTGCCGGACTATGCTGAGGATGTTTTATGAGTCTGTGGTGGCCAGTGCTATCCTCTATGCTGTTGCATGCTGGGGCAGCAGGCTGAGGGTGGCGGACTCCAACAGACTAAACAAACTGATCCACAAGGCCAGTGACGTCGTGGGGGGTGGAGCTGGACTCTCTGACGGTGGTGTCAGAGAGGAGGACGCTGTCTAAGCTGCGGGGCATCTTGGACAATGTTTCACATCCTCTCCATGACATACTGGTCGGACACAAGAGCAGCTTCAGTGGGAAATCATTCCTGCCTGTGGCCATCAGACTGTTCAACTCCTTTTCTGATTCTGATTCTGATTCTGATTAAAGAGTGATTTCCTTCCAATACTACCTAATAAAGGGCTCTTCACAAAGCCAACACTTAAAGCTATCCAGCCTACAGCTGTGTCAAAGCCGGGCCACAGCGAGACTCTCATAGTCATCTCAACATCTTGCCATGCTGAGAATGTGTTTTGGGTTCTGCTCATAAACGCCAGAAGTCCTTTGAAATGGAGCCTTAAATGTCCACAGCTACTGCTTTAATCACTAATGCAGAAAACTGTGTCATTAAATTAATGTAATGAATGAAAACCATCCTGAATTAGGTGCAATAATTATCTGAAGATTACATGGATGTATATACACAATAATGCACACCACTTGCGACTAAACCCTTACAGTATTACTAGGTGGAGGTGAAAATTGAGTTACGCTCTTTCCTGAGAAGCAGGATTCAATTTTTCTAATAGACAGTAAGAGAGGGATAAGTGCCACTTTCAGTCATTGGCTTCTGGATGGGTTTTATAATAAATGCATGTGTGTTGGAGCAGGTCAACCAAGTGGCAAGCAGCACCACAGAGGCAGCCAAATTTAGATTCCTTTAATGTGTATAAAGCATCGTATGAGCTATTCAGAGCTCCGGCCTTCACCCCTGACGCCCCCACCTCGCTCAGATCAGAGAGCATGGCGTGCCTCAGAGCCATGGGCGGAGCCTCTTGTCAATGATTCAACTCTGGAAGGTAGGAACGAGAGATGGATTTGTTTGAGGGAGGCACTCTTTTGTTTAATGGAATAGTATCACTTATGGGATGACTAAAATATATGCACTCGTGCACACAAACACACACACTCCCCACCCCAAGGACGTCCAGGAAGTTGTCTCATTCTTTGGTCCAGGAGCTATGAATCTTGTTAGTTAATCCCTGTATCATGAGTGAATCAATAACAGCAAAGTGGTGTCACAAGGCTCGGGAGGGTGCAAAACGGCCACTTTCAATTTACAGTTTGTGACTTTATGGGCGGTGGCTGGCTATTTTTAGAACATGAGATGAATTAGAAAATTAAGGCCGCAGAAAGACCCTACATCAATATCTTCTGCTGTATTTGGTGCAGTCATTTTGAGGGATGCAGTTAAACATCTACTGGTAAATTAATTGCAAATTGGCCCAAGTCCATGACTAGTCTTACTAAGACATTAACTGCTTTTGATCTCATCTTGTGAGTGAGTGAAGCTGAATAAATCAGCTCTATGCAGCAGGGCAGAGGCAGCTGTACATTGTAGGGCAGTTCAGAAAGCTGTATGTCATTGACTTTAGTGCAGCTAAGTGATTAAAAACAACAAGAAATGAAATCATAAGTAAAATAATATAAGTCTATATCTAAATTTTAAACCATAGAGGCAAAAACCAAAACTGTGATGAAAATGATTTGGTTTGCATTTCAAAAGCTGTGTGGCATTAATCTAAAATCCTTCACAAACCACTGAATTTGTTCCATATTGATTTTTGCAAATTAAATAAAGCCTCCTGAGTGGAAAGCAGTGCTTTTTATCTGATGCTATCTGATACTCTCTCTCAGCCTTCACTCCCTGTCTCCGGCATGTCTGGCCAAAGCAGAGGAAATGTTCACAAGAGACTCAGGTCCATAAAAGAAGACGAGCCTCAATTCAGCCACTAAAAGAATGGAGAACATATGTGGATGATGGTGAGGAGTTTGATGATGACGATGAAATGTTGCATCAACCATTTGCCACACTGTTTAAAAGGGGAACAGTTGGGACTCTTGAAACATTCAGTTTGTCAACACTTCAGCATGTCAGCTGCATATTACGTGTATAAAAAGCATTTTTCACCCACTGATGAACAAAATACAAAACTAAGTCTAGTAATAGTAAACATGAGGGCAGATTTTGGGTTGGCTCAGGTCTGCTTTTGGCCCAGTTATTCCCATGGCACGAGACAGGTTGTAGGCGTTTAACTCACCAGCTGAGCCTCAAAACCAAGCGTCAAGTCCGCCTGAATAACACCGGGAAACCACGACGAAATTAATTTCAAAATAAAACCTTTACTAAAGAAGTTGCGAACAGTGTCTATCAATCTATCTATACATCTCTATTTCATTTCTATAGAAAGACAGATAAAAAATCCCCATTTGCTTTTTTGGAAACCATTTGTGAAATGTATTCACATTAGGGGGCAGGGAGGAGGAGTCAAAGCTTATATCCTGTAAAATTGTTAAAAGCCATCATGAGTGATAAGCCATGTATCTGATAATAACACATGTATGGTAGTTAAGGTTGGAAATCATAACCCCATGCAGACAGTATCGTGCGACAACTCCTTTTATTATTTTTTAGGCAACAACTTTACATGCTTTTATTTTGACAGCTTTTCCGGTTTCACGCTGGTAATTCCTGCTGGCTTGAAGCGGTTGACGCTCCGCTCCCAGCAGCGCTGCCTTACACAGCTGAGCACAAGGAGGATGGAGAATAAAGAATTACCCCAAACTGCTTTGTCTCATGTTAAGGGTCCTTTTCTTGCAGAACAGAAACAAATAAGAGAAAGTACGACGTGAAATGAACAAAATAATGAATAAGACATTTTACGGTAAATAGCCTCGTGAGATTTATTGTGTCTCAGGTATCTCCATGAGGTGTTACTGATATAAGGAGTAGCCTGCTATTAAATTGCATATATCTAAAGTTGTAGTAGTAGTAGTATTACCAACCTTGTTCGGGATCCCAGTTAACTTGTTTCCTCGGGTTTTCTATTGGAAATTTCATCTCTGTTTTTGTTCTCAATCAAAACGCAGGGGAATTTTTTTCCGCGCGGTTATAGAAAATACAGAAAAATAGCCGGATCACGAGGAATTCTTCTCCCACGTCTTCGGCGCAGCATCTTTTCGTGGATGTGGGTGTAAATTGCACGGAGGAATAAACGCATCGCCAAACCGCATTGTCTGCCACTGCTGCACCCCCTCCTCCTTTTTTTCCTCCACCTCGCTTGGACGCGCGGTGTTCGCCTGACAGACTGAGATACTTGTAAGAACCTTTCACTGAGCTGTCGCACCAAACCACTCAAACACACACACACACACCAGTGTTCCGGTCCAGTAACACAGCTGGAGTGTGTCCAAATAAACAACTTTACACGCGCGTTACGCCGGCAGCGAGAACAACGGGGAAGGATGCTCTCCTCCCTTTCATTCCCAAAGCGCACCACTCCACCTGCCTTTCACTGTAACTAGCCGGAGGACATTTGATTCTAGCTTTACATCAGCTACAATTTCACTAATTTTTATAATCCGTTTTTGAATACTCACTCTTGTGTTTTTCCTCCCAAATCAGGATTATCCTCTCATCGTTTGGCAACCGGCGACTGAGCACATGGCGCAGGGCGGCAAGTCAGAGATGTTCGCCAAATCAGCAGCGGACTTAAACCATTACATCATTCGCATGTATGGGAAACAGTGCATTATTTATGAACTTCGATAGCAAAAGAAAAGTCACCTCCTCCACCCTGTAAGACCTCCTGAACTGTGTAAATCAGATGATGAAGCTGGCCATTATAGGGAGCAATTTAAACAGCCATAGGCCAAATTATAGGCTAATATATTAAAAGTACAGAATACGTCTGTTGGCTTGTAATATATGTGTAACTCAAAACGTTGCACCTTTGTTTTGATGATGTGTAGCCAAAACGTCCTACAGGTGTTGCAAGTTTTCAAGTTAGGTTGTATTTAAAGGACCATGCTCTTGTTTTAGCATGTTTTTGTCCATCCATTCAAGCATTATTTACATTAGTTTAATACATTTTCTACCTCAAAGCAGCCATTGATTTCCATTCATTTCAATAGATTGTGTGAAACATGCTTGAGAACTCCTTTTAATTTTGTCAAAATTATGTTACTGTAACTGTAATACAGTCTTTACGTGCAAATGCATTATACTACTAATAATAATTATCATAATGATAATTACTTTACAACCTATAACACACACAAAAGAACTGAAATGCAATATGTTAACGAGAAAAAATACTAGGAAAACAAGATTGATTGGTTTGTTGAAATGGATTAAATCAATGGTAAAAAAATAAATAAATAAATAAAAACAAAGGAAGGGGAAAAGTGCAAAAATGACTTCATATGAAAGTGAGTTTTGAGAAGGGATTTAACAGATGATACCGACTGGTCCAGCCATGAAAAAAGAAAGGAAGCCATGGCTGCCTGGAAAGTAAAAACATTTAAGAAATCCAAAACAATCGGGCACTTTTTGAAAAAGGGTTAGCAGTAAGTGACATATGTGCGATTTAAAGAATGTGGAGTAAAACTAAAGTTGAACAGACACTCGACATGTCGAATACAGGTGTAACTAATAACATTCATTACTGCAATGGAGCCATTATTCATGTTAGTAGTTCCACGTGTGCTTTTCCTGCTGTGATCTGATTCATTTGGGTATGATAAAAAAAAGATGAAGATTCAGGGAAGCAACATTTATTCAGACAGCAAAATGACATTAAACTTTTTGGGAGCAGAAAAGGTGCAGGAGCCTTACAGGCTCAAACTGTAATTCTTTCTCCACATCTATTTGACATACGTCATCAAAGCCAGTTAAAGATTTTCTCAGCTCAACATAATTGACAATATAGCCCTGTTGTACTTTACAAGTATAAGCCCACTGGTGTTTACAGGTCCTTAACAGCTTGAGAAAACATTGATAACTGTCTTGTGTCATTCAATTTGAGAGAGCAGCAGGGGGTAGACCATTTTACATTCATTTGAACCTTTTAAACTGGTAATAAAATCAGTTAAACAGTGAAAAAAACAAATGAAGCATGACTTGGTTTGTGGTTAAGGTTTACTACACTGTTCAAAAAGTCTGCTTAAGTAATCTACAATCCTCTGTTGGTAAATGACGTGAGGGGTTAAAAGGTCCATCAAACAATACAAGGAACATGGCAGAATTAACAATACGCTGCTGACAGAGTGTTCTCATGACTGACGTGTACTCAGTTGAATCAGAATTTATATTTGTTGCACTCTGTGTTTCCCCACATTGGTCAGTTTTTCACACTGCCACATTACTATAAAACATTACTATTAATGAGGCAACTTTGGTGGTTTTGTCAGCAGGCCAAATGGCTTATATATACCACAAACCTCACCTTAGTGCGCATGCGCCAACCGTGCATGCAGCCTGTTACAGTCGCTCCTGTTTGTTTTCTTATTTTTCTTACTTCTCTCCTTTATTCCTTTAATAACTCCGTTTTTTGTTTTTTCTTAAGTACTGACTTTTGAAGTTGCGCCCCCTCTCCAAACTTGCTGGTGGAGAGAGTTCTGGTACTTTCTTTCACCCTGGAATTACTTTCATTGTATAATTTCCCCCCGGTGATCAATAAAGTATTTCTGATTCTGATTCTGATTCTGAAACTGCCCTGAAAACGGCACACCAGTAATAAACAAGATAGACAAGGCCAGCCATCTTATTCATAAAACTTGGTGCATAGATATTTAGGACCCTGGAGCACTTGAATAGAGCATAGTCATAGTTATTAGTAACACTTGCGCCTTTCCTACGATCAGAAGTCGCAATGCCTGCTGTGAAAACGGCCTATAATTAGTAATGCTTACCTGTTCCACCACTCAATGAAGGAGAAATGTAACACCTTCAGTTACAATTGCCAATAAGTCCCATTTTCTTATGATAGAAAAGGGTCCTGAATTTGTAGCTGCTGTCTTGTCTCTTCCTCTGGTGAAAATGTTTTTATGATTCACATTTTATTTGAGTTTTCAGAAGATGATTACACAGTAAATGAATAAAGAAAATATATACAGCTATATAAGAAGGAAAATGAAAATATAGAAATGCTTGAACATAAATACATACAAAATAAAACTAAATAACTCAAAATAGAAACAGTAAATAAAACAAAATACAGAATAATACAATACAAGAATACATACAATGGTGCACATAGGGAAGACACATAGTTAGCAGCATTATATAATAGATAGTATTCCACAGAGTCAGTTCAATTAAGTTGCACTGGCCTTATGACGATCCAACCCTGTTAACCCCTTTCCATATAAGCATGATATCGCTCCCACTTCCGGAGACAGAGCTCCACCCTATTGAGTAACCTGAATGATAGATTTTCTAGTGCAGCTAGCTTACCCAGCTGGATGTGCCACTGAGAAGCTGTAGGTGCAGAGGAGGCTTTCCAATTCATAACAATGAGTTTCCGTCCCAGCATGAGGGCAGTTTGGACCCAAACTGCATCAGAGGGAGTTAGATCGTCTAACACCGTGGGGTCCCCCAAAATGTACAAGCCTGGAGTGAAAGGGACACCCTGGCCGATAATAATTTGAATGTAGTCATGGATAGTTAACCAAAACTCCTGTACTTTCGGGCAGCTCCACAGCATGTGAACCAGAATACCATTGTTTTCATTACACCTCCAACAGCCCGCATCATCCCACAGCCCCACTCTGTGCAACTTGGACGGGGTCCAATAAACTCTATTTAATATTTTAAATTGAATTAGTCTTGTTTTCAATTCCCTTGACATTTTTTTTGAATTTCTAAGAATCTGTGAAATCAACATTGAGGTCAGCTTCCCATGTCAATCTGAGAGACAACGTATTTCCGTCAGAATTAAGAAGCAGCATAGAATAGTAGGCTGCGGCCTCGTGACCCTTTCCAAAAATGTCTAGTATGTGACACCAGATGTCCACACAAGGGGGGGCCACAGAGGTCGACTCTGGTGAAAATTTTAATAATAATAATAAACTTTATTTATACAATGATAAAAACAATTTAAAACAGTTTAGTTATACAACATTGAGCAAAAGGAGCTACATATATGAAAGAGTAAAATAAAACAATATAAAATGATTAAAATAATTAATCAAAGAGTTAAAAGAATGCCTTTGTATATAAAAAAGGTGATTTTACAGATAAAAGTGAATTCAGACCACAAACCCTGTGAAAGCACACTTATAAAAAGATGTTTTTTTTAAGAGGGATTTAAAAGGGGTTAAGGAGCTTGAAAGTCTGATCTCCTCAGGCAGGTTGTTTCAGAGAGTGGGGGCCCTACCAGAAGGACCCGGTCACCCTCGGTCCTCAGCCTAGATTGAGGAAAGGCTAGCAGAGCCAGGGTTAGGGTTAGGGTCAGAAGACAATTGTATAAATTCAAGAATGTTTCTGTGTAATCCTGCTCTTAATTGGCAGGCACAGGGACAATGTATGGGAATATGGGCCGGCTTTTCCTGCAGTTTATGGGATTCACACTGGCTCCAATGTAATGCACAAACTGTGGCTCCAAAAATATCATGTCCACACCCAGAAATCCCACAATGTTGAAACACAAATATTCAGCGGTGATGTTAGCCTTCTTTTCTTTCTGCTGTCTTTAGCATATGTACAGTACACTATGAACTCAATACTACAATACCAGTGCCAGTGGATATCTACATTTGGGATTAAAATAAAGTCAAACATGTATTGCATGACAAATAATCTAGATAATTATTAATCTATTGGATTCTATTGAATTCTGAGTGAAATACATTTTGCCATGTTGTTATTTCAGTTCACTTTCACGTGACAAGTGTGTGTGTGTGGTTGCGTATGGGAGTGGGTAGTTTGTGGCGCGTCCTTCCTTACGCATGAGCGTGATGACGAAGGCAATCATAGCAACCAGCATGGCGACGGGGAAGCTTTGCTCTGCTCCTCATCTGCTTATAAGCTAGTATTAGGTTGTTGCCCCTACGTTACTTGATAATCTTACAGCGTTAAAATGTTTACAGTAAAGTACACTGTAGTTTCTGGATGTATCCAAGCTCTGCCGTCGCTGCCCAAGAACATTTCTGAGGAAAATGGGATACGCTGAGTGTAACATTGTCATGGAATCGAGAACAGGTATGCAAATACTGTTAGCATTAGCTAGCCATTTGGCTAGTTAATCGGCAGAAGGAAGCAAATTCAAATTGTGCTTAGGCAGCAACCCAAAGATAAACTAATGCTGACAGCGTATACACTCTAATACTCTAATATGACTTCAGGTTTATCCAGACAATGGCCAGACCTTTATTCACATTACTTGTTCTCAAGACTTAAACTTGAAATCCGTAACAAAGAGAGTAACGTTAGCTTGTAAGACGATGCTTCAATTAATGCTAGCTAAGGTTACGTTACATTATTTTGGTCCAGTAAGTTGAAGACATTGATATTGTATATGTTTGCTATGTGTGGTATTAGTTTTCACGGTACCGTATTACCATTTGTTACTGTAAACCCGACCTATATTAACAACCGAAGTACAAAAAAGATGAATAACGTTAAACTCAAATCAAATTAAAAAAGTCTGATGATTAAAAACAGAAACTTAAAACAACTGATATATTGTTTGCATCACATACTTGTTGATTAAATATCTGTTCTGAACTTACCTTGAAAAATAATTACACACTTCTACTAATAACATACTAGAGCTGGAACATAAAAATATACACGTCCAGACAAATAGTAATTACACTTGCTAAAGGACTACAATATTTTTTCAGTCGTTAATAATACTCATATAATTTCTTAAACAACATTTTAAGACCTGAAAATGTTTTTGATTTTTTAGTCAGTAAATGTTGTTAAGTGTTTCTGACCAACATTTAAAAACCCCAAAGGTATCCAGTTTACAAAGATATAAAAAGTAAAGAAATAGTAAATCTTCACATTTGAGAAG
The DNA here is from genome assembly GCF_043641665.1 of Enoplosus armatus. Taxonomy (NCBI): domain Eukaryota; kingdom Metazoa; phylum Chordata; class Actinopteri; order Centrarchiformes; family Enoplosidae; genus Enoplosus; species Enoplosus armatus. The sequence continues at coordinate 13,678,709 of NC_092194.1, forward strand.
CTGTATGCACCAAATGCTTGCTTGATAAATTGCTTAAATGTAAAAGTATTTATTACAACTGATTTGTCAATCTATAAATCTTTTAATTGACTAAGGGAGTCAACATGTCTATATCCATCTGTGTTCATTTTAGGGAGTGTATCGTCTGGGCTGGGTTGCAGTGCTGGTGCGAGAGGACAGACTCTGAAAAGTAGCCGTAAGTATTAATATGTGCTAATATCAGAATGAGAAATAAGTCAGTGGGCAATGGTGAGCTAAGAGCTTAATTTTACAGTGTACTGTATGTTGAATTGTGTCTCTTGTGTTTTTAGCTTTCTGCCCTCCCTCCTCCAGCAAGTTGACACAGTCGATCATTAAAGACCACATGGTGTCTCACTACAAAAAGGTTTACTCAGCTAAAGGTGAGTGACATGGCAGGAATACATTATGATCCTTACGTTGACATTCAGTAGACCAAACTAATAAAGCTCCTGCATACATTATATGCTTATATGTGGTTAAAACATGTATCTCTGTTGCATAATAATTAGATTCGTAATCTTACATTTTTGCCTTTTTCCACAGCTGCCATTGATGCCTCAGTACCCAAAAGCTTGATACATAGTGTAAAGTGTAAGTAACCAAGTATCAAATATTGAATCAAACTTCTGTTGTTCTTCACTCAAAACACTTTTTTTGCTGTTGAAATGAGGATGTATTTCTGGGTTTTTTATATGTACTGTATTTCTCATTTTATGTACAGTATTTCTCGTTTTAGCACATCCACAATGGTTTTTAATATCATAATAATTAGTTGAAGTGCTTTTCAACAGTCACGCATTGTTTCCAAGACCAACTTTTTCTCTCTGAATTCACCACTTTGCATCAGTGTTCACTGACAGTAGCCTCAATAAGCAGAACTACAATGCAGCCACATTTGAGTACAGGATGCTACTCATCCTCATCCTCATCTTTAATGGTAAAAAATCGTGCTCTCTTGTAAGCTATGGCCCTCTCACATACCTCACAATTAAGTGCAGTGAGTCTTTGCCTGTTCTCTTGGGGCTACCCAGAGTCATTTGAGGACATGAAACAAATAACACAGCAGGTTGGAGTTAGGGTTGCTGCCAGTGACTACACAGTGCAGAGGAGACTATTTCCTGTGTCTAGTCATTATTTCATTGCCTGTTGGCAGACAATGACCAGATCAGACAGGAGCGGTTGAGGAAAGGGGGTCGTCCTCAGTCAGCCCACTCTCTCTCACAGAGGAATAGCAGAGCCTCCTGCTCTTCAGCCCAGGTAAGAAATCAAGTCACTGTTGTGTTTCTCATTGCTTCATGTGATGCCAGTGTATCTTCAGCAGTAGCCATGGCATTGCCTGAAAACTTTGATCACAAGCGTTCAAAGCTTTAAATGCAAAGCCTGTATTATTTGTCGTTCAAACGTTTTCATTATGTACAATATCTGATTCAATACTTGTTTGTTTTTTAGAGTAGATTATCTGTGCAGTATGATGACAGCCCCTACGTTTGCTCAAGGAGTTCCTCGGTCTCCAGCCCAAGGTTCAGCACCTCTTTTCATGCCAAGGAGATAGTTTATCCGTCGTTTAAAGTCAGTTCACATAACCAGTCTCATCACATTCGCCCAGCATCAGAAATAAAGTACCGGAGCCCAGAGGCAACTTCTCACAGAAAGCAGTCAGCGTGTTCACTGGCAGCTTCGGGGGATCAGAGTTGCTACAAGACTTTCCAGGACCCCGTTCAGAAGACATACAGTGGAGACCTGCTCCAGAAACATTCACAGCACTTTACCCAAGACAAACCTTTCATTCCTAAGACCCTGAAATCAGATAAGAGTTCGTACCTGTCAAAATATCGCTACTACAGAGCACCGCGGAGGAAACCTACTCAGGATGGCACCAACTCGAGATTGATGCGACAGGAGACATATCATGGAAGGTACTTAGCAAAAATCTCAGTGAGTCTCAAAGGAAAACAATGGATATGTCTTTAAAACAGTTTACTTAATATGTGCAAAGTGTGTTCTAATGCGTTAAAAATAACTTCTATCTTTTATATGCAGCACAAAAACCAAGGAATACACACAGGAATTTTATGAGCCATCTCAGGTAATTTTGAGGATTTAATTTGATTATTCAGACATTTTTTTATGCATCTAACGCTACCTTCCCTTTTTAAGTCATGACAAATGTCCATCACATGTTATCAAAGTGATTCTTCGAGTTGCCTACTTAGTATGATCAGGAGCCAAATGTATTTGCAATGTAATCATTTCATGATGATATAAGATGTAGCATTCAGAGTTTATTGTTTGTGAAGCTTTAACCATCAGATATTTGGCACTTTATTCATTATTAAGTTGAGTATTAATTCCTGATTATCAAAATTTAAATCAACAATTATATTGTTAACTGTTAATTAATCCATTAGCTAATCCATTTATTATTATCCATTAATTTATCCATTTTTCTATCATGTGTTAAAGTGGTTGGATTGACATATAAATGTATTTTCTCACATCATTAGTGATAAGTGATCATGGCTTTGGTGCTTGCACTCTACTTCCTAAACTTCACTTAAGATATACTTTATAAAATATGGTTTATACCAGGCCTAAAAACTGAACCTCAGTTGTTATCGCATAATTATATCAGTGAAGATGACAAGTTTAATATTACCCACACTGACTGAACCGGATGTCATTCTCTGGTACAGTATCCAAATAAAGACTATGAAAAATAGTGCAGTATAGTTATATATTGCTCAAGATCAGTCATCCTTGCATGATTTATTGTCCCTTTAAACCATAAAGAACTGAAGTGTTCACAGCCACATTAAACATTTGATTATTAGATAGCCTTGACGATATTGAATATCCCTTCTCATTTTACAGCCCTCTTTGTTTTACAGGGATTTAATACAGACCATGAGTGGTCTGAGGATGAGTTCAATGGCACATATTTCTCAGCGTCTAGACAACACAGTCGAGCAAACAAGAGCAGAGACCGGGATTTCTTTGACTCCTCATCCAGGTAAAATCAGAAAAGTTGAAATACTATGTTGCATTTTTAGCATAATGTTATACTTTTGTGTATTTTCTGTGTAAAGTTCTAAAATAATTGAAGCCTCATCTTTTAGGGTCTCACCAGAAGGCGGGAAATCACCCATTATGAAGAGTGTATCTAAAGAGTAAGCTCTCTTTGATAATGTCTGATGCTTATGTAGCTTTTAATTTATATAGTGGAAAATTATTGTGATGCTTCAGTGAATCTTAAGAACATCTAAGATAATGTTGTGTCTGTGGAGTGAATAATTCTTGTCTGTTCTTCAACAGGGAAGAAGAATTAATGTACCTTGAATTCATTTCTGCTGTAACAGAGGATATCTTGTCCAGGGGGCACATCTCTGACAGGTTTGTCATTTTTTCTATTTTCTTTCTCAATAGCTACAGCATGTGTCTCATAATTGAGTAGATTGTGGACAGTGGCTTGTACCTGTTACTACCTCCCTTACTGTAGTGTAATTGTCTATGTCTTCTGCAAGGGTCCTAGACAGGGTGACAAAGCGTCATATTGACATGAATCTGCATCATCTTGATGAGGTGAGTATATAACTTCATGCAGAATACCAAGTATGTTAAGTTAAGTCTTGTTTAAGTGTTCAGGTTACAGCTTTAAATAAATATTTGAAAAAGAGGTTGTCACAAAGGTCTAAACTTCTTCTCGTGCATCTGATTGTATTGTTTGCTTTTAGGGTAAAATGCGCCACCTTCTGGAAGTGCTGCGTAAGGATTTTGAAGAGCCAACCAACATATCCACCTCCAGTACAGAGCTTGAAAAAAAGGAGAATGGTCTGCTCGATACATTCTTACCACATCTGGAATCAGCGGGGAAACAAGTGAAGACCAAAGAAGACAATGACCTGTTCCCCTATGCATCACTAATTAAATACTGCGATTCACCAGTTTATGCTGATCCCTTATTGGTGTCTACACCCTTATGCTCTCCTGAAAGGACTGTTTCACCAACTAAAACAAATGAAAAGGATGGAGACAGTGACAATCTGGAAAAGGGCATTAGCTCTCCTCTGCTCAGTGAGCAAGTTTCTGATAATACAGGAATCGGCGAAGAGCACTTTCATCAAAATCAAATAGGCACAACTGTTACAAACAAAGAAGTCAGCAAGGACAGCCATGAATACACCACTTTAGCCAGTGACAAAGGATTTCATCAAGACCAAGCTGAGGTCAGCTACGATGGACAATCTGAAGAACTTGAGGATCTGGGGAGAAGTTTGTCAGAGTCGCTTCATGTGTCGAACAATACACACTACAATAATGTGGAGACTGCCACTGAGCAACACACAAATACAGTTGCTTCTGTCAGTGATGACGAATTCTGAGTTTTGCTGTATTCAGGGATTAATTGTCCTTTTAATGTTTATGTTACCAAATGAGTGTTTTTCTCAGAGAGAAATGGAATATTTGAAATATCTGAAAGTATACATTTGTAAATGTGATTTAACACTGGTTGTGTTTTCCATGTTTTTACAAGCCCCACCAGTGTGGTAGTTCTGTTCGGCTTTCTTATCTTCTTTCAAAAGCACAATGAAATTTGCATATAAGCAAACAAAGTGTTGCGAGTACATCAGAGACTTGAATGTCTCATTTTGGATATTGTAAAGTGGGCACATACTTGAGTTGTAATGCTCTAAATTTAAAAAAATCAATCAATGGTAACTAGTTAGCAAATTTGCAAAGGGTAGCCCTTAGCATTGCACTGATGTCAGATGTGTGGAATTAGCGGTATCCATTAGTTTGAGTGGATTGCAGAGAGTGTGCCCAGTCAGTTTTTAATACAGCATGATGTAGCTGCAGTTTACATTTTCAGATTTCTAGAAAAACTATTGTTATAAAGAAACGTATAAACTATATAAATATGTTTGACTTGACATATGCCTCTGACATGTAGGTATAGGAGTGGACTGTCACCATAAAGTGTCTTTACAATTGCAATAAATGTTCTATTATTCTGCTTCTTGTATGCTTGCATCTGGTTATTAAGACTGTATTTACAAACTGGTAATAATAACTCTAAGTCTGCAACCAGCAGCAAAACCAGCGCGGCCATTATTACCATATTTGAGCCGTTTTGCAAACAATTACACATGGAAACGCTTTAACCATTGCACAATATTCGGTGTTTGCGATTACAGCTGTCAGTCGATGTAAAAGGTAAACAGACAGGTCAGCGACCAGCAGTTCCAGGCAGCTGTCCCATTTCTGGCATTTTCACCGCTCGGCATTCCAGCTGTCTGATGTCATAGCTCTGAAAACCTCCGTGTATTCCTCCGCCACTGAGGCACTACAATGCATTTTGAAGCGTCTATTCGAGGAAGTACGGCAAACCATGTATTTTGTATAACGTTATTGATGAGTCAGAGTATATTACTATGTAAATCGGTGACTTATCGATTGCTGAAGTAAAGTTATAGAGCTATAGAGTCGCGGATGCAGACGGAATACGCTTGTGGCTCTTCCAATCCCAGGAAGCGAAACACGCTTGGAAGTTGAGTGAACTGTCGGACCAAGAGGCATGGGGTGATACGTTAGTTTGGATCCATAAACAAACTACAGACAAATGAGCGGTCTCTAATTCCGAGGAATATCCGAAAAGTATAAATCCATTGACCTTGATGGTGGAATCCCTTAGGACCGAACCCTTGTTGGACTACTAAATTGCATCTGGTGGCTAACGGTAACGTCAACGTTTTTGCCCAAAATATTTACCGGCGACGTCAGCTTCCCAAGGGTGTCGGCTATTTGCTGGAACACAAGTTAGCACGCTAGCGTTAAAGCTAATTTGGTTGTAGTTAACGATTAATGTTAAGGAGATATCAAAACTACCAATGAAAAGTAGCTAACGCTAGTTAGTCCAGGAAATGTCAAACATTTGGGACAAACTTCTTTGAACTTTAGTAAGTTAAGTTATAACGTAGATAGTTTGCAATGAGATGGATGCATGGTTGAGGTGGACAGCAGCAGGGATTTTTGCAGTGTTGTGTTCGACTTTAGTAGCTCGCTGCGTATTGAAACTGGTTGGTGTTTGGATCAGACTATTCACCGGAAGGGGATTAATCTAACCACAAGCTTGGAATAATGGCTAGCAAACCTAATTATAGACAACATTAATTACGCAGGCCAGGCAAGTTAGCCTTCTATAAATAGCTGTAAGTCAATAGGCTTGCTTGAAATGATTTTCAGTTTCCAGTTTTAAAAACCATTAACTCTTAAAGAACTTAGAGAAATGTTAACGTTAATCGAGTCCATTTAGTTGCGAATCCGAGATAGCTAAATCAGGTAATTTAAAACAAGATGCCGTATTTAAGAGGCTTACTTTACCATAAGTCTTGTGTTTGTCTAGTCTGGCGTCTGTTTCAGGGTGACAGACCAGGTGTGAAGACTTGTATGATGTGCTAAAGTATCTTAACAGATTCTTTAGTGATGAGTATGGTCACTAAAGTTGTGATTCACCTTGTTTTGCTTTTTCTTTTGCTGTGTATTGTAGTATTTTGGAGATGTTTTGACATGTTTCTTGTCTCACTTTGCAGATCTACCTGTTGATGATGAACTTCATGACTTTGAACATTAACACAATTTCCGAGGGGGCAGCAAGGAGAGTCATTCTCTGGACTAAGTGAAGACCTCCCTCTTGAAGAAGTGTGAAACATGCCCTTGCCATTTGGCTTAAAACTCAAAAGGACTCGAAGGTATACTGTTTCAAGCAAGAGCTGTCTTGTCACTCGGATTCAGCTGCTCAATGGAGAGTTTGTTGAGTTTACACTTTCAGTGGAGAGCACTGGGCAGGAATGTTTGGAGGCAGTTGCTCAGAGACTTGAGTTAAGAGAGGTATGTATGTGTTTTCATGCAATACAAGTGCTGATTGTTCTCTCTTATAGACTATTTTTGAGAATCACCACCTCAGCAAGAAAGCTTTTTTTTTGTCATGGTTGTCTTCTTGTCACATTCTTACTTGGAACTGGCAAGCAAGACCACAGAAATTGAGATAACCATTTTGTCATTGTTTACTTATATAATATAATCTCTCATAATATTTGTCCTGCTTATGACATGACTTGGGAATTTGTCAATTACATACTCCACATTTATATGATTATATGTATGTGGCAAACTCATCACACAGATACAAACTATATTATGTCTGTTTTCGAAATTGTAATTCAAACAGAAGTGCCAGCTAGCACATAGCATCAACAAAATGGTCAAGAAAAGTAGTCCTGAGTCTGGATTGAATAATGTACTGAGCTTCATGTCTGCATTTGTTTGGTCACTATGATCACACAGTGACACCACCTGTTAATCATGAACTGAAAGAGATGTAAGCCTGAATGCTGTCATACCCAGTTGCACCTCAAATCAGCAGCAGTGACTGCTGAATGTGCAGGCTATCTGGCATAGGAACTTGCACTATGTGACAGTGTCTGTTATTTTGCTGCATAGTGAAGCAAGGCTTTATTTGTTATTCGTCTGACTCGCAATGCAGAACAGGTCTCCACCCTCATTTAGAGTTTTTCCTATGCAGTGAGTAATGTGGTATTGTTTGTTTTTGATATCACCAGGTTTGTTTGTGCAATGGGGTTCTCTCAGATGTCTTTCTTTGATGGAAAGGTTATGCAGATTGTATGTCACACTTCTCATTGCGATTATGCTACATGGGTTAATAGGTCCTGTGTTTGAAAATCTATGTTAATTCAGCTTCAGTCTGATGTTGGTAAAATGTAATGAGGACCACAATTGTGTTTACGTTGGATTCTAGGCAATTTACTTTTAAACAAATTAGATACCCTAACCTATGTCTTAATTGTTTTTATTCTCTCTGCTTCAGGTCATTATTGTTTCCCATTATTAAAAAAAAACATTTGAATAATGTCTGTCTGGTGTAAAACAGTTTGAGAGTACCTGCAGATCACAATAGGTCTCTTTCAGCTCAATTGTCCTTTGTAAACAGCAATCCTACAGGGGTTTATTTTCTTACCAGTGTTCATTGTGAGATGTTCAGACAGTCACAAGACTGAACAGGGAGTGCCAACAGCCTATAAATCTAGAGACATTTACAATGGTTGAATTTTCAGGTCTACATATGTTTTGAATCTTATGTAGATGATTAGGAGAAGACCTGATTTGTGCACTTAAAATAAGTTACTTAACAGGAGGCATGTGTGATATTGATTGCAAGCAGTCACTTAATATTGTTTAATATGTAATATAAATGCTTGCTTTCTTTGCTTATTAGATAACATACTTCAGCCTGTGGTACTTCAACAAACAGAACCAGCAGAGATGGATTGACTTGGAGAAGCCGCTGAAAAAGCAGCTAGACAAGTATGGGCTGGAGCCCACCGTTTACTTTGGAGTCGTGTTTTACATACCCAGTGTCACCCAACTGCAACAGGAGATCACAAGGTGAATGTCCATCAGTGACTCAAGGTGTCTTGTCGAAGCCCCTAACCTTATTAGCTTAGCGGCAATTTATCTTCAAGAATAGCAGTCGAAACGTTGTACATTTTAGTTAGGAAATTAGTGCAGAGCAGAGTGTAGTGCAACCATGTCAAGTTTTTGTGTCTGTAAATATGCTTTGGCTAGGCTTACATGGCCTACTGGGCAAGAGGTTGATGAAGCAGCTTAGGTGCACAGTTGTAACCCCTGAACCAGATGCCAGTTTATAGTTATGTATTCTTACCTCTCACCATCCATCTCTTTTAATTCCAAGCTGAGAGGTATCAAGTATAAGTGTAAATATGTTTCTTATAATACTGCTGTATTTGTACTGCTGTTTTCCCTCTGTAATGACTTTTAAGCTGTTTCTGCAAACCTGAACAAAGTTTGGCATATTTGGTTGTTGGCTGGTTGTCTATTCTCCACTCTTAAGTAACCCTCTCTTTCTCCACAGATATCAGTATTACCTGCAGCTGAAGAAGGATGTTCTGGAGGGCAGGATCTCATGCTCACTAGAACAAGCTATTCGTTTAGCTAGCCTGGCAGTGCAAGGTAATATGAATGTAAATACTCAAGTACTAGCCATTTGACAGGTCTGGTGTTTCCAATGTCCATAAATCATGATATCAGGCAACACCTGCTTGAAACACTAAACTCCTCCTCACATCTACGAACATTGTTCTGGCAACACTGGAATTATTTTCAATGATTTCTGGACAGGAGGCGTGTGCCAGTTTATTAAGGTTTTTGCCAAACTCTGCCAGTTTGTAAGGGTGTTGGTAAACTGCAATAAGTCTGGTGATTCTCAAACAGTTACCTTTTAATCTCCATCAGAGAATGAAATTTCTTCCCATTCTTCTTCACAGCTAGAAAAATGGGACTTTGTGTTGGATTTTTGCTGTGAACCACTTTTTTTTTTACACCCTGGGGCTTGTTTTTAGTGTCTGCGGCTCACAGTAGTTTGTCTGAAACCTTCAACTGCTTACCCAAAGGTTTAAAAGAACATTTATACACATACACATTTCATGATTCATACAGGGTATGTGTGTGTGTGTGTGTGTGTGTGTGTGTGTGTGTGTGTGTGTGTGTGTGTGTGTGTGTTTCTGTGTGAATGTGAACTCCCCTTGCATGAGCTTTAGCCCTGACACGTCCTCCAACTTTTGCCCAGCCAGAAGAATCTCAAACACTGTTGGCAAAGTTATATCAGGCACTGCAACTTACTGGCATGGGTGTTAGCATAGCAGAGCCGCTGAGATCACTTACTGTTGCAGCCATGTTCAAATGACTGACCAGCATACAGTTTTTACCCTGAAGAAAGGCCCTAAGAAACTTCTTGCAAGTTCCCTTTATTAGTCACTGCTGAAGTTGTCATGCAAACTTGGCATTTGTGCTCTAAATACAGTTGGCTAGTTCCCATTTTGTGTTCCTGGCTAGGATATTTTGGAGTGAAGGGCAGTTGTAGCTTTTGAGCAGTGCTGATGCCTGGGATACCCGACATTGTTGTGAATGTTGCCAGTCGGCAAGCTGAATCTAGTAACAGTTTTGGACCTCTGCGTTGTCAGACACTGAAGCAATTCCCTTTCATAACAAACGGGCCCCTCCTCTGCTAAAATTAGTCTTTCTTGTCATCATAGACTGTGGCTTTCCAAAAGGCATTACACAATTCTGCAATTCTTTTTTGGCTTGTACTGAATTCAGAAATGGACATGTAATAGGGTTTATTCAGCAGTGTCATGTGGAGTATGTCTTTCTGTATTTACTCATTTAGTGTGTCTTTTTTTGGTCCACAGCTGACTTTGGAGACTTCAATCGGTATGATTCCCAGGAGTTCCTCCAGAAGTTTGTGCTGTTCCCTATTGTAAGCAATTTATTTTTCATGGTCAATGTGTGAAAGGAAAAATGTCACAGCTATCTTGTGCTTTTTTCAGTCAATCAATTCTGAATCTGTCTTCGTAGGACTGGATCCAGGATGAGCGGGTGCTGGAAGAGGCCACTCAGAAAGTGGCTCTTCTTTATCAGTCCTTCAGGTGAGCAGGTGTTCAAAGCATCAGCCTGCCTGTTGTGTGTGTATGTGTGTGGATCAACAAACAAACTGCTCTACTCGTTATCTCTGTAACAAATGACTTTTTAAATTGGTTATACCATATGTTTATTCATTGCTTTGCTTGTTTGTGTTCCTGTCTTGTTGTTTAATGTAGGTTCTGTGGGTTATAGTAGTCGTTTTTTTCATGTTTTTGTCACCATCTTTGTCTTTAACAGGGGTTTATCAGCCCCAGAGGCAGAGATGTTATACATGCAGGAGCTGGAGAAAATGGAAGGCTATGGCCAGGAAAGCTACCAAGCCAAGGTAGGTCTAGCCTGCAATCCTCAACAGCCCAAATCTTGAACAAGCATGATGTTTGATTGCTAGAATCTTAACTCAAAAGCTGCATATTATCTCTACTATCGCGCATCTTGATCAAATAACTATTAGGTAAAAAAAAAATGCTCTGCATTCTTTTATGTAAAAGACTGTTCTGAATGTCTTTATCCTCTCCTTTCATTTAAACAGGACAGCACAGGCACAGATGTTTCCCTGGGGTCCTGCCTCGATGGCATCTTTGTCAAGCATAAAAATGGCAGACCACTTCTTTTATTTAGGTAAGTTGAGAAACAAATTGGATAATGTGTGTTTGACTATTACAGCAATGCCTAAAAGTCAAAAATACAATCTACTTCTAAGTATGAAGCACTGAATAAAGGCTTTGTCTGGTAACTTGTGACACTGAGCAGTAATTATATATTATATATTGAGTTTTGTGGCACAGCTCACAGCTATTCTTAGGCAAGGTTGTCTTCTGTAATGTCCCTTAATGCTCTCTAGACCTGAATGTGGCCCAGAGGAAATGAGTCAGGTAGACTGTGCTCGCTGATAAGGATTGTGGGAAGCATTATCTGTCAGTCAAGTGAATAAGTGAACATTCATGACCTTGGCTGAACTGTATCTATCTACATACCATTATGAGTACTAGGTACCTTTTGATTGACTCCCTCATGTGTAAGTTTTTTTTTTATGCATTGTTAAAGCAATGCCACAGTCTCTTTAAGAATGCTATGAGGTTTTGTGACCACCATGACATCATTTGTTTTTTTTTTCCCCCTCTTTTTCTTTGCCACTGTGCTTAAATTGGCTGTGTAGGTGGAATGAAATTAACAACATGAGTCACAACAGGTCCTTCTTTGCCCTGGAACTGGCCAACAGAGAGGAGAGTGTTCAGTTCCAGACCGTGAGTCTCCGCAGCCATTGCACCCTCTCTTCTCTACACATCCCCTGGGACGTTTCAGTCTCTTATTGGATTTAGATTCAGAATTTGTAATTGCCTTTGCCGTGGAGCTTGCCATCAGCTAGTCTTAACAATGCACCTATGTTTGTGTGTGTGTGAGTGGGGATGTAGCGGGGGTTGTTTGTTTGGGTATGTTACCTATGTGCGGGTCATAAAGTCACATACCATTAGCTGAAACTCAATGTAGAAGTATTTGAGGGCAGACACAGGAATGGCTTTGCTTCGAGATAACCGATTAAACACCACCTCTGTACTAATTGTTGCACCATCTAATGATTTTTTTCTCCTCTTTTGTGTAGGAAGATATGGAAACCTCCAAATATGTGTGCCGGATGTGTCTGGCCAGACTCAAGTTTTATAAGATTAACAAGAGTAGCCAGTAAGTGTTTTTTTTTTTTTTAACACGTCTAGTCTAGTTCCTGTCTCTTTGTTCTTTGTCGTCTCGTGCATGCGTCTCCTCTTTGGTGTAGCCTCACTTCTGCCCTCCTCTCTCTTCAGAGAGGAGTGTGACCCCCTGCCTTCTGAGGTCTCCCAGAAGTCCCTTCTCACTCTATCATTTCCTCGCTTTCCAATGCTCTCTCGTACCTCTCTGCCTTCTAATAAGGGGTGAGCAACACAGTCAGCCACCGCCTAGAGTATGCCTATCTGGCAGGTGCCAGCACCCGTCCATTCCTGACTGCCTAGCCAACAAAGCCACAGCAAACAGGCTCCCTGTATCTGAAATGGGTTGTGAAACATGTAGTGATTTTTCATCCAAGTAAAATGAATTTATATATTTGGTTTATTATTTATTTATTGTGGTGTGATTGGACCAGAGAAAGAGCCCAGCCATTTTTGACTTCGGGGTTATTTTAAATCTTTGAATTACAATCTGTTATATATTTTCAGTGTAATTGTATCTGTCTCAAATCTTGGTCTTAGTGGGCCTGTCACTCGGGCTGGATATCAAACCTCAGTACTTGTTGAGTGCTGACTGAAATGTGTCCATAAAAAAGTTAGCACTGAATGCTTGGTCAGACTCTTAGTCTCTTTGATCAAAGTCAATCCAAAATTACAACACATCACACAGCTCGTCTCGATTACACCATGCTTACTGGTGCACTGGAGCTAGAACGTTGCATGGTGTACTGGAGAAGAGTTGAAAGACGTGTTTAAGTTTAATGGACTTGACCTGGTCTGCACCTTGCTGTGTGTTCTCACAGGTTAAATGACAAAAGGACAAAGTAAGGTATTGGAAAAAGTATTACTAGTAGTGCTATTGGGTTAGGTCATCTTTTAGTTTTGACCGACATTTGTTTTCCCACCAGCCAAACCCAGCCCACAGTCGTCAACCCAGTCAGACGGAGATCCTCTACTAGAATATCTCTGGTAATGTCCATGCTCACTCTCCATTTCTGGCTTGCATTACAGCACATGATGTATATTGAAATCATTATCTAGTTGTGTGTGTGACCACAGAGTTATATTTAATTCTTTGCTTTTGGACAGTATTCAGATCATGTGAGCCGTAACTGAATCTCTCTCTCGTTGATTTTCAGCCAAAGCCTCAGGCCTACATGATGCCCCCTCCGCAAATGCACTACAATGGCCATTTCACAGAGCCTTACACATCATCACAAGGTAGCTATTGTATATAGAGTGGCTGGCAGCTAGGAACCTGAAAATGAATGCAAAACACATTACATTACATTATTACAGTTACTACATGATGCTAAGATTTCTTTTGCACTGTGATTGCATGCTACATGTCCTCTTCAGCTAGTTTTTAATGTTGCGGTTTTGCTCTCTGACAGACAACCTGTACATGAACAATCAGAACGGTTATTACTATCACTCCCAGACCAGCCTGGACTGCTCTCCTCTGGAATACAGCAGCGGAGGGCGTTTACGTAACGGCAGTGTGTACAGCGCCCACAGCACAAGCTCTCTAACCAATCCCCAGCACTACCTTCAGCCCTCACCCATGTCCTCCAACCCCTCTATCACTAGTGATATCACCAGGCCGGACTATGTCCCCTCGCATCGCCACAGCGCTCTCATCCCACCTTCCTACCGTGCCACTCCCGATTATGAGACAGTGATGCGTCAAAAGACCCGAGGAGCAGGAGGAGGGATGGTTTTGTCTCAAGAGCACCGGCAGAGCCACTCCATGAGGAACCTGAACATTGGAAACTCGTACGCCTACAGCAGACCAGACCCTCTAGTTTACAGCCAGCCAGAGATCAGAGGGGAGCATGGCGGAGCAGCCCAACACCACCACTATCCCTTCCATCTGGGCTCCAGCTTCCACAGCCCCTCTCCATACCCCTACCCTACAGAGAGGAGGCCCGTAGTGGGGGCGGTCAGTGTCCCGGAGCTCACTAATGTTCAGTTACAGCAGGCACAGGAGTATCCAGCCCCTAACATCATGAGGACACACGTGTACCGACCACCTCCTCCCTACCCATACGCCCATCCTCGGCCTGCTAACAGCACACCTGACCTGTCGCGTCACCTGTACGTCAGCAGTAGCAACCCAGACCTGATCATCACGAGGCGTGTGCATCACTCAGTCCAGACTTTCCAAGAGGACAGCCTGCCTGTTGCCCACTCCTTACAAGAGGTGTCAGAGCCTCTGTTCAGCGGCCCCCCACACAGACACCCATACCATACCCAGAAGCGTAACTCCATTGAGATTGCTGGATTAGCACACAGTCTCGAGGGGATGAGGGTCAAAGAGCGGACTGTGTCTACTTCAGCAGCTGAAACTGCCACGCCCCCTCCTGTCCTGCGTGGCGGTCGCTCTCAGGGCTCTCAGCTCAACGTGTTTTTGGAACGTACCAAGACACAGGACAGGGCAGACATTAAGGAGGACGTACAGTATGGACACAAAAAGTCCCTGTCAGATGCCACCATGCTGGTCCACAGTAGTGGTGAAGAAGAGGAGTTTGAGGACGACAGCGGACGTCACACTCCGCTTTCTCAGGACGCAGTAGCAGCGATTGTTCCCGACCAGCCGTCACAACAGCATCGCAGCTTGACATCTCTCTCCTCGCTGACGCCTCAGCAACAGACTCCCATTGAGCCGCCTCCTGCATATCCCATAGGCTCCTCTCTAGACCCCTCTATAACCAGCTCCTTGTCCTACAAGGTTCACCCCTTGATCCAGGAGGGCGAGCCTCTGTACCTGCTGTCAGATTTACGACAGCCCAGGATTATGCCATCGGTCTCTGAGGGAGACCTGAGTGGCCAGGCCAAGCAGAAGACTAAGAAAGACTTCAAGAAGAGGCCCGTGTCTGACGTGCCTCCGGGGAAGAAAACAGTTGAAGGTTTGCCCCCTCCGGTGAGTCCTGTTCCCAGTCTCCTCCTAAGCTTAGAGCCATCCTGTTGATGGATTTTTTAAACTCACTTCTCTAAAGATTTCTAGACGTGTTGGTCTTTAAATGTTTATGAAAGCAAGATTGGTGATTTAGCAGTTAA
Source organism: Enoplosus armatus (assembly GCF_043641665.1). Lineage (NCBI taxonomy): Eukaryota > Metazoa > Chordata > Actinopteri > Centrarchiformes > Enoplosidae > Enoplosus > Enoplosus armatus. The sequence goes on from NC_092194.1 coordinate 13,694,005, forward strand.
TTAGATCATGTTTTCGGCATGTTGAGTAGTAATACTTTAATTTATTTCTAACATATAACAACATTTAGTCACACTCCAGCTTTATATTGCTCTGTTCCAAAAAGCAAAAAAGAACTGCTCCCAGTATCTTGTGATAGTGTGTAGTAGACACTTGTTTTTTTCTCAGTAACACAACACGTCTATGCCTCATTTCAAGATCACATGAGCATGCATGTACACAGTAGTAGAGATAGTTTCAGTGGCCAGCTTTGAATGACGCAAACAGTCTCACTTTGACACATGTTGAAAAAATGTGGTTGGACTACCTTGGAAAACCGGACAGGTGACGTTCTCCCTGAAAGCACCCAGCGAGGCTGCGCTGTCCCTCCTCTCTTGTATTCCTACTCCCTCTCTGAGAGGCTTGCACACAAACGTCCTCACTTTTCCTCTGTCTCTACTCTGTTGTCATACCAGGGCATGAAGAAAGGAGCTAGGTCAGAGGTGAAGAAGATGGGCCCTCTGAAGGTGGCCCATCTCAATGGCCTGTCAGTGTCCAGACAGCCAATGCACGACGAGATCAAGGATGAGCCTGAAAGAGCCTCTAATGATGAGAGGGTAGGACAGTTCATAGTTTTTCATTATATGGGTGACTTGCTCCTTGAAAAATTTGTTTGTAAAGCAAAATCAAATGTAATGTGTAGTTAGGTAATGGAAACGTATGAGACTTGTTACATGTTGCTCATGTATTGTTAATGACTTCATTAAGAGCTTTGCTATGGCCAGAAAAAAAGCTCATTACCAGGAGCTGCTGGTTGTGCTGGTATTAGTAACCTCCTGGTAGCTGAGGCCTTGTTTTGAAGGATATATGAAGGAGAACGTAGTCAATGTTCTCTTTCCCGACACACAGCTGAACTGGTCAGCCTTGTTAATCTTGATGCTTTGACAGTGAAGGTAAATTCCAGACACTTCCAACATTAATTAGCTCTCCAGCTAATCAAGTTGTCACCGTTAATAGTGTCATCTGTAAGCACGGTGGATTCCCAGATGTGTCATACACACAGGAATCGTCAACCAAAGATGTTATTGTTCAGTAAGTGTTAATTTCTACACATGGCAGTTGTGGCAGTCGTCCTTGATTATTTATTTTACAAAACTATCTCCGTTTGTCAACCGTCTATTCATCATCCACAAAATTCCTCTACTGCAGACACAATTTTGGTGTTTTGACAGTTTCAAAAATTAATTGTAATTAATTTAAAATGATTTTCACCCACATTTTATGTCCTTGTGCATCCAAAATTTGGTGTATCTTGTTTCAATCACCACAGTTTAAAGTAAATGATCCTCTTATGGCAAGCACAACTCAAAATATTTCTACAGTAATAGAAAGTAAAACTACAGTAATAGAAAGAGAAAGGTGCTTTTGTGCTGCGAATGTATTTTATAATCCACGTTTCTCTGGGATTTTTATATCAGATTTCTTTTAACATCTGATTTTCATCTGTTTGTTAATAATCTAAATGTTCTCATTCATTTGTTTGTCATATCACTGATGATTACATTTTGACCACAGACCAGAGAATGATTGGCCCAAGAAAGACAAAATGAGGTCAACATTATGACTCTATATGACTTCATTATCCATGGCAGTGATGTGTTAACTTAGACCTTGTTTGTGTGTGTTAGTGTAAACTGCTGGAGCAGCACATGGAGAGGGGAGAGTTGTTAAAGGAGTACGAGAGTATCCCAAAGCGTCGACCATCAGGGGAATGCACCATCGCCCAGCTGCCAGAGAGTGGAGACAAAAACCGCTTCCAAGACGTGCTGCCTTACGATGACACCCGTGTGGAGCTGATTCCCACTAAAGAGAACAACACAGGCTACATCAACGCATCACATATTAGAGTAAGTTGCGCAGAGATGTATCACGACACGACAATTTTCTTACTTTTACCACAGAGTGGAGCGTCACAAATGTTATTACAGCCTGGACTGAATACCCTACAGTCCCTATAATACAAACGTATGGACACATAGTGGCACTCTATAAAGTTCCCTTGGTGATAAACCAGGTGTTTTGGCACATTTTTTTACCACCATATACTGTAGTTTTCCTATAGACTTGGTGAATTTACAGTGACTTTCTTAAATTAAGGGATTTTTATCTCTTAGAGGAAGGAAAATGTTGTATATACAGACTTGTTTCTCTGCTGCAGCAGTTCATATCTGGCCTCTTCTTTACCACTTTAGAACAACCAAATATTTTTGAGTTAGCACAGAGTTTGACATGCAACAAAATACCGCCAGTGCTTGACATGACATTTTCTCCACAACAGTGGAAGCAGTTAGACAAAAGAATGGCCTGCTTCAAATTCAGTACTTTTAAAGGGGTACTTTCATAAAGATGGCAGACTTGTGAGAGACAGATTAAAGCAAATATTGAAGAAGAAATAAATGAGTTAGAAATAGTTACAGTTAAGTTCCCGAGTTGATGTTGTGCATTATGGGAATTAGTGTCTTTTGTTAACACTAAACTCTCTAAATTCTCATGTCTCTAGAGCTCATGTCCAGCTCCTCAGAAGACATCAGTCAGCTGTTTACTGAGCAGTCACACATAGAATTATTCTGCTCTGCTCACAAGGATTTCCATTTTCTGCTGCTCTGGCTCTCAGTGTTTAGAAGAATTTCTGATGAATCCTATGATGACTTTAACACGACTCTCCTGGTCTCCTTAGATAACAGTAGGTGGACAGGAGTGGAGCTACATTGGCACGCAGGGTCCCCTGACGAACACGTGTCAGGACTTCTGGCAGATGGTGTGGGAACAGGGTGTCTCAATCATCGCCATGGTTACTGCTGAAGAGGTGTGTTGATTTCTTATTTACAGCTCCACATTTTTTATTCCTCACCGTCGCTACCTGAACTGACCTTTTGTATGTCCTCTGCTTCCTCCAGGAGAGCGGCAGAGAAAAGAGCTTCCGGTATTGGCCCCGACTCGGCTCACGACACAACACAGTGACGTACGGTCGCTTCAAGATCACAACGCGGTTCCGCACAGAGTCCGGCTGCTACGCCACCACGGGGCTAAAGATCAAACACCTCCTGACTGGCCAAGAGAGGACTGTCTGGCACCTGCAGTACACAGACTGGCCTGACCACGGCTGTCCTGAGGACTTCAAAGGCTTCCTCAGTGAGTGGGATCAGTATCAGTTCACCCTCTTATGGTCTTCATGCTCTTATGATCAGATACTTGATGCCATGACACTAGATCAGTTTTGTAGGAAATAAAGACAGCTGGTGAAGATGATCTCGTAGAAGCCTGGAAAAGAAAATTTAAGTTTCCAAAACTCTGTATTCATTTATTGTATTCCTAATGAAATCTTGTCTTTTTCTAGCCTACCTGGAGGAGATCCAGTCTGTGAGGAGACACACAAACAGCATCAGTGACCCAAAGAACACCAACCTACCTGTTCTGGTCCACTGCAGTGCTGGAGTGGGACGGACTGGAGTGGTCATCCTGTCAGAGATCATGATAGCCTGCCTAGAACACAATGAGGTGAGTTCCCCACTTTCACAAAATACAGCCTGTGTCGTACAGCTGTTACCACGTTATGACCACATGTGGTGTATATTTCCTTGGTTGCAGCCTCTCTCACACTAAACGTCCGTCTGTTTCAGATGCTGGATGTCCCAAAATTCCTGTTCAAGTTGCGTGCTCAGAGAATGATGATGGTTCAGACCTTGTCTCAGTACACCTTCATCTACAAGGTCCTCATCCAGTACCTCCGCAACTCCCGGCTCATATGAGCACAAGTGTCTGTCCGCCCCAACATATAGTCCTCAGAGATGATTGTGGGATGGAGTTTGCTCCAGGTTTATAGCAAACTGCACCGTGAAGATGCAGATTTATGTACCGGTTCACTGTAGCGGTCAGTATTTGGTGGTGTTGAATCAGGTAAGGCTGCAGGAATGATGAAGCGATACCACATGAAGGAGCATAAAGACTTATGACCTGCCTCTAAACAGTATTATATATATATATTATTTTTTACATACATTATTGCTTAATGATGCCCAGCACTTTTACAGTACTTTGTACATAATGAACCAATGTTAAGCTGAATTAAAAAGTCTCTAATATAGATGTGTATCAAAAACGGTTGTATTCTCATTTGACTAAGGTCATGTTTTAAATGAATATGTTTTGGATTGCCGCTTGGTAACTATTGGTTCTGATAATGAAAGACTTTTCTACAGTAATGAAGACAGAGTGGATAAAGCTCAGAGTTCAGATGGACTTTAGCTTTTGTCATGTGGCCTCTGGTGGTACAGACATGTTTGTCCCTGCATTTAACTTAATGAGAATATGTAGATTTACATTTAACAGAATGATAACAATGTATAGCCCCTGATTCGGCTGTGCTAGTTAGTATGGGAAATCTATCCAAACAAAGTACATCACGAAGAGGACGAAACGATGGATTGGTCTTTGTAAAACACTGGATTGATGGGAAGTAGAAATGCGTTTAGTTGACGAGCGAAGAAAAAGAAAGACAGTGCAGGTTTTTGGGGTTGAGAGTAAAACTGGAAAATTAGTTTTATACTGTTCATTTTCCTCCCTTTTTGTATCATGAGAACTCTTGAGTGCTGGATTTGAGCATCATCAATATGCTTCAAAATATTTTGTCAAGACAAAGTGCCTAAATATCTGCATTGTAAAGCTGAAAGGGCTGTGTATTCTTGCATAATATGAAGGAAATTTGGAAGTTTTGTCATTTGCTGTCATTTAATGCTTGTTTGATTGCAGTGATATGTTTTATTAATGCCAGTTGATATATTTAAGAAACGCCCCGGCATGAAGCACAAGGACTGCAAACAATAATGATGGTGATAATTCTTGAATTTGACTTCGATCCTTTAAGTTGTGACAGTTGGGCCTTAGTTTCATTGTTTAGTGTGTATATATAAATTGGGGCGATGAGGCTGTTTGTCAGTATTCAGATGTAACTGAGTGCTGTGCAGCGTGTTGGCTGTAGCCCGAGGGACAGCTCTAGTTACAGTATTCTGCCTGCCACGCTTGTTTTCACTCCAGTGAGAAATGTCCCTCTGCAGAGACACTTCCTGCTGTTACAAATGGCTTCCTCACTAGTAAACAATTGCACATTTGTGTAAAAGGAGCCGTTTCCTGCTGCAGCTATAGGTAGTATTAAGAGCTCAAATATGAAGTGCACCTGTATAGAAACAGAGCTTACAGGCATGGAAAAGTTTACATGAAGTGAAATATCTTTTTAATGATGTTAATTAGAAATCGTTTGCCTATATTATCAATTCAAGGCGCCAACTTAATTTATAATGTGGCCAAAGTGAAGTGATTGTTAGTCCCTCATTTGTCTTACCCTGATGTTTTTGTTGTTGGTGTCAGACGCTTGGGCAGTGATCTTAACTGGAGAAAAATACGTCTTAACTGATGTTGAGATGCGTTTTAACTGGATCTTTTTAAAACCCATATGAATTTGCTTCAGATTGTGTTTTTTGGTTTTAATATACTGATTGAGTCTTAGTGTGGAGACTGAAAAGAGTGATTTTTGTGGCCAAGGTGCAACTGTTTTGTCCATGTACAGGTATGTTGTTCATAATGTACACAATGTAAAATTCTGCTTTAATGAATATTGGTTATTGTACAAACTATGTATAAACTGTATCTATTGAACACAAAATGGTATGCCATTGGAAAAAAAACAAGTGTAGAAAATCTTTTCAGCCAAGAATAAATATTTGGAAATAAACCATTTTTTCTCTTTTCTATTCAATTCTAAATCACCTGCTGTGTTCCTCAGATTACATCAGTCTATCACGCCACCTTGTGGTAGGATTTTGCCAGTGGCGCTCCATGTCTGTATCTTACTTACAACAACATAAGAGAGTTTACATTATTAGAAAAGATCTTTATTGGATAAATTCAGAGGTGAAAACAGATCACAGTCGTCATAGCTGGTACAGAATCTTCAAGAAAAGGAGGTGAGAGCTGATGTGTTTCAGTCCAAGTGTCTTGTTCTTGAGAGGGAGGCAGAGGATCACACAATATCCTGTGTTTTAGTCCGCCCTTCTTACAGTGTCCTCAGCTTGTTCTCCAACAGGCAGCAGTGGTCTCAGTCATCAGGGTGCAAACTGACAGCCCGGGAAAGATTGCATGTCCACAGGTTTTACGGACATCATCTTCAACGTCCTTCACTCTAGCCTTAAAGTTCTCTTACATAAGCTTAAAAGCAAAAGGTTTAGAGTAAAGAGGAACAGGTATGTAGTGTCTTTGTCGCTCTTTTCAGTGTTCATTTTCCTCTAGTACATGAACCTAGTCGCATGAACGCAAGCTGTGTCCTAGTAAGTAATATGGGTTTGGGACACAGTTACAGTATCATGTCTCTGCATGTTAAATCATTTGATCTTGTCATTTGGTTTTGGACAAAAAAGTACTCGTAATGATGTTACAGTAATACTGGTGTTTTCATCTCAAAAACACAGAATATTTAAAAAAGCTAAATGAAACACTAATGAAAGTAAAAATAGGAGCATCAGATAAAAGGGTTTTCTTGCTCATCAGAAAACAGAATTGAGTTCATGTGAAACACGACGTCTGGATCACTTAAAGAAAACTCCAACACGAGAGAATATCCATACAAATTAATACTGGTACCGTCCTCTTTTTCCTCCATAACTTCCATGTCCTCCTTGATTCCATCCACCTCTCCAACCTCCTCCTCCCCAGCCACCTCCTCCTCTTCCACCACCACCACGGCCTCCCCAGCCACCACCTCCTCCGCCATCTTGTCTTTTTTGCCAGGGCGGCATCTCAGGAGTCGGGGCTTGTATCTCTGAGGGACGGCCTCCTCTGTCCGGGACTCTCCCCATCAGGATCTGTGGATAAGCGAGAAGACGAGATGTTTGTGTCAGAGGAAGACATCAGATTGAAGGCAAACGCCTGAGGAACACGGAAAGGTTCTTCTTTACCTTGTTGACAGCACAACTTGTGTTCTCCCTGCTGGAGCCACTGCTGGTCTTCACCACGTTGCAGATGTCTTCTCTGGCAGCCAGCAGCTCGGCCATGTCCACTGTGGACTGGGGCCTCAGAGAGTGTCTCCTGGGCTGGTAGGCCCTCGCCATGCTGTCCACCTTTACCTAACAAACCACAGGCACACATATGATAAAATCAGCCTCTAATAAAAATAGGGCAAAAGAAGATTCCTAGAAAAATTATAGTAATTTCCATCAGTTTAGATTCCCCTGTCATGGAGAAAGAGGTCACGTTTAATGAGTTACTATATGAACGTGCCTTGGCTCTGTCTGACCACCCAAACGACTGAACTGTGACGTCCAGCCGCTTGATCAGCATCCTGCGCCGACACTCGTACTCTGAACACAGAACTGTGTTTATGCTGTGCAACTTCTCCTGCAGAGATATAAAAAGACAAAATGAGGTCAATTCAAATAAACTGTTACTATTCAGATGCAATAGTTCATATCATTTATGTATGGTGTATTTCAGATGCTCATCTACTTACCCATTGTTCACTGGAGAGAGGTTTCTTTAGCACCGGGTTTCCAATTGAGCCATTTGGAAGCTCTTTAAGGAGTTCATCAACCTGCAGTGATGCACAGGGTTTAATGCATTAGCACAATACAAAAGACGGAAAAATATTCATACAGTATGCTTGTAATTAATAGAAACAGGGCGGACCAAAGAAGGCCAAAAAACACGCTAACTACAATACATGCAAGCAGCATGCAAAGTACGTACTACACTGAATTCTATTGTAATTACAATACAAACAATGTCTTCATTAATTATTTTACTTCATCTATAAACATTTTATTACAATTGTTAAAATCAGTACAAAACAATGAAGCAGTCATATCTAAAATGGCACAATACAACGCATGAACAGGTGCAATTCAATGTATAACTGTATAAGTCAAGTGTACTGGTTATTTAATTGTCGATTGTATTGTGAAGGACAGAATCAAAAAGGAAGGTCCCCCAAGCTTTAAGAAACCTCAAAGCCTCAAACACTGCGAGTTAGCCTTGAGTTATGAAAGTAAAGCAAAAAGACTATTAGTAAAAAAAATGTTATCCTCTATTATCACAACAAAGATTCTCACAGGATCATTTTGAAGTCCTTAATATGAATGTACTGTATTTAATAGTCCCACCTTGTCTTGGACTTGAGAGAAAACCCCTGCTGCGTCCTGTCCTCTGGGCTCTGGTAGGTTCAGTGTTTCACGGATTGCCAGGAGCTCCTGATCCGCAGAACTCTCTTCTTGTTGTTTGTCAGAGGCTGGTCTGCTCCTCACAATCTGAGCCGCCTGGAGCTCGGAGCTTAGAAACACTTCACAAGAGACACAAAAATACTGAAGACATCCTTAAGTTCAGAACTGACCACACAGAGAGCTTGGGTCACAATGATTGGAATAAAGGAGCACGACTGACGACATACAGACAAACTTGAGGTGATCTTTTGCACTTCGCACTCTGCCCTTGAGAATCCCTGAAACGACTTCTTCATAAGGACAGTGCAGCTCCTTCAGCAAACCACTCACCTCCACCTGGAGGCTGTCTATGTCGCCTGGAGAGGAGGACAGGGAGAAACACAGGTCCAGTGTGAGAGAAAAATACGTTTCTACAGTTTAGAGCGACAGAACCAAGTGTGAATAGATGTGGCTCACCCGGACCGGAAGTAACGCTCTCCTCCAGATCACACAGCGGCTTTAACCTGGATGCCAGCCACCTGCAGAGGTCCACATAGTCAGGAGAGGACAGGCCTCCCTCAGCGGCTGCGAGCAGCACCTTCTCCTCCAGCAGAGGGCCGTCATAGCTGAGCACCGTTAACGTCACATTAGCAGAGAGGAGTCACATTAGCACCAGACCACCCAGATGTTAGAGAGACGTATCATTTTAACAAGTTACTTTACGACAAGCTGCAACAGCCACTCTTGATTATAGACACAGAATGAGGACATGACTGACTGTGAAGCTACCTATACATGCAGAGCTAAACAAGTACCGCAGGATGCTAACAGTGAATTAGCTTACCCAAGCTGCTCTAACGAGTCCAAAATGTCACACTCCATGGCTGAATCCGCGAGTGTTTTTACATGCGTTAGTCTACATAAAACATGACGACGTTACAGGTACAACAATGTCAGCGTACACCGTTTCTGCACCCATTCATTTCTGCGATGCTGCTCTATCATGCCTCCTTGCTTGTTCCGGTTACGCACGTGAGTCGGAGTGAAACGTGTGACTCCCAACCTATGGTTCCGCTGCAATGGTTCCGCTTCTGTATTCGATAAATGAGTAAATATACCGCAGTTAAACTGACATTTAAAAGCCCGAATTTTAGCAATAAAATGTGTTTCAGAAGTTTCAAAAGTTAAAGTATGCACTGTGAAGAAGCTACTTTTAATTATTGATGCATTAATAAAGGAAATCCCAAAATCTAGTAATGTTTTGGAAATGATGTGTATCTCCAAATGTGTGAGTTGCATGATTTCAAAGCATTATTTATAGGTTGAGAAAATCCTCTAAAATCCTACTCTTAAATACGTTTTGTCGTAGACTTTTGTTTTTATAAGTTGACATAAGCTGTATTTTATGATCCCATCTCAAGTTGACTGCAAAATATTACTCTTCAAAGTAACTAGTGCAATTATCTGTTCAATATAGTGGAGTAAAAAGTACATTATTGACATCATTAAAAACGGAAATGCATAAAATTGTTTAAAATGATCGAAATTAAATTCAACTTGAGTAAAGGTGCTTGTTACTTCTTCTCAATTCAGTAGTTGTAAATGCCTGCTTTATCACATAACATACTGCATGTGGGTCAAAAATATGAAGATAATGATTAGTGTTGTTACAGGATGAACATGGACTTTGGTTTGTCTAAGCAGTTTCTCTGTTGTAACTTATGCTAATTTAAATCCCCATCTCCTTAAACATAATCACCAGTATAATAGTGTCTTGTGACCTCCTTGAAGCCTTTGGAGTACGGCTCAGCTATCATTTTCATCATCAGTTAGTCATTTTCCCCCAATTAATCATTAAATAGAGAAAAGCGCCTGTTACAATTTACCGGAGCCCGAGGTGACGTCTTCAAATGTCTTGTTTTGTCCGACCAACAGACCAAAAATATTCAGTTCACGACATAAAACAGAGGAACAGCACAGTCACATTTCAGAAGCTGAAATCAAAGAATGTTTGGTATTCTTTCTTGACAAGTGACTTAAACCTACCTGTTATTGATTATCAGAATTGTTTCAGATTAATTTTCTGTTGATGGACAAATCGTTTCAGCTCTACTTTGGTATTTCTGGTTAAATTTAGCCGTCTGGATTTTACACACATTAGTACTGGTATGTCTTTGAAATGCAGAAGTAGGATTTACTGGAGATTTCAGTCCTGATAGTTGAACTTATATTTACAAAAGAGGAAGGTTATTTACGTCATCGAGCTCCAGTTTTACAATCTTGTTTTTACATGGATAATAAAGCTTTATGAAAAGAAACACAATGAGGCCCGCACAACAAAAGATTAAAACTCACCATTTTATTATGATAATGTTATTTGATATGTCAAATTACAAGTGTATGATGTAACATAAAAACAGTTACAAACATATGTATGCATATTTACATTATATATTTATGAAAAGTAACGAGCTACATCTGTATAAAGAAAATACAACTATGACATGAGTTATTGGGACTATAAATTTTACATCATATACTTGGTATTCTCGAACCATGATAAGAAATACCTAGACGTGTAGAAACCAATAGAACCAGAACGAGAGATGTTAAATAATAAAATGGAAACTAGGATGGACGTGAGGCACTTTTTTGAGGTTGTCAGGATGTGAAAGCCGATGGCACTAAGAAACTTCAAGGGAAAAAACAAAAAAGATGCACAGGAAAGAAATATGCACAAAGAGAGAAAGAAAGAAAAAGAAAGAAAACAGGCAGTGTTTACAGAATAGTTAAGAGTAGTACCATTTATACTGCAAGTTTCAAAACACAAATGTCTTCCACTATTTAGAACTAATCACATAAATGTTACATCAAGCGCTGTAAGATGAAAAAAAGCTTACATAGAGTATCATCAGTGCACCAAAGCATCGGAGAATTGAAACATAACCACTCAACTGCTGTGAAAAGTAACCTTTTTAAAACAATACACTGAAGAGAAACAGGTTTATATAGCTTTTTTCTTTTTTTAATCTACACAATGTCAAGAATGTACACTTGTATGCATTCCCAAAGATATGCACAAATTTCCAAGATTGAAAGAGGATAAAAGACTAGCAGCAAAGTGGTTAAAACTGAAGTCTTATATAATGCAGGTCAAAAAAATATATATATTAAAGCAGACAGACACATGTTGCATATATAATACAGTACATGACAGGAAGTTGCACTGTGCTGGTTAATGCAGAATGAGAAGTGTTATTTCAGCATTCTCTACACTTTGTATAAATGCACGTCCTACATTTTGCTTCTCAGCCAGCAAGTTTTAATCAGGTTCATCAAACCTTGGTTCAGCTTGCAATAAATGCAGGGCAATCCAATTACAATGGGAGAATATGACAACCAACCAAACATTTGGTTACACACCAACCCCGCACACGCACACGCGCACACACACACACACACACACACACACACACACACACACACACACACACACACACACACACACACACACACACACACACACACACACTCGTGGGCACACAAGAACGCACATATATAGTAACACTCGTGCACCCACACACATGCACAAGTGTCCACTTCATCACAATCAAACATTTAAAAACTCACCGTCATGGTTATATGCTGTTGGAGAATTAGGGTTTAACAGTCGTTCATAGCTGATTTTCTCTGTCAACACAATAAAATTAGTGATTGTATCTAGCAGCTTTATATATATGTATGTATGTATATATATATATATATATATTTATATATCAAACTTTTGAAACAAGTGGACTGCCACTACTGTACCGTGTTAGCACTATCCTTCCTTCTACCGTACAAAACTAGAGAGAAACTCTATTAGAAGCTCAATAGTCATTTCCATCACAAACGCCCTCTACTTTTCAATGTGAAATAATACTAAAAGGTGACCTATGTACATAATGCTGTCAATTGAAGCTACAGTATATGCTGACAGCAACGATAAATACAGCTCTATCTTTAAAATTTCAAAGACAAAAAAGCTGGGATTATTATCAGAACTTAAATATAGTGTTAAGTATTTACAGGTGTTTGGAGTTTGGTACCAGGGGTTGGTCGTCTACCTATATAGAGCGTTAAAGTGTCCTGTCCCGTCACTGACTCAGTCTGCAGAGAGGTCAATGTGTTTCCCAAGTTAGAAAGTTTGCATAGAAAGTAAAGGGAGCGTTGGTCAGGGTGGAATTAGGAAAATTAAAACGTTTCTCCTGTAATCCAGTCGTGTCGAGACCGAGGTGCCACTACATTGTTTTTAACCAGGAGTGACAGGAGGTGAGAAGAGATGCTGTTAGCAACAGCACATGGATGTTGTACCAAATCTGCTGTTAGCACTAATTTCAAACATGCCAGTGCCTTAGTTAGGGATAATTTCAGTTATTGCAGCCAGACGTCCAAACTGAACTGCTATTACTGTTGGGAGTTTGTTTTAATCTAAGTGTTGTTGTTCAGACTAGTTTGAGTCAACTATGGTTCTATGAGCAAGACATATTCAATTTAAAGGTTGTCTACTCTTTTGGGTGGGAAATGGGGTTCAAACACAGCCAGTCTCTGGCATGCAGTCTGCCCAGTCCCTGTTTCCCAAAGTATCTTAAAAGGAGTAGTTTTGGGAATTACGCTTATTTGCTTTCTTGCTGAGAGTTAGATGAAAAGATTGAGACCACTCTCATATCTGTCTATTAAATATGAAGCTACAGCCAGCAGCTGGTTAGCTTAGCTTAGCATTAGGACTGGAAACTGTGGGAAAACAGCTAGCCTGGCTCTGTCCAAAGGTTACAAAATCCACCTACCAGCACTGCAAAGGCTCACTAATCAACACGTTATATCTTGTTTGTTTAACCTGAATAAAAATCAAGTGTAAAAATGACAAGTGGGGGTTTTACAGGGGTTATGTGTGGAACAATTTCTTCAGCCACAATAACTTCCAATACTTTGTGCAAGGCATCATCATAGTGACAACAGGACTCCAGGAAGTCACTGTGCCCATCCAAGAAATAGTCCCACACATAACCCCCAGTTAAACTGTAATATGTCATTTTTACACTTTGGTTTTTGTGCGAATTAAACAAATGAGATAAAACATGTTCATTGTGAACTTTAGAGGTGCAAGTAGACAGATTTCTTTTACATTTAGACAGAGCTATGCTAGCCGTTTTTATGCTAAGCTAAGCTGCTGCTAGCTCCAGCTTAATATTGAAAAGACAGATATGACAGTGGTATCGATCTTCTCATCTAACTTTCAGAAAGAAAGCAAATAAGTGAATTTCCCAAAATGTTGAAGACGCTTCGGGAAACAGGACGCTGGTCTGTACTGCTACGAGCCAAAGCCTTAATCACATTGTCAGTGGTGACGTTACATGACATCAAATCAACAGTGCATATGAAGACCTATGCACACACACACCCAAACACACACACACACACCCATACACAAACATAACATCTGTATGTTTTGTAATAGCTAAGATAGTCAGTATTCCTGAAACAATGCATCCATTCATTCAGGGCCTGTTAAATGAAGACACACAGAAGGAGTGGACTAACTTTTGAGGAACAACGAAATACTACATTTACACAAGGATAAGAGGGGAAAATAAAACAAAAAGAAAAGAACTGATTCATGGGACGAACATGGAAATTGGGTGCTGCAACCAAAGCTTGGAGAGCAGTGCTTTCAGGAGGGTTTTCCCCCCATGCCAAATTGAATGTTAAATTAGTCAAACTTATGTACAGACTCATTTCAAAATCTGAGGGATTCTCAATAAAAGAATAGCCTAATTTAAGTGCCTCATCATTTAACCAAGGAGCACTGTAACCCCTTTACTCACCAAAACAAAACTTGCTGGTTGAGCAACATTTCAGCCTTTGTTTAAAAAATAATTATAAAATGAGCAGGAAAATAACAAAGAAACAAAACCACCAAACAATTTCACTACAGCAGTAAATAACTGGACTAAAACTGAAATTCACTGGAGTAAATGAAATTGTCATGTATTGGTTTCAATTTAAATGGTTCAAGAGGTTCTAATGCTATTTTCTGTGGAGAAAAAAAACTATTTTGGGGAACTCAGCATGGTAAAGTCATTACCATCTTTTCCCTTCTAATCATGGAATCGATCCCTTTATTTTGGAATGCAATTAAATGGTCTAAATCACCTCGGGAAAGCAAGGTCATCATTTTAACATCTTCTAAATGAATGTCAAAAGCTATACCAAGCTGTACCTTCAAAAACAAGCTAAGTTATTTTTGGATTTTTTTTTCAACATTCGATGGAAAGGAAAACAAGGAATTGGCCATACATCCACCACAGCAACATTTCTCAAATGTTAAAATTACACTAAATATGGTGGTTAATGTACCACAAGAATTTGGGAGGGTTACCTTTACTCGAGGGGGGGGGGGGGGGTGGGGGGTACCATTTCTAGTGCACTTTTCTCTGTCTAGTAATTACATTGTCAGCAAATGCTTAAGCCATGAAGGAAAGGCCACTGTTACCCAACTGCAAATTCACAAAAAAGCAAGAACATATCCCTTTTAGCATACTCAAACAACAAGTATTTTTTCTGAACGCAGAATAGTTTTGTTTTCTTTTTTTGTCATTAAGTTGTCGCTCTCTGTACAAAAGACATTTTTCCTTCATAAAGTTACACATTACTTGTAGTAGAGTTCTGACATTTGTGGCCTGGCTTTGTCAATGCATGAGTGTGAATGTGAGAGAGAGGTGTGTGTGTGTATGTGTGTGTGTACAGGTGTGTTTAGTAACATCTCCAAGTCTATTAATCTTGATGCCTCCTCCTCCTCCTCTCCTCAGATTAAGCTCCTGAACTTAGCTTGATGCTCAGAGCCCCCACAAAGCATATGGTGTGTCCTCCACTGCTGCTTGTCGGCGACAAACACAAACTGAAATCTCCAAAAGCCCTCAGAGCTGGGGATCAACAACATATCACCCCGTCTGAGAGGGAATGAAAAAAGGATGCCGGCTTTTAATTTTCCGCTTTTATCCACTTCCTGTGTTAGCTAGCTTTGAGGGTGTCCCAGAGTCCGTCGTCAGGTCACCCCGCGGCCTTGTGCTTGCCCCCGCAGCAGCGGCAGGCCTCGCCACAGTGGTGGCAGGCGCGCAGAGGCAGGTAGCAGCACATGCAGGGCGCTATGAAGGACAGCGCCACCAGGGCCAGCCAGCGCAGGCAGAACTGCTCGTCAGATGTGTCACATGAGCAGGGGTCTGAGAAGTCGCCCTCGGAGTCGGACATGCAGTGGTACAGCATGCTCTCTGCGCACAGCATGCAGCTGACTTTGTAGATGCACTGCTTGATCGGGTCGGGGGCGTCTTGGCACTGCCCCCGCCAGTTGTCTTCGTGGTTGAACATCTCCCGACAGTAGATGCAGCGTGAACGCTCACCATCCTCTCGCCGCCGCCGGCCCGTCTTGGACTTCAGCAGGGGCGAGGGCTGAGTCTTGATAGCTGTGTCCTTGCCCAGACCCAGCCCCATACCTGTCCCGATGCCCATACCAGGGCCAGAAAGGGAGTCCCCACCAGGGCCATCGGGGAAGAGGTACTCACACTTCTTACTGTCCAGTTTGTGGAAGGCTGTGGGGAAGTCCAGGTCATCACGGTCGGCCTCCTGTTTCCACATGACAGGGTGGCGGTAGTCCTCATAGCCGCGGATGAGCACGTCTTTGCGTGGGTTGATGCGAACAATTTCCTCTTCGTCCATGTGAAAACTGACATGACGAGTCGACTTAAAGGAGACCTTCAAAAGAGGAGAAATAAGTTGGATTACTCATCAAGAATACAATACCCTGAAGTAGTAACTACATATAAGAAATACTTTTTATCTCTCAAGCTTCAATCTTGCATTCAAGACTCATAACAATCTGATTTTTGAGGAACTTATAATAAAAATTTTGGACATGTGTGTGGAGGAGGGGCAGACCTGTGGAGGCAGGTATCGGCGGTTGCTGGAGGGGAACTCGTCAAAGGGCTGGGCGCGGACGTAGCAGCCCCTGAATGGCTCGGTGGAGACGACGTTGTTCAGGGGAGAGAAGGGCTCTTTCATTGGGGTACAGATAGAGGGAGGCTCATCACACACCTGGAGAAACAGAAAAAATTAAAGTAAGTTTGTTGAAAACTCAAAATGCATCTTGCGTTTCCCCTCAGAAGGACTCACATCAAAGAAACACAAAACAATCATCATTTTATATGTAAATTTTAAAAAAGGATAAGCAATGAAAATAAGTATTAGTTGAAGCCTTTAACTTCTATCATTCTCACATTATATGTTACCATTACACTGTCAAAAGCACTAATGGTCGATCAATTCAGTTTTCATGACCACAACTGTTTTGACTCAAGGTGTGTAGGCTGTGTGTGTTCCACTTGTAACCACCAGGGGGCATCCTGCGCCCACGCTTGGCCAAATGACTGTGCTGTGTGGTGATGACTCAAGGCCCTTCTGTTGAGAACTCAGAGTTCCCATCAGCTTTGTATGTGTGTTCCCACAAACATTTTAACTGATGCAAAATCTACAAACACGGGCCTAAAAAAAAAAAAGAGGTACTTGAAACATGCGGAGAAAAAAAAAGAGAGAGAGAAACTATGGAAACCGTGTGAGCATTCCTTCCACCTCACGCCGAACAATCTCATAATTACAAGAGGGATGCTCACTGTTGACATCAATCAGAATGCGATGTCTATAAATAACACCTAGTGAATGCCACAGTCTGCATCAAACACATTGTAAAATATAAAACGCAGCAAAAATATATTTCTACACTGACAGAAATAAAATAAAATAGTTCTAGATCCAATACTTCAGTACTCATGGCAACAAAATCAGAAAAGTGATGGCTATTCATGATTCATGCATGCAGAGGTGATGAGAGATGGGGGAGGATAGTCGGTTATTACATCAAGAGCTGTGTGATGATATTTCATTATTTCGGCACAGCCATCTGTATAACCAAACATCACATCGCATATGCAGATTACATGAAAATAAACAGAATTAGGGCCAATTAAATTCAACATGTAAAAAAACTAAAGTTGTGCCTTCTCTCTCAGTACAATCTTTATAGATCGATATAGAAAATGATTCAAATGAACTGCAAGATAAACGTCTCCAAGGTTATATCTCTCCCACTCAGAAATACACAAACATGGACACACGCCGTGGTATCTCCACACGTACAAGTTCGACCTGACCGTTTTCAAGCCTTGTACACACCGGCTAGCTGTCCCTCTTTTCCCACACACACCCCGACCTCATCAAGGCAGGGTTCGTCCTCCTCTCCTCTCCTTCTCCCACCCTCTCTCTCCCTCTCTCTGCTCTGCGTGTGGAGGAGGCTGCTGGCTCTGGTTAGTCAGTGCCGTGTGTAAAGTAGCCCACGCCAGTGCTTTAACGCACAGCGGAAATCTGGTTTGCTCCCAGCTGCTGCTACAGTAATTACTGTCCTGTGGTTGCTAAGAGATGCTTCCTTTGACTTCTTTTTTTCCCCCTCTTTTTCTTCTTTTTTTCCCCTCTCTCTCCTCCACTTGCCCCCCCACCCCCCTAGACTGCTAACACATGGTGTGTGTATGTGTGTGACTTTGCTCCTTCTTTGCCTCCAAACATACCAAGTGGTGTAACACACATCCAGAGTGTCTGCAGGGGAATGTGAGGAATAGGAGACAGTGGAGGGAGAGAGGAGAAAGAACAGAACAGGAAAAAATGACTTTGTGTTGTATTCGTGTGAGAGAGAGAGAGAGAGAGAGAGAGAGAGAGAGAGAGAGAGAGAGAGAGAGAGAGAGAGAGAGGGAGAAAGAGAGCGAGAGGCCAAAGAGTCTGCCGAGGGAATGTCATAAACCAGCTCCAGCTGGAGAAATGCAGCACAGAACTTAAAAAGCCAGATGACAGCTGTGTGTGTGTGTATGTGAGAGAAAGAAAGAAAGGAGCAAGGGGTGGGGGGTGAAATGGGAAACAGACTTGGGCTTCCTTTTAAAGCGCTTGCCTAAGCCCCACCATTCAAAGGCATGCGTGGGGGCCAATCTGGAGCTGAGCTGACCCTAGAGATGTGGCTGGGTTAGGGTGGAGAGGAGGGGAGGGGAGAAGAAGGATGGAGGTGTCGGGACCAACATCAGGGATCCATGCACTTCCGCCCTCAAAGGCACAGGGGCTCAGGACAGGGAAGGCTGGGGTCGGCCCACATAGTGAAAACCTACAGAACATGCTGGATCTCTGCATTAGACAGAGAAATAGAATGGAGAAGAAAAGACGATGTGCATGTTGGGAGGTTTCATCACAAACACTAAATGGTTTATGTCTGTTTATACGAGTTTCTCACACTCTAGAAATAGAACTGGGCTCAAATGAGGCAAATCACGAGTAGTGCTCATCTCTGTGTATCGTTAACTTAAAAACAAAGAAGTACAGCCAAGTTCCAGGCTACTCCCCATGTGTCTCTTAAACAAATGGTTTGACATTTTGGGAAATACACTTATTAGTTTTGTTGCCGAAGATCGAAGCCACTCTCATGTCTGTGGGCTAAATATGAAGCAGCAGCTGGTTAGCTTAGCATAAAGACAGTAAACTGGGGGGAAACAGCTAGCCTGGCTCAGTCCTAAGGTGCTTTATGGAGCACTACTGAGACACACCAAACCAGTCTGAAAGTCTCTGGTCTATGACTGAGGCTGTAAACGTCAACTGGCTAACAAAACCTCTGTGTACTAAACTGATAAGAGAAAACTTCCTGCCAATGCTAAATTAGATGCGGATGTTTTCCTGTGGCATTCAAAAGAAACACATTTTACTTTGTACCAGCGGAAGGACTGTGGTGGTACAGCATAATTCCTGGCAGAGGGTCATCACAGCTGAGTAGGGTGTTGTGCAACCATGTTTTTTTTTTAATATGGGTAAAATATGTTGCATGTACATAGTTCAAAAATGTGTGTGTGTGTGTGTTTCTAGTGAGAGGAAGAATGTGGTAAGCTCGTGAAGGGCATACAAGTGGGTGCTGAGCCTCAGTGGGCAGGATGTGGGTGGAGAAGACTGTCTTGAACGCATGTACACACACACACACACACACACACACACACACACACACACACACACACACTTGTAGCAATACAAGGCTATCATGAATTCCAGTAAAACCAAGAGATTTTTTTTAGAGTCTGAATGTCTGAATCTAATCAAGGAACTAAACAAGGCTTGATGGTGACCTCCCATGCTGATGAGGCACTGGTGTCTGCTTTCTCAACAAGGTCAAGGCTACTCAGGACTCCTCCTGCTTCTAAAAGGGCCCATCAATGACACAAACTAAAGGCCTGAACCATATTCACCATATTCCTCCCCCAGCCTGAGTATGCTTGTAGAGACCAACACAGCTAACATCACACCTTGATGTGTGGTAGTATTTGCTAGTTCTCTGGCTGCAGCACTTGCCACTGGTTCACTTCTCTTCCTCTGTAGCCCAGGTCTCCGACCGCAACATTCGGATGCCAAATCACCATGGTGACACCCTCGGTAGCTCACTCACTGAACCTTGTGAACACCCCCTTCTACCCCCCTCCCGCTGCACAACCCCCCCGCCCCCTGCTGCCTAGCAACAGTGGTGCCATTGGATTTCCTGTATGTTCAGGCTGATTCCTTAAAGAGGAACTTCGCCAAAGGAACAGCAACGCAGCTCTCCCTCGTTCACTGCTTCTGTAGTCCACAACACACAGGGTGTAAGATATTGGGCAGGTCAAAGGTGATGACTAACCTCTAACTAAGTGCAATGAACTCGCAGCCAAAAAGCGAACTCACAGAAGGTACGGTGTGATGTCAAAGATAAGATCGGAAGGACATCTTGTTGAACTGGTGGGGCAGCAAAAACTAGAAACACCATGCAATGCAATACAACAGCCCTGCAATTAATACTTGTTGAGGCTCCCATTTTATTATTTGTGTGTCGACTCAATTATTTAGTATGAGGCGGTACTTTTGTGTACACCACAAACTACAGTGCAAAAAAAACGACCAGAGTTTAATCAACACCTCTCTGACACAGTGTCAACAGTAATTCATTATAAGTTTCACAAAGGAAGCACCTATTGCAGGACTGTTGTATGTATTGGATGGTTTCTGCATTTCTTGTCACTCAGTGTTAAGTGTGCATTACAAGAAGTGCCCTTCCTCCCACAAAGGTGTTTTTTCACCTACTTTGCAATCAGAAGTAGAACAGGTGACTGACGTTCCTGTAACAGGCCTGATATCTAAAACAAATGAACATGGGTGTGTAGACGTGAACTATAAACCTGCTGCCTTTCTCTGCTAAAGAGAAGACGGCATTCTTAACCACACATGTCAACAGTCAATAGAGTGCCTCATGCCAGGAATAGGTCAAATATATTCAATTCTTAACATAACGCACCTTAACAGTTCTCAACCTGTCAACAAAAAGAGGCCCATCTCATGAAGAAACACTTTCAGTTTGGAGAACATTGAAATCACACGCACATTTTCACCAAGCTGCCCTTGAACAACCAGCTCCTGAGGCAATAGTTATTATATCTGCATTAATTGTAACAAGAGTGACAGCTACCAAGTTAGATTGATAGAGACAGCTAAGCTTGCTCAAGCACATTCACTAGCCAACACCCAGCCTCACCTCAGGGTCTGGCTGGCACTGGTTAAACACCTGTAAATCTACAAGAACAACTGTTAGAAAACAAAGGCAGGTGTCAGCGTCTGGGTGGGACACATCAGGGCTCAAACATATGGCTCAGGTTCTAGCTATGACCTGCCTCCAATTCAGTAGTGAGGGAGAGTTGAGTGATAGATCTTACCTTGTAAAAAACCTATAGTAGGTGCACTTTAACATTATAGTCATCCATGTGAATTTGTTTTACGAACTAAAATACATTGTGAAAAATGCTTATAGCCTAAACTTCTGACTCCTCAAAGCCAGAAAAATAAACATGTACACACACACACACACACACACACACACACACACACACACACACACACATTTACTTCATACTAAAACTCTTAGCCAGAACCTCTCAGCTTTAATATCACTCACCGGTAGTCCATCCTCGGGAATATCGCCTTCCCCAAACGACCGACAACCTGGAAGAGAGAGGAAAGAACCCAGACGGGAAAGAGATTAGAGGCCTGACTTGATAATTTTCTACACTCAAAACAATACAGGCATTTTTATGGTTAAATAACCGAATAAAAGCTTACAACAGTAACACACAATCCATGTATCATCATTCTCTACGGCATTAGAACTTCCTCAAACAGTCACCAATGGTATTATTGAAATGTAGCATCAGGTTTTTGTACATTACAAAACCTGCATAATAGCACATACACACAGCACTCTTTTTAGTGTCTTAGCTACATTTGATTGACAAATACAAGGAAAGACTTGTTTGGAGAACTTTACCACTAGGGGGCGAAACTTTGTGAATTTCCAGTGAAATCACGTACCAAACCCGTCCACTTGTACTATTTTCAAACCTTAGCTACATTTCTAAGAATATGTGTCATTTATATTGTATTCATAAAAGGTATTTCCCTCTCAATGGATGACATGTCCTCTGGAAAGCATGTCTGAGCCAACAGACTTACATGGCTGATTCTTGTCAGGCCAGAAATGGACAAGACTTCTGCTTTCCTCTGACTGTAGCCTAATGGGGAAATGAAAGCTGCTTTGTGTCAGTGGGGCACACTGAAGTTAATGAAATATGCATGTCTAGAATAATGTAACCCCGACCTCGGCTAATACGCCATGTGCCATTTCCGCATCCAAAACACCTCGTCTGCTGATGCTGGAGTCGGAGCTTATGTTTCAGGTATCAGGCTGACCATGTTACAGCTTTTCATTACCACAGAGAATGAAACTGTGGATGGTGTAACCCGAGGAAAGACACTAATGTTACTGATATTTTAACACAAAGTGCTGTTTTGTTAAACCCTTTCTACTAATAATGCAGGGGGACATGTTTCACAATGAGAGCACCATTGTTTAATAGATAATAATGCTGTCTAATAATATAGTATTATTGCCCTTAATGAAAATAATACAGAGAAGAACTACTGAAATACTTGAAAAATCTGAAGTAATGTTGACAGTGTACTGCTGTTAATGCAGTTAATTTTAATTGTGTTCATGTGTGTCAATCAGGTGACACCACTCATTCATTGTGGGAGTTAAAAGTGCGATGTTTGTGAATAAAATGTCCCATCTTGTCAGCAAAGCGTGAGGTTATGCCAACAACAACAAACATTAAGAAAAGTGTACATGATAAAAATAGTTTATACATGCAACGTGTTAGCTACGCAGTAGTTATGACAAGTCTGGCTCCAAATCTGTTTCAATATGTGCTGCAAGTTTAACAGCAACTGTTAAATGACATTTTAAGTGAATAAGTGTAGTAGTGTAGTGTAAAGGATATCCGTTTAGGTCAGTATGATGTCTGTTACACCTGTGCACTTCTAGATGCACAATCAAGATTAAAATAAAGTACTATTTACTTTATTTATCACTGGTATCACTAGTATTGTACACACAACCTAGCACTTTCAGGCAGCAGCAGCCAGAATATTCACGATAAAAAAAAAACACTGTTAAAGAAACTTAATAGAAGTGAAAACGACTGAGGCTACAGTCTTGGCAAAATTGTAGAAAACAGGGATTAAACAATTTCCATTGGGATGAAGGGGAAACTGTTTGTACCTGGGGCATTAAGAGTTTCTTTTTTAAAACTTAGGTTCACTTAATTAGGATCACAGAGGCCTCATTTAAAGCACTGAGGCATCAGTCAGACTGTCTGCATTCAGGGAGGGAATACAGCAATGGCATGGCATGTGCCGTCTCTGCCATAGAGAGGACAGAAGAATTCACTGGGCTTGTGTTAGACCCGGTCTGTCCATCGGTCTGTCTGTGTGTGTGTGTGTTCGTGTGTCTGTATGCATGTCTCCACTATAGAGAGAAAGAGGCTTCCTGCAGCACGACTCTGGCAGTGCTGGGCCGCGAAGCTGCCTGAGCCATGTGCCCGACGTTGCCATGGCAACAGAGGACTGCAAGACTGATACACACACGTGCGCACACATACACACGGGCAAAACATATTCCTCTCTCTCTCTCTCTCTCTCTCTCTCTCTCTCAGCAGAACGATGCAACAGGAATACAGACGAACCTGCTTGCCTGAGCTGAAGAGAGAGGCATTACACAACACTGGCAGAATACAGAAGATGCCAGCAGAGAAAGGAGAGCAGAGGCAGGAGAGGACAGCAGGGGAAGGAGAGAGGGAGAGAGGAGTGCAGGCACTAGGAGAGACGAAGCTCACCATCACCTGCTGTAGCTGACATTCACAGGAAAGAGTTGAAGCATTTACTAGGAGGCAGACACTGTACAGCTTCTGAGTGAGGGGAGTGTGTTTAATCACACTGACCAACTATCAGAGATGTTCAACCTGTCTTCGCAAAGCATCCTGTTGTGTGAAGTAGGGCTGCAACTAACTATTGCTTTCATTATCGATTAATCATTCAGTCTATAAAATGTCAAAGAAAAGTGAAAAACACGGCTTCCCAGAGCACAAAGAGACTTCTTCGTATTACTTGTTGTCCAATGAACACTCCAAAATCCAAACATACTCAGTTTGCTATCATAGAGGACTGTGAAAACCAGCAAATAATTATATTTGAGAGGCTTGACGTAGTACATTTTGGGCATTTTAGCTTGACATTGTCGTCCTCTCATTAATATATTATGGTTGAAGCAATCCATGATTCTTTGCTCTTTATCTTCAATTGAAAGTCCCAGGCAGAGCTATTTGCAAAGCCAGCCCTACGGTTGTTGCCCATGATTACCTTCTACCTAGACTCTGTGTGGACTTGTGCCCAGGAAGTTCAAATCTCAGATAAATGCTTGTGGGCAAGAAGCGACTGATGCCTAGCAGCGATAAGCCTTTTACGATATGTTCTGCTGTGTCTCCTCTATGCTCCCCAGGGTTCCCAGGTCTAGAGAGTAAAGGAGATTATAGCTCCCCAGCCAGCCAGCCAGCCTCTTGTGTAACATGGGGCTGGGTGGCAGATTGCTGAGCTGGCGATTCTCCTGCTAATTGGATGACTTTGCAACCTCTGGCACTGTACTGAAAAATAATGCTTATCAGGATCCAAAGCTGCTAACTAAACTCAGGGGCTCAACTCCACCCAAGTGTAATATGTAGTTTAGCTTAAAAATGTGTTTAAATGCCACACTGAACACAGACAGACTAAACCCTACCTTTATTTAGACTAGACTAGCCAGTTCTCAAACTTACTTACCAAGTCTGAGCAGCACAAAAGCCAAACCTGGTCAAGTTTCTTCTGCCCCGATATCAGGTTGTCACCCCTTCTATGTGTCCCAACTCCTGCCCCCCTCTTTCTTACAAACCTCCCCTCCCCTGTCCTATATCCCTCACTGTCTGGGCACAGCCTTGCCCTGCCAGTCTCTACAGGAAGTGGAGAGTTTATCAGGGCAGCTGGCGCTGATAAGATAACTCAGGAGGGGTCATGCTTGGGTGAGTGAGCAGGTAGCAGTGGGGGGAAGTCATCAACGCTAATCAACGCTATGCATCTCTCCTAGAACAGATGCTAGGTCAGCCATTACAAGCCAATGACAAACAGGCAGGAATACAGGCTGTAGAAACCCGCTAACAGAATGCATGCCATGTTCATACACATACACCCATATTATTGGATGGCATTGGATGGCTGCCAACACACATAGCATAATGCAACCTCTTCCAAACAAACCTGGTGTATTGTTGATAGGGTTCTAAACTCCAAACACACACACACACACACACACGCAGGCACCACTACCCACCAATACACACACCCACCTTGTTTGATGTCCTCAATGGCCCGACGTATGCCCCGGTCAAAGGCACGGGCGTCAGCGGGGCTCTGGAAAGTCAGCCCGAACTTCTTGTCGTTGATCCTCCAGTGGTGGAAGATAGGGTTGACCTTGTTGTATATTAGGTCTTTCTGCAGGATACACTCCAGCACCACCTGACAACACACACAGTGAAACAAGACATATTAGCATTCAACAACATTGCAGTTTAATTTGGTCAATCTAAAGTTATTAGTATGCAGTCTGGAAACTGCATCATTTAAAAGGTTTGATGATGAAACTTGCATGTAAATCCTTCATTTTACTCCTCACCCTAAGCCGTTTAAATGTGTCACATTTAATCATTCCATAGCAACATGAGTAAGGGAATAGACAAAAGAGATTGAGAGTAGAGGCCTGCATCTGGAACTACACATAACTCCAGAGTTTCTTAAATAGAAAATGAAAAAAAAATCATCCTAAACCCAATAATTTCACATACTTCTTTGGATAATTTGTAAAACACATTCTAAATGGTGGGGTTTTCATTACAGATGATGATAAAGTTGGAGAGCAGTGGTGGTGGCATAAAAAGGGGGGTTGAGTATGTTTTGGAGCCAAGCAACCCAAGTGTGTGGCAGAGAGAGACTGTGTTTCCAAAGCCTATTATTAATCAGGGCTACTGGGCCGCCTCCCGGCCTTCCTCTAGGCAGATTAAATGAAATGAGAGACGGCCATTACAGTCTTTGAGGGCTTTTTTTTTTTTTTTTACCGACGTGCACGAGAGGTGGCTTAATGGGGTGTGAATGTGTGAGCGTGCACATGGCGATCTGCGCGAGAGAATGCGTTAGCACAGGAGCCCGTGTGATGAAAAGCTCAATGACCCGAGTGCTACACTGTGCGTCTCTGCAGTGCAAATGCCTCGTCGGAGGATAACGGTCACAAACCGATACTCAACAACTGAAAGCAGATGGCACCGTTCCCCGTCGATCTGGACAACAGTCAACATGCACACTTTAAGAGGCTGATACGTGGCAGCTGTGTGAGAGGTTGATGATATGTGATACGTGCGTCAGAGAGGGTGCACACAGGTCTACATTTCATTCAGAATGTCTGAGTGAGAGCTGCTTTTTATGCTCATTGATTTGGTTGCAAGTGAACCACAATGTAATTTTCTAATATCTGTCCTTGTGTCACTATTGCATAAATGTCTCCCCCAAAACAAGGAGGGGCAAAGGTTAAGCCTGTGTGTTTACCCAGAGTAAGGGGGAAGAGAGAAGAGAGGGATGGATGTGAGGAGGACGGGGTGGCAAGGAAAGGGGGGGGGGGGGTCTGCTATGCCTCTGGGGCTGATTGTGGAGGCGAGACTGAATGGAGCCGGAGCAGGTAAGGTGAGCGCACAGTGAGACCAACAGAGGAGGAAGTATCACAGTTGCATGGAAGGACGATACTTAACACCGCATTCCACACCGTGCTCAGAGAAAAGAGGGAGGGAGGAGCCACCCTGACAGAAAAGAAGAGACAGAAACGGAATAGACGTTGGAGATGTTAGAGGAGGAGAGGGACAGAGACAGAGACGGAGACAGACAGAGGTGAGACGTGCAGAGTAGTGACGAGATAGTGTGAGAGCGGAAATGGGGGAAGATAGAGAGACACTACGTTTACATGCACACAAGAAAACAAGAGGGAGAAATTAGGCTAAAATCTATGTATGAACACTGCCTTTGCCATCAGTATTTACAGAAATTACAACCTGACAATGATTTCAAGACGTTTCAATTTCACAACCATAATTGTCTTGGAATAAGGTATGCAATAATATTTAAGCATTGAGTTTTGAAGGCTTAGTAGGAGGCAGTGGCTGAAATTGACACACAAGACACACAGCTAATAAACCATATTTTGCTAGCAAAGATAAGTCAAAACAATCAAATGACAAGGTTAACAGCAGAAACAAATAACTGTATTAAGTGGGTCCTTGTCTCAAGGCAAAGCTTAGAGTAAGCCTGGACTACACCACATTCACATCTGTATCAATCAGGGGCAGTCACTGACTATGAATGACAGGAAGCGAGGTGAGAGCTAAACCAGAGATTTGTCATAATCTGAGAGCCAGTATGGTAAGTAATCATCAACCAATTAGATCTGTAGTTTTTAAGAGTCAGAGAATCAGAGTGAAGGAAAGAGAAAGAAAGAGAGAGAGAGAGAGAGAGAGGAGGGAGGGGGGGCAAGGAGGAGAGTGATTGGTAGCTATATGGAGAGCCAGCTGAGTCATCACCAGTACACTCTGTGCCGCATCACTGCGCTTATAGACAGATCCCCTCCACTTCTTCCGTCTCCTGTCTATCTGGCTCCACCTCTGTTTCCTGCTCTTTGACTACACACATCTCTTTCCCTGATTCATCTCATATCTTATGCACCCCAATCACCTCATTTCTGCCAGCCAAAATCGTGCCTTTGTGATTTTGAAATGACTGCATCTCTGATCTGTTTTCCTTTGTCGGGGGGGGGGGGGCGGGGGGTCATTGTGCTTTTCTATTCTGTCCATTTCTGGCTGAATTAAAACACTGAAATTATATCCCGTAAGACGATACCAAAATGAATGTAAAACATGGAACTGCATTTTCCTTTTCTGTGCTTTAGTAATAAATCAAACCAAACAGCCTTTCAGACATTCAGAAGCTCTACACTAGGCCACTTTTTTCTGTTTTCAACATCACTCATACAACATAATTATGGTCCTTCATTTACCTCTGAAATCAAAACACTGATGTTTCAGTTTTAGACAACACTGTGGTAACAAGTACTGATATTGCATATACAGACTCTGGCTGACATATTCTTCTGTGGTTTTGTCTGTTGCTGTTGTTTTCATAGACTCATCACTCTGCCTCTTCTGATGCCCCCAGACTGTCGGTAGCGGTGTGGTTGACGCTAGCACTATGGCGCTGGGTGGCATCCCGACAGACCTACATATGGCTGGGTGTTTGTTGTGGTGGCTGGGGGTAGACTCTGGCGGTGATAGGGGTGTTTTACCACATCCCAGAAGAGTTGCCAGGGTCTCCGAGCCATGTCTATACCCTGTCTGAACAACAGCATTCCCGTCACACCCATTCCTGTGCCACACACACGCTTAGATAGCAACGCACAAAACACAAAAACACACATAAAATGTGTTCAGTCAAAGAAGATTAAAAAAAAAAAAAAAAAAGAGGGTGATTTAGACGCCCTGCTGTAACAAGCCTCTAATGTCAGATCATCAGGAGCCACCAGACTCATGGTGTAGCCTCCTCTGTCTCCTGACATCTGACAGACAGCTCCCACTCTCTCTCTCTCACACACACACACACACACATACACACACACACACACACACACACACACACACACACACACACACACACACACACACACACACACACAGATTTACACTCTCATTACCACAGACCGGGATTATCCCAGCGCATCTACTGGATCTGTTTTACATCTACAACACAGAATGAGTCTGTGACAAGAAGGCCAGGAGCTTTGCAGCAACTACAGCAAAAGCCATAAGGATTAGAACTACAGAAACAGGGGAAATAGAATGACCACGCACTTTGCGTGGTATGTGTACATGGTACCAAAAATGTGTGTAAAAACTAAAATAAACTATTTAATATCTTAATAGACACACTGATAAATATGTTTGTATTTTGTATATTTGACATTAGTAATGTGTGAGCTCCACTGCATGTCGCATCTACAAAACTGCTGTTTACATGAACAGCCCTTTAAATGCAGCATTTACACATCTCTTATAAAGTCAAAGTGGAGCGCGGTAGGTGAGGATGTTCTTGCTGTGTAGGACATTTTGCTATCTGTGAATGAAGCCCTGTACTGCTGGTGCAACTGCTGACAAACTGTGCTTGTAAAAGTTATTTGTTTTATTTTGTAAATGTTGTTGAGGCAAAATTTTGATGGATTAAAATAGACCAAACAAAGTCCATCGACCCTAGATTCAGCCCATCGTTGATAGCGATATGCTATCATATTTTGTGGCTAGAGACTCAACTGCACCTATATCAAAATACAGTAGTGTATGGTAATGCTTAATCTGTAGACTTTACACTAGACTTGAAACGAGTAGTCGATTACTCAATTAGCTGTTTGACAGAAAATTAATCAGCAGTTATTTTTCTCATTTTTCAAACAAAAAATCCAAAAATGTGCTGGTTCCAGCTTCTCAAATGTGAGGATTTATTGCTTTTCTTTGTCTTATATGACAATTAAGTGAATATCACTGGGTTTTTTGATGATGGACACACAAGCACTTGGGCTCTAGAAAATTGTGTTAAGCATTTTTCAGTATTTCTGAAATTAAAATGACTTGCCGCCATACTACAAAAACCCTGCTTTTTCAACTAAATCATAATCTTTCTGCATACATTTTTTAAAATTGCATTATTAACCGTTTATCCAAAACAACTAAACATAGTCAGTGTGTCAGGCCACATGGCAACTAAAAAGATTACTGAGGGAAATATTAGCATGTCTGTTCCTCACAGTTGAACTATATTAACTAAGGAGTGCTTTACACTAACCAGACTAACCAGCAACATATTTTCCAGGCTTACTTTACTGACATATACAGCCTTTACATCACACATCAAGGAAGAGGAAATGCTTATAAAAAGGTGGGCAAATACTTGTGTACTCATGGAAAACCAGAGTGAGTGTGAATTTCCAGTCCGTATTCCATCATATAGGTCCCTTCCAAGCTCTTTGTGCATTTCCCACATCCCTCATCCCACATTCTTTGCTCCTGAGTAATCTGCCCTTCTCCCTGATGATATCATCATGCATCACAGCATCACACAGTTCGCTCCTATTTTCAGATACCTGCGCCATGGAGGAAAGCCAAACAACCACTTCCTGTGTGACTGTGTGTGTGTGTGTGTGTGTGTGTGTGTGTGTGTGTGTGAGTGAGACAGAGAGAGGGGAGTCTGGCAAAGGGGGGCTCAGGGTGATCTCATCCATCTCCGCTTTGTTCACAATAAATGTGCATGAAAGAGAAGGAATGACTAAATTACTTAAACGCATCAACTAGCTTCTTACATGTATAATATTAATATGAATGTATGCAGCGTAGCATAACCTAATACATTCAAAAAAGGCCATTTTCACATTATGAGCTGGAGGTTCCCTTACCAATTTGTCTTTGAGCCTCTCGCCCTTGATGTGGAACTCCACAGAGGTGGGGCTCGGACTAGGGCTGGGGCTGGGACTAGGGCTGGGGCTACAGGGGCTGAGGTTGCTGCCGCTTCCTCCGCTGCCTCCACTGTGGGTGCTGCTGCTGTCGTCCGCCCGGCTGACCTTATAGACGGTGACACAGCTAAGGCCTCCGCCCCCCAGGGGAAGCCACCCACCGCTGGAGTCATCCCGAGTCATGACCACTGCTCTCACACGCGCATAACTGTCACTGTGGAGGAGGAAGGGAGGAGAGGAAGGGAGGAAGATGAGGAGGGTAGAAGGAAGAGGAAGAGAGGGAAAGAGCAAAAGAAAAACAATGCTTTTAGTGAACATAATAAGCCATACTCAGCATATAAAATTTCTACCAGGGTCGTTTCCTGGAGGGTCTTTTCTTGTGACCTATTATTTCACTTGGATTACAAAAACATCATCAGAAGTAGACAGCCTACATGAAATATCAGCCCACACAATACAGTTGAACCGCAGCATAAATAAGTGGTAGTACAGTACATGTAGCCTACACAAAATGGTTAGCAAATGTGTAATGAGGAACACACATTACAGACATACAGATAAGATGGAGTGAGGAGATGGGTCTAAAATGTCTACTTCATATTTGTCAGACAATTTGAGTGTTTAAACAAAGTTCACCTCATGCCACATCACACGAGAGCTACTCTGATGCTGAGATTAAATACAACAAATGAACCCATGGGGAAATCTGGTTGGTGGCAGAAGCTATCACTAGTAACGAGCTAGCCTAAAAATCTGCAGCAAAACTAAAAATAGATTGTGAAAGAGCAAAGTCAAGGATATATTTTGGTTTTAGTGCATGATATAACAGACTACTGGCTACGATTTCTAAAGTCTGCAGCCGTCTGTGTATGTTTAACCCCAGCCAGAGGGTGACTGACCATGTGGCCAAGTTCAGGCTCTGGCCACTGTTGATTTCCAACCTTTCCCCTAAAGCAGGTGCTTTCAAACCAGACAACACATGACAGGGGTTCCAGCTCACATCAACCTCTTTCCTTTCTTATTTCTGATGATACTGCTATCATACTGCCATTACTCATCTCACTCATCTTTATCATGTCACCTACTAGGGCTTTGAATCACGGTGGAATACATTGTTGTTTACATAGCAGGAATGAAACTGTATAATGAAAGGCTTTAAGTTTCAAAGGTTTATACACAGCTGACACGAGGCGGTGTGGACAAAAATGCATAAAGCTTCAGTTTTTTTTCAGACATACAGCAACATAAAGGCCTGCGTCATCATTCAAATGTCAAACAGCCACAAACTGGAAAAAGGCTGAACTGCCATTAAGTATAATAATCCAAGGAAACACCTCTACCACGATATCACAACTGAATGTATCGCTACATTGGTCCCACTGTATCAGCAGACTGTATCACACCATACTTTGATTGTGACTATTAATTATACCTCATAATATATATAATTATAATAAATAATCCCACCTCCTTTGCCTCTCTGTCCCTTCACTTGGAGTCAGATGTTTCCCTGATTAGATAACACTGACTGCACTGGGCCACCGGAAACGACAAAGGTCAGGGTGTGCTGAGGGCAGCATTTTGCAGAGACTCCTGGTAATATATTAAAGACTGGGGAAGATCTGGGAGCTGACAGAAACGGGCAAAGAGAGTAAAGAATGTGACTGCCAGATGTCTTCCTGTCACACATTGCTCTCTGACCGACATCCAGGTTGACCAGTGAAGATGACATCACAGGGTCCCACACGTTTTGTAAAGAATTACTTCTCTGATGGTGGCCAAATATGTGATGATGATTAAGGGAGAGACATGTCACTGACTGACAACATGTAATATATACATAATACACAGTTAACTAGTTGTTCCTGCTCTAAAATAAGAATGGCCTCCCCCCTTACTGCCTCTCCTCTCTAAATTGAGGCCTACTCAACAAGGCTAACCTTTGGTCTCCTGCCTTCCACACCCATGGCAAACGTCTGTACCCAGGTTATTGGTTAGTAATTAATCAAAGAGCCAGTGAGCATTAAATCTGAAGCTATAATTTCCTTTGTGTGAAAGATTTGATATCCTGGAACCTGGTAATAGTTGACCAAAGTTCCCACAGAGGATTGATGAGCATGACGAATAAGGGTAACTCAAAAGTAAACCAACTGACAAAATAGATTGCCACACACTTCATTCTGGCCAATTCTGGTCTGTTCAGACTCACACATAAACACAATATTCTTTTCCAGACTAAAGACAAATGTACATCAGCAATTTCATGGAAAGAAATGACTTTATAGCAAGCTTCAGCTCATTGTTTAGCTGTCCGGCCCACAACTTAACTGTTCTGGTTCACTCCCACCGCTCTCATAGCACGACAGGCAGCAAAAAAGCTCTAAAAACCCACTGCACACTACCTGCTGAGCACCAAACGGCAGATAGAGACAGTCAGCAACTAGCTGGTGAACATAGTGTTTAGCATTTTGCAGCTAAAGATTTCCCTAAGGAGTTGGTTGAGACCGAAAACAGAGCTAACAGGGAGAGAATATTGGACTTACATTCATCAGGTGGCCAGAAACACAACTCCAAATGAAAGCTAATGTTGCTTCATAACTGCTGGATGAGTAAATAAACCATTGTTTGCTAACAAGTTCGCCATGACAAATTAAAAAGGTGGTGATATGTTAATGTTGTGTAAACTACTTGTTTCGCAGCCCCCGAGTGGCCAGGAAAATCAGTTATTGCAGGTTTAAAATAAAGTTTAGTCAAAGCTTCTCATTTTCAAATCGCTTTTACAGTGGAATGAAACTGACTTGTTAATCCCCAACCAACAGAAATCCATGCTTCAAGTCCACCACATTTTTATGAAAAAAATGAAAAAAACTAATTTTGAAAAGGGTCTAGGAGAAGGAAATTTGATTAGTTAGCTACCAAAGTTTAGCTGGCTTGCTAATACATGTTTAAGGTTATGGTCAAACTGCTAGCACATTGGTTTCCTTCAAAAAGGTAGGAAGAGGTGAGGAGTATTCTGCAATCAATGATTGTTTCAAAATGTTATTAACAGTTTTTTACATCATGCTGCTGAGTCACTTCTGCTACTACTGCTGCTGCTGCTTCAAATACAAGCTGGGTGATTTGGCATACTTCTGTCATTAGAGAAAGACATTTGTAAAATTACTGTTCAATCAAATCATAGGCAGCTAACTATCTATATATCATGTTTTACTTCTAGTTCATTAAATATTCTAATAGTATGTTTCCTTGTTTTGAGCTTCCCATAACTCCTCACAAATCGATACATCCAAACAATCCTTTGGTCAGATGAATCAAATGCTTCAATGATATTAAATTTGGTGGAGCTGTGCACACTACTGCCTGTTCAAAGTTGATGCCTTGCCAATCTGTCTATATTCTCAGTCAGTCACTGTGCAAACAAAAGTGGACAACACTGGAAGTCTTTTACTTGTTATTATAATCATAATTCCAAGGACATTTTCAAATATGTTGTGATTTTTCTGCTACAGAAAATGACTTACCAATGACTAAACTGATCCAGAAATAAGCAACTATTCTGCCAATCAAATAAATATGAGCAATAATAATGGACACTAGGGCTGAACAATAACAGATACAGAATTGATCAAATTACCAACATTATGAATCTCTTATCAACCTAAATGTACTCATATGCTGCCCCTGAGCTTAAACAGTAACTGGTCATGGGAGACTGACAGAAAAACAGAACTACGACTAACCTCCCCCTTGCAGCCTCCCAGCAACACCCTTTCTGGTTACACCTCATAACAGACCCACAGAAGTAGTGCTTAACCTTACACGAGAACCCCTGCCGCAGCAGAAAAATGCATTTTTGAGCAGTATAACAGGCAGTAAAAGAGAGAAATACTGCTGCTATTACACCCCTCTATGGCCCCCAATAAAGGATGTGGGTGATGGGTGCAGGAGGGGCTGTCAGTCAGGCAGGGGTCCCTGGGGTGAACAGAAGGCAGGCGGTGGTGTCGCTCAGCCATGACCAGGGCACAATGACCAGGGCCTGACCCTTCAGACCTACCATCACACACATGCCAGCAACCATGACACTCACAGGGAGGGGGGCTGGGCCCAGAGAGGAAGTTAAGTGGACTATGGATATGTGCATTTTTACATCCAGCTCAAAAAACCCATGTCAACCTGGTTTTAGGTCATGGTCAATAATTAAAATCAAATCTCTACAGTACACTCAACCCATAACAAACAAATGTACTAGACCCATTTAACAAAATCATTACAACAGGGGAATAAAAAATTCCATCCGCTCCTCTTGTTCTCCCTCATATAAAAACATTTCCTTTCTTATGGTAAAAACAGTAAGTGGTCCAAAAAGATATTTGAGTGCAACCTGCTGCAACACACACACACAAACACACACGCACATGCACACACACACACACAGTTCAGAGTGGGATGGTGGAGACAAAGGCTGGCCTCCACGCCCCTTGCTGGGAGCACACAGTCGACTGGACACACAATTGAGAGCGGAAGCAGATCAGCTGGCCTGGGCCAGCGAGCATGGGAGAGGGGGGAGGAAGGGAGAGATAGAGAGAAAGGAGCCCCCCATTCCAAATTATTCCAAGTTATTCTGCTGGATGACTGACTTCATTTCCGACCAAAAGCAGGAGAGAAAAACAGAGGGAGGGGTGAGAGTGTAACGGAGGACTGTGTGTGTGTGTGTGTGGGGGGGGGGCTGTGGATGGGAACAGGGTGGAGACCAAGGTGACAGTCAACAGCTCCTGCCGCATTTGAATATGGCCTTTTCTATTCATAAAAATGATAAGCATAGGCCTCTATGGCATCTATACAATATAACATGCCCAAAAAGAGAATTAGCAGTATGTTCAAACCTCATTTAAAGTGAGGGCAAAGAGCAACCAAAACACCATGACTTAAAGTAGAATTCAGCTTCCACTTGAAAAAAAAAAATGTAAGAGAAGAAAAGAGAAGAGAAGGCAAGGCGTGATAGGGGAGCACGTGCAGAAAAGGCAGGCCTGGGCCTCGAGGCCGGCTGCTCCAGTGTATGGTGGAGAAGGGGGATCCTGGGACAACCATTTCCTAAGTTGACAAAGTGGCCGTTTGTCTGCTGCTCCGGCCCATGGCTCACTGGGATCCAGCATGCCATCATGCTTTGCTCCTGTCTCAGCCTTGGGCTTCCCACCCCAGAGGCGAGTGGTGGAGGGGAGGTGAGGACGGGGGGGGGGGTATTGAAAGAAAGACAGGAGGGGGAGAAGAAGGGAAGGAGGAGAAGGAAGAGGAGGAGTGCAGGAGGAGAGGAGAGAGAGAGAGAAAGGATGTGGCCTGAGCCCTGGGTGCTCGCCAAGTCACCCTCCCTTTCCTCCGCTCCGTCTCCCCCTTCTACCCAACCCCTCCCCGGCTGCCTCTCTCCACACAATGGCCGCTTCTCTGCTGAAATTTCACGTTATTGGATCCCGGGCCTGGAGTTTTGTCCTCCCACAATGTCCAGGCAGCGGAGCATGCTGCAGGGGAGACACACTCTGCAAGCTAAAAGCTGGAAAACCATTCCTCCTTTCATTAGCATCAGAAAAGGGGAGAAAAGTCCCCCCACCCCTTTTTTTTCCATCGCCCCTTTTCCTCCCCATCTCTCCCCTGTATCAAAACCGGAGGAAGGCTGTCAAGCTCGGTCAAGCTCCACTAGACCACTTTGGTTTGTAGGACTTTTGAGGAGGGGAGGGGTGGGAATCATTAAAATATCATTGGGAAAATAAACACAAGCTACTTATCCCAATCCGATTCTATAGAATATCCTCCAAAAGGAAAGCAATCGCTAGGAAAGTAGAGGGGGGAATGGAAGATTGCATAAAAAGCTACGCTAGGTGTGACTCATTCTCTATGATTACTAAATTGTGTGGCTATCTTCAACAGCTGTTATAATAGAGAAAATATGCTTTTACATTTCCTTAACAGATTAAAAATGCAAGGAGTCTTGATGTATTCACTGTAGATGAACTTGCCCAAAGATCTACAGAAGTCCCAGGCTTGTGAATACAATATAGCAGAAAAGCATGGAATATTTGAATGCAGTCACGAGTGATAAAAATGTAATCCACCACAATATTTCCCTCCAAAACTAAAATCTAGAGTAAGAAATGGCATCTTGGAGCTAAAGTTGCAGGAGGATAAAGTGGTGCAGTTTTCTTCACTGTGATCACGCCTCATTGAAGAAATGAATAACATGCAATCTGGGACTCGACCGTCGATTCCAGCAGTGCATCTAATCTGAACGGTGCAAACTAGCTGGCCAATTAGCCACGGTTCAAATCCCCTAAATAACCAGTGGCAAACTCAAGGGCACAGACATACCCAAAACAAACACCAACACGACCCAACATGGATGCAGTGCAAATTATGACATAAGGAGCTGTCTGTTAGCCATCAATAAAAGAGAACTAATAATGGAACAATGCCTGCAAGAAACACCAACAGGCAAGCCCGCTTCACAAGCCTGCTACATTAGCTGCAGTGAAAACTAATACGTTGGCTAAAGAAAGAGAAGTGAAAGAGAAATTTGCCCTATCTCCTCTCAACACCTCAGGCTGCTGGTGAGTCATCTCCCTCACAAGAACATTCAGCTTAGCTACCAACTGACTCAGGAAAAAAAACAGAACAAGCCTACTCTGCTGCTGCACCACACAGCGAAACCACACTTCAAATTTACCACCATCCTTTCACAGAAATACCACCTAATATGACAACAAATTAACCGATCATAGTCACTTATGGTAGCATCCGTCACAGACAGCAGTTAGTGGGTCAAATTAGCCTGTAGCCCGAACCAAAGATAGACCTAAACCAGCAAATAAATGTCAAAACTGCTCACTCAGACAGCGTTTCTAACATCGATTTTCTAACCAACCCAACCCCTGTATTACTGAATTGGGCCGGCGACCCCAACAACAATGTCTAGGTGCCACTGTGCCGTGGCACTATAAATCAAAAGGACCCCATATGTGTATCAAATGCCAAAAAACTATTCTCAAACATCAATCAAAGCCACATATTGAGATGATCTTAATTTGAACCGCAAGCATTTGGAAAATTAAAACCTTGCGCTTGCCATTACCAAAAAAAAAAGAAAGAGGAACCACAAATTTCAACTGCTGCGGCGTCTCTGGTCTTCTTTGATGTAAGAGTTGTCCCCAGGGACCCAAGCATCTACTCGACAGTTACTCTGAAACCAAGGGGGAGACGGGAAGCTGAGGGAACAAGGCAGCCGTCTAGCTGTGGGAGAAACCATCAATACATCTCAGGAGCAACTTGGGAAGGATAAACCACCAAACCATGATGATGGCCCATGGATGTAAAGAGAAACTGCTATGACAAGTTGTAAACCATCACAGCATGTCCTGTTTTGGGGAATAACATAACATTATCATCATCTTGAAAATCAATCAGATTCACAGTCAAGCAGCTTTCCATTGAATCTCTGCCTCTAAGATTTGGAGGAATCAAGAAACACTTTCACCAACCAATAAAAGTCTGTTCCAAATTCTAAATATAGCCGATAGACAAGACAAAATCTGATCAAAAGTTACTGAGCAGATAAAAATATATGCTCTTACAGGCATCCACTTTTAATCATATTTGAAAACGTGACTCACTAATTCATTGATTTGATAACATAAAGCTATGTTTGCTTAAATTCTCTCATCTGGGATCCTGGCCTATCTCTCCCAGAGACACATACACATGCCAAATGTTCCCAGAGAAATAAACACACAAGTGTGTGTGCACAGACGCGCACAGAAACCCCTTCCTGTTTTCAAAGTGTTTGGAAACTCAATCAAAGACACAAGGTTTAGGATTTACATCTGTGCCCTTTTATGTCTGTGGCCTCGCAGGAAAGAACCTTCTCAGCCCAGCTGCAGCCAAGAGCAGCTCACAACAAGGCCCAGCCTTCATGCTCCCGCATGCAGCACAACTGAAAACAATATCCACAATTCAGACACTTAGTGCTAAAAGCACTTCTTAGAGGCATTGAGATATGGTCTGTGAACATCAGAGGCCCTTCTTGACAAAGAAATAAAGACAAGCCCTGCTATCTGGATGTTGTGATGGAGATAAAAACAAATCAGCAAGTTTTTTAGTGTAGCTTCACAGCCTACGTACACAGCATAGGTCCACACCAGGCCTTTGTCTCAGAAAATTAGTTTGAAATATGCTCTAAATACACCGCTGACATTTATGCCAGTTTAAGCTTGCTCCTAAAATACTTGAAGAGGAAATGAAAATTATAAGAGGGAAGTGGCTTGGGTTTAAAATACACAGAATCCGGGCCTAAATCTGGCCATGGGAATGGAACAGTCCACCACTATACAAGGCCTGTTCAGTTTTTTGGCTTGTCTCAGTTACAGACAGTCCAAGCCCTCTGGTTATACAGAGGATCATTGTCGTTAATCACACAAACAATACGACAGCTTCTAATAGAACAAGTAGACAGTGGGGCATAAATATTCTGTACGCAAAATAACATTTAGGATTACGCAACTTTTCACCCCAAGTAAATACGGTGAAACTGAGAGATTTAATGTAAATTCATTTCTACAATATACGTACATCTTAGACATACACCTAGATCTAATAAAATGTGAGAGCATGCCTAGCAGCCAGTAAAGTGAAATGCTGTTACAACAGCCCTTATGTATATTTGTCAAATAACACATTTCAATAGTCTATGTAAACCATTGTGGTCACAAGCAACACTTCCCCAAAAGAATACAGAAGCAAAACCAAAGATGTGTTCAGCTCAGCAGACTTTGTTAAAATGTAAGATGTGTCTATAGCTTAGACTGGTTCAGCTAGCAAAGCTAAGTGTTCGTGGAGGTCACAACTGGCAAGAACCCCAAATAATACCACCTATAAAAAAAGGTCCAGGAAATTATTTAGCTTAACATAAGGGCCACAGGATATAGGCAATTACCCAGGCCATAAAGCACTCGCCCTAACAGTTGAAGTAGCTGTCTCCCATTGTCGTTTCAGGACATGATGGGGGTTGTTTAGGAGGAATGTGTTTGGAAAGCTCGGCAACAGGAATGGGAGTGCAAAACAGCCCTCAGGTGATAAGATCACGACACCCACATTGGCAGATAAAACGCTGAGCTGTCAAATCAATCACACAGATAGGAAGAGGACACAGAGAGAGGAATCACTGAGGATCACCTGACTGGCAACAGACAATACCACAGAACTGCAGGAATCTAAAACAATGAGGCCATACCCTGTACATGTTCAATGGAATATAGAGGCAAGTGAGCTAAAAATGGAAGAGGGATTCATGCGAAAAGCAGTCTGTGGGCCCATACGAAGTAAAATCTACATTATCACCTGTTTGATTTTTCTTATGGTTCTGATTAAGGGAAGACAGGGAAGTCAAGTTAAGAAACAGAAATGTGAAATTTTAGCTTAGCAAAGCATAAATGTAATGCGTAAAAACAAGTTATTCACATGTATACAATGACTAAGTAAAAAGAGTATCTACAGTACACAGATAAAAGGTGCCAGTACAGCGCACCTCAACAGACTACTGCCTTGGTTGAGATAAATATTTTAGATAAACGTGACATTCAGCAGAGCGGCTGCTTGCACATACTTTCATAATTCTCCCACTTCTCCCAGCATGGTCATAGCCCTCGTCTGCAAAATTCACATTAGCCTTACATCACACCACACCAACGCACATCCCAGATCAGACACAAACCAAAATCTGACAAGGCTTTATGTGCCTTCTTGTCATTTCAGCCTTGTGAACATAGTTGCACCAAGGCCAAGTAACATGTTCTCAGCAAAGGGTGTGCTGTGTGTACACACACACAGCTTGGCTTACCACCCGTCATTCAGACAAAACCACGTCAGGACTATCTCTTCACACATTTTTGGAAGATTTTCAAATCAAAATGTTTACAATGCAGGCTACATGCCAACACATTTTTCTATAATTACGCATGTACACGGAAGCACATTGTCAAAAGATAACCACAATTTATAGTAACAATTTCCATCTATTAAAGAAAAGGCAGGGTGTTTTTAAGATTTAGCAAGTGACTCATCAAACATCTGAATTTATCTTATCAATGAAAGAGAGCACAATGTAAAAAGGGACACACAACTGTGACAAACATTTTGATTACTATGCCTGATGCTAAAAAACAAAGAAATACACACAAAATATCTGTATAATATATATTTTTTTGTGAATAGCTGTGTCATTAGGAAGAGCATATTAAGGGGACTCTCTTGAGCTATAACAAATGGCTCAGGCAACACTCTGTATTCTGTTCACTCCATTACTATGAATCATACAACAGCCAGAAAGGTGGTGGAATCATAGCAACAATGTTTGGATCACTTCGCCATCTTGGCTGCTGCCAACATGCAGCGTGGAACAAACCCAGCATATACTGTAGATTGCACACCACCGATGATCTGTAGCCTATGGCAGTAGTTCCCAAAAGTGGGACCTGGGGGGCCTCAAGGAGCCCCTGAGTTCATAGGAGGGAGTCCCAGCAAATGCAGGAATGCTTTAATTTCACTGTATTTTCTCCCACTAGAGGTTAACACAGTGAGAAAATGTTTCCAGACGACTGCTCGAATCAGAGGTTTCACCCTTCCCACTAACATCAAACATGCAACACAGTTTAAGCTAAATCATGACTAAATGCAAAAATCAGCTCACATAAAATGTCCCTGAAACAATATGTTGTCAACTGAGGGTTAAGTGGTTAAATTGTAATCTATTTGAAGTGGCTTGATATGAGGAAAAATAACTCCATGACATATGTTACATAAATTTTTTTTTTTAAAAAAACAGAAATGTAGTTCAAGGACAAAGCCTCCATGCATTAAATCAATCAGCCTCATAAAGGCCAGATAGATGAAATGGGGGAAAAACATGGGAGTGTTTCGAACATTAAACCATGACACTGTAAATGGCTGAAAGGGGCATATGACTTCCTCTGTGACAAATACATTATCAAAAGAAAATCCTCTGAGATAGTGAAGAAACGTCGGCTAAATAAAACATGTGCTGCGCTTGTGTGAAATAAACGACGAACAGACTAGCACCGGTGTTTATGTGCGATGCATTGTACAGTAAATGCAGGAAATGTGATCATTGTGTGATCGTCGGTGCAATGCGAAACAGTGAACAGTGCTGTGAATGGGCAGGCAGGTACTTTATGAATGGAGGGGATCATGTGACCGCAGCACCTCCCGAAGCAGATATTTCTCACTGACTGTCAACAAGCGCACACAAGGGATCAGCCCATTAAAACAATACCAAAATGCGACTTGAAATGGGCGCGACGTGCACAAAAACACCTCGTGTACAGATCACCATTGATGTGCGCGGTTCGTAGGGATTTGGGCGTGAATGCGACGCCTTTTTTAA
Organism: Enoplosus armatus; assembly: GCF_043641665.1. Classification (NCBI taxonomy): domain Eukaryota; kingdom Metazoa; phylum Chordata; class Actinopteri; order Centrarchiformes; family Enoplosidae; genus Enoplosus; species Enoplosus armatus. The sequence goes on from NC_092194.1 coordinate 13,735,803, forward strand.
CCGTTTTTATGAATGGAGATTGTGATATGTAAATGAGTGTGATTGAGAAAAAAAAATGGCATCTTCGGCTTTTCAACGTTGACATTGCCGCAATCTGCTCGAAGCGGTTTTCATTTAAAGAAAGGCTGGACTGAGACACAAACATTATCTGCACGATTTTAATCGATGATTATGTTCCGAAATAATGGCGGACAGCAGTTACGTACAGATCCAGCTTGTCAATATAACGCTTTCTGAGCATGATGTACTGCACAGACATGTACATAAAATCATATTTAGACTGGATTATTGCTGTGTACATGTCTACTACGAGTGATCCCTCATACACTGTCTTGTAACTGCCAATAATAAATATCCTGGGCATATAATTGTCCCGTTAGATAAATTACATGCGGGCAATCATCATCATAAACCTATATATACTGTGGTCTAATATGAATTCTCACAGCAGACATGTTAGTTAGTTGAATTATAAGACCAACATTATTAACAATAAGATGGATTATTTCTTACTATGGGCCTATGCCATTGCTTGTCAGCCACTGTTCTTCTTAAACTCATAATTTAGTCCATGGAGTACCTTTATATTAGCCTATAAAACTTTCCAAACCAAAAGATTATAAGTCTGTATTTCTTATTGTTGATTTTAAGAAAGTAAGGTGATGAAATACCAGCGTCGCTCGGTTAGAAATGTCACTGGGAGCTGGCAGTGCATAGCTCATTGAGTAAAGCGTGTGTTCATATCTAAAGATATGTAAGTACATATTAATGCAGCCGTGTGTGGTATATGTGAATGGAGAAAATGTATTAGACAGCATACTCACTCGTTGTTTGGATTTGTTGAATCTTCACTCATTTTTTTCCTCACGGGGATCCAAATCCTAGCAATAGCATCGACGACGCAGTGACGGCGGGATAAAATACCACAAATATCACCATTTTCCTTCACATATAGAAATCACCCCTATTTTGGATGGTAAGTAAACGGTGTACAATGGGGCATGCCTAACTAAGCGTCCCTGTGAGAACCAAGTGGAGCTAGCTTAACGTTAGCTTTGCTGGCTGGAACTAACGTTAAATCGCGAGGAGGATTGACAACCGTTGATTCATTTTATCCTCCCTGGAAGTAAAATCCGACCACAACAAATGGGCCATCGGCACCATCCTCTTCAACGAACGCAGATCCCCGTTTTGCAAAAATGTGAATAGATCCTCAAAAACAGTAGAAATTGTTGTAGACTGCAACGTTTGGCAGGTTATTTATGGCTGGCTGTCGAGCATCCATTCGCCAACTTCAGGTCCAGGACAACACTTGAAAAAGCGCTGTGGAGCGTTGCTCCGTCAACGTGTCCGAGTAATTTGCAGTAAAGGCATCCAACGCCGATAAAGGGTTCAACTGCTTTCAATATCAACACTGACGCGTAAAGTAAAAGCACCTAGACTTGAAATTTCCTTGAGAAGTTGGTGGACATCTGCTTTAATCGAACTCCATTTTCAACTCGGGGGGAATGAAACATCGGAAAACTGGGCGGATGTGTCGACCCTCGCTTGAGAAAACTAGATCCTTCCGCGACGTAGTAAAAACATAGCACTCTTGCGAGAAAATATGCGCAACCAGCACACAATTTAATGTATCTCGTTGAAGAGTCACATATATTGTACTAAAATGCGTCCCCTTGTAGCCGTACACAGTAAATTAGGAGTGTTTCTCTCCAAAGTTGACCTAAAGTAGTCCCCGCACTTCCCAAAAGAAGTTTCCCTTCAATCACGCATTGATACAAGAGGGAAGCGTCTGTGTGATAGCACGCAAAGTAGAAAATAATCTGGAGGAAGGACTTGGGCTGACACACAGACTCGGCCATTAACAATTTCTGTTGTTTTCTTTCATTAAGCAGCGTTACCGTGATCGACCGCCCCCGAACCACTTTTTAAAATCTTAATGTAAAATTGTGGGGCAAATGCTTTAAATGTACGGCCGCTGCAGCACGTGGAATGACATTAGATCCCCTGTAGGATGTATATGGCTAAAGCCAAGGTAGTATTTCAACCTCAGAGCGTTTTTGTGTGTGTGTTTATTCTTCAGTTATAATAGCTTCAAACGTAAAGGTAAAGTGAAAGACAATTCCGAAAATGAGGATATTTTCTGAAACACAACTGAGATCTATTCTGAGGGCTATGAAATGGCAGAGTGTGGTATTGTTTCAGTAATGCATTAGCATATAATGGTGAATAAAAAATAAGGCATGAGATTAACTTCCATTACTACTAAGCCACAAACATGGGTTTTGAGCTTGCCCATTTGGTTAAGGAGGGGACTAAAACACACACGTAGGTCTAGTCATATAGTTAAAGCTGCCCCACCTTGCACCCCAAACACTGCCCAGGCAGCTGGGGCACCCTCCAAAATAAAACAGCCCTAGAAGTCACCAGAAAATTCCATGTATGCACCTATGAATCTTATTTGCAAATGTGTTAAAAGCCTTGCAGAGCGAATCGGCGGCCTGGTTGCGTAAGACTTAAATGCTATTGGATTTCTGTGCTGTGTGGAATGGCAAGAGATCAGGCTAAATGATTCTGCCTGGTTGTCATAGTGACAGCATGTTGTGTGAGAAGTTTCTTTGTATTTCTCTGGCTTTCATACAGCTTGTGCCACAGCCTTATGTTGCAGCCATATAAAACATCCCTCTGTGTCACTGTATGTACTATACATAGCCCATGCACACAGGACCCTCATATGTGCAGCCCTGACATATTGTACACTTCCTGTGGTATTTGATTAGATTTACTCTCTGAGGTGTGTACTGCTGTCCTGATGACTGCCTGGGACAATTGGCACAGGTACAATTGTCTCTTGGGATTGCTTTCTCACCAAAAATACGGATATCAGGGTGATGTGAATGTTATGTGCGCTTATTTACACAAACAATCTGTATTTCTAAAAAGTCTCACATTGGGTAATCAAGTTACAGAAGAACGTATCTGTCTGTCTGTCATCTCTCTGTCAAATGTGGCCACTTTCCTACCCTCCTTCCTTTTTGAATTGGGTTACCATTGCCATGATCAAGCTTACAAGCCCAAATAAAGTGTCCCTTGTTTCAAATAGAGCAGAAAAAGCAATGACCATGAATTTTCCCACTAGCTTGCCTGTATCCTTTAGAGTATTCAGAGTTCAGGAAGTCAGCCTTCTTTCTCATCAATGTGGATGGCCCAAGTGCATTTCCTGTGTTTTTCACACACTGAACACAACACACTGTAGTGTACTTAAACAAGGCAACAGGATGTTTAGCAAACAGAGGCATCCCTTGGCTTCCCTCACTAAGTGCAATCAGGGTCATCACAATTCTCTTTAAGACGGTAAACAAGCTAACATTCCTATATTGCCAACAAGCAACCGCAGAATAAAGGATGTGTTTAGCTCAACAGAAACCTCATTCAGCAGAGTCCAACACAAACAGAACCTTACTTGACTTTCAGGAAGATGGCTGAAATTATTTGCAGATCATAGTCTGATGTGATTTGAGTTTGGTCTTGTTTCTTCATTTTTCAGTAGTTACTTTAACACTAATTTTACAAACTTGTGTTGCTTTTTCTTGGATTTGACTTGTTATTCCACTCATGAACTTGAGAGCTGTCATTTCTGTCTTGAGATATGAGTTAACACTTGAAATGCATAAGTCAAAGCCTACATGTGACTTTGTAATGTTGCCATGAATCCTATTTAGTCAGTGTAAACCTGTAGGTGTGTAGGTTTGGTGTGGACTGTTGTGCTTATATTGTAATATATGTAATACTTATTTTGTTAAATTGAATTGACAAATTGAAAATCCACAGACAAACTTGTTAACATGAAAGTATGAGGCATGAGATATTTTAAAAATGGAAAATTCACCATGGAGAGTGATGAGGGACAAACCAATGGCATAAACCCCCCCCCCCCCAGAAACTTCTCTCCGTGACCACTTTTATTCAAAACAGCACAAGAGATTAATTCCTAGTACTGGAACCATGCTGACTAGAATCAGATGACGACCTCAAAACACAGGTGATGTGATCACCAGCTCCCAGCAGCACAGGCAGTCTCTGGTCACAAGAGAGGAGAAGTGAAGGCCTCTCTTTGTACAGCAACTATGGAAAGGAAATTCAGTGTCTGTGTAGTTGCCGCCATACAGTCTGCAGCGACCTCAGGGCTTCTAGTGAGAAGGACCGGAGACGGCTGGTGACAGCTCTTGGTAAATAATCTAATCTCAGGATCCTCTGCCTTATATTTGCTTTACCTCCCTACTTTTTCTCCATTTTAAACATGTATGGACTGTTTCCATTCTTAAAAACACACACCTGTAGAGTTTTCTCTTGTTTGTCTGTGGAACCCCTCGGACAACGACAGTGGACTCGCGGCAATCCGGGCCAAGAGGTGTGGCTCAAACAAGAGGTGCTGATTTTTAAAGGCCTGGTAGCTGAACAGAACAATGCATACCTATGATTATTGTGGGCCTGGCCTCGGAAGCCTGCAACTTTTAGGCACGCTAATTGTAGGGTGGTGAGTAGAAAAGGTGTAGTGGCTAGAGGGGAAGGAAGTGTGAGGGCCTTCAGGCATGTTTGACTATGTGCTGTGTACCAACTCTCTCTCTGTCTGACTGTGTGTATATGCATATGACCAGTGTGGAACTAAAGATGCAAACATTTATTATTATATTGCCTTATCATTCTCAGAATACTGGTTTGAGAAATCTTTGATGCTATTTAAGCAGCATGAGGGGATTTTCTTTTTCAAGATTTTGTTTCAAGAATGTCTTAGAAGAGAGATGGATGTGGATAACTAGATGAGTAAAGTGTGTCAAGCTTAAAGAGCCGGTCTTGTGACCGTGCACAAGGAAGTTGGTTCAGATGGAAGGTCAAAAGCCCTTGATGGAAACACATCTCTTGTGGATTGTGTGAGTTCTGTAAATGGTGAGAATTTGAACTATGTGAGCATCTGCAGTGTGTGTTTTAGAGGGAGAAATGAGTCGTGTGCTATGCTTATCCTTCGAATGAACAGAAACCAAAAGTGTTGCTCCGTACTTTAAAGTAAATGTTGTTTTACACTGTATAACTGTCTATCTGACATTGTGTCGTGAGGGTAAGACAGTCTGTCACTCCACTTTTGATTTGCTGTTGAAACTAGGCTTGATTACAGTCAATGCTGAAGGTCTACTTTACAGTAAATTTGTACCAGTCGCAAACGTTTCGGCTACAAAAATGGGAAACTAAATTGGTTTCAGCCGCAGTTAGCGTTTTCAGTGCTCGAGACTGTGTTACTTCCTTTTGTTTGCATGTTGTGCGTGGGCTTGATTGAAACCTGATCTAGCTGGGGAAGCTGTGTTTAGGGTGAGGTGGACAGGCCTTTGTTGCTGCCTGAGGGGTGTTTATTTGGGCGGCTTCAGTTGGCTTCCCTGTAATCATCATCTAGCCCCACAGGATAGAAGGGATTAATGAATATGTTGGAGGGGAAGTTACAGATGACTATTTACCATTCTCATGGGGATGAGAGGGAACAGCATGAGAGACGCAGGAGAAGAAGTTTGCGCGCATGTGTGTGTGGGCACGTGCAGGCTTGTGTGTTTGTCTGTGTGCATTTATGTATATAAGAAAGAAGAGCAAGGAAAGAGAGCTACAGAGACATGTATTATCATGATCTCATATTGGTATTTTTATTTCAATAAACTTAAAGGAATAGTTGACATATTGGGAAACATGCTGATTCGCTTTCTTTCCGAGAGTTGATGAGAAGATTGATGCCACTCTCATGTTAGCAGCCTGTTAGCTTAGCACAAAGACTGGAAACGGGGAAACCGCTAGCTTGGCCAAGAAATAGTCCGGCACAAAACCCCCCCATAAAACAACATGTTGTGAAACAATATTTATAGTTTTACAGAGCCAGGCTAGCTGTTTCCCCCAATTTCCAGTCTTTGTGCTAAGCTAAGCTAATCAGTTGCTGGCTCCTTACCATACAGATCAGAGAGTGGTGTTAATTCTCTCATCTAACTCTTGTTAGACATACAGAGGTCATAAAGTTAGTTAGTTAACATTTTTTGTTACAATTTACATGCTTTGATTGTCCAACATTGTAAATATGAATTCAACATAGAGGCTTTAATGTTTTTTTCTGTGAAAAAAAAGATGAAATGACAACAATTAATTTTCACTGCATTGTTTCCATTCTGCATCAAACGAGAAGGAATCAATGACTGTAAAACCTCTGAGTCAGACATGACTCCTCATATTACTCTGTGGAAGAGTGTTCAGATGTCTTCCCTGTTCCCAAAACATCCCTTCACGCAAAACTACCTACAAACACATACGCACATTTTGCTATGAAAATCTAGTAACAATAAGTTGCCCCCCCCCCCCCTCAGCTGTGTAGCCCCCATCCCTCTCTTTCTGTCCCCTATGGCCTCCTCCACTTAATCCTCCCGCTCATCTGGGAACCACCAGCACCCCTCCATGAAGAGACGCATTGTGCCCAGATTATTTGATTGTTTTCAGATGTTGAAGCTTTCCTACACAAAAGGGGAAGAACAGGGTTTGTCCAAAAGCCCTAGGCTACTTGGCCAACGGATGGACACACAGGGAGGAGGGGGGAAAGAAGGAATCGGCGCGGGGCTCAGGGAGCGGACACACGAGTCAGGAAGTGACCCCTGCAATGCCAGATTACAAACAATGTGCTCTCTCAACTTCTGCAGTCCTCGCTGTGGAACATACCACTTCGGCGGCAGCCAAAGGGGTGGCGCTAGTAGGAGGAAGGAAGGACGGTTTCAGCCCTCTCTCTCCCTCTCTCTTTAATGCTGCATCCATTCAGTGAGTGGCGGAGGGAGTAGGTGGGTTGGGGGTAGTCGGGCCAGGAAGGCACTTCACTGATGAAAAGTCGCCACATGGAAATGGATGAGAAGTGGGCTGAGGGTGGGGGGGTGGGGGTGGGGGGGTGGGGAGTGAGTGGGAGAAGGGCGGGAATTGGCTTGCGCTACAAGCAGACATGAACGAGGATGTAAAGGGGAAGAAAGGGAGGGAGGTGAAGGATGAGAGACAAGGAAGGAGAGAAAGGATAAGGATAGCGATGGGGAATGCAAGAATAGGGGAAGTAAGCGTAACGGTGAGGGAGGAATGCCAAAGAGTAATGGTCTGATTCAGGGCTTGTCAAGCATGGAGTCCCGTGCCTGTCAAATAGCATGTAACCAACAACCTTTTTCTCTGTCTGGTGGTGGAATAGTGTGGAAGGGAAGCAGCGCGTTAACACTGAATGGAGCTTTTGTTCTGGAGTTGTTGTGCCTTTACATTTGCCCAAGCCTGAAGATGAAACTGACTTCGCATTAGGTCCCATTTTCTCTCACCAATACATTTATATCTCTATACCATTTTCCTGCAGTTTTCTCCCAGTAACTCCTTTTATCCCCTTAACTTGCCTACTTTATCATTGACGATTTGATTATTCACGTTCTTCCCATCTGTGCTGGGATTGTTCACGTAACGACTACCTGGGATTTTCTATTTTATTCTTTGTCTAGAGAGAAAAGAACCTAAAGCAAATCTCCTGATAAATGAAAGAAAAGACCCGGATGGACACACACACACACACACACACACACACACTCCACCCCCGTCTGCACTGTCATGTGTGACTCACAGTGCATCGCAGCACCGTATGAACTTCAAAAAGAGGCTGGCTGTACATTCACAGTGTATTCAACCCCTGCTCTTTAAATAGCTCACCCTCCTCCAAACAGAAAAAAAAATCCATGCATTAAAAATGACTGAATCATACAAGAATTAAAGAGGCAGAGAACATCTTTTCACATAATGTAGCGCACAACAGCAGCAGTGCACAGACAATGCTAGTTTGTCTTGGTTTAAACCTACGTGTACTCATGTGAGCGAGGTACCACATGTATGTATGTACAGAGAATATGTACACTATGTACAACATGTGTGTCTTACACAGATTTATGTGGGGGTGTGTGTGTTTAGCAGAATGTTAATGAGGTAGTAGGTGATTTCATATTTGGTTGTCGTGCTGCTTTATTTGAAAAATGTTAACATACATATAGCTGTGCTATACGATCACCTATAAGTGCTTGAATGCACACATGGGTACGAATGTACATGCCTACGCATGTTGTATTTGTGATTAAGCATATATGTGTGTTCCTGAACTGTGTGTTGTTTGTCCAAATGTGTGTGTGTGTGTGTGTTCAGGAATGCACCTGGCCTGATACGCAGGCAGAGGAATGCTGAATACTGTCTCTCGCCCAGGGAGGCAGGGCTGGAATGTGGCCCAGGCCCTATTCTTCTCTCCACTGCACAGCACAGGAGAGCTGCAGGTTCACACACACACACACACACACACACACACACACACACACACACACACGGTTGCACATCCAGTCCTAAGGCCTGGTTCTGATCGCAGCCAACGTTCCACGTGCACCTGTGTGTCTGTGTGCATATGTGTGTGTTGGTTGGGGGTGTAAAAGTGCTTTCCTGCCTGCCCACGAGTGTGTGTGTGTGTGTGTGTGTGTGTGCATGCACGTGCTTGAATGAACAAACTTCTCTTGAGTGCAACCTGAGAGCAATTAATTTTTCCTTTCGAGCAGGAGCTGTGTAATTTTCATTGCTTCACGCATTGTTATTAAGTCGTTCCATGGTGCTGCAAATTCCAACCAACAAAGTGAGCTTACTGCTCCTTTTAAAACTTGCCAGATCTACTGCCCCTTCACTTCAACCCCCTCAAATCCCAATACACTCCACTGACGGTCAAGTCCATAACACACAGTGCCTGAGTAACCCAGTCAGTGTCTTGTAATTTTATTGTATGGCACAGAAAGTTAGACTTTAGATGTAACCACAATTCAGATTTTTCAGTAGAAACAAACAATTGCATTGTATATTGTATCCAGACATACATACATGTGGTACCTCGCTCACATGAGCTGACCTTAAGGGCTGTATAGAGTAGAGCAAACCCTGTAAACCCCTCAGAATTCTCCTGGATTTATACAATACCAAACTAGAATCAAAGTAAACAAGTATATAAACTTTCATTTAGATCTAAACAGGAGTATGTCAGCATTTTCCTCCCTTCCTGCTGTGGTGTGCTGTATATGAAATGTTATCCATTCTCTCCTTGGCCCTTGGAGCTGCCTCTGGCCTGAGCTCACTACATAGCACTCAGATCAAAGAGTTAATTAAAGAGCCTAGGAAGTATGGGGGAAGTTGGCCTCTATGGTTTATATGTCTGTCACCCGCCAGCACACATGCAGACCGGAAAACTAGGTCTCTTAATTGATCAGGAGTAATTAGTCTGTTCCCTACAGCGAGTATGGCTTTTCAGGGTCCTGACAAATTTGACTATCGTGATGAAGTTCAGATCTCTAAGGAGCCAAATGTATGAAAAGATGTTTAGATGGATTTGTCCAGGAAAAGGAGTCAATTTAACACAACTATTATTCATTCCCGTAAGCATTATCGAAAACCACAGAGGCTTGGTTTCTGTAAGTTTGGCCACTTGGAAATGACAATACCACAAAACCAATCACATGCTTTCAGTCAAAAGTCCCTTGACATGATTTTAGAGAAAGGAAGACAACAGTTGTACACTCCAAAATTTTCATTTTTTTTAAAAGAGGGACTGTAAAAAAACACAGTCCACATAGTGCCGTCATTCAGAGCCAATTTACTGCATGGCAGTCTTGAGACTTGCAGAGCCAATTGATTTTAGCATTGCTTTTTTGATCTCTTACACAGCACCAGGATCTCTGCCCTGTTTTCTCAAATGGGACAAATAAACAGGGTCTGTGTGTTTATTTGGAATGGGGAGAGGGAAGGCGAATTGGAGAATACAGAAGGGAAGAGAGGAGAAAAAAGAGAACGTGGGCAAAGGTAAATGGAGGAAAGTGGGAGACAATGGGGTAAAAGTGGTGGGAGTAATTCTACTATAATTAGAGCCTGTTGCATTGACTCTGGCCGTGGCCTGAAAGCCAAATCAAAGTGTTTCCATTCACACTGAAAGTGGCTTTATGTGGGCTGACAGTAGCACTGGGCTGTATGACAGAGTCCTGGTGTCACATGGACACAGCTTCTTCTTAACACTGCTGCCTGCTCTGTTTGTCTATAATGATTTTCACTTGTTTAAATTCCATTGTTTATTGTTTATGTATGCATAGGGCCACTGTTTATCTGCATACACATGTTAGTGTTTGCAGATGAATAAGCTTTTATATAGTAATCAGCCTATATACGCATGCAATTGTACCTGAGCTAGTGTGCTTGTATGTACTTGTGATGGATTGTTTGTACATGTGAAAGTGGAAGGGCATCACGTGTAATCATGTAGGTGTGTGAATGAACAAGCCCTGTTGCTAGGTGAAATTTGAACTGCTTCATTGTCAGTGCTTTCCTTTGGTGTATACTGCCATCAAGTGGGTGAATATAGTATTGTGAATATTGTTCATCGTGTGCAACAAAATGTAATGCTTAAGCCAAGTCTGTGATTCAGACTGTTGTAGTCAAGCTTTTTTCTCGAAGGAGGCCAAGTAGAGACTGAGCCATTCTCAAGATCACAGTAAGGTTAAGTCAAGATTCAGGTCTTGCAATATATTGTAAGGCTTTAATGTAACTATAATTTTCCGGATTGGATAGGTATGGGGCTGAAGTGCATAATTTGATACAAAAATATTCATGCGAATTTGACCCTAATAGGTCAAAACAAGTCTGAAACATGGCCCAAGTGCAGGACAAGAGTCAGAATTAACAAGCCCAAGTTTAACGAACGGTTTTTATCTATAAAACAACACACAGCTGACAGTTTTATGAAATAAGTGTGGTTGGCACCCCCTTGTGGCAGATCATGTATTGTTCAAGAAACTGGTTTCTGCTCAAAGTATGAGTGACGTCTTTTCCTTGATCAGTCTGCTCTGATGTATGACAGCACAAAATGGTTGATAATATTTTTTGTTCACCAGGTCATTTATTCTGTTAAACATAAAATAAGCCTGTTTTTTCAGTTTGAAACAGTCCTGGCACATCCCAAAATAGGACATCCAAATAAACAGAAACATAGTACAATTCTGTAACAGAAATCCACATATTCACAAGCACATTAGTTCAACAGATTTTTTTTGGAGTAGTTTCCCCCAAAAAATGAACAAATCTGGAACAGCAAAAACAACAGTTTACTCTGATATATCTTTGATGGTTGCCCTGTTGGAAAATTTCACATTTCACAGCAGTTTACCCATATCCAGCAATATAATAATTATTATCAATTCAACACATTTATTAACACATGTTCTTGTAGCAGCCCCAAACAGGTCATCAACAACATCAGCATTTCTCTCATTGGTGTGGACAAGGTCATTTAGTCTTCACATTCATGTCTGCAAACTTGCATTTTTAGTGTAGATTCAAAACAGTAGTAAAACGGGTTGTTATTAGTTGCTAATGTAGCAGTAAAGAATATAGTTTGCAGTGTGTCTTGTATCAGAAAGCACTGAAAGTAAAGGCTTAAATACATGTTTTATGGTGCAAATTGTACTCCATGGTGCATTCATGGGTGATTGTGTACACACTTTATTGCTCCATTGGCTTCTCACCCAAACAGGAGCAAATATATCTCAAAGCTGTTGAAATGCTGCACACCATTGGAATGAAAAATTAGAACAAAACAAACAGCGTAGTTCAATAACTGTTGCAATCCAGAACATTTTCACATCGAATGTACCTCATGCTTTCTCTCAAAGAGCACAGTTCCCTGGACTCAAAACTTAACCAACATTACTGTCATTGTTGATACTGGCATCACAGTTACTTTCTGTAGTTTAGCTCATTTAATGAATTTTTATTTTCTTTAATGTTGAGAAATGTAACCATTTACACTTTTTTGTCATCTAACAAGTTGCAAAATATATTGTCTAATTTCTGCACCTGCATGTGTGAGTGCATGCAGTGAAGAATATTCACTAGACATTTGAACACATCATATCTATGTGTTTATGTATGCACTTTGTTTTCTAAATCCTGCTAACTTTCTCAGGGCAGATACTTTGACTTATGGTAGTGAAACCACATGTGTGACTAATAACATCAATGATCGCTCTGTTCCATTAGGTGTGCCAGTAAGCCATGGTAATGAGCCAACATGCACTTTAGCAGGGCCCTAGCATTGCTTCACTGTAAATGGAATGCACCCATCATTGTTATCAGTTACACCTGTGTGTCCATTGCTCACCAAGAGGCTTTGTGTTCTCCCTCGGTCCCAACTTGCATAGATGTAACTTATGTCATCTACTGCCTATCTTGATAACTGGTACATGTCCAATATTTTTATTTCTTTTTCAAATTTTCAGCTTGACAGTATAATTGCAGTTAATGGTGTCAGTTATAAACAGTCAAAACAACATCCTGCTTAAATCACAGACGTTGACCCAAAGCCATGTAGAGAGAGAGAGAGTTGAGTTGATTGTTCAAAATGCATGATTCACGTAGACTTCAGATAGTTCCGCACAGGCAGCCTGAAAGGCTTTCTCACACGTGGTTAACGTTGTGAAAGGGTCTATTTTAACCCAAACCATGATCTTTTCCTGAACCTAACCAAGTAGTTTTGGTGCCTAAATCTAACCAAACTGAAAACTGAAAATATATATAAAAACTAAACTAACTAAACTAATAAGTCAACTAAGTCTGACTTTTGGTTTCACACAGGACACAAATCTGGATTCCTGGGTGAAGGCTTTCTGGCAGAAGGCCCTGAAAACTAACTTCTCCCAATACTAATAGTTCCTGGAAGTTCTTGGCAGGCAATTTGAATGCTTAAATACAAAAAGACAGACCTGCGATATTGGGTAATTAGTAGTCAGTGAATACATTGATTTACAGTAGTGTATTTACATCATGCTGCTCGTATTTGCTTCTAACTTCGGGAACTGTTGAGAGGCTGACATGACTCTCTCTACATGGCTCTGTGTTGACCAAACCTGCATGAGCTAAAATATTAGAAAAAATAAACAGAATTAAAAAAAAAAGAATAAAAGAATATAAAGATAAAAGACGTCCGACTTCCGCGTCACGTGCACACCCCTCAATCTTTGTACGCAGGTGCATCTACGCGTTCCCACCAAGTTGTGCACAAGTGAACCATACAGTATAAGTTAGTTAATGATGGGCACATTGTAGATAATGGCTAATATTAGGTTTAGCTCTATTGTGCCTCGGCATAGGTCACAAAGACTGTTTCTACTTTAACTTTACAACCACAAGGGAACCGCGCGTGCAACAAGTGCGTGGAGTGAAACTGTCCAAAAAGGATGGAGAATATTTGTCAAAATGCGGAGGCGCTGTTAGCATTACACTGGCGTTCAAAACAGGAAAATAAAGACACATACTGGAGAAAGAAGTTTCCAAACTAAAGAAATTGGATGTTGTTCCCTGAATCGTCGTCAGCACGGGGAGAAAATGCTAGCTAGCAAGAGGATTCACCGGCTAGCGGTAAGTTAAGTTTAAGCGGGCTGCACCTGCTCTTGTGTTTATTCTGCTGTTGAGTTTCTAAGTACTGTGTCTTGTGTTTATGCGTGTGTCACCCGCCGAGGTGTCCACGCCGTCGGCTTTATGAATCGGTTTAATCCTGGTTCAGTTTGAAAGGCTAACTGAAGTCAGTTTTATCATAAGGGCGTCCTTTATGTCTTAGGTCTGTTACTAAGGTTACTCTAAGATTAGCTAAGCAAGTGTGGTCAGAAAGGTATAACTGCACTTTCTGGCAGGCATGATGAAACTGGTTTATCAGTTTAGGTGACACTCACTTTGGTGTTTGATTAGTTGATCAACAATACATTTCCTGACAATTTGAAAAGGTTTAACATAAATACTTCAAAATACCTCTAATTATGGTTTCTCATGTGTGAGGATTTGCAGCTTTTCTCAGATACATATTGTAAATGAGTATTTGTTCAGTTTTTGTGGGTATTCCTTTTTAAAGCCACGGTGAAGTAGTAAAATAATGCATCTCATTACTGTCTGCTGACATTTAGAAATTAAACACCTACATCATTTGTGGAGGATTTTTACAGCTGCTTTGTTGGAGCATTGGCCTGACAGGTGGATTTCTGAAGCAAACGTAAATAATTAGATATTCAATCACTACCTTAATGACAGTTATAGACCCTGGCTGTTGTCACATCTTTCAGCTCCTGTTTATGTGCCTGGACCTGGCCTACACTTAAAGTACACATGCTGTTTCTCATGTTTCACAAACAACATTTAAAACACAGATGCACATTTTTAAATTAATGATTTGACACTTTTTTCCCCCATCTTCTTTCTGTCCGCTTTTGTACGCTCCCTTGGTCAACATTGGTTGGGATTAACCAATGCTGGTATTGCTTTCCTTTGTTTATTGTACCTTGTAGCAGCATATTATTGTGTGGGTATCAGACTGTAGTTGATGCATTATAATATTTTTTTACTGGACTTCTTTGAGTGGTACTGCTTCGCTGTTTCAGCATGGATGGATGAGGTTTAACATTTCTTTCTTTGTTTTATACAGATTAATCGGTTCAGTTGAGTTGTGCAGTCTTATGTGAAGAGCTCTCAACATACAGCAGCAATACACAGATAAAAATAAGAGAGAGGATAGAGAGTGTGTGTGTGTGTGAGAGAGAGAGAGAGAGAGAGAGAGAGAGAGAGAGAGAGATGACCTTATCAGAAACAAACACATGTTTATTGATGGTGAAAAACTTAGTTTGAATTGTTTTATGGATACCAAACCCCCCACCCTAACATGTAAAGCACACGTCTGTCTCCTCAAGGCGTGTCACCAGTGCTTTGATCACTGTGATGTGTTCATCCTGTCACCATGACGGGATGAGTGTCATTGTCATTTAACACACCCCTTTGGAAAGAAACGCAGCAGTGCTTATCCTAGATATTCATATGTGCAACCACACATACATATGCACTCAAAGGAAGTATGATGCCACCATCAACTCTGTCAGTTTGCAGCAACTTGGCAAAACATTTGTCCATCGCATCAACATCTGGCATCAAAATCATGCCAAACAAGTGCTTGGTAAGAACATCCCAACTTCCCCTGTTTGTCAGCTCGATGAGTGAGTCTTGGTGAAATTCTTTGAACTTGTTAACCTTAAGGAGGGTGAGGAGTAACATGCCAGATGCAGAGTAAACATCATCGCCATTCAAGTGAATATGTTGAGAAAAATGGAACCAGGTGAACTATTTATAGAGGAGGTGCAGAAAGGACTTTTAAATGCTGCCTGTTACCTGTGAGTTTGCTTTTATGTTTGAGTCATCCCACATCAACATCATTCTGTTTTTTATCCTCAGGTTTCCTTTCGGTATTTGCTTTAGCTAGAGGTTACAGAGGCTATAACTCTGCAGAATGCTGCTTCTGAGTTTTTAGTAGCATAACGTTCTCACCTTTGATGACCATAGATGCCGCAAATGGAAATATTGTTTTTAGTTGTAAGAAAAGAGGACTGTTTACTTGATTTTTGACATATAATTCATTATTTGTTCTGATGTTTTCACTTCTCCAGGTTCATTCTCCATCTTTTAGCTTTTTTCCAAACATATCAGTGTCCTTTTACCATCGGTAAAAAGTGAATGATCATTCAGAGAGGCAGTAGGACATATTATGAGAATTGAAATTGTAGCTGAATAAACTGTACACTATTTTCTTAATGTGACAGTAGTAGTAGGAGAAACTTAATAAGCAAGAATGTTTGGTAGTCTAGAACGATGAAACAGCCAGGCTGATATATTGGCCAATATTAATTCAATATATTGATATCGGTGTATAAGTTGACGAATAAGTAACAGTTTGAGGGACTTTGAGGGTCCACTAGAGAGCATGTATGTATCTTGGTCACAATTCATCAATGAAAACAAATCTAAGGGATCCATAAGATTGCTTATGTTTAGTTAGTTATATGTTTAGTTTTAAGAAAATTATTGTCAGCCGATATATCGATATCAGATGTCCCAAATATCAGTATCTGCCTCAAAAATCCAGTATCGGTCAGGCTACAGTATTATGATTCTTTTCCAACATAGGAATTTTACTCAGATCTGTGTAACTTCTTACAGAACTTGGAAGCCTTTTACTTTTTTGGAGGATATCTAGTTTAAAATTTTTGTTCTTGGCTATACAGTAGTTCCTGTGACTGATACTGGGGAGTAGTTTGCAGGATTTAAATCCCTATTTTACAATTACCACTTGTAATAACCGATTGACGGAACAGCAGCCTGTGGAAGAGACTATTAAAGCCCCTACACAACCATAGTACAGTATAGTGTTTTCACCTATTTTGCTAGTTTTGTTGAACTTGGTGTGACAACTTGCAACTTTGTTTCATCAATACACAGACACTGGTGACATCTAGATGATAATGATTTTCATTATTGATGGATCTGTACATTATTTTCTCAATTAATCGGTTGGTCTATAAAAGGTCCTTGGTGACATCGTCAAATTTCTTGTTTTGTCTGATCAGCAGTCAACAATACAACAATGTAAAACAGCGAACACAGCAGCAAATCCTCACATTGGAGAAACTGCAACCAAAGCCTGTTTGGCATTTTGCTAAGTCAATTAATCATTTACATTTTTACTTAAGTAATTATTTATCAGAATAGTTGCTGATTCATTTTCTGTCGATTTTAATAGTTGTTTTTGTCGACTAATCATTGCAGCATAGCTCCACCCAACTTCGCCCTGAGCGTCGGTCTAATCAGCCACAATAATTGAAAACGCCGGTGAGTGTCTGCAGGGCTTTTTGAAATAAAGGACAGTTGAGAAGTTGTTGTCTGACCTATTGACTGATGTTTAAGTACAAATATTGCACTGTGGACTCTGATGTGTGAGCTTGGACGGGTTTAGTTTAGTTTACTTTATCACTTAACTTACCTTCATTCACCAAAGCTTGCTGCTGACCATGCAACACCGTTTATGATTGACACAAAGCAAACGTGATGTCAGTTACACACAACAATAAACATTTAATCACCAGTAGGAGGGATTGTATTCGACTTCTCTCGTCTTCTGCAGTAGGAGTTGTTTTGATTTCAGTTATTATGGTGGAGAATTTGGTTGCCAAAAAAATATGCAAATGTGCAACTTGGGTGGCAGTAGTTTGGCTTCACTGTTAAGGTAGCTTTTTTGTATGGGCAAGTATTTGTTTATTAAAAGACTTTGATTCTCATGAGGCCTGAATTTCGTTTTGTTTACCCCTGGGGCATCAAGAAGCTCAAAAGCTGACATACGTTAATAGATCTGCGATTTAGTACTCAGCAATTGTTTTTGTGTAATTTCTAAGCTTTTAAAATGAGACTGGCAATGTTTTTTTTTTAAAACTTTAGTGTGTGAAATCACGTGCCTCTGCAAACCTTTCTGTCTCATAATGTTTATGTTCAGTTTATGTTTAGTTAACATTCATGTTAAAATAGATTTTATTCATCCCTCTGCATTAGACTTAATCTAATTACTGGGCAGGCACAGTGTAGCACCCAGGGATCAACTATTGCTCTGAAACCAGTTCTGTGGTTTTGAACAATAGCAGCTCACCCAAAGATTGTTTATGAGGTTAAAGAAGCATCTCTCTGTAACACCACTTCACAAGCGCGAGTGGACTGACACTCAAATGTTTGAGTGATACGTCTTATTTCTAGCAGATCTCTTCATTATATTACCAGTTTCAGGAGTCATGTTATCATATCAATAATTTAAGATGACCAGTTTTATAGTTTTGAAGCAGGGCCTTCAGTAATTTTGATCAAGCAGCCCGTGCAAATAACGTGCCAAATTTAGAAGGCTTCACAAGTTATTTCCTTGTGTCAGATAAATGTTTAATCAACATTTAAGTAAATATTAGATCGGATGTATTGGAGATACGCAAAATTAAAGGACTCGGATCAGGATCAGGGCCAAAAAACCTTGATCAAGATGTCCCTACTTATGATACCTGGAAGTAGTAAGACTTGCTGTTGTGTCTTAAAGATATTTCGACGATCATCCGGCTTCATTAGTTCATAAAGACCACAATAAACACAGGTGGTTCTTGAAATTCTGTTTGACAACAAAAAACAAACACACTCAAGAAACTTCTGTAGTTTCTGAACTTATCAGAACATTTTGGTGGTTCCTGTAACTTTTGGATGTGTTTGTGAGCACAATACCATCATGGCAGTGATTCAAAATGTCCACTAGAGAGCGCCATTGATACTGGATTGAATTGCACTGTTGTTGAGTCTTATCCTCTCCATATGACAGTTGTGGTAACTCAGCACTGTTTTACAGTATTTTCAGATCTTTTATTGTTCTGTGATTAAACTATTTTGTTTGTTGATATAGAGCTGATATGTTTTACTTATTGGGTGATCAAATAAGAAAGGTAGAGACTCAATAACTCACATTGCATTATAACTATATATATATATTACGTGTATGAGCTATGAATTAAAATGAGGTTTTATAGAAGTGTAAAACGTACTCGCACCACCTGTTGTTTTATTACTTAAACCAACTTCTATTATGTGGGAGGAAATGCTGATCAAATGGGTGTATATCTCTGTAACCACACAGATAAAGATGATGTTGTTTAAATGAATATATAACATAAATATAGGAGATATGTGACATGTGGGGTGAAAGGAGGGGAACTCTATTAGTCTAAACAATGAGGCTGGAGTAATTTAGGAGGTCGGTTAATGCTGAAACCTTGGAACAACTTAAACATGTATTTTCTTGAAAGGGATACAACACAATATTAGTTGATTATACTGTGTGTCAGATTAAGCTTATGAGATTGTAGCAAGAGAGTGATGGAAACAGTCATGTTTCTATGTTACCAGTTTTATCATTAATTATTTCATCTCCCTGGTGAAAATAATCAAGGTGATTTCCAAGTTACCGATATGTTATTCTGTAGTTAAGTTCCCAAACACAGATACAATGTAGGCCACGATCATATGAACCATATATTCAAGCATTTTACATTCTCACTGCTGTAAGTGTGCCACAGCGTCTACACAGGGACAAAACCCTGAGCTCCCAAAGAGCAGAGCTCTGTGCGACGGCTGCTCCGCTTGCTCTCTGAACTCGGGTGCTTCACCTTCAACTACAGTCTAAGAGGAGACGGAGGGAGGGAGAGGGAGGGAGGGGAGAAAGGGGAGAAAGGGGAGGGGGGACGTGCCACATTATAAGAGGAAATTCATCCTGTGATAAACACATAGCTACACATCCCACTGGACCCACTGTCTGAGATGGCAGCCAGTGCTAAATGTGAGCTTGTCTGAGCTGCACCACTACAAGGGGAGAAACCGCATGGAATTCATGTTTTGTCCCTAGGTTGTTCGTTTGAGAGCTTTAGAGGATTTTAATGTGCCTCTCTGTAACTCACACTTTCCATTCAAGGGGCTCTCCAGACGCAGTGCAGCTCTTCACAGAAGACATGCATAATCATGGAAGAGGGGAGGGGATGAAACAAAGAAGAGATGTGTAAAGCATCATATACATATGGCACTTTATATTGTACCCCTTTCAGGTATTCTTATGGGTGTTTTTGGTTTTAGGTTTGATTTTTTGCGTTGTTACACACAAAGGAAACAGCCGCAGCTCAGAACTTCAAAGGGGCCCCGGCAATCCCACATAGACAGACCACATTTCTGTGGAGCATGCTGTGCTGTGCTGCACTGTGCTACAGACAGACAGGAGCTCTTATGAAGAAGAGGAGACCATGGCTTCTCATTAAAAAACACTACTGTTTCCTCCATAGATTACACTGCTACGGGAAAACTACACAGGGAAGACACCCTTTGCCACGTCTACGGCTGAAAGAAGCAGTGTTACATGATTGGAACTGTCAAATAAAGCATACAGTTGGAGAAGTCTCAAAACAAGTGTTCACAAAAAAATGACAAAACATTTTTAATCGAAATGATTGACAGGTTGTTTACAGAGAAGTCTCACTTTTCTTGATGTTTAGAGATGTCTAGCCTTTTTGTGAGGGCTGCTTACTTTCAGCTTGTTGTTGTGGCTTACACCTGGTCAAGACCTTGTTACAGATCCTTATGGTTAAAAAGTCAGAAAAGCCCACAGTCTTGTATATACTAGGTACTGCATACACACATAGCTGGCACCCCACGGCTGCATAACAAAAAATGTGTTTTGAGGGAGTTGTGTTTGGGAACCTATTATGATTCTGGGGCCCCTTTCTGTGGATGCTGATGTGCACCTAAATTTGAAAAATTAAAGACATTTTCTACTCATGTATTTGGCTACTAATGTATTTACTGAAGATCATAGCAAGGCTCTGTACTTCTTGTTTTAAGTCCCATACCTCTACTTTAGACCAGTCTAGCCTTGAAGCTGCAGTTTCATTGTTGCAAGTTTTGTCACATAAATGTAACCCAGGGAATAATTTAGTATGTAGATAGTCAAGCAGCAAAAAAGAGGGAGTGTGCGTGAAGGATCTTACATGTACATAAGCTCTTTAAGTCACATTCTACTTATTTTACACAAAACTGTCTTTGGTGTATCACTTGAGGGGGAACATCAGACCTAGGATGGCCAGGGTGTATATTGTACCTCCAGCTTTGGAAAGTGCAGAGACATTTATTGGTGAAGCCAGGGGTGGTGCACTTTCATTTCCTGGTTTTAATGGAGAGAGTCTCTCAGCCCTCCCCCTAACCCTAACCCAAAATTAGACTTTATTTCATGTTTTTTTTCTGCAGCTTCTGAGGACAGTGCACACAGAAAAGGGACTGAAATCTGAAATATTTTTCACATATTCCCTCTTATTTGGAGTTGTTGTGGTTATGGTTCAAAGATGTTAAGTGGTAGTTTCAGATATTTTTTTCTTCGTCACTTTTCCTCTGTCAGTGAGGATCAGACATTGTCATTTGATGGGGCTTAAAACATGTGATAAAGATGACTGTGTCTTACATTCATTCTTTGTTGAAAGGGACAGATATCAGACATTGCCCTAATCCCTTTGGTCATAGTGCGGGTTCTCTGTATGTGAGCAGGTTACTAATCACAGCTTTCCCTTCTGCTCGGATAAATTAGCGGGCAAAGGGTTGTCTCCTGCGACTCAGGGATGAGTCGCGTGCATAAATGAAATACTGTACCATACCGTGACATTATCTAGGGCAGCTCTACTCTGCAGCCAATGTCCTCTTACAGTTACTGTGGCGCCTGCGACTCGCTGTCACACATTGACCTGAATTGGAGGACTGCGTGTGACGGTGAGGTTGGCACTCAGGCACACACACTGGCATAAACTCACTGTCGCAATTAAGGCAGATCACACTTGAAAGACACATACACACCTGAGAGCCCACATGCACAATACCATAACTGGTGTGTCACTGGCCTTTTTGTATAGAAGACATCAGAAGTTAATATTTTGTTTATTATATATTTTTTTCTTTTCAAGCTTGGGTTAAGTGCAGTTTCTCTGATAATCTGTAAGCAGTGCAATTTAGTACAGCGTCAAAGAATCACAGAAGTGGAACAAGTGTAAACATGGTAATTGACCACCATACCGAAGATGCATTACCCAGAGTAGCCTCTGGATGGCAGTGTCAGGCTGTGCTACCCGTTGTCAGCCTTGGCTCTCTCATTAGTGAGGTCTAGCAGGCCCCCTCCGACATGTCTCATAAATGTCAACACCAATACAGCAGGGGACAGTGGGCCTGGATGTAACAAACACAGACGCCATGAAAGTCCACTCTGTCTGTCAAATCAATCACAGAGGCAAGCCACAAGCTGCATGTTCACACCTCACATGGAAACTACCTGCAAGTTGGCATTTGGTTAGTTTAAAGACACAAAGAATAAATCCCTGTGGGGTTGTTAGGAATTATTTTGATCTTGACTGTAAAATGGAATTTGTAGCATACAATGCACAGGCTTTGGCATTGGTCTTTGTAAATTCCTTTATATGTTTGTATGTGTATTCCTGTAGTGTGTCTCTGGAAGTTATTGTCACCTCGCTGTGGTCAGTAAGTCCCCTTCACTATACCCTCTATCTCACCCTCTCCCCTCTCCCCTTGTCTTTCTCCTTTCCATTCTCTTCCCCCTTCTCTTTCCCATTATCAAGCCATGTGCTGCCTGCACTCTTTTCCATTCTCTTCCAATCGGGCCACAGGAGCAGGTGGATTGGAGATAACTTGCGCTGTGCTTTGTTTTCGCCCTGACACTGTCATTAATCATTGCCCAAGCCACACTTCAACATATAATAATAAGGACTGGCTGCTGTGTGGGGGCTGCCGCCCAATTGCCTTTCATTGCGCGGATGCCAAATTGGAGGTGAACGGCCATAGCCAGACACTACTCCCCTGTCCCCAGACTGTCTCATCATTTAGGTATTTATCCATCTCAGCCTTGTCTGTGGAGCTTCTCCCTGCCCTCCCAAGAGGCCCAAGATTGTTAGGGGGAGGATCAGATTTGTTGCTCAGGCTTTTTGGCTTTGATTCTGTGCCTATAAGTTAGGGATTAGAAGCAAATTTCCCACAGGGCAGTGCTGGATTTGCTGGTGTTTAACTGTTTAACCTGTCTTAGTCTTGTGTGGCAAAGGGGTGTGGGCGGTGGTGGGAGGGAGAGGAAGCAGGGTTTTTGGAGAGAGACTGGTCAACAGGCCCAGAGAGACCCAGGTGGACTAAGCCAGAGCCAGGCCAGCGTTGATAAGAGAGGGTTCCTTATCCACCACATCTCCAGTGGAGATGTTAGAGTACCAAAGTGTGTGTGTGTGTGTGTGAGTGAGGGAGAGAAAAGAGGGTGTGTGTGTGTTTATGAGTGGGTTCCCCTGGGTACCTCAGACTAATAAATCAGAATCATATTGGTCCTCCTTCGGTTACAACCCTCATGTCTTGCCTATAATACACAACACGTGAGAATAAGTAGCTACAGTGTATTCTGCGAATAGGCCGGTGAGTTGCCAGTTATATGAGGGCCCCAGACATATTTATAGATATCTTTGGATCAAGTTTGACCTTAAACTGAGCATAAACATAGAATATTCTTCATGTAAAATGTATTTTACAGATTGAGTTGTTGTATTGTATGTTGATATATGTGTACACATGCTAGATAACATTTAATGTAAAATGTTAAGCTCAGGCTATATATAAATCAAGACAGCAAGTGGTTGCAAATACTCAAAAATCATAAAATTCATGTTATTTTTGCCTCAGATAATTGAAAGTGGAATTTGAAAAACCAAGAATGTCAGTAAATGAATACCCTGTAGATACAACATGCTGCAGAGACAATGTGAGGGTTCTTCACCAGTTAAAAGGTCCATGTTCACAAGCGCCTTAAGAACTGAGGCAGGTTGGTGCTTGGTTTGGGTCTGGGTTTAGGGTTTTGGCTGTAGCCACCCTTTGTGGGCTGTACTCCGGAACAGACAGGGGTGCAGACCAGCAGGAGGATCCCTGTCCTGTCAAACATAATCCAGGCGGATTACGGTGATCTGAGGGGAACTTTGGAGCCTTGAGCGTGAAGGTGTGCTCTTTGGGCCCTGCCATCTTTACTTCTACAAACAAGGACTAAATCCTGAGGTGTACACATCTGGACGGCAGTAGAGAGAATGGTCTTGGCTTTGATCTCAACCATCATCATCGCTGCTCACCTCCTTTGCACAGTGCACAGGTGTATTAGCAAGTGATGTTAGACAGGCGAATGTCAACAAAGACTGGAAGATTGGCCGGACATTGTTGCTGCACCCATTAGCTCTGATCTTAATGGGTTTGTGTGTTTGGGATCAAGTTAAGACCTGCAGAAAGGTGAACTCACATTACTGCTACAAACATAACTCAATCCATAAGGTATTAAAACGTCTTCCACACCATCACTTCAGCAGTTTGACATATATCAGCTCACTGTTCTATTCTTGCAAATGGTCTCATTTTGCACTTTGAATCTCCGTCTATACATATCTTGTGAACTTTTATATCATTATGACATGTAGACAGTAAAGAGCTCCATGTCTCCTTTGGTGCTGTAGAAATATACTGCAAAACCGTATTGATCTTTAATTAAAGAAGCTCTTAACCTTGGCTGGGCAGAGGACCCCCAGGCCAGTGAGTTAATTAATGTACTAATAGTCATAATATTTGTGCTGTGCACGGGAGGTACATAAAAGATTATCTATTGTGTGAGCAGTTTATCAGCCCAATGATGCTAGAGCCCCGTGCTGTGCGTATATCAATATTATGGGCAAAAATCTGCAATACAGACAGAAGAAGAGGGAGAGTCGGTCTTTTAATATCTCCCTCGGTTCATCAGCAGTTTAGCAAGGCCCCGTTTTACCTCCCGGGATTCTCCTCTGATCGTAACCAGGCGGCATCGATGGGCCTTAACAGGCACTAATGCTTCGCTACCTTGACAACGCACAGCAGCTATAAGCCCACTAAAAGATCCACTTCTTCTCCAGATGAGTCAGGGGTCCCACTCCACCGTTTACCCCACACTCCCAAGGAGGGCGTCTCATCCCTGGATCAAAACCTCATACTACTGACCTTTCAGATGCTCCCACCAACCACCAGACCCCCTCATAAACAGGTCCCACTGAGGGAGGGAAGGAGAGGGGGAGAATGTGTGCGTGGGGGCCCAGACACACTGTGATATCACCCTTTATAGCTTTATTGATTTCCTCTCAGGATGCAACTATTAACATTGAGCTGCTATGTGGCTGCTGCTGTGTTGTTCTCTGCAGGTAAGAACACTGGCTCACACCCCCGGCCTTGTGGATTGTATATGGGGGGGTGGAGTGGGTGGGTGGGGGAAGCACAGGGGAGGCACATGCTTTTATAATTAAGGTCAGCTGGGATGCATTACAGCATTTGGAGGTGTTAAAACGGGCCCTCCTCAGAGAGTATGTTGGCATTGCCCACGCTCGTAAATTAGCTACGCTCCCCGCTGATGTTAGGAACAGGATATGGGGGGGTGGAGGGAAAAGGGGGGAATTCGGTAGATGACTGGGTGTAGACATGAGGCTGGATTTGATTGTACTGTATTTTTATTCAATGCCCCCCCCCCCCCCCCCCATCATTGATTTTATGTGTGTATAAAAAGGAACCATAAGGAACATGTTGCAATTAAGTGGTGAAGTCCAGTGAGGTCTTGGTTGCTGTATCCAACCTATAAATCAATTAATTATGCATATGGATGCCTTGTGGTTTACTCAGAAAATACTGAACCAATACTACTTCTACCAAACATACAGTATATATCTATAGCCCACATGTTCAAACAACAGGAAAGATATTAAAGTATAAATATGATGAAGATGAAATTAGACGGCAGCGATTCTGTCAATTGGACAGATGCAACGAGACAAACAAAATTAACATCTGTTAAGTATATTAAGTTTTTTCTTAAACAGTAGTACAGTCATATATTACTGTAGCATGATCATTCCACTTCCAAAATATTTTGAATTAAATATGAATTAACTCCTTACCTATAATAATTCATACGTTAATATTATCAGCGCAAAATATATGAGCTGTACTTTAAACCCCAGATAAGTTAATTAATAGGCAGAAAAGGTTAAAAAATGGGCAGGTAAATCAACAGATGCTCCAACAGAGGTGTGTTCAAACTCTCTTTGGACCAACACTGGCTCCAATGAGGCGGCAAAACAAAGCAGGGCCCTTCAGATTCACAATGGGGACACTGTCAGCAAGGACAGGGGAGGGGAGAGGGGAACAAACAGAACACAAGAGTTTCACAAACAACCTGTCATAAGGCATTCAGCAGGACAGGTCTGACTAGGACACCCAGCTCACACCCTGCGCCGGGGGTGAGCCAGAGGTCATCTCTCTGATGCATAGTGGGAGAAGTATGACAAGCAGAAGGAGTGGGTGAGAGAGCAACGAGGAGGAAATATCAGGGCTTGGTTACATGGCATCTTAATATTGCTGACTTCTGACATGTGACATCTATTGTCGAAGGTCGGGTTTATGTAAGGTGTTATTATGTCAGAGAGATGGTACAAAACGTCTTCTGATTAAACAGTGTTTACCTTAAAGACACAGGGTCTATAAGTATAGATGCTTTTGGTTTCTAATAAGGAATAAGGTTTAGAAGCTTTATTAATGGTTAATAAATAAATCACTAATGCTTAATAAATGAATAATAAGACATTATTTAGGACAACTTTTGTTTAGCTGTGAAAAATCCATTCAATTGGTGTATATCCTGTGCTAACATAATTTGCTCTTTCTTTTTATTTAATGTATTAGGAAGACCCTGTCAGCGCTGCAACTAATTATTATTTTCATTATCGTTTAGTCTATTTAATCTATTTCCTCAATTAAGAAATGAATCATTTAGTCAAAGAAAATACAGAGACATCCATTGCAAGCCTCCAGAGCCCAAGTTAACCTCTCCAAATGTCTTTGTTTTGTCCGATTAACAGTCCAAAACCCAGTTAACCCTAACAGTTCCTAACCCTAACCCAAGTTAAGAGGAAATTCACTATCATAGAACACAAAGAAGTCAGCAAATATTGATATTTGAGAAGCTGGAACCAGATAATTAATGACATTTTTGTTTAAAAGTGACAAATGATTAATTGATTACCAAAATTGTTGCCAATTCTAGACCCTTCCATTAGACAGTCACCATCTGGACCAAAATGCATTTATCAATGGCTTATTACTGATCTATAAAGCATTAATAGATGATATATTCATGACTGATGAAGCGTACGTTATTGAAAGTTACCATTTAAGACGATGCAGAATTTGAAATACTGCTAATCTTGTTGCAACCTAAGGTAGCCCGTAGCAATGCTACTGACTCAATAGTAAAAATAGTGTACTAATGATAAATCACTGACACAATGTCACAGCCGTTATTGTCATTTTGATTTTGTGGTATTGATTTCAGCTATTAGTTGATAATTCTGGCCCACTTTGACAGCTTGTAGATACCAGTCGTCACTCTGGCCCTCCTGAGACGAAGCTGAGTGCCAAAGACCTGACAGAAACAGAGTAATCAGAGCCTGTGCCACTGACCATTGTTTATGTGTGCTAACCAGAACTGACCTTGTCTCTGACTGTGCTCTCTTTTTAATCATCTGACATCTCTTTGTGGACAAAACACTATAAACACAATATATTAACATTGAAAAATATATCACAATCATACTAAACTATTTTAAAAACATGTTTGATTTGAGTTGATAGACATTTCCTTCTGTAAAGGAAGTATTTAAAGGGTAAACCCACACTGCATCACATAGGGCACAGTGTCAAGTTTTCTTGAGACATGTAACGTCTTCTTGACGGTTACCATAATTACCACCTTCCCAGGAGTACATACCAATCACCTTGTAATTCAGACTAGGACTTTGGTATTTTTGTGATAGCCATGATGTCGCCAAATAGGGTTTGGCTTAAACTTTTGAACCAACAGAGAACAATGAGGCAGCAGCATGATTCAGCAGTGTTTGTTTTTTTCATATTCTCCTGTTGTCAAATTCATATTTCATAAGAACACAATTAACTGGGTGTTGAATTCTTCCTTAGTTGATTTTAAAATTGAGACTTTGCTGAGAAATTATCAAGTGTTAATAGATATTCCTCTAGAGAGTAATGAGTATGAGAATGATTAGACAGTATAATGAGGAACTAAGAGCAGAGTTTCTCATTATTTTCCCACATCACTGCATTTCTTGTTGCATCCTTGCCACCTTGCCAGGTTCACTGAGCTGTACTTGCACTGCATTTCCGACACAGCATATAAAACCAGAATGCGACCCTCTGCTTTAGCAAAATGGAATGAAATCTGTTGTACACCGCTGAACTGTCACACAAAAAATATAGTAATGGGCCTCAACCTGCCACCACTGTTCACAGGTGTTTTTTTACAACAGTATTTATTTGACCATTATGTTAAATTGTCCCCATAAAGGCGCACTTGGCAGCACCATCCTCTGAATCTCTTTGTGAGCCACTTAAGTATACCACTGGGGGTTAGTGTGTTCCATGGACCCAATATGGTCGCTTTAAACTGAATAAATAAAGCCAGTTTAGTTAGGCTGTGCCCCCTTGTTGGGGAAAGCAGTGTTAAGGAAACAGCTCTCAAATTTTGTGGGTTTTCATGCATGTTGTAAGTGTTGCTATAAAGTTGGGAAGTGTACCCTGAGGACATGGCTATGTTTAATGTAGTATTTACCTCCTCTTTCTAAAAGTGGATAATATTGATCACATCTGTAAGGGCAAGTTAAGGTTTTGCGTTTAATGCAGATTGGGTATTGTATTATGAACTTAGTGGCAGCTAATGGGGATCCAAATAAAGAAAACAATAAACTTAGTTGTAGCCACTCTTTGATATGGGCTTTCTGGTATGCTGACAAGTTAAATTAGCAGCACAGAGCATATGCACTTAGTATATATATCACAAGATATATATCTCCATAAATGTATGTGATAAGTTGCATATCTGGAGTTCAAGCCTTTCTCTCCTTTTGTGGTGCTGTTGCGATCTAGAGGACTGTTGACCACAGGCAGGCAGCCATAAAATGAGGGGGCCTGACTCTGTTGAGACCACCTCTATTCATGGCCCCCGGAGCCAGTGGATGCTAAGTGGCAGCCGGAAAATCACAGCTGTGGGATCAAGCACGCCACATTAGGAGGGAGAGAGAGTTTGGCCCCAAACAAGGGTACAGTACAGAACAAATAGAATACCAAAGGCAAGTTGATCTTCTCACTGATGCCGAGTGTATATATGCTCCTGTCGAGGAACCGGCACAACTATTAACTATGTTAAAACCAGGGCGCTTGGAGATACTTGGAGCAGTAGATTGTGATTCCCTTGCATATGCTATTGTTGGACATTATTTGAATGTAGAAAGGAAAAGGAATATTGAATATTGTATTTCATTTACTTTAATCTGTTATCATTTATAGCAAATGCCAAATAAGTTGCTCAAGTCTTACTTTTTTGCTTACACAAAGAGACCTTCATTATACCCTTTGGACAGAGCCTCACCATGCGTTTTCGCTGAATTTCAGAGACGGAGCATTTTTCTACAGCAATTTACACTCCTACAATTATAGCGTTCTGGTGCAGATATGGTGTCGGCCACTCCTCCTTGACCTCTGCCCTTTGCGAAGCAGGCGAAAGTGTGTTTCCTGATTAACGGCTGGCTGAGGTACATGGCTCCAGCTCCAGCGCCTTGTCCTCCCAAACTGAGGTGACAGTCTCCTAGGCTCTTTATGGAAATTAACTGCAAAACATAGCCAATTAGGCCTGCGTTATTTAGAACGACTCAGCTTTTCACCCTGAATAAAAGCAGGCCCAGATAAGACCTGTACACTCAGACGCTGCAGCAAATTAATGTGAAGTTGGTGGCCTGCCAGTAAGCCAGTCCATCTAAAATGGGGACATTAAAAGCATGAAGGCAAGTTCTTCTATGAGTTGTAAATTATTGCTGAATAGAACACAGGATGATTAAAGAGTGGGGTTTGAGAATAACTTTTGAGGCAATTATAAATTGAACACATTAGAAGTTGGAAATGGTGATGTAAGATGCTTTATTTGGGGAAATTAGCAAAAGATTCTCATCAAACGCTATACAATGATTTGTACGTTTCTAGTTTTATTTACAACATAGTTCCTGGACAAAACTTTCCCAGGTTCTCCACCTTTTATTCCAAATGTGTAACTGGGAATTAAGCATCTGTATAACGTCTTTTCACTCCACCGGCTAAAGATAGGGCTCTTAGCCTGATACGCTGTCTTAATTTTCCCTTTCTCAGGTCACCGCAGAGAGCGACGGCATTAGAGTGAGGAGGAGGGTCCTTACTCTATGTGCAAGAATACACTGTGGAAGTTGCAAAGGGCAGAGTCTCTAGGAAATCTACTCTTTCTTTGAAAAAATGTCACGGGAGAGATAGGAGATTGGCACCACAAAGAGCCCAAAATAGCACGGGCTGCTACGCGTTGTCAGACGAGATTTGGGCTGAGACATTGACTTTTGTTCTGCAAAGTATTGGCCCCTGAAAGGGAGATGGGAGGTGTAAAAATTGTGATTTCTCCTCTTCCCCTGGTTATGTGCAATACATTACCCTCCTGATAATGCTTGCTGCTGGGGCTGAGGTTTGTAACGTCACAATTATTCCTTGTCTGCAACAAAATAGGTGTACTTAGGATTGGGATAGAGTTGGGAAATGGGTAAATATGGACACTTCTTCTTCCATTTTAGGTGAGTGGAATCAGTGTTTAGAGAGGCAGTTATTTATCAAAGGCATAGGGCCTTGTCCTGAAGATTAGGACAGATCCCTAACCTTTCTGCTTTCCCATAACTCCAGTGAACTCACATTCAACATTTCTTCCCTCTGCCTTCCCCATGATAATAAAGCTCTCATATATTTTATGCAGGTTTGCCCCTTGGCCACATAATAGGATTATGAATAATTTCTACAAATTTACAAAAACAAATCACATGGCACGGCTTAGAGTTTGCTAATAATTTCTCCATAGCTGATAGATCAAAGCAAGGCGCAGGGACTCCAGAGCCAGGCAGTAGATTGACCCTGGTCAGGCATTTTTAATGAAAGGGTTAATCTTCTCAGAGGTGACTATTCAGGAGCAAGCAGTGTGACCAAATGAAGAATTCAGGTCTGGGATAAGAAGGAGAATAGTGGTCTTTTGGGTGACAGCGAGGAAGCCCTGAGGTAAAACTGTGTGATGCTGTATTTGAGCCCATCTGACCAGACCTCCTCCCCAATCCATTATAAAAGAAAGAGAAAGGTGGGGGAAAAAAGTCAGGCTGTTTGAAGAACCTATGGCATGTAGGCCTAAGGCTATTTCATGGATGACCACAAACAAACCTGCTCTGTTGGCTCTGAAACCCCATGTAAAAAATGCTTATAATATGCACAAAAACAGGCAAGATGGTGGCTGTGTGCACACTCATGCATAGAGACCAATGAGGACCCGTGCACCCACGCACACACTCAGACTCACAGACACACACTTACACTTTCCCATTAGGACAACTGCTGTTCATCTCAAAAAGTACCTGAATGTACTTAGAGTCTTGGCTGTTTGGGATAAACTTTGTTGTCAAGCACCTCTTGTGCTACTGTAAGCACACATGCCCTCTTGTGAGTAATTAGACTTGAATACCTTCCAAAAGGAGAGAGGGTAAAAAAAAAAGAAAAGATGCCTTTATAAATGTATAAGCCTTGGCTGGTTAAGGAGGTTTAGAAATTTCATCATGACAGTGGCAAAATGGGCCTCTTGGTAATTAGGAACAAATGAAATTGCTTATCACTTGTGGAGTTACTGTGCCAGCCATTTGGCTGTGTTCTGAGGGATTAATCAGAAGGCTATTGACATTACATTGTTCCATAATTATCATTCATACGTTTTATGGTAATTGGGCTTTTTTTCACACGGAGGAATTAAGGTGCCTACGTAATTCCAGACAAAATGAACATACGCAAATACAAACATTAATCAAATCCCTGAAATAACGCATCAACATTTCAGCTGCTGATCATCACGCAACAAAGTGCTGAAATGAAACGTTAAAAATGAGGTTATCAGTCTTCTCTTTGAGAGGAACTGAAATGCCATTTTAATAATTCATTTATATGAATGATAGTTATTTATATCGAGTTGAAGATGTATTTGTGCCTAAATGAATCAGTGATTAAAGGAATAGCAAGGTTTATACAACATCGTCTAAATGTTTGTGAATTGGAAATATGATGCGTGAAACTGATTTATTGCATATTTTACTCTAAATATTGCTATAAAAGTAAAAGTTAATTTAAGATTTCTTCATAAGCTTGGTTACTGTGTTGCATTAAGCCTTCCTATAAGGATAACAACAAACCACAACGTGACATCAACCTAATAAAACCAATAAAAGCACTTTGTTCTGAATGTAATCAAAACGTAGACATGTAACTCCTCCCCCGTGCTCTCTTTCCAATACCTTCCTAATAGCACCTACATGTGAAAATTACATGTCATTGTCCTAATGGCCTGGGGAGGTTGATAAAGGAAGACTTTGCCTAATGCTTCCATAAATGTGTTAGGCAAAGTCCAGCAGGATGTAATTGCATCTAATATATTTACAGAGGATTGATTTCCCTCCTATGACCCACCCACCAGGCAGCAACAAGCTGCGGTCAGTTCACCGCGGTCACTGTGGATGAGTTCTGTGTCCACTCTGTCGTCTTTACACCGAGCAACAAGGCTGAGCCACAGAGAAAGTGGAAAGTATTGGAGTGCAGCTTAATGAGGTAATTAGTCAAAGGCCATGACGATCCTTGGAGGCTAATACCTGTGACCTCTTGATCCTGGATTCCTGACACACGTCTCTGGAGACTGTACAGGAAAGACTGCTGCAAAATCCCAACACTGTCGCCTTGACCAGACAATTTTTTTTTTTTTTAACCAAGAACGTGTGATATTACACTTCAAGAAATGAGACTTAGGATTCAAGCTGAGCAACCCACATTTCTCTTCTTTTTTTGTTTAATTACGGAGTAATGGGTCTGCCCCCTTTCCTTCCCTGAAGAAAAATAAACCTTAGCAAACTTAAAGTACTTCACCTGTTTACATAGGGAATGAAGTTCTGGAGAATTGACAAAGGCAGTGAAAAAGCACAAGAAAGGAAAAAGGATGAAGAACACAAAGCAGGTTGATATTTTTTCCCTCTCCCATCCCTTTCTTTTCTTTTTATCAGGTTACGTGACTGGAGGCTTCATTAATCACCACCTCGACAGCCTCTGCCAGGGGGAACTAACTGCATTTGGCCCAATTAGGCGCTGTAGAGACAATAGGAACAGCACAAGTTGTGCCTCTATGCCAGGAGCCAAGCGTTGCCTCCCTGTCATTACCTACAGAAAGGGAAAAATTAACCCCTACCAGCTTCCCTGCTTTCCTCCATTGATCCGAGGCTTTTGTGGTGTCCCTGGAGCGTGGCAGACAATTACAGATATTATTACATCTGCATTGATTTTTTTTAAAGAGAGCAGAGTGTCTCCAAGCAATTAAAAAAATTACAGTTCGGAAGTGGGCCAATTAAAATGCCCCCGGCCCTGGAGGGTGGCAGCAGTGTTGGTGGGAGTGGAGGGGACAGACTTGACTGTCAGAATGTTGCCTTTTAGAGACATTAATGTGCAAATTCATACACTTGCATTGCATCCAGAAACCAAGTTAGAGTTAGTTAAGTCAAAGAAATGTGCGACAACAAAAAAATGAGTGAATGAATGAAAGAAGTCTGAAACATGGAGAAAAGTACTTGTTCACATAGGTGATCTCATTGGCCTGTGCTGCCCATTGAGATTATCATTAGCCCAAAAATATCTGTTTAAAATGAGACTATTTTGAGTTTAGTCTCAGATGGATGTCTGTTTTAACCCATATAACTATTGTGGACAGTTTAACATTGTCAGGTTAATTTGTAAAAAACGTAAATGATTCAGTGAATACTTTTTAAAATTCCTGTACAAAACTACACTGCTGTAAGCTGTCATTTCAGCGTCTTATTCATGGTATTTTTCTGTTGTTGTTTAGTAACTGCTGACGTTTTTCAGCAGTAATTTAGGATAGTGGCTGTATTCCTGTCCTGACATAACCGACTCTTTCCTTTGGTTGTATGAGTGTGCCTTCACACGGCTGTCTCATAAATATTCATCTGAAGTCTTTTCTGATTCATGCTGTTAAAGTCTCATACCTTTGGCAATCAGCTCCTCTGTCATCTTTTATCTGTCCGACCAAACCCCCAAAACTCATGCAAACTTTCTCACCCTTACGTTCTCCGTGTTTCTACATCTGTCTCTTGCTTTCTTCATTTCTTTCACTTTCTCTCTCCCTCATTCTATCACATATATGCACACACACACTTCCTCCTTTCCATCTTTCACTTGGGCCTTGACGTTTCTTTCCCCCATGGAGCAAAGGTGGCTTTTACCATGGCCATCTGACCAGACTTCCTGAAACCACAAATAAAGGGAGAGGGCTAATTGGAATTATGGGTAGATGGAAGACTGGCAGTGTAGAGATAAGGGATCAGTGTGATGCAAATAAAGCCTGCATCCAGTGGCTGCAGAGCCTCCTAAGGGCCGATTGTTTTCTTGCTTTGCAATTAGAGCTCGGGAAAGGCATTACCATCTATTATTGCTATGTTTGGTAGTTCACAAAAGCACACATACTTGCAAACACAAACACCTACCTGGCCTCTTGTTTTGGAGCGGTTTGAGTTGAGCAGGTGGGCTCTGGGATTATTCAAAACCAGCTTTTGACTAAGGAGGTAAACAATACCTCCAAATAAAAAAAGACATCTATACAGAGACACCCAGACACTTGGAAACCAAAAAAGAAAGGGTACAGTTTAAATAAACAGCATTTGGCGCAGGAGGAAAAAGGACAATGAAACTCTGGTTCTGAGCTGCAGTCGTTTTATCACCAGACACGCTGCATGTGTTTGAAGTGGAAAATCGCAGTTTCTTTAATCCATGGAGCATTCAAATAAGTTTATTTCTCTCGGATTAAAAACAGTAACAATAGCAGGCAATAACAAACAGCTCCAAAACAAATGGCGACGAGGCTGAGGCGCTCGGCATGGGTAAGCTCTCCATACATCGCGGTCTGTTTCATTAGCTGAAATGTATTATTATTGTTTATCTATTGAGCTTCCTGATAAAAACGAGCCATGCTTCCCTTTTGGATTACAGAGTTAGAAACGTTCAGGGGTGGCTTGCCAGTGTAATCCACAGAGTTCTTTTCCAACAACAACAACCTCCGGAAGATGGGAGAAAAAAGGAGCGTTTTCAACACCTGAACACCATGGTGCATTTGATTAAAGAGGGCTAATTTCAGAATATCATCAAAGGGGAAAGGAGCTTGGTCTCTCTTTGTGTGTGTGTGTGTGTGTTAGCATGTGTGTGTTTGTAAGGGTGAAGTCCTGGCAGCTGTTTAAAGAAATAAATTCAGGAGTAGTCTCACATAACCTTTAATTAGGGAGGTAAAAAGACTGGGCAACACGTCCTCATTGACTGACATGCAGAATGTTTTGTCACACTTCTTTGAGATGCACGTGGGATTTGAGAGGTACTAACTTAATAACAAGGTGGCCTTGTCACGTAATGTCATATGTGTTGACTGTCCATTGCAGGAATTTGGGCTTTCTTATGGTTAGAAAACTATTTTGATGGCTAATTCAGATGCATAATCAGTCAAATACAGTCGCTGTGTGCAGAGTTGTAGGTATTTTTTTACTAAAATTGTCACGTGTCATGTAAACAGTATATGTGGTTGCTATGAAATATACTTTATATAATGTAGTCATGATGCCCAGTCACAAAGTTTCCCATCACCTTTTCTGAATGTATATTTGAAAAGAAAGCAGAGTTTCACATTCATTCAGATCCACACAAATGTTTAATAATGTTGTCAGTTGCAATTCATCAGCGGTGGTAAATGTGAAATACACATCAGAAAGACAGAAACATATCAGATCATAACCAGATGAGCCAGGAGGGCTGGGTCCACGCAGATCAGACAAGCCTCACATTCCACCGGGGGCGATGGAGGGACGGGGGAGGGCTGCAATGATTTTTGTAGAGTGAATATTCTGAGATATAAATGAGACAGTTGGCTCGTTTCATAATGAAATATCAAAAATTCACCTGGAATTGTCGCGTTGGGTCCTTTTTAGGTGGCCGACTATGAAAGCTATTGGTTACAATTCAGCAGTTATAAATTTATGATGAAGGAAGTGATTTTAAGAGAGCCTAACTAAAACCGTGCAGAATATTCCTTTGGGTTTTATTCAGATTATAAACTGTTATCAGACAGCTGTGATTCACATTTACACTTTGAGCCCACAATCATTCAAAACAGTCACCTCTGAAAAAGCCCCCCCACTGAACTGAAACGCCCCAAAAAAAACATAAAAATTTAAATGAATTTATGGGACCTGCCTCTCCCGACAGTCACTGTGATGACACGCTTTCAGATCCTATTTGGATGGGTTTGAATGTGCTGAAATGTAAATGACTGGACGCATGGAGGCCCAAATGGGAAGCTAGATTCTACATGGGTCAAAGACAGGAAGACTATAGAACTAAGATAAACGGAGGGAAGAAGGAGGGAGAGATTCTCATGCGAATCGTTTAACAGCGGACACACGGTGCCACTTGCATTATGGTGACTGTTGCATCAAGGGGTAACGCAAAGGGGCCCCTTTTTATGCAATGCACCCCAGGGTTTTTGGTCTTCTCTGAAAAAAGGTAGCCAACCAGATTTAAGAGTGAGCTGCTAACTCATGTTATGGAATCAGATGTCTGATTTGCCAAGCAAAAATAACCTTATGTACCTTAAGTATTTGCATAGAAATGCGCTCAAAGATTTCAAGACACTAAAAAGAATATATTGAAGAATAGCTTGAGAACCAACGTTAACATAGAAAAATGTGAAAATATACTAGTAAGCATTAGAAGTAAAGTTTGGTGCTGTACAAAGTAGCTGATTAATGCCTGATGCTCATGTTTATGTCATGCACCTCACCATTTTACTGCCTGTCAGTGTCATTATATCTCCATGTGCAGTTCATTCATGGTGTCTGCCATGCCTCACTCTATCAGTCTGGTGAAATACATGCTCTATGCTCCCTGGAAGCTCAAAACAGCCTTTTAATAGCACCGATGCCTTCTTGTTAGCCAAAAAAAAAAAAAGGTCATGCAATTGGATTTCCGATCTCTGGAAATCCCTAGATATTTACCTCAAACATGGTGTGCGCCTTGCCCTCTCAGCTCACCTTTCTTTCTCTCTAACTGCTCTCATGCTGATTTGTCAACCATATGTAGGATCAATTAATCTATTGAGTCTGAACAGCATGGAAGATTTAAATTGTCCGTACACACACCCATGTGGCCAGCAAGCCCATTTTCTCTATTTATAGTCCTCGTCAGTTAGTGCTGCGAGTGCTATAGACAAAAGCCTGTCAATTAAAAATAAATCCCCCTGCCGTCTTTTTGGAGTCTGTGGGAGAAATGTGTAGCATTTACCTTGAATCTCACAGTAGCTCTTTTGTAGAAGGCAATATAATGAATGTTTTTTCCCACAAAAACAGAGATGTACCTTAATCTTACAAAGTAACTCATTTAACTAGGCATCTGTTTCAAAATTCATCCCCTTTTTTCATATCAGCAATAAACAAGTTGCGTTGTACATTGTGACTGCTTTGAATAGTGTTTTCTTATGTATTAAAGGAAGACAGTAAGACTATGGTGTTTCTTTCAATCTTGGGAGAGAGAGGAAAAGAAGTCAGTGATTCTCGACTTATTCCTTTCTTCCCCCTAGAAACAGGCAGGTACTGCAGCAAGAGATTCATGTAGAAGTTTCCCCTGCAGCCAGTAAGTGCCAAGCTGTGTCAAAAATGACATGCATCTCCTGTTTTGATGTCATGCCATGCATGTGATGTGATGGGCGAATGAAGGCAGTTCCTGCAGAGAATAGTAGGGGGTCATTATTAAGCCTCTTAAATTAGCGCCCCCTCTCACACAGCCCTCGCAATTTTCGACGACCCAAAGCCACACGGACACCCCTGAACTCAACACAGTAGACTTGACAAAGGAAATCATTTCCAAAGTTTACTTGCAGCAAACTCATTTCATATGTGATTGAATTGTACCTGTATGGTATGACCCATTTAAACTCAGTCACACTTGGATGCTTTTAGAACCTATTTGAGCAGAACCATGCTGTTAGTTAGCTATAGACTGTGCCAATTGCATGTCCTATGCAATGCAATTTACATGTCTCTCCATCACACTCACTTATATGGTTCAACTCACAAGAGCCACCATTTAGATCACTTATGGGGGAGGGGAGAGGGAGCGAGCTACATCCACTGGTATAACACACATATGTATGTACGGCAGCGGTATAGAGTGGGTGGCAACAGCAGCAGAAAGCTTAACCTCTGTTGCCCCTGAACTCCATCCTTAGTGAAACACAAATGACACCATGACAAACCCGGCTCGTGCCCCAGCCGTGGAAAAAGACTGCTTCTGGTGCTTCTCCTCCCATGTTGATAGGCAGGTCCCACCACTCCAGCATCTGCCTGGTCCATCTAAAGGCTCTTAATATCCCCAGATTAAAGAGACCCCAGCCCCAAGGTCAGCGTTTGAGGGAATGACTGCTTCTTCCTTTTTTTTTTTTTTAATCGCATCCTTTGTCTCATTTTTATTCCACTCCCTTTCACTTGCTTCTGTCTTTCGATGTGTGCATCACAGTCTTTCCCTCTTTCTCTCCCACTATCGTGTATATGTATATTTACAAGAGTGCACATAACTGGTGTCTGGGGAAGAGTAAGGAGCAGTGGGGAAGGGAAGCCATTAGGGGAATAAAGAGAGGTGCTGCCTCACAGCCGAGCTTCACAGGCCAGTGGAGCAAATCAAATTGGGTCTTGTTCTGCGGCAGGACACATGTGCACACACACACACACACACACATACACGCACACATATATACACCCAGTGACAGTGGTGGAGGCACACGGCTGATATGAGGGCCTTTGGGACGTAGCAGGGCTGGGCATGTCTAGGGCTGGCCCACCAAGGGATGCATTCGTGACCCCCAACTCTCCTGAGAAAACAAATTTTAAGAAGAGTTTATGATTAGTTAGTATTACTATTATATACAGAAGAACAGTGTTTTTCCATGTAATTTCTGTGAATGTGATTGTAAATTGTAAAAAAAAAAAAAACATAATGTAAAAACAGTAGCCTGATAGAGCTTATTCTTTGGTACCATAGACCTCCATTGTTGTCCAGAAACTATTAAAACACACCAGTGAGCCACACTGTTGCTCCTTCATTGCACTTTAGTGTACTGTCCTACTGCCTTAAATACTCACTAAGACACCAAATCAATGGAAAATAGTTACTAAGAAATACACTACTTACTCCTCTTTTAATAATGTTTGCTTAACACTCAAGTGACCAGGTGTTTTAGGAAATGATTTAGCCTTTTTGAAAATTAAGGTAATACTTGTTTTTTAAAGATTTACATATTCAATAGGAATGAATGGGCTTGGGATTCAGAGCTACAGAAAAGTATTCAAAGTATTGAGAGACAGATCTGGTCTTTTCGTGGGATTTGTTAATAAAAATATAGTATATCTCCAGCTTTGTTCTTTAGGTGTTAGTGCTGGAATAAAGTTAGGAAAGAAAGGTAAACAAATAGGCTTTAAAGAAATACAAAGTAGAATATCATTAAAAACACCGTCATATATTGTTAATGACATCCCCTGTGACAGTTTTTATGGCAAGTAGCAATATCCATCCACCCTCTCTGCACTAATACCTCATTTATAACTGCTCAAATCCTCTATTCCCATAATGTTCTGAATGAGATTTAAGTTATTAGCAGGCTCATAGCAAAGCTGAAGAATTGGCAGAGGACTCCAGGTAAAGGGCACTAAAGCTAATGAAAAATGAGATGGAGAGTCATTCTTAAGGCTTTAGTTTTATTAGAAATACATGGTAATAGCACCAAAACCTTAGTCAACATAATGTTCGCTGCCATCTATACGATACCAATGCCTATAGGGCACCATTCATCCACAGAGAAATAAAGGGAGATGGGTAAAAAATACATGCAATGCTTACACTTCATTCAGTTTCTCTAAAGGATTACCACCACAAATCACTTTTGCTCAATTCATTACATGCCTGCAGAGAGGGGGCAGATGTCTGATGGATGGTCGTCTGCAAATGGAGTTGTCGGTAACAGAAAAATGCACACGCTTTAATTAAAGAGAGCTGGACAAGTGGATCCAGAGTGGATTTGGGTGTCTCTCCACATCTGTGCAGGCAGGGCCGTGGATCAGAGAGTTCGCGAGGCCACAGGGAAGTAGCCACAAGCTGTATATGCTCAATCTGAAAATATTCATCATACTATGGTTCAGTAATCACAAAGACAAGAATGTAAACCAGACTGAAACAGTATATGAAGATCTGAAGGCGACTGTTAAAATCATAGTTGAATAAAAGTAAAAAAGTAAAAAGTGAGTTTCTGTTGCCTCTGACCCTCTCCTGCTATTGCTTTATACTGTAGTTGTGCTCACAGTGTAGTTTTGTCTGTTTTTTTACCTTTTAAAAACCTTAATAAGAATTTGGGTTTTGTAGAGTTGTCCCGAGTTGGTTGGGTTAAAGTCTAACTTAATTATTGCATAATTTCAAGTGGATTAAAATACAATATTAATGCATAAGCACACAGGTACGGGATACGCACTCTGAAGGTCTTTTGTATAGCCCGACTGATGCTGGATTTTTGGCTGAGGCTGATATCGAGATTATAAGTGTAGTAGTTTGTTTTAACATAAACGCAGCTGATATATCTGCTTAGCCAATTTATCCGTCTGGCTCTGGTTTTATGATAGTCCTATGATACACGGTGGTGGTGATGCAGCCAAAAAAAATGTAGCAAAGAACCAGCAAAGGCAGAGAAGAAGATTGCTAGTAAACATCGATGTTAATAATGGATGTTCAAGATATTAAAAAAATTATACATTACATATGCTTTAGTACAATTAAAGAAGTGTGTTAATGCTGTAACTGAAGTAAAGTCCGTGATGTGCCACTGGACTGACATTTTAAGTTGTAAACACAGCCATGGAAATGGCGTAGACAAACAAAATACCTCCTTTATGTTCTCACCATGCCTGTTGTTCTCCTTCTATCATCCACTACAGTCCTTTGCATTTCACTCCAATGTCAATCCTATGCAGCTACTTTTGTTTAAAGCAGGCCTTTAATGAAGAGCTCTTCAGCTAAATACATCTTTATTCTGCGATTAACGATGGTGCTTGAAGTAAGCACTGGTGTGAAAGGAGGCTGAGGCCCTTCAGCTTCCAAGCCTTTACAGCCTCTCTGCCATCAATCAGGCCTTGTGTCCAGTAAGTGCTGCTAACATTTATGAAATATTCATCAGCCATTCACTTTTGCTTTCCACTCACCCTAATCATTGCGTTTAGGCAGCATTGTGTCACCTCTCCTCTTTTTAGAAGAAAAAAAAAAAAAGGGCTACAATCATCTTCCTGAGGGGAGGTGAATTGCGTTTTTGCTTTTATGCTAGGCGTAAAACGGGTGGACATTTTCGTTCTGGTATGAAAATGTCAGTCAAAAGTCTTCCCCTCCCTCCTACGATGCTGCCTCATGTTTTCAGGGACAGTTTACAATCCATGCTTTAATTTAAATTGAATTTAAACTGTATGTATTTAAAATGTATGTATGTTTAAATGACTGAATGAAAATATAACGTGTCTTGTGTGTTTGAATGAATGCGTGTTTACACAATGTTACGGTAAGCTGTGTGGTTGAAATACACAGTATGCGTGTGTGAATACTTGTCCCCGGTACATGCACACTACTGTGTATGTAATAAGTATTACATAAAAAGTTGCACTCAAAGGAAACTAACTAAATATCTACTTTGACTCTTCTGTATCTTTAATCAGTTTCTAATATGACTCACTCACACAAACTCATTTCAGAGTTTTGCTGTTAACCTCTGTCTCTTTTTCTTTCTATCTCTGTGGCTCACTTACCTATGACTGTGATTAATGTCATTATAATACAATGAGTATGATATTCCCATCAGTCATGTTCAAACAATCCAAGACCCAGCCGATGAAAGGTTGCGATATTCATCACCATCCATTGACTGCAGTCAAACACACGTCTCAGTTCACAATAGCAAAGGGAAATTCCACCTTATTCTTCACCCATTTGCAATTCTTATTGCTGTGAGAAAGTTAATCTATCCCTAGCAATAACTCATTGGATGTTACAGCTTAAGCGAAGATGTCCTCAGTTGCCCATCTTGCATTTTAAACAGGGGGCAAAGAGCCTTGGTACAATTTTCCAAACACAACTGAGCTAACACTGATTTATTGCTCCAGTTTATATAACTCATATTAGGAATTCATGGACCTGGCAAAAGGGATTAGAGCGTTTATTTCAGGCAGGGAGATGATCCTGTCATTAATGGTCGATACTTTCATCATCGTTTAAACCAGAGGAATTTGCCCGGTGACGAATCGTGGCGGACATAGCTATCAGAGTTGTGCAGCTGTACTCGTTATCTGCCGACGACCCGCTCTGCTCGGTGAACGTGGACCCGCGCCCATCAAACTTGGA
The DNA here is from genome assembly GCF_043641665.1 of Enoplosus armatus. Taxonomy (NCBI): domain Eukaryota; kingdom Metazoa; phylum Chordata; class Actinopteri; order Centrarchiformes; family Enoplosidae; genus Enoplosus; species Enoplosus armatus. Next base: position 13,778,025 of record NC_092194.1, read on the forward strand.
TTAGGCTGTCAATCAAGCGTCGGCCTCGTATATTGTGTTACAATTTCTCCCAAATGTCACCAAGATCAGAGTAATTTCTTGGCTAATTGCATTTCGTCTCCCTTTAATGCTGCACGTTTAATGGTTTTGTTACATTGCGTGACAAGATGGTGTTTCTCTCATACTGGCACGGTGATGAGCATAAAGAGGGCCACGCTTTTGTTTAGAGAAGGAAATGAAAGAATAAATGACTGTTAAAGTTCAGAGGGCGTATTCCTGAAATGGCAGCAAATAAAGAGAAGAAACTGAGAAATGATCCCAATCTTGCCATAGAGTGACATCAATTACACAAAATTCTCATTAGAAAGGGTTGCTCTGTAAGTCTGCCTGGGTTATTTTACTCTGGAAGTGGCAGCATGTTATGCTGGAGATCTGTGTCAGACAGCTCAGAGCCATACTGAGGATTTTCTCTCCTCTGACACCTACTTTTTTTTTTTTTTTTTTTTACGTGCGGCTGACTTAGTTTAAACATGACAAATACAATTTCAAGCATTTGACTATGTCCATGTGCTTCTCCACAGCTAACAATAGTAGCCACAATACACCCATTAATTTCCTCCCCTCAGAAATCTTTGCTAGGGGAAATACTATTAACCATGTTAAATAAAATACTGAAATGCTAATTCCACTGCACATCATCGGCCGGATTACATTTACAATATATGTCAAGTTATACTGGAGGGAGCCGCACAAATAATTACTAAAACTCTGTTTCTTAAATTCCTCAAAGGCCAAACATGCACGGGGGTGTCGGGGTGATTCATTACTGCACCATTATGATGGTGGCTCAGTGTTGCAATATATGCAATATGAAGGTGCCATGTACAAAATAAAGGCCACTGACGAGCATTTTAGAAAGTCCGCCTTACTTCTTGCGTGCCTAATACAAGCCAGTTTGCACAGGAAACACATTACACACATTATAATTTCAAATATTTAGCTCACATAGAGACTATATTATACTACTGTTATCCTTTCTCCTGTGTAAGTTTGAATAGTTAGACTTACAGCTGTGTACCTGTGCCATCTTAACACTACTTGAATTAACCCTAACCCCTAACCCAAAACCAAAGCACTGCAAGGACAAGATAGCTGACGAGACAATGAAGTGCACTTAACACCACACTCCAGCACCATTTATTATTGGCTGGATGAATTAAAGAATTGCCATTAAACATTCAAAAAAAATGAACATCTAGGAATACAAACTATAAATATAGAAGAGAAAAGAAACAACGGAGCAACAATAACAAACACTTAACTGCTTTCCATTAGTGCACTTAACCTCCTCTTCATGGTGAGCAATCCCACTTTACATTTCCTGTGGCTAAATGCGTGTCTCTAATTCACAAATGAGGGGACGTTTTGAGTGGCCCTCTGTCTCCCCAATGAGCAAATGCTGCAATTAACTTTTCCTCTTCTTTTTCTAGAGGGAGAAGGTGTTTTAAAGACATTAGACTACAGTCAACAGCATCTTCTAGCTACTGCTAAATTTAAGCAGATGTGTTTTTTTTGTTTCTCTGTGGTACTTAATATTACAGCTGAAGATAATAGCCCATTTGTGCTGTATTATTCAAGGATGATTTAATGGAAAAATCTAAAGGAAGATAGTCATTAGACATTATTACTGGCATCAATTGAAATGCAACTTTCAACACATTTCTATACAAAACAATGTTATGCTTTAACATGCACCATTACTTCTTTGGTTTTTAACACACCGCTATTTTAATGCAACTACAATATGCTAAGAGTTGGTATTAATGACTGTGTGAATGGTGAAATTAATCTCAGGTGTGCACAAGGTGTATAGGGGAGGACCTTGAGGGGGATTAGTGGTCAAAACAGCAATAATAAGCAACATCATGTCTTCTTGGTGTTACTGCTGACATGACACTCTGGTAAATAATAAGCATATGTCAGGATTAAACCTGATTTAGTCCTGTAATGATCTCATTGTATCCGCATGTGCATCATGTGTATGTGAGTCTGTGTGTGTGTGTGTGTGTGTGTGTGTGTGCGTGCACTATGGCTACGCATGCCAGTGAATGTGTATGTGTGTGTCATTACAACAAGAGCTGGTTGCATCCACAAGCAAAATGGCTGCATAATTGGCGATGTCCATGACACTGTGCTCTCTGTAGGTGTTTTTTCTGCATGTTGCCCAGACTCTAATTACTGGGGCTTCAGCGGGGAGGTAAGGCAGGCGATGAGGAGAAGGCGCCTGTACCGCCTGATTCTGTCAACTGACGGGTTGTTCTGTCTGCGGCACAGCCAGGCAGCCCAGAATCCCTGGAGTGAGTTTGGGAGAGACCCAGGGACTGGTCATATCAACAAATCTTAATCAAAAGCCTGAAATTGTCAGCTGTCATACACCTTTTGTGATCTTTGATACCTTGCCCCTCCTCTGACCCAGACCGCCAAATAATACCTACCTACAGACACGCGGACACAGACACACATACACAGAAAGGCACGTAAACAGAGCATATATTCACACATGGCTTACACGTGCTCTCGTTTTCTCTCTCTCTCATAGACACAAAGACACACAGTGCTTTCACACTGATGGCACATATGCAGGACACACACACTCAGACAGAAAAGCAACAACTTGCAGTATCCTCTTTTGAAAAATGCAGACAGGCGGTCGGGTTCAACATATTAATGTATTATTTATAATAGCACTCATGGCTCAACTTCTAACTTTGTATGTCTTTGTGTAATCCTGGTAAAAATACAGAATATTTTCTCTGCTTAAGGAAATGAAAAATTAGCTTTTGTAATTGTGCTACCATTAAGGTGGCACACTAACACCAGTGCTTAGTTCACTGCAGTGTGTTCTCTGACTTTTCAGTTTAACACAATTACACTGCAGAATTTTGGATGAAGTCCACCACTTTCAAGACCAAACCTTTTAGTCTAATGAATGAAACCAGCACTGATGTGCTTCAGCTTAAGAACGGCACATTTTGGTTTACTGAGTCAGGTCAGTGGCAAACAATGCCATTTTATTTTGCCCCAAGTCCCCTTTCAGACAATCTTAAACTTGTGCTTCAGTTCAGGAGAGGATGGAAAGGCTGTGGTGGCTTTGATCGACCGACTGTTACTAAGAAGCTTTGAGGGGGTTTAAAGGACCTAAAATGTATAAAATGGACGGATCAAGAGCAAGCAGAAATTTGACGGTTCAGAGGCAGGTTAAAAAAGTAGGAGCATTCCCATACAATATATATCCAGTTAGTGCATATTAGGGGACGGCAGATGACAAAAGTGGAATCTAAGAGCCGATTAGCACCGTAGTTAAACCTTCACATGAGCAGGGGGTGAATACAGCTCCATACTCTGTACTCCTCTGTCTTTGAAGGGCAAGATGGAGGCCTATTTATGACTGGAGTCAAAATAAAAGTGAAAAAAATAAAACTAACAGATTGCCACTTTAAACTAGGAGATGTAAAAAGAAAAGATTTGTGTGCGATGCTTAACTGTGCCCTAGGTCCTTAACTAAACCAGCAAACAGTGTGTGAGGCTGAAAGAAAGGAAGTGTGAACGTGTGAAAGAGAACCCAGTGTGATAAGTGCAACACACAAAACAAATCCAAATAAACCCAAAGTTTAGACTAACATTTTAATGTAATCATTTTGTCACACTACTTAAGATCTGTTGCCATGCCATGATTGTAAAATGACATTATTTCTTGATTAGAATGCATGCATGATTAAGTAATTGTTAAATAAAAAAAAAAACAAATACAAAAAACAATGTTGTGGGAGTTGTCAAAGAATGCTATCATCACTTAATTGGCAATTCATTGATAAAGAATTACAGAAAAACATTTCTCTTTTGTTAATAAGGACGCATCAACAGAGGCCCTGCCCTCAGTAATGAAACAGGCTTGGACTTGCTAATGATAACTGTTATTTATTCCACTGCTACACAGGTTTATTTGGGCCAATGTGGCATCATGAACCTTTCTCACTTTGGTAATTAAGCGTGTTGATACTGCAGGATGCTTACCTGCAATTATGCCATTTTAATGAGCAGTAGCGGATGGAATAAGGGCAAGGCGAGGTCAACCAGAGGCAGCAGAGCATTGGTGTTTTAATAGATACTTAAATGCTGTTAATTTAGCTCCCGGTAATGGAGAAGCCTGCTTGTAGAAAATACAGTTCCAGGCGTGGTAAGTCACGGGCAAGAGGCTGAGGGGCTTTTGGAGGGTAAGATGAAAATTCTTAAACTATTCAGAGACTTCTGTTACTGCCCAGAGGAGGATCTCCACATCTTCTGCTTGTTATCGGAGGCAGCCTTGGCATGTTTTCAGCTCTCAAGACTGTTGATGGGTTTAGGCAAAGGTTTGGCAGGCCCTCACCTGTTCTCGCGTGCAAAATGTGTCAGTGTCAGGCTGAGTGTCGGATTTTTACAGAGCAGATCCAAGGTCTAAGGAAAGAAGAGGAAAAAAAAGTTAAGAATGTATAATATAGCGTATAGCATAATGTCTGTAGACATAAAAGAAAAAAATAAGCAAGAAAAGCATCAACGTGTGTCTGATTTTATGTGTGGATGTTTAAAGATGGTGCAACAACAGTCTAGTTAGTCTGAATCTCAAGTACGTTACATTTTTCATGGCTGCACATGGATCTGCTGGTTTTCCCTGCATGGATCATGTATCACCTCTGCGACTGTGTAAGCGCGCACACACACACACACACACACACACACACACACACACACACACACACAGCGGTGCTACAGAACACAGGTTATTATAACTCCTGCGCTGGTTTCTTCGAAGGTGGTGTGATAACAGTCATTAAGGTAGCCGTGGGAGGAAACTAAGTCTTATTAGAGGCGCATGGAGATTCATTGGAAAAACAAGCACTTTCATTAACAGGTGTGAAGCTATGCAAATACATAAACACACCCTGGTAGCCCACTGTCCTCACACCTGCATGTGAAAAACGGCTGCTTATTAACACAACAACCCTGCAATTAGTTTGGAAGAATCTGATTCAATTAAACCTGACCAGAATGTATGTGTAAATGTTCAGATGCACGTGCACATGGATATAAGATTGAAAATAAAGATGCCAAATTGATAAGGTTCAAAGGAAAGCTGCATGATGCACGTTATAAATACACAGCAGCCTTGCAGTAATACTGATTTGTCTGTTTGGAACTTTTTACCTCAATGTTTCTCCTTATTTAACAGTGAAAGATCGCTGAGCTAAAATGGCGGCAACAATAGAACATTGTATTAGTTTCAAGACTGAATTAATATGTTTTCTGTAAGTAAAATAACACAGAAAAATGCCTCAAAACTTGTAGTGATCCTAACAATTAATATAATAAGCAGTTAATTGTATGCAATTTCTATTCAAGCTCTTTGTTATGATACTGCCATTTGTTTATGCTACTGTTTGTTCTTTTCCTCATCTTTTTTTTTTCTTTTAATGAAACCAGCACAAGTACATGGCAGCAGGAGTGAGGTTTGGAATCAGATGGATCAGAAGACACAGTTTCCTGTGTGACACATTTAATGCATAACATGCTTCCAGTGAGAGCTCTTGAATGGGTAGATTTTTTGAAATGTGCCAGAGTGGCTCCCCACTGAGCAGTAAGCTAGGTCTTTGATGTATCGCGCTGTAATGTGGTTGTTATCCATAATCGGCTTGAATTCAGGAGGGCCACGGCTGAAAGAGAGGTACAACGGTAACATGTTCTTGTGGTACATTAAAATGTGTACTGTCCTCCCATTAAAAATCCTCCACCCTTGCCCACTGCGACCAGAACTAAACACCCTGAAAGCACCTGAAAATATGCATTCACAAAAACACAAAAAAGATTTAGTAAAAGCCATGATACTGATGTTTTTATAGTATCCATAGGATGAAGTATAATATTAGTAACAGTAACAGTAACATTGTATACCATTTAAATCCTGTGAACTCGTAAGATGATGCTTAAATGGAGTTTCTTGATGCTTATGCAAATTTCCTGTTTCTGCACGTTTGTGATACCATAAGTTTAAACAAGAAATAATCCTGACGCTATCACATTAAGCTGTGATGTGAAAGGTGGGAGGCAGACAAGAGTTTGTGATATGCATCAGTGTAGGGCTCGCAAGGAATATGGTGATGATATTTTGCATTGCATGAATAACAATCAACAGTTGAAGGAACAAAGAAGTGTTTTGAAATATGAAACCTATTACGCACTAAAATGAGACCCCTAGTAATGGAGTTTTAATGTTGCATCGCGAAGCAGTGGATTTTTCTGGAAAACAAAGATGGAAGTGACTTGGACCATAGAAATCTTAACATGTAATAATCCAGTAAAATCACGAGTTGTTTTCCTGTCATACATCTACTAAGTAATATGGGTGCTTTCCAAAATCAAAAGCCACAACACTGCTGCACATTTGTGCTCATCCATACGGTTCAACAGATCCTAATCTACATTACCTGTAATATGTATGCTGTAATAAAGATGCTGTTAGAGCTCCTAAAACAGTCTGATGGGCTGCCGAGTAAAAAATAAATAAAGTTAAGCACCCAGGTTGTGATTGTTGCTCTAGAGATCTACAATATTATTGCCTTCTAGCCCGTGCTTAGGGTTTTAATTTAGCAGTGATAATTTGCTTATGCAGGCGTCCACTGATTAGAGTTCTTTGTTGCACCAACTGTTTTTAATATAGTGTGAATTACCCACTGTGCTTGTTTTTACCACCCGAACAGGACTGAAAATCAGCAGCGAGCCTATTTGAAATTAAAGATGGTCGAGAAACTGGAGAGACAGGCTGAGAGAGAGAGAGAGAGAGAGAGACTGGTGTAGACAGACAGCCAGACAGAGGGAAATGGATGAGATTGTGGGCGTGGTTGTGGGGGTGTTGAGTGTTTGTAAAGGAGAGTAATCAAACTGCAAAAAAGACCAAAATATAATATTGAATGCAGCTGACTCTCTGACATTAGCTAGACTATAATAGTTATGTTTGAGGGGCCATCCTCATTGAGGCTCGCAAGAGTGAATGGAAGTGTACTAGTTATGCATCATTACAGGGGGAAGAGCTGTCCACTTCCTGCTGGGAAGAGATGCCCTCTGCTTTCACACTAAGCGGAGCAGTTCACAAAATAACAGCATACCAAGTGTCTGTCCCCCCTCTCTTTGACAGAGGGCTCATATGAAGAGCCCGTGGAAAAGGATACGCCTCCATTTAAACTTAAAAGCAGGCATCTAATTCACAGCTTACAAGAGAGAAGTCATAATAGCGCACAGTTAAAAGATGGAAGAGGAGGAAAGGGCTCCACAGTACATAAAAATGCACAATTACAATGGTAAAACATGCAATTTGATGTTTCTCAACTAAAAAATGGTGCATTTTAAATTCAATTATGAGACAAGACACAGATTGTAAAAAAGAAATAGAAGAATTTGGTTCTTTTTGGCTCTGTGTGAGCAGGCACAAGGTTGCCCTACGCATCATCAATCTGTATTGTGAAGAGCTCCTGAGGTTTTTTCATCAAGGTCTTATCCACTTCAGAGGTTCAACAGATTAGTGATCCACTGGGGTGCAATGGCTTTTCAGCGCCGTGCTTTACGTCCAATTTGAAGTGTCTAAGAGCATTCTTGTCATTAGTGTTTACTCGAGACTGTTTTTTAGAGAGCCCAGACTGAGTGTGACATTAAAGACAAATAAAACCACATCAGCCGTGTTGATCTTTTCGAAGGCTCTGGAGAAACAGGCCCAACATTTTATCTTGGCAGACAGCAGTTTCAGAGGTTATAGATAGGCCAGCTTGCCGATGCTATTATTTACCAATGGAGCAGAATGTCAGCCCGCCTATATACCTCTTTGCTTTTCTCTCTGTATTGTTTGCTCCCTGCCTTTGTGAAAGGGGGCACTTTATGGAGGTGAGCGGTGAGAGAAAATATTTCTATCTTGCCATCAAAGGATCAATGGAGATGTGTTTACCTGTCTAGGGGAACAATGTTCACTCAATAATAATGGATATTAAACAGCTTGTTGACTGAGTGCTTTTGTCCTGGTCACTTGTCAATCCCTTAAACACTGCAGGCCAGTGGAGGGACACACACTACCGCTGTGGGGTTACCACAGACACCTCCATCCACCAGCGTCTGTCAGACTGTAGGCTGAGCTGTTCATGGACGCCCCTCCCTCCCTTTGCTGCACAAAAAAGGACATGTCGGGTCAATGAGATTCTCAGTAATTAAACTGAAAGGGGTCATTTTCAGTGCAAACTCTGAAGCCCTTTGGGTTTAAATGGCAGGTTGGAAGGTGGCTGGCCTCTGCACACACGCCCTGATCTGTCTGAGTAAGCAGAAGTTTCTGAAAGGAGAGATTGATCGGCCCAGAATGTATATTTAAAACAATATATAATCCTCACTACGGATTCTTTAGATAAGAACTTTTGAGTAATGGTGCTAAAATGGTGATCAAACCGTTAAGATTTCAGTAGCCACCAATTATACTTCACATAAACTCAACTTTACAAATGTTACGCTGTAGGGAAAGCATTAATATGTTGCCAGAATCATGATCAATGACGGATACCTGCTGAATATTAGTGCAGTCAGCTAAATCCTCGACCCCCCTCCAGTTAGACGAAGCTCAGAATGAACCATCTCTTTGTTTTTAATCGTGACTCCTTGCCTTCTGTATAATCCAAACTGTTCTTCACTGTGTAATAACTGTCTTTCATGTGGAGCAGATTTTTAGCTCATACCTCAATAAAACAGAAACCCATGGTCATTTTGTGGCTGTTGGGCTACTTTGGGGAATGCAGAGTCTGGCTTTCTAGCCGCTGCAGAGTGGTGCGATGGGAGCAGCAGAATGAAAAGGCTGGGTTTGTTTTACATAAAGGCTGCAGCCATCAGGACTCAGCAGGACAGGCGGAGAGTGGCTCTCTGGGCCCGATAAATCATGACCTGCATTCATTCATTCAGCACATTCAGACCCAGACACACATTTCTCTCCCAGCCAGCTCTGCTGACTCCTCATTTCTGCTCCTGTTTAATATGTGACCTTATGCTAGGATTTTAGTTTCACCGTTCAGGGGGAGAAAAAGTGAGATGGCTGACAATAGAGCTGTGAGATGCTAGTTTTGGGTTTGCAATACTTAAAAACGTATGAAAACATAAGCTGAGGGAAGATATTTTACTTTTATTTCAAAACAGACAAACTGCACATTTAAAGTTATAGTGTATCACAAATGCTCGCCAACTATTGGTGTATATTTTTCCTTTCTTTCAGGTGAATGCACGGCGCCCTTTAGGTTTAATGGAATTCGTAGGAGTGAGTGACAGGGTTTGAATAGGCTGGAGAAAATGGGGAGGTAAAAGGGGCATTAGGAGTAGCTAAAGAGGTGGGGGTTGGCTAAAGACTGACACCATCTTCTGCCTGTGACACGAGCACACAAACACACACTCACACAGATATTCAATAAAGGGTCAAGGTACAATCATTTCAATACATTTGTGGTGTGTGCGCTTGCGTGTGCGTGTATATGCATGTAATGTGCAAAAAAAAAACCTTTCACTCTTTGTTTCAATGGCTGAAAAGATCTGCAAGACTAAAGACGCAAAGCTATTTTAGCTACTGGTTACCCACACACACACAAGACATCAACACAATTTGGTGTGACTACCGAAAAAAATGGGAAAAAAATGAAAATGCAGAAAATAAAACGGAAAAACACCGCACTCAGAAACAGCAGTGTAAGTAGTTCAAGTAACAGCTTTAGAGCTCACTACTTTTCTTTCTCCTCATTGATGGAACCTGGGGAAAGAGGTCAGGGCAGAGGCTGGTGATGGTAATTGTTTGTTGGTTTAATGCTCAGTGAGCTGTGTTTACTTCCCATACAACATTGCTTAATTATGTCCTCCGACTGAAGGCAGAGCTGATTACCGCATGACAACCGGACTTATACTTCCTCACTTGTCATTAGCATCGTGTGATGGCAGAGAGCATGCGAATGCGCTCGCCTTTGTCTGACTTTGGCCAGGAATAATTGTGTCTTGTGCCACAGAAATTACCTCAGCAGCAAATGAATGATGCCGATGAGACAAACAGAGGGGGAAATAAGAAAAATGCTGCAGCCGATAACTCCTGACAGATGTTACTTTTAAGAATGCTTGGAAGAAACAAATATTTCCTTGGATGGAGCTAGTAACCATGGTTGGGTCTTAAATAAACATGTTACACTCTAAGTGCAAGTGTTTAGGACTGGCAGACGTCTGGATTCCTCACACACTAAACAGACAGCAGTCTGTGATAAGCAAAGGCTTCCATTGTTATTAATTTGTTATTTCTCCTCTGTTTGGTTCCTGGCTGGATTATCGTGTTGAACACACAGTCCAAATTCCACTGTAAACATTAGCAATTAATCTTCTCACCGGCCCTCCCCCCTCAAATGACTGTTTTACATAAAGCTGATCAAATTAAGTTGTTTGCAGTGGCCAAATTCTGTTGTCACTTTGTCTGGAAATGCTACAACAGGCATTTACTGATAGACGGTTGTGCTTTTCTTCGTTACAGTAACTAACCATCATCAGAATTAGTGGGGGGGGGTTTGCCCCTTGCATGTCTCATGCGTAGTCGACACTCTCAGTTGGAGCTCTGAACCAGAATGGGTGTGCACAACAGAAAACAGCCAGTGCGATTTATATTCGAGTAATCCTTTAATTGCTTCATGGCAAAATGTCTATACCATATTAAGTAATTCAATACAGCCAGTTAATGGAAAGGCAGGGAGAGATATCATGTTTTGCATAAAACCTTTAAAGCCACTGCTTCACAACGTGGTCTGCCTCTCTCATTTTGATCACATTGACATATTCACAGCCGAGGTAATCCCCAATCTATTTTGGGGCTAGGACTGAAGATGATCAGACTCTCTGAGAAGGCTAGTGCATGTTTCTATTCAAAAGCACTGTTACAATCACATCATGCTTAGAAAAATGCCACCACTGCGTAACATCACATATTTGTCATGTTTTATTGGTAAAATCTGTGCATAATTTTCAATTTCAACAATCTAACATCTTTGACACGGGTCAGATCATAACAAATAACTAATGTGTAAATAAATGTAATCACAATTTCACATATGATTCATCAAGTAAACATGTTGCGGCTAGATTTTTGTGACACAGTTGGGATTATTGTGACAGCACAGTATACATGGGTCATGGGTTAAAGAACAGTGGAAATTGTATATCTTCAGTGTTCCTATATGTTTTGGAAAAAAATCTATCAGCTAGTCATTTGCGGGCCCCTTGTGATGGCCTGAGGTACATTCAGAATACATGAAGACATCAGGAACCTTATTGACTAATGCCTGGAGTAGTATCTTTACCTAGCAGCCATTTTCCACGGATGACTGACAAAAACAAAGAATATATGGGAGGGGCGTCTTAAAAAGCCTCTGACCTGCATCTGCATACCAAACCCTGTCATGTCATAATGAAAGTTTTGACAATATTCAAAGAGGACATGATGGAAAGCGGTAAACCGTGAATGCTGTTTGAAGATGTGTAATGCTCTCCTGGGAGAAGGCTGTCTTAGTGGTGGACCTTTCTTTGCTAACATCATTCAGAGGAACTGGTGGGCCTGAATGTTTTGGAATCAAATGTATGCGTGCGTGGTGCATAATGAGCTCCAATTAAATCGTTCTTTCTTCACTTAACATGGAAAGCTCAGTTTCTCTTGTTGTGTCGTAGGAGGATGAATTAAGTGTTCTGGAAAAGGTTTTCTTAGTATCTATATAATCCATATTAATACATGTGTCTGATGTATTTATATGCTTAAGTATATGTATATAAAACTCAAATTCCACCAGAAAGAAATGCCCCATATTTGCTGAATTTAGAAGTGATCATTCAAACACAAGTCAATGGCATGTTTGATCAAGGCTTTAAACAAAACTAAAACAGAAAAGGCCGACAATGGAGACTGTGAGAGCAATGGCTTGTTGACACCATTTGACTGTTAGCACATAAACCGTCCATTGTCAAGGCCACCAGGCGGCCATTGGCTGGTCTGATCACCATGTGAAACAAGCTTAGAGCGAAGGTCCAGTCGAGCTTTCTCATCAATGGAACTCCTCTGGGCCCCTGCAGGACTCTGGGTCTCAGGGGTCACAGCTACGGGCACCCTGGTCCAAAGCTAAGGTCAGTAGGGCTGACGCAGGTTTACACTCCAACAATAGGGTGCGGACGCAGAGAGTGAGACTTGCAGGTCAGAGAGATTACTAAAGAGACCTCCATCCGTTTGTTGTTCGTTGTCTAATCCTGTGGGAACAGAAAATGGTCAGTGTTGCCCTCCATACAGAAAAGAAACTAAGTATGCCGTGCAACTGAGTTAGAAGTGATTTATATGGGAACCAAACCTGTCAACCTGTCTGTAGGAGTTAAGATACATGTAGGGTTTAACAGTGATTTATTTATAGTTCATCCAAGTAAGTTCCAGTGTGTCTTGCCTTTTTATTATTACTGAATTCGATACTGCTGCCGTGCCATTATGGTGTTTATATTCTTTCATTTGTGGCGAGCAGAAGGTTTGCAGTGGAGATGGCTTCGCTAGATGTGTGTTAATGAAAAGAATCTTTTTTTTTATTTTTCTTAAACTCGCTTAATGTCCTCACTACTAATAATTTCCATCAGCATCAGAACCTTGTTGGGGAAAACACAAGCAGCACTTTCTACTCGATGTGTACTTAAATGTTTGAGGTGTACATATGTAGGTTCACAAGCTAACCCCTTAACGCACAAGTATAAATCCCCCCTCTGATTATGTAGCCTAGGCTATGTTTCTGGATGCAAAGGCAACATATTCTAGGAGTAAAAGAGCACTTTTTCTCTTCATAGTAACAATACTAAATGCTTACCCAAGAGCTTTTGAATGCACAGATTTTTCTGGCTCGCCCAGTTTTTGTAGCTTAAAGGTACAGGTCTCAATCCGCAGTGGATGAGTAAGGACAGGGAAGGCCAAGAAGACAACGGATACAGGCCAGGGGACAGGGATCTCATATTTAGCTCGTGATTGCACTCAGGGTAGACAATAAGTAAGATTCATTAGGTCATTTTTTACTTGCGTCTGCCAAGATCTGGAATGAAATGTTAAATGTTTCATGGGCTAAGAAAAGGGCAGAATTTGTCTTTGTGTTTGCCATCAGAGAGAGAGAGGCGAGGAGAAAGCGAAGAGAGGGAATATGATAGACAGAAAGATATAAAACAATGAAAATATGGAACGACGGGATGAGACAGAATGTGAGGGGAATACTGCGAGAGCAAGAGAGAGTCTGGGAAGGAAGGAAATGGGAGGGAGGACAAAAAAAAAGAAGGGAAGGAGTGAAGAGGGAGAGTAAGTGGGTAAGGGAGTCAGGGGGAGCAAGGAAAGGAGGGAGCGTGGCTGGGTGTTTTGGGCTGTCTGATGGATGAGGGTGTAGTGGGGTTGGTGGGGGCGGTGTCTCCTGAATGATGATGGCCTAATATCATCATCCCCCTGTCAGGCCTAATAGGCTTTCCTTGGTAGAAATCACTCACACAGAGCCGCCATAATGCCCAGGCCCCTGACAGCATCATCCATCCACTCAAGCCAAGCGAACGTCTCCAAACTAATAAGGAAATATATGGTTCAAGGAGATCTGAAAAATTAAACAGGTAGCTTATGAACAATTTGTTTCACAGGGATGTTTATTATATTTATCGAATGTTGTAGCGGTTGAGGTGTCTCTCTCGCTTCGACTTCATGTTTGAGACATTGGCTCGGAGCATGATTTGCTGACAAGGCAGGTCTGTAAAGTACGAAATAAACACCTTCTCCTACACCTCCTCTACCTCAGGGCTGGCCTTGTCCTCCAGTGTTGCCTGGCCTTACTTTTGTCATTCCTAAGCAAGACAGAACAGCTCCTTCATCTTGTTTAAGCTATATTTTCCACCACTGTTGAATTAACAGTATGCGCAAGCAGGGAGGGTCATTATCAGTTGGAATAAAAATACTTTTTTGAATCCTTAATCCCCTGATCTAACAGTCCATTGTTCACATCTTCTAAAATATTCTAATTTTAGCGGCAGAGCTTTGGAGGAGTCACCCATTCCTGTTTTCCTCGCAGCAAGCCTATCTACAGTACACCTGTCATTGCTTTCCCTCATGCAATGGCTGATCACAGCACACTTTAAACATGGTTACTCTCCTCTTATCTCTTCCCATACCCTACCGATCCTGCTATCTCCAATCGCGGCTTTAATCATGTGACACCTTCTCAGCAACCCCCCCTCTTCCTCCTCCTCCCCCTCCTGCATCCACAAGAGAAAACTGCCGCCATTAATAACGACAAGAACTTTTTCAAAGTCTGCTCTTAAAAGCCCCGGTCCCATCAAAATGGTCAGATTTCATTATCGATTGCGCGCCATGAAAAAGAGACTCTCTCGCACATTAGGCAATCATTGTTTTGGCTTCACTTTGAGAAGCTATACATACATCCCTAACATGGCGATAATGCATTTACATCACAAGTCCTCCTCTGTCTTTCTTATGCATATAAACTAATTACTTGAATACTCTTCACTCTTTCTGACAGTCAATATTTGAAGTTGGAGGGGGATGGAGTGACCCTTATGCACATTCACAAACATACACATATTCTTTGAGTTATGCTTTGCATATGAGGATACTCAGCAGTGCTGCCACCAACTCAAAGAGCAGGAATTCATCAGAGATTTTGTGAACGAGGGTATCTTTATTGCTGTTACTGTAATTCTTGTTTTGCTTGCGTCTCCCATTTTTGGGAATCTGGTTCTGTATGTTTTTAGTCAAACATGGCATCTTATGCTCCTACAAAGTTATGGCCATAGATTCATTGATAGCCAGCTCCCTGCTTTTTTGGTTAACATCTTATTTTAAATGAACCTCTGTGTGTTCAGCTGCATCTCAATTGTGGTCAGCTCTAATGCTGACATACACTCATCTGCAGCCATGTTATCATTGTGCACGTGGCACACAGTCCACCCTCCATACGCCCCTCTCCAGTTGTAGGTTGAACCTGCAGCACGAAGGGTGTGTGTTAATAAGAGAGGGCTTGGTGAGGTGCGTTGTGAGGCCATTGTGGTCTCCACGCTCGCTGGTTTTCTTTGTGCCATGAAAGCCTGGCGATACAGTAACAGCCAGAGGCAGAAAGGAGCTGTCTGTCGTCGAGACGGCTGGTAACACTTGTTTCACCCACCCTTCCAGGGGGCCGTGGAGAATAGAAGAGAGGCAGCTGGTAGGCTTAACAGGAAATGCAGTGGTAACAGTGTCAACAGCTGCCCCCATGGCCACGCAAGCCAAACGGCCGGCAACAACAGGCCGTATGAAAAGCTAAGTGTTTGGATAGCTGGGGGGATTTGGTTCATACTGTATCTCTGTGTAACGCTGCTATGCCAAATGAGCGCCTTTGTGTGTTTTCTCATTAGAGCTTTATACTCGGAGCTCAGTCATTTCACAGGTGATGACAACGTGGACGCCAGTGAATGTTGAGTAAACAAGACAAAAACAACAGCTGAAGGGGAGCAGACCTCTGCTGAAGTGAGAGGGACTGCTGCTTTGTAACCTTTTTAAACACAAGATTATCAGTACAGTCCATTGTTTGCTCATGCGAGCCTGAAACAATACCATATTTTTCATTTGATAAATTGGAGATAATAAAATAGCGTGGTGTAAAATGACTGAATTTTATATTGTATAGGTCATGAGTTGTCCTGATGTGTATTTGCATAAGGCATGCTGCACAGTTTGTGTAAAGTGGAGATAAGGGCAAGAAAATTCCCATTACCCGTGGCTGTTACAGTGACCTCAAACTCAGGTCAAGATGACCCCCTGAGGAGTCAATAAATCACGATGTCACCTCTGCTGCCCAATCCCCTCTTGCTATCAGTAACTTTGAGTGTCCTTAGCATTCTTTCACTTCCCCTGCTCCTTGCTTGACCCCCCCATCCAAACAAACCGCCTGTCAGCACCGCAGCGACAGGTACGACAGCTCCAGCTCGACGTGAGGAGTGATCTCCCCCAAAAAGTAACACTCTCCCTGGCCTCGACTTTCTGTCTCCAGCGCTCCGTCCCTCCTCCCTCTGCCTCCTCTGTCTCACAGGAACAGCTCAAGCCTCACATTTGATGTCTTTTCCTTTCTCTAAATCATAGTTGAGCTGTGAAAATATGTAATTATTGCATGTACACTAAGCTATTTGAAGATGGAATTTGTTTTTAGTCTATATCCAAATTCCATGTAAGAGTTTTCAAATAAGGAACATGGGGGGGGGGATAGCAGTATAAATTTCAGTCTACAAAATCAGTCTTTATTTAAGTCTTAGTTACATCCAATTTGCCAGGAGCTTTAATTCACCCTTACAGGATCATTGTTGGACATACATCTTTGAATCTTGTGGTATTATCTACCATTTGCTAACTTTAATACCTTGCTGGGATTGCTCTGCATTAGAGCTTATTCTATGTCTGACTTGAAGATTTGGAGCTCCTTTTATGTACAATTCATTACTTTAATATGAAAGACTCATTGGGGTCATCTTGGAATGAATGTAGCCATCAGTTTACATTCTTAGTCATCATTAGACGAATAAATATCAATGAGATTACCTCATAAGCCTTGGGAAGTTCCCCCCCTGCGACCCCACCGCTACCAAGTCTTTTCAGACATGGAGGAAGTATTAAAGGGCTATTTCAGTTAGCGTGTAAAATCTTAGCTGTGAAAAAGCCTCCATTTTTTGGAGCCTGAGCGAATTATCCAAGATCTTTTTCATGTTGCAAGAGAGACCAAGGCTGAAACATGGTTGTGATAATAGTAAAGAGGAAGGCCAACAGACAGTGGAATCTGCTTTCAATGACCTTAAATACCTTATCAGCACCTTTGAAGCCAGGGCGAGGTGATTGGCAGGTCAATTTGTGATAGTATCGCTCGATGTACTTGGCGCTCTTAATGCTCTTTGCCACAGATAAGTCTGCTTAATATGAAAACTGTCATAATTCATCCGCCTTTTCAGCAATATACATTTTCTTGCGGAATCATCAATCCGGTCACCTGTCAGAAAAGACATGTCAGGATTTCCCATTCCACCGTCCGCCCTTGTGTGATTTCACTTTATGGAGCTTATCCTCACTATGAAGCAGTTAGGATTATTCCTCTGGTATGTTGAATCAAAGTTAGTTTTTCCCCTCCCCGAACACTGCGTGTAACAGAGATAGTGCGAGCGAGCGAGGAGCCCGGCCCACGCGGTGTGGATGTTTTCACTGTGTCCGCTCTTTGTCCAGTCCCCCCTGTCAAACCCATCACAGTCCCATCCCCTCTCAGTCGGTAGTTTCCTGTGTAAATTAACAGACTCAGTGGTGAAGTAGATTCCAATTTTGAAGCAAAGTAGAGTGTGCAAATTAGCCATGTTTTTTAATTAAGCCCAGTGCACAGTGCGAAGGCAGACGACCATTGTTCCGGATGGGCCAGGTGCAAATTTATTCTCTGGGGAAACGCTGCGATGTCCGTCCTCCAGCCGAGTCCCATCCTCGGCCTAATCAGTCCCCAGCTTGAAAAGTGTCCACGTTTTGGCACCCTCTTGCTGAGAGTGGTCAGAAATTATTCATTATTTGAGGGCCTCATTTCTAACATTTCCATTAAAAGTTGCCACCATGCAGGCAGGCTCAACATTTGATTTTTAATAATTATAGTTGTCGGACAAATGTATCATTCAGTCTTTTCAAGTCAATTGCCTTTCTGTGTGTTTCTCTGTGGAGGCCCTTTTATTTTACGCGTGGCCTCTTTTTAGGAGTCCTCTGTCCTGCCAGTTTCTGTCAGGTCCCTCAGGTACGCTGTCCTAGGAGGCTGTCGGGGTCTCCCAGTGGGATGATATGCTGGAAATGTCTGTGTTTTTTTGAGGTGATATGAAGAAATTTACAGTGGTGCTGAAACGATTAGTTGATTAATTGATTTGTTGGTCAACACAAAAGTAATCGGCAACTATTTTGATGATCGAGAAAAAATGCCAAACATTCTCTGGTTCCAACTTCTCAAAAGAGCATTTGCTGCTTTTCTTTCTCATACATAATTGTAAACTGAATTTCTTAAGGTTTTCAGACTATTTTCAGAACAAGACATTTGAAGACATCATCTTAGGCTCTTTTTGCCATTTTTTGCCATTCCATAGACTAAACGATTAATCTGAAAAATAATCATCAGATTTATTGATGATAATAATAGTTAGTTGCAGCCCTAATAAGCAAGTGTATTATAGAAAAATATATTTGTTGTGGTTTTCATTTAGAAACAAAACCCCTTAGTGTGAATAATTTAAGATATTCATGATTAAGTTCAGAAAAGAATATATTTTAGCTAAAATGAGCAATGAAATTCAACATCCAATTCTGGAGTGGGTGGGACCTGAAATATGAAAAAGGCAGATCCTCTTTTGGGTGACAATTGCGTCTTCTCTTTGGGTTGCACACGTTGCTCTGTGGGGGCTTGAATCAGACAGAGAATAGCCACAGATAATGAGCTGTCTTTAATCATGGGAGACAGTACTTTGAGATGCTTTGCATCACATTTGCAGAGAAGAGAAAAAGGGGGGGGGGGGGTCTAATTACTGTACTGCAGAAAAATCACACAGCTTCCTGTCCATCGGAACTGATGCTGAGTCCTAACTAACCTTGACAGGAAGTGACAACAAAGACCGTCTCTGTTCTGAACACCACAAAACAAAGAAAAGTAAAAGACAACAAAACTGAAGACATTTCTGATTGGAGGATGTAGATTAATGAATCCTTTTCTATTTCGGAGTGGAAGCACAGTGATTCTCATTTGAGCTTTTCTTTGGAAATACAGATAACTATGTATGCTGATAAGATACAACATTCTGCTTACAGTTGACAGCATATACCATACACTTTATTGATGTTTTAAAAATGCAATTCTTGACAGCTTTGTGCGAACATTTCCAATGCATATCAGTGAAACGTCCCTTCCTGCTGACAGCATAAAGATGAAACCGGGTACATCAAAATAGAAATGCATCAGAATGTGAGCTGAAGTTGACTTTGACTCAAACCAGGTTCTGACTGAAATTGGCAGGAGAGGATTCCTGTCAAAGATGCTCAAGAAGCGGCGAATACATTTCTGGATTGGCGACATAAAACAAAACACACGTCCTGTACTCCCTCAGCCTCTCAAACACTAATTGCAAATGACACCTTAAGATGTTTTAAAAAATGAAACATGACTCGTATCATTCCTGTGAGGTTTTTAAACTCGGTTCATGAAATCCAAATTCACATCAGGCCATGCTGATACACACATTCGTATAAAAACACAATCTTGATTGTAGAGTCCACCTTTCTTCCTCGCCACCATGTACATTCCATTAAACTAAAATAGCTGCCTGAGATAAGTCCTCCAATCCCTCCACTATTTCATCCTTGTCCATATCCATAAGCAGCAAAAAGAAGATTTGTCCCATAACCCTGTGTGATCATTTGCATCTAAAACGATATTCGACATTTGTTATTCCATCAATCAATACCATCTCTCCCATTCTCTGTGTGCATAATCTCAGAGCCTGCATGCAAAACGCTTAACAATAACATGTATGTTATACAAGGAGCCATATATCATCCCTGGACGCATTTACATCCTGTTAACAATTTCTCAGGGCAGATTAGAGGGCGCTGAGACAGCAGCCCAGATCCCTTGAGAGGTGGGCTTTGGGAGCTGATAAGGCCAGCCATAGGAAGGCAGGATTAATACGTATGACCAGGACACATGGAGGCCCTCTGATTATTCCGGCAGAAAAACGGCCCTATCCCATCGGCCCCCGCGTGATTAAATACAGCCCGAGTGCGGACAGGGAGGCAAAGGGATGGGGAGATAACCGATTTTATTTATGCAAGCCGGTTAGCCTGGCAGATCACGTCTGAGGATTGTTCACGCTACAGGGGTGAGGGATCGCACCAGGGGAGCTCACCCCTGATCACACACAGGGCTGCTTTAGCTGTCACTTTTCCACCTTTCCTTCTTCCCTCTGTAGAATATAGATCAAGCATTCCCAAAATATTTCATGCCACAGTAATGCCACAGACCTCCGTTTGATCCTGATTTTTTTTTTGCTGCTCAAGAAGCAAATTGGAGAGGATTTTTCTCGTAAAGTATTAGTTGGAGAATTCATATTAGAACATTCATAGTCAAACTAATATTTTGTTTTATTATATCGTCTTATTATCTAGAAAAGCAATTGAATAAAAATTCTCATTTCTCCTATTGTCAAGGAACTTCCTCAAGGACCCTCTAAGGTTTCTGGACCTCTTTGTTTTGGTTGATTATCACCTTCATCAAAGCTTCCTTTAGATTCCTAAAGGAAATACAAGGAGGCCACACCCAAGATGTAAGTTTAGGAGCAGCTGAACATGCTCCCCTCAAACCTTAATGAAATGCCCACTGTACATGTACATACACACATTCTTTCCAAATATTAAGAAGTCCAACTATTCACGGTTCATTCCTTGACAAGAACTTCAGCAAGTTTTAGCAGTAATTGTAGTTCACATTAGAGATTCTGTACACAAGACTAGGGGATTACCTAATTAACTTCTTCAAAAACATCTACTCATTTTAGATTGAATTCCTTTTGGTAGTTAGAGGGTGCTTAATTAATTAATTGTGTTAATGACCCATTAATGGTGGTGCACCAGAAATTCTAATGAGCCACCTTAATTAAATATTATCTCACTGTTTAATCAATGTGTTTAATTATTCACATGATATTTTCTGTGGAATCAATTTGGTCCTGGGTTGCAGGAGCCAAATGCTGATTGTGTGCTCCCGTACTGATTCATCACTGAATTGGTCATTCAGTTCAAAATCCTCTTTTAATCACGGGGGAAAATAAGCCATTTGGCTCAGATCCATACATTTTTGTGTAAGAGAGTAATTCTGATCATTTTGATATCAATTTTAATTGACCCTGGGTCAAATTTTACATCTGTTTGAGAGACATGTTTTAATTAGAGCTTTGAGAAGTTGTAATTACAGTGTGTTCCTACCATTAGGGAAGATAAATGGTAGGATTCCATATATTTTCACGTATTAATGGACAATCTACACTGTGCGCTGTTATGTTAATGACAGCCTAATGTATGACTTTTTGTATTTCTCTCAGCCGTTAACACAGTGTGGCTCCACGATGTGAAATCTTTGTGCACCTTCACAGACAAGCCGAGGACAAACGGACACGTGGTCTCCGGGACACATCTGCATGCATATTCACAACAATGTGTCATTTTTAGGTGGAAACACATCTGCGAAAGAGAATGTGTGTTCTCTAAAATGGGATTCATTGCCATGTCATCACCAAGTTGCTCTCTATCTCGAGTCCGTGAACCTCTGCTCTTCCTCTCTCTTCCCTCCTCCTCCCCCCGCTTCTCCAGAGCAAACTGGAAGACCTCAGTCATCATCCTCGTTTTAGCTCAAATTTGGTGGGATCAAAGGTGGCCAGCTGGGAGTGGGCGGGGAGCAGATGGTTGCATGCTCAGAGGGACCAGGCAAAGGCCCTTCAGGTTTTAACACCTCCTCTCCCCTGGGTGCCCGGGTGGGGGGGATCCGGCTCGGGGAACCTACCTGAGCTCAGTGGCATGACCAGCAGGCTTCCACGGCACCACCCCCTGCTTCGCTCACATATGGCGCCAGCCATGGGGGCCTTGAGCTGGGGCTCTGACCTGAGGAAAATAAACTGTGGAAGGGCAGGGGAAGGTAAGCCTCGCTCATTAGGATGAGTGCACAAGAATGAATCCATTCATTAACAAACCAAGAATAAACTGAGTTCAGGGAGTTGTGGAGTAGACTTTGACCTAAAAAGTTAGGTTGTTGACAAATAAATATTGTAGGCCTATATTTACACAGAACAAAAAATCTAATCAAACAATTTGAAAGGGATTAGATTGTTTTTTTTGTTTTTTTTTGGGGGGTTTCAGTAGTTTTCCCTCTTTACCTCTGGTAACCCACTGTTGTGGGGTCTCTCTGGGCCAGGCAATGGCTGGTTACAGAGACTGCAGGTGCTGGGGCAGATTAATCCCTTGCCAAATCAGCTCCGCCTCAGCAATCTCAAAGTTCCAGGAAAGGAGCCTGCTGGGAACGTGAAGTGGTACTTGTGGTCTCGGATTATGACTTTCAGACTTGTTGGCCTTGAGAACACAAATGTAGCCTCTTGAATTGAATTTGCAGAGGGAATAAGTTCTGGGGGGGGGATTCATCCACCGACCAATGTTTTTTTGGGGATAACTATTTTTCCATAAATCCATCTTAAGTAGTCACATTCTCCCTGTGGCTAATAGGATCATGATGGGAATAATCTTTACAAATCTGACAGAAAAAAAGAATGTCCTGGCCTTCAACTTCTTCCTCTCGGTAAATGAACAATTTCAAGAGTCTTTCCTGTGGGACAGAGGGGGGAGGGGGGACTTACATTGGCAACAAGACAAAAAAGTTAGAGAAAAACAACATAATTTTCTCAGGAGGTTTGGCTACTATTACTGAAGCTATATAGGTTATATGTATGTCCTTATTTCAGCTGCAAATGTGGACGATGCAACTGTAATGCAATCAAAAACAAAAAAAGAAAAGAAAAATAAATGAAAAAATGTACAGTAGACGTATGCTTCACCAGTAAACTAGCAATTTCTTGTTTTCTGACTGCTTGTGAAAACTATGAATACTGATTCTTACAGATTCATAGAAAATGAGTCATAAGAAAAATACAAGTGACCTATAGCTGTCCAGTGAAGACTCCTTTTGAAATAGAACTGGCGTCCTTGTTCATAGTGGATTGAAATAGAAATGGCGCCCGATCAGACATTTGCTCCCCATTCTCACCTTGTCACTCACACCCGAGTCTACGTAGCTCCACAATAGCCTTGGATGCACACAATATGACCAAGCAAACCGCTCATTGTAATATCAAACTTTGACAGCGCTGGGATACAGATCTGCTCTGTATTTACCCACCTGCTCCAGCGTACAAACACATATCATTTTTAGCCTTCACAATTTCAAACAACAAAAAACGACACCAGAGAGAAAGCTGTGATATGTTGTTGATATTTAGGGTTCTTCCCTTACATGTCTGGCCTCTTTAAGCAGATAAAGCAGCTTTGAATGTGACATGAAACAATTGCTAATGTAATGTTCAGGAAACTCTCTTACTAGAGCTCGAACAATTAGTCAATTATTCGAAGAAAATGATCTGTCCAAGTCATTTTCAAGCAAAAATACCGAACATTTTCTGGGTGAAAAATGGGATGATTTGCTGCTTTTCTCGGTTTTGTATGATTATAAATTAGTGCTCCAGGTAACAGTTATTTTTGTAGTTGATTGATCTGATGGTTTTTGCCTTGATTAATCGCTTGTGAAATTTGTGAGAACAATGCTCATCGCAATTTCTCAGAGCCTGATGTGGCGTCCTGTGTTGTCCAACCAACAATCCAAAATCCAAAGATATTCAGTTTAGAAAGATATAAAACAGAGAAAAGCAGCCAATCCTCACATTTGAGAAGCTGGAATCAGAGAATGTTGGCATTTTTGCTTGAAAAACGACTAATGGATTAGTCGAATAATCTATTGTGTCTTGTACTCTATTATAAACTGAACTCTTGGTTGGACTTGGGCTCTTGGAAATTGTATACACTATGTTCTGTTATGGTGCAGCCTAAACAATGAACACTCACTATATTAAATATGATATACACTAGATAACAGAGCTGTTGACTAATTAATTAATAAATTTAAGTAAAGAAATCCCTCAACATTCATCCAGCTGATAGTCACAATGTTTACAATGAAGGTATTGGCTGTGTTGTAACTAAGATCCACAACTTAACAAAGAGCCTCATGCTGCTGGGCCTATTGCATTCTGGGACAAAGGTGCCATCCAGGACCCATCTATCTTATGGGATCTCAATGAAAGCTAGGAGTTGATTTAGCTGGCATGTGTGTTTTCTCTCTGTGCCTTTTGTGTGTGTGTGTGTGTGTGTGTGTGTGTGTGTGTGTGTGTGCCTATGCATGTGTATATCCGTGAGTGACCCATTGTGGCCAGACACCTGCCCACAGGCTCCTTGTCTGACTGATGAATCAGTGTCTTCAAGGTGTCTTTGAAGAAGTCTATTGTATGCCTTTGTTCTACAGTCTTAAGCATCCTGTCCTGCGTCTCCCTCTGCACACTAAAGAGAAAATAAATCCACTGCTGACACCGCCACAATGAATGGCCCGGGCCACCGTCCCATCAACCATCTCTTCCAGCTCAGAACAGAAGGAGAAAAGGATAATGGATGCTGGATCAGAGAAAAGAGAAATGGAAAAAAAACAGGAGTGTATACAGAATCTGACAATAGACCTCCATCCCTTTTCCATCTACCCATCATTTCTATGAAAGAATAAATTATATAAAAAAAAAACTCCCCAAAAACTTTTTCTCATTTTTATTCTGTTTTCTCTTTATTCACTTCATTTGATTTCTCTCTTATTTGTGATGTCACACCTGCTATCATTCATGTGCTGCATGGTCTGTCAGGGCAGATTAGAAGCAGGGGCTTGTGCCTCGACAGCCATCGTACAGTATCAATATTGTGACGGCTGAGGAGCCGCCCGTCCTCACATCTCCTCGGAGTGCAAAGACAATTGAAAAGAGGAAGCGTCACAAACCTGACACCCAAGTCACTTCAAGGAATCCCTTTCAAGAAGAAATAAAACCTCACCTGACAAAGCAAAGCTAGCCCAGGACAAGAGTAAATAGCATCAAACAGCAAGGGTATTTCCACTTTTAACAAAAGGAAATGCACCCGCTGGAATCAATTAAGATTCAGGGAGTGAAATTGATTATGTTCTTAAAAGTTTTATTTTGCGTAAAGAATTTTGATTATGTTGCATGTGGTCATGTGAGGTTTCATAAATAAATAAAAAAAAGGGACAAAAGGAATTCTGCTTGGCTCCAAAAGGATGCAGGAAGTAGGTTCTGAGGTGATTTCAAAGGCAAACAGTCCCATTATTGGAATAAAAAGCATTTTCTATAAGAGTTAATGCATGTTGGTACATTTTTCAAATCTTGTAACATTTGGCAGGATTGCCTTGATTTTTTTTTTGTGTAGTTGTGCCACTGAAATTTTTCATAGTTTGACCGAATGTAATAATTTCCTCTTGTACAGTACCACTCATTAACCCCAATTACTCTTCCAGGAGGCTATCAAAATTACTCTTTCTTTCCACTGTTCTCATAACTCCAGCTGCTCTCCTCATCAACCAGTTTAATCTGGGCAAGTTAGACTGGGATGTAAGCCAAATGAAAAAATGTAACATGAGGTTAATCACCCTGAATACATTCTCCAAGTAGTGTAATTTGTCAATTTTCTGCCTTTTCTCTTAGTTTGCGCACACTCCCGCCCTGCTGAATGTGTCATTAAAAGTTGGTCATTGCTTTCTTTGAAGCAGATTAGTCGAGTTTGTGACCCAGTGACCTCTGGGAGTTACATTTACTGTGCCAATAACAGAGCAAAGGAGAACTGTCACTTTTTTTTTTAGCTTGCTGCATGTGACCAGCCTGGTTTTCACCAAATCCCCTGTTTTTCACCAGAAGATGTTTAATTAACATTTCGTTAAGACCCACTGTTTAACCCTGGTAGTTCTGACCCACAATCTGAAGAGCCTGGTGAAGTATGTAAGCAAATGAGCACTGTTTGTGCGTCCCACTTAAGATCTCTGCAGAAAGCAACAAAGGTCCAGAAAAAATAGAACAAGATGAAACAAATAGAGACAGAATATGAGGGAGAAAATAGAAAAAATCCCAAGCAAAAAAAAAAAAAATCCCAGGGTGATTACAAGATCAGCATGCCACGGTACAATTACCATCACTTTGAATTTGAAATGGCCATTTAAAGGGCAGTAGAGCATCCTGGAAAATTAAACTGGAGCCTAATTAGCACACTCCAACCTGACAACGGAGCAGCTTTAAGCCTGGCTGAGCAAAGCAGTCAAGCAAGAGGAAGTGACTGACTGAAGGACTGAAGGACCAAGGAGGCCCTGCCGCTCCTGCTCTGAACCCATCACACACCCAACTGTGAGACACACTTATACACACACAGACATGTGCAAACACACACACACACACACACACACACACACACGCTGCACTAGCATACGCACAAGTTCTCTCTTTTCTGGACACACCCATCTTCACAAACATACAAAAATGGTTCACACATCTACTGTATATCTGAAGGTTGCATGTTTTCATTTGTGGTGAATTCATGATCTAACTTTCTGATATTTGTGTATAACATGAGAGCAAACTTTTTTTTTGTAGTATATTTTTCTAACAGAACGGTGGCGCTCAAGCATGTCTTATATCTCTCAGCCTGCCAGCAGTGGTTGGGTCAGGCCTGTGACCCCTGACCCCTCACTGTTAAATTAACTCTGCCCCCAGTTGGGTGTTGTGCCAAATGTCAGGAGCGGCCTCTAATCCTGTCTTGCTGTCTGGTTGGCCACTCAGCACCAGACTACCTTTCCTGTCCAGACCAATCTACCTACATACCAACCTCAGCTCAACTCCGCTGCAGGCTCTCCTGCACGGAGAAAAGGACCACCTAGTTACTCCACCTGAATACTTGTTCGTCCAACTGAGAGTTTTTTTTTTGTAATCGCACCCACAAAATGATGCAGCAGAAGAGTTTTAGTTTTGAGCTGAAACTTTTCACCGTCAAAATGGGTGAAAAGTGGAATTACTAAATCATGCCGGAGGGATGGAAAAGTGCTGAGGGGAGGTGAAACTAGACACTGTCAAGACAGCCCTGTATGTTTGTGTGTGTGTGTGTGTGTGTGTGTGTGTGTTTCACCTCTGTCTTTCCTGAGCCCTAGGGTCTTTACTGAGGTCTGGTCAAAGAGAAGGAGAGCCCCATGGCTATATCTGTCACAAAGAACAACAGGTCGACTTTAACTTCCCCTGAAAACTTTGCACAGTGCAACTGAGTTTGATAGTTAGGTGTAACCTAGATGAAGTTAGAAACCCAATGTGAAATAATTTAGAATTACAAAGAATATATTTCACTAGGAATACCATTGGGAGAATGCCATATATGTTGCTGTTGTGATGTACCTTTTGCCATATTGATTGTAGGCTTGAGAAGGAGATAATTTCCTCTGGACAGATCAATCCAAACCTGTTCCAGAGACCTATGCAACCTCTCCATACCACCGTCATGGAGCAGCGACATTGTCTGAAGGCACAGCTAATTTGATTTGAGTCAAATGTGGGGCTCAATCACTGCCTATTAGCTTAGATTTAATTAACCCAAATTGTGTTATTGTGTTTGATGACAAAGAGGTTTCTGTGCGGGAACCTCATTGTCAGATCATTGTTCTGTTGTCTCATTCAGCTCAGTCAAAGGTTGACAAAGAAAGACCAGCTGCCAATATGGACTATAGAGGGAAACAAAGGTCTTACATTATTGTTAATGGAGGGCGGGTGCTGGATACCTTGACAGAGAAACTGTGCATTGACCATAGGCACAAAATGAAGAGCATGGTTTTATTTTAGAGTTATCTTTCAAAGAAAATGAATCTGACACATAAGGCACGACATCAATATGGGAAACAAAACAAAAAATGTATTACCCAACTTCACTCCTACTAATGATGCTGTACTAAGGAGTAGGACTATATAAATATATAAATAATATAGAATTCAGGCAGTTTTAACTGATCTTGCCGGCTTGTCACAGAAGCATCCTGTATTTCAAGTCAAGTTTCTGTTGCAAGTCAAATTAATAGGGAAGAAAATCCTGACACGTAAGGAATGAAAAGTGCAAATCAATCACCTTCAAAAAAAAAGACATAAATACCATTAAATTCCATAAGATCTTATTTTACCTCACTCCACCCTAAATGCCTTTCTCTCATCTGGAGTGACACGATATTTTTTCCCTGTGACACGCGCTGTAATTGACAAAGCCTGTCTGCACTTTGCCAAAGTGTATTGAGCTGCTATCTGGTTGAAGAATACAAATTCATCCTGAATCAGAGGTGCTCAACAAAACTGCTGCCAATTATCTGAAGCCCTGCAAATGATAACTCTGTGGCCACTCAAGCATAAAACAAGGAGATGAAGATGAATCTCACTCTTCCCCATCATTTCATCCCATTTAATTGACAAGCTCTCACTCGCTGTTAAATTTAGAAGATTACAAATATGAGCTGAATCTCGAGCACCCAATCCACCCGCTCTAATGACATGCAGAACCGGTCGCAAATTAATCTACATATTTTAATAAGGTGCCAGTAGCAGGGAAGGTGTGTGCAGACATTTAACGGATTATCATCCGCCGTCCCCCGAGTTCAGAAATTGAATAAATATCTTTCATATAAATACATGGGAACCTCGGCTGATAGTGAGGAGCTTTTCTCTTTCCAACTTGCTCATATTCTCATCCCTCTTCCCCTCTTTTTCTCTCTTGCAGACGAACATGTGGACGAGGCTTTCAGAGGCTTTCACTTCACTTGTGGTCCATAGTCTTATACTTGGGCCGATTAACAGTCCAAGCACTTATTGAACAAAGAAGATGTAATTTCCCAGCCCTGCTAATACCAACAGCTCCTGGGTTTCTTACTTCCAATGTAATCTTTATGAGCACAGGAGTGAAATATGATGGCTTTTTCAAGAATTAAACCTGCTTTGGAGATGAAGAAGCCTTTGAGTATAAAAATGGCCATGTGTAAAACACTACTATAACTTGCAGTTTTAAAAGTTAATAGGCAAACTAAAAGCTTATTGAGGGTTGACTCATGCTGGTGTTGAGCAGAAGCAACAGCCTGATTAAGCTGAATGATCTCTTTCCTTTTTTTTTTTTCAACCAAACTTCCTTTTCAGTAAAGACTACAGTGTTACCTACCCTGTATGTAGCTCTTAGCCTCAAGTCCATTGGTTCCTGCTGAAGATAATGGATCACAAATATATACTTTCAGTTTAAAAAAAGGCTAATTAATTTCCCAGCTGGGCACTGTACTACAGTGGTCGTTTTTATAGTCATGAAGGAACATGTCACCCAACAGGCTCATTGACAGTATTAATAGTTTTTTGATAATAATGAAGTTTTATGATCCAGAGGAAAACGCTGGTTGGTTCCAGTATTTTCGTGGCACTTGTTGACAATAATAAAAATGTAGAATATCACCCTTAACATTTGCAGTTGACAATGCAGCTATGTTGACCTTTGTAGGTCACATGTATCCATATTGTCATGACATGTTTTCCTTGTGCTCAACTTTAATCCCCTGCTCTAAACAAACACAAAAACATGTACTCAAGAGCTGTAAAAACACCCACCCTGAACCTGCCGCTTAACCTGCTATTCACCTTCTTAAACATACCTATTTTCCTTGAGAAACAGTGAAAATTACAAGCTTCCTCATTCACTGCAAATAAACTGGTGATGGGAGTCTTTAAGTGGCAGTACAAAGAGTTATAAATTGTTTTATTTTTTTCACCTTTTCACAATACCGGGAGGAATATAGCCCCATTACACTCTTGAGGGTCACTTTTAGTGTGTGAAGGTAGTGCTTACACAGACTTTACAACGTGTATCATTATAGCTCGCCATATAAGGAAGCGGCTGGGATGAGAAAGGGAAAGAAAGGGGAGGTCACCAACGCTGTCAGTTTCAGAGGGAAAGGAGGACCAAAGATCACCACTCAATTATCACCACTTAACTGAAGTGAATCTTCCTTCTTATTCATGCCACCTGTTTGTGAAATCAGCTCTTTGAACCTTTAGCACATTATACAGTAGCCTAATACGTTTTCTGTCAGCTAATTCTTGCTTTAAAGTTCCCTTTTGTGGAGAGATTTTAAACCCAACTATCACACACAAATATCACTCCTAACCAAACACATATTTATCCTCAATCAGTGATAGACATATCTCAGTACCAAGACAAAACGGTGATAAACCACCACCTCGACAGTGATTTGTCATTTAGAAGTGATTCGTCTGGTGCTGTCCCATCTCCTGGCTGAGTAAGACATCACATGTCAGCGGTGATTGACAGTTCCCAGTTCTGTCAGTTAGCTGCGGGGGTGCTGCAGGGAAAGATAAGGACATCTATCTGTGTAGTCCCTAATGGCAGGCTGGGGTCACGTGAAGGTCCCCTCCAACCATGATGATATCTGTATCTAGTAGGCCTGGGTTTACTCCTTCCATAACACCTGTCCTCGGCTGACCTTTCAACCCTACCTGACCCCTACCACTTCTCTGGATCAATCTCTATGATCAGTTATTGTTAAATAGAGTGTGTGGTTAGAGTAAACATCCCAAAGTGAGGCTGAAGTGAAATTGCAGAACATGAGTTTTTAATTTAGAATGAGCAGTTGCCTATATAGCGTGATTAACATGCTTAATATTAACACCTTTTACCTTTTGGTAATATTTATCAAGTTCTTTGAGTATATTTACATTGGTTGTTCCTATCCTTGAAAAAGTTATGAAAGGAGCACTCCAAAGCTTTCCAAAGTTTGAAACAATAACCTTGGTGATGTTGCTAGGGACTAAAAGTCAGACTTCCTCGGCCTCTGCTGCTTCAATTTTGACCGTTCTTTTCTCTTTTGTGTCACTTAACTGAATGGAAGTGCCATACTAAATTGCTGGAGTGCCCCTTTAAATAGTGAGATTATCCTACTTAAGACTAGGCGATGTCTGTTGGACCAAACAGCAGCTTCTCTCAAAAGATGGTTGTCTGGTCTAACAAAATTACATATTGTGACAATATCACAGTTGAAGAAATAAAGACTTCTTAAGTTAAATAATTCTCTTTTTTAATCTTTTAAAATAACAATATGTAGCTGAGCAGCATGGAGACCCTGATGCACTGGACTGTACCAGACTGTACAATACCATAAGTGTGTTAGCAGATTTACGTGCCCTTTACTTTTATCTCCTCAAATCTCCTTATTTAGGTTTATACGAAAACAAATGGAGAATAAGGCATTGCAGGGGGTTGTAGAGGGGGAGGGGCAAGCCCTTCACCACTTAACCCTAATGTACCTGCTAAATCCCTCAACATATGTAGTCTGGACCTAAGATCTGTGTCAGAGTTTGTTTAAATGTGTTTAACTGAATAGCTCTTTTGTAATGTCATTAGCGCAGCATTACCATGTTGACTGTTACAGTAAAGAGGTTTGCGTGCACTGGTGTGAGCGGGCGGTACAGTACATGCTATGCAGATCCACGTGGAGTCATTTGAGGTCAGATGACTTAACCAAGGCATTAGAAGATGTATGGGGCTTACAGGAAAAACAGGACAAACATTTAAACAGGAACACATTTTAATTACAGTATAGGTTTCACTGTGCATCTGTCACCACAATATCAAGAAAATCCTCTCTGATGTGCTAATGGCGGTGGCGTGTGCATGTGTGTGTGGACATGTGTTGGCATGTTTAACTGTTGTTTGTCTTAATAGGAAGGCCCTTTGAGGTCAACCAGGGTACTTTCGTGAACTGACTTACCCTGTCTCTGTTCTTACGTATCACAGGTAATAAGAGTCACTAGACCACAGCCTCAATATGGGGTTATAGGATATTGTGTCATTTAAAGATGATGAATTTATGAAATAGAATTTAAGATTAAAACTTGTCGACCTGATTCTCATATTGATCCATAGCAAAAAGTATTAAAAATGGACTGAGAAGGATTGATACAGAAAGCTAAAAACAGCAGCTTCAAATCTATAAATGACCTTGCTGGAGAAAGAAAAGAAAGAGAAATGCAAATAGCAACGGGAAATGACAGAGTGGAACAACAGGACATTTAAAGGAGAAACGAGACAGAAAGAGTCGGGGAGGGGGTGTAAAGGGTAAGAGAGAAAGCCTTGCTTATTATCTCAATCATCGAGCGGAATAATAGGACAACAAAAAGCCTAAGTGTGCCCAAACCTACCAGCCTGCCAACCTGCCAGTCGGGCCTGATGTGGTTAAAAAGAGTTTGGCTAATCGACTAAGCGCTCGCCGTCCCCACCCCAGTGACCCAGAACAGCCATCTTCCTCTCCCCCGTGAGACCCCTACAGAGCAAACACTGCAGGGACATTAAACACTCATACACATTTTTAACCATTAACCTAAATGGCAAGGACTGTTCTTTTCTCCTTCCATAAGGTTTGAGCCATTGAATAAACTCAAATGATAATCCATCAATTTATTTCTACTTAGGTTGGTGAATAATGGCGCAATATCAGTCCTGGAAGGAGCATTGGGGAGTACAGATAAGTTTGTGAAAAATTGACATCATTTGTTTCAGTAGGGATCTGGATTTTCTTTTTAAACCTTTGCAAAAATAAAGAATCCTAAATATAGTCTGCCGGCTACTTCTGCACCCTTTTTGTCTATTATTTTCTTGCTGCCCGGTTTCACCCCCCTACTAAACACTTACACATGGCTGTGTGGCAGTAACATGGGCAATATGCCAGACCCATTGTTACTGCAAATACTCAAGGGCTAGTGTTTCCCCAGTGGAATATCATTTGAATTGTAGCTATATCTTAACCACCTGTAACATGTGAACTAAGTTTGATCCCTTGAACGTTTCCTGTCCCAGAAGAGAACATAAGGCTCTGTGGTGAAAGGAGGGTAAAATCCCCGTGTGTGGATTTCCTTTAATTACAATAACATTTGCAGTTAATTATGTACAAAGTATTTTAACAGCGCAGGTTGCCTGACCTTCTGTGTCATAAACTATTTAAGGATAAGCAACCAGCTAGAATAGTAAATAAAGACAACAAGAACACAATAAATTACAAAGAAATTTAAATAAATGTAAATATATACCAAACCACTGTTACTGCACCAAGTTGTTTAAATAAAATAAATTCCTTTTTTTGGTGTTTTTTGGTTCTACTGTACAATTGGAGGTAGTTATACATTGCTTGAGTATTTCCATTTTATAATACTTTATACATTTCAAGGAGGGAAATGCTGTACTTTTTACTTGACTACACTTATTTGTCTGCTATAATATCTAGCTACTTTACCCAGTAATGTTTTACAAACACAGATTCAACTACACAACAACATATATATACACACATATATACATGAAATTAGCTTCACTTCCACCAGCTACAACATTAAAACAACAGTAATAATAAAACACTTAAAGATTTTTTCATTGTGGTATCCCTGCGTCTTCTTAAAGAGACCCCGTTGAGTTTTTGACCACTAGTGGTGCTGTGGAGCAATGTTTTTACGAGTGAATCGAGTGAGCAGCGCCAAACACACTCCTGTGCCGGTTTCACACTATTCCACTGTTTTGACAGGCAGTAATGCGAAAAGAAGCATAACAAGCTAGCCTGCAAGCTACCAAACATTAATGTAAACAAATCAGAATTTAAAAAACACTTAATGAAAACATAACTTTTGTTTGTTTAACCAAAAGATCTGAATCCACCACTGGCTGCACGTCAGATTAAACAGCTAGCTCTCTCCAAGTGGCGCTAACTTAAAAGGTCTACCAGCAGCTAAGAAACAATGGCCCACTTTTATCAGATGCTCCTCTAATTCCCTATTGGCTTGACGGAGGTAGCAAGATGGTGTGCTGACTTCCTGTGTGTGGGTGTGTGAGAAAGTGTGCGCATACAAGTTTGTAATAGCGAGGTGATTGTTAATTTACATCCGTTCATTGCTATCTCCTGGTTTTAATTCCGCCATTAGAGCACTTAAGGCGCTGCTGGCAGAGGCCCCATTACTCTGTTACTGGGGGATGTTGGAATGAAACAGTGTTATTATATAAATACCATTGCACTTTTGACTCCAGGAAGCTACTTCCTGAGGTGTAACCCTTAGTCATTCAGGGACCTGATTTACAGTAACTAGCCAGGGGTGGACGTGCTTCTCTAACACTTTATTTCACCCCTCTGCGCTCCTTCCCTCCTCTCTCTCCTTCCCTTCCCACCCTTCACAGACACCCAGGTTTCTCATCTAATTTTAGGACTGAAAATCTCACTCTTTGACATGTCCTGGGGTTGATTTTCACCTCGACCACCGGCACAGCTGTCCATCCATGTGACGTCCAGAGGCGAGATGTTCTGCTTTATTAAAAAGTGTGAATATAGAAAAAAGGAGAGAGGGAAAGGGAGTGAGACACGCACACAGAAAAAGAAGTACAATGGCCGAGGCTGTTAACATACATCTGTCCAATTTGTACATGCAGAGATGCAGCCTTGCGCTAGCTGGGGCCGAGGTGTGTTTGTTTGAATTATAACTGGCCATCATGCATGTTGTGTAGTGTACAAATCCATAGAAGAAAGGGTGCTGTTGTGGATCCATTCATCTGACAAACTTCTCAGGCAATTTGAGGTAAAAGACAATAACAATTTACATGACAGAGAGAGAGAGGGGGGAAGAAATAAAGATGCAAACTCGCTGCCAATCAAACTTGCTTTTGTGTACACCACAGCAGATAAAAAAGAACCTGACTTTGGAATCAAAAGATTAAAACAAAAGCTCCCTTGTCGAGTGTCTGTAATAGCACCAACTCTCGGGCTACTGATTATATAGAAAACAACTGCAATTACATTTCTGAGCTCACAAGAGAGAGACGAAGAGGCAAAACCAGGCCCAGGAGAGATGATTAATAATTAAATTTTTATTCAGACGCGGCCAATGTAGTGACAGCCACACCGTCTCACCGGTTTCCTCATCAGCAAAGCATGGCCACCAGGAGAAAAAAAACAAAAATAAACTGGCTGTGTTTTTCTAGCACAGAATCTCAAAAAACACATAGGCGTCCCGCTCCTTTTCTTCTAGTCTCACAATTGATGAGAGAGCAACAGTGGCGGTTTAATTTAAACGTGAAAATCCCAGTTCTCTGAAAGAGAATGATGCTATTTCCCCCCTAGTGAGTCTTTGGAGAAATCCTCAGCTCCCCTGTGCCTCCGTAACTCCTAATTTATTTCAAGAGTGTGTGTGATTAGAAAAACCCTCCTAAATTACTGTATCGCACAAAACGGTGTAATTAAATTAATATTGGATGTAATAATTACTTTGTGGATTCTCATTTTTCATACACACAGCTGCTTTGTTGCCTGAACCATTAGCATTTGTCTGCTGCAATTAACAAAGGCTCTAATGAGATTTCTGCGTACTTATGTGTGTGTATGTGAGCGTGACTTTATGGCGCCATGTGTGAGTGTGTGTGTGTGTGTGCGTGCGTGAGTGCTTATGCATGCAGATTTGACTGTATGGTGCGGGTTAGCAGGCGCACACCTCACACTTACAAATATATAACAGCTCTACATTTCATGACACGTTAAAAGGGTTTTGTCACAGTAAGGTTTTTTACGAGTATCTTTGGACAGAGTAATTTAGCTTCAATGAGAACATGAACTTTAAGGAAAAGGTGGAAAAGTTCCCACTTCTTAATGACTAAAGGTTGAAGAATCTCTGTGGTGCCAAGAAAGGTACATTACTCTCAATCTCAACTGTAATGTATTCCACTACTAGTGAAAAATAGCTACATTTGTCTAATGCATGTCATGGAACTGACTTAATTCTGAATGATGATCCTGTCCACCAATTTCATTCACATTCTCGCACTTACCAAGGACATGAGTCATTTTCTTTCAACTTTGATAGTTAGAATTTTATATTCATGGCTACTTGTACAAAGAGTTTAACACTGATGTTTAGGCTTCAATAGGGAAATCCAATTCAAATACCAGAGTTTCTCGTTGGCAACAAATAAATTCCATTACATTAATAACGTGGCTAAATATGTCAGTTAGTCAATAACTGTCACATGCTGTTGGCAGGTTTGGGACCTGCTCAACCTCCTCCAGTGGTCTTTGAGATAACCCTGTCCATTTGTAATGGCAGTGTGTGTCACAGTTGTCTCTGTGTATTCTGACTGGCAGGTGAACCTTCTCTTTTCTTCAAACAGGACAACAGTCTCCTTCTCTCTCCCTCTCTCTGTCTGTCTGTCTCTCTCTCTCTTCTTCTGTCTACAACAGACACACTTCTGTGCCAGTACTGTCACTGCGGATGAAAATGTCCCCTAGTTATCTGCCTGTGTAATTGCTGTCTTGTTTGGTTAGGAGATTAGAGGGCTGAAACTCTTTGTGTGGTCTTGCAGATTGAACAAACACCGCACCAGTAGGAACCCCTGTCCAAAAACCACAAGACAGACTCTTGTGTGTGTGACGATAGCGAGCCAGATGGACTGGTGCAGGTGATAATTGTGGTGGTTGGTGTGTTGATGGGCCATGTTAGGATTTGACGATGTAGCCTCATTTGAAAACCATTCCGCTCCGACGTGCTATTATGTTTCCAGATATGATAGCTGAAGTTTTCCTGCAGAGCGAAGAGGAGTATTTGGACAGCTTTGCTCATGAATGCATACACATTACATCTAATGATTTTTTTTTAGCAACATGGAAGAAGTGATTGTATAGTTAAATTTGTCAAAACTCTTTTGAGCTCTCGCAGTGCCACATACTGTCGCTATTAACTGGTCCGTTCTCTTTAGTGCACTGTATACAACTGCTGCACCTCTCCAAGTGGTGGAGCCTGGCTTGGTCCTCTGTGTGCTGTCGCTACTCAGAAGTGACAGCCTTTATTTCAGCAGCCTGCACTTTTCCTCCCCGTCTCTGAGGGTGGTATCCCATCAACAGCACGGCCTCAGCATCAGCCCCGTACAATACTACACTCAGGTCCTCACGATTAAGGCAAATTTCCATCCCAAGCCCTCCCATCTCCTTTGGCCTGCATGCTTTTATTTCGCTCTTCTTGCTCCTTTTTTCACTTTTTCTTTCTGCTGTCCTCCCTCCTGTGAAAAGCGTTGAGGACGTCAGGCCCGTCTTGTCACGGTGGTTCCAATCAGCGGGGCAAAGCTCAGGGATCATGTTTGATACTGTCAGATGGCCTGGAAAATTAAAAACCCAATTAAAGTGGCAGTCCAGAGGTCAGCTCTTCTGCATATCAAAAGCTCTCCTCTGGCTATTCTACACAAATTATATCCGTTAACAGCTCACTTTGCTTAGGCTGCACCAGCACAGCACTTAGGGAGTAATAAGTGCTTTCCCTCTCTCTGTTCCATTTCAAATGTAAACCTCTGTGCCTGCCCAGCCAGAGGAAATAGAGACGAACAAATCATTACCAAATAATTTCTTTGTTGTTTCTTTCTTTGAGCAAGACACAAAGGTCTGTCATGGATGTGTTATTAATGTAGCGAGAGAAAGAGAAATACAACCAGGAGTTTATTTTTAGATATGTTGCCACCTAACTCTTTTTCTCCTCTTTCTCCTTTTGTCCACACATGACATGCTGCATCTCTGCTCAAATTTATCTTTCGCTTTTGAGAAATAGCCACCAGCCAAGCCCCCCATTTCTCTCTCACTTTCTCTATCTCTCTCTCTCTCGCGCTTTCTTTTGTGTTCCCTGTTTTACCCACGATTCATTAATTCCTGTACAGTGGTAGGGAAAGGACAGAGAGAAATGGCCAACCAAGCTTAATGGCATGCGTCTCGGGCCAGGCCATTAATATTCAGCTTAATGTTTCTGATAACAGGGCTGGGGGCCATGAGGAGCCGCTGGCCCAGACAGCCTTATTAAGCAGCTGAAGTGGAATGATGCTCGCTCACGTCGGGGATCAAATGCAAGAGTAAACACATATGCAGGCACACACATACACACACCCACTCAAAGTCAAGACAATTGTCTTCGGGACTTCAGACAGCATCAGGATCTTCCCACTAAATCGCTCCCACCATCCGCCCTCTCTTTATCTGTGTGTCAGTAGCAGCCTCAAAGGTTTGGTAAGTTGCAGTAGCTGTTTGTAAATGTATCACACCGCCATGTGACGATGTTCTGGCTCTTTGTCACAGGTTGGTCAGCTTATTAAATGTTCATGTTCATCAAATGAACATAGCCTTGATAGCCTTGACATTTCTCTTTTTTTTTTATCTCACATTTTCTTTTTTTTCTCCCCCCTCCCCCTTTTTCTTTTTGCAGCAAGCCACAAGTCCTCTGCGTTGGGTCTTTTAGCTCCATCTCATTTACATTTAATGACATGATAATACACATTAGCAGACTATTTCAAATAATTACAGCCTTTCAATCGCTTTTTACCCTCACCTCTCTCCTCCAAATGTTCCTCTACATCCTACATCCTACATGCTCTGTTCTTTTTTTCTCTCTAAATTTTCATATTTCTAATGGCAATAATAGAAAATGCTTTTCCTCAGAAACAATGTATAATAATATGTCACAGGGACAAGGGAAAAGAAAAGATTGAGCAATTTTCAAAACGGCACAGGGATGAATGGGACATTAAATTCTTTTCTCTGGTAGTGGTGGAGGGTATTTTTTGTTTTTTTCCTGTCATGTTGATGGAGACGTACGTTTAAGCTAACAGCAGCCGGGAAGGTGAAAGCTCTCCTGTCAGGTCAGCCATGGCCAATGCTGAATACGAGCTGCTGTAATTCTCCCTTAAGTTCAAGGAATCCATTCAGAAAACAGGCTGAGAATCCATTGTATTACGTTCTCTCATACTTTCCCTTGTTATGCGCGGAAAGTCCGACATGGCCATTTGAAAGATGTACCTGATAAGATGTTGAGTGCAAATGTGTAAAATAGATTTTATGAATAAAGAAATGAATCATAAATAAAGGAATTGGTATTGGAAAAATCTACACAAGATAAAATAAAAAAGAATAATTGTGGTGTATTACAACTTTGATCTTATTTGATAGTTTTAACCATCATTTCCATCAGTTATGATAACATTGAACCCCTCACAATGATTGCTAAGATCTGAGAACATGGCAACATGGCTTCACAACAAAGTCTGACGGGTGTAGAAACGAGTGGTCAGATGATCAGAGAAGCTTTAAACTCTTTATTTGGATGTAAAACTGAGTGAGCACTCAGACCACAGTAAGTCCAGAAAAGTTGAGCCAGGAAGTTGGTGTGCAAACTGTCATGGACGTTCACAACAGAGGATTTGTGGAATAATTTTAACCGTTTTCCTTTGTTTTCTCTTGCAAATAAGTTTGGCTAATCTCAAGGTTTGTTTAAAGTCACAGTCAGACTGCAGTTAGAGTGTCTTTAGCTTCTGTAATGTGATGTATTTAATGAAATGAAATATGTTGGCAGGGTATGGTTACGAGAAGGACTGTAGTCTGATACGGAGCTGTAGAGTGCTCATACCTCCCTCACCCATGTTGAGGATGAGGATGAGAGAGACATTAATAAATCACACCTCAACTACATTCTTTGGAAATGCGAATCATGTTTTTGCCGACTGAGATCCAAACACACTCCTCTGACCTATGATGTCACTCTGCTAGCTACTACGACCCACGAGCTAACGGTCAAGCTGGGTTTTATATGATGGGTGAGGTTAGCTAGCCGACCCCAAATCCCATTTTATTGGATACATTTCAAAGTTCAGTGAGCGAGTCATCAGTATAGGCCTGCTTTGCCATATACCAAGAGATTAACACAAGGACACGGGATTAGAACCTGGATAATGTATTATAAATTTCACTGTTTCACTGATTGTCTGACTAGAAGTAGGAATGATAACCAAAACTACAAAAATTCAACCCAAATTGAGTTGAATCTCTCACATTTTATCTTCATCCCCATCTCTTCTTCCCAAAATGTCCCATGTTTTCCAGGATAAAGGCTAAAATATCTTTCCATTAATGTTGAATGATGTTTTTCATCCTGGTGCCCATGAAACCACAATTTAGCCATGAGTATGAGGGCCTTATCAATTTTGGAAACACAATGAGAGAACAGTGTTGGCACTCAGTGGTCCCTCTGGTCCTCTAAAATGGCTTCAGATTCCTTTGCAGTTATGGTGCCCTGCAGAGTGATCATTGGACCTAATGACTCTGAAAAGTTGGCTGACCATACCGTTCCAGTCCACACCTTGTTTAACAGACATTGTTGGCTGAGCCTACACCCATTTGAATTTAGGCAAAGGTGTGAAAGATGACTTGTCATCAAGCCATATTACTTTTTCTATTGCTCCAGGTGTTTATGTGCCAATGCATGTAATATACTGGCTGATGGCTTTATATGCAGGTGGTTTCCGGCCTTGCCATTTGTGTATTTTTAGCATATACTGTCAGTTATCAATTTCTGAGGCTGCTGCTCGTCTCAGTCGAGTCATGTAGCAGATTTAGTGACTGATGCATCAGCAATTTAGGCATTGAGTCTTGTGTTGCTTTGAAAACTTGCTTATCAAAGTGATGGTTGTCAGACGTTCTCTAGAGTTGATGCATCAATAACTGACATTCAACTTAATATGGGCCACCTGTGAAGCTGCTTTTTGCGATTGAGA
This sequence comes from Enoplosus armatus, assembly GCF_043641665.1. Classification (NCBI taxonomy): domain Eukaryota; kingdom Metazoa; phylum Chordata; class Actinopteri; order Centrarchiformes; family Enoplosidae; genus Enoplosus; species Enoplosus armatus. The sequence goes on from NC_092194.1 coordinate 13,818,475, forward strand.
CTCACAGTAAGTAATGGATCTTCTACCCTGCTCAGCAGTGTTTTTTAATTGTCTGGAGTGATTTATTTTCCTTTTAAACAGCACTGTTTGCGTGCACCAGCTCTATAAATGTTCATACTCCAGCTCCATGACCCACATATTACTGTCACCAAGTCTTTTTAAGCTTCATGTCTGCACATGAGGCACATAAGCATCTGATTCTTTAGATTCGAATGCATATCTGAACTGTCCACTGGACAATGACAGAGGATTTTCACGTATTGCTATTGCCCTGCCAACATGCTGCCTGCATGGCAAGCCATTCATAGACTTTATTTGTCTCATGTGTAATGTTTCCATTATTTTGTCCACTCCCTCATTTCAGAAGAGCGTGAAGCTCCTGTTGCAGATGTGAAACTATTCAATCAATGAAGGATTTCTAAAACATGAAAGCCAAACAAAGGGAAAAGGAGAACCTGAAACACTGTAATTCTCTGCTGTGTGCTGAAGTAGCTTAATGTGTACATTGTTTTATTAGCATATGACAAACACACAGAATGTTATCTTTGTATTAGCATGTGCTCATGTATGAATACATTTGCATGTATGTGCACGTGCATCCTCGTCTTAATGTGTCTTGGTCGGGGGAACAGGACTTGTAAATGAAATCAAGGTTTCTATAGTGTCTCAATTTTTTGCCATAATATTGTGTGAAAGAATTAGCCATGTGGAAGAGTAAGCAGAGCTCCCTCGTGGGTGCCTGTATGAATCTATTCCTCGCAGTTGCACTGCACTGGTCAAACAAATTAAATTACTACACCAGTATGTAAGTAATTTTATGTAAATGATGCTGTTAATGTTCTGCGTCGTGCTGTTGATGATGGGCTGGTGTGTTCCTCCTCTGGTGGCCCGGCAGTCACTGGCTGGAAATGAGCACGTACATTTGCCAAGAACAGTCGACAGTCTGCCCTAATTTTTTTCTCTCTCTGTCTGTACATTCAAAAGGATTTAACATATCTCAGTTGGCTTGAGGCTAGAACAGTAGTGGGACTTTTTTTTAAGAATAGTGGAGAGTGTGTTTAAGATGAACAGGCCTATTCCTGTCAGTACAAATCTACATTTAGGATTTTTTTTTTTGGCCAAGAGGAACACTTGTGCAGAGGCTTACAGCAGGACAGCGTCCATAATATTGTTGATGTCATTGGACAATAAATATTACATGTGATGCATTATAATGTAAAGCATTATCTTAATTTCACATGTTTCCAAGGCATTGTTTAGTACGACTTTCATGCCAGGAATGTCGCAATTACAAAACACATTTATGGACTTACAGACTCAGGTACACCGAAGCAACTTATCAACATATCAACCTCCATCTCCAAAAGTCTCCGCTGGCATCCTCCCTCCCTCACCATTCCTCCTCTGGCTGCTACAATTTATACAGCCACAGAGGAGTGCAGGATTTACGCTGGATTTTTGTTTCAGCCATCTATGGAATTAAGAAGTCTATCCTTGCATTTCATTAAATCCTGCCTAATGAGATGACTGTCTCTCCCCAAAGAGCAGATGATAAAGTACCCTATGCCATGGTGCATAAATTAGTATGGTGAGGTTAAATGCTGGAACTGACTCATGTTTCACAAGAGGACCCTATCCAGCAGTTAAATCAACTTGCATAAACACTGTCAACTGTGGGCTGAATTCGCCTGCCTGCTTAGAGCTTGCATACAAACTAAAGGATCATTTGTTGGATCATAATGAAATAAAAAGGCAAAAGAGTGGAGGTAAGTAATAAGGGACAACTTTGTGCGCTGCGCACAGATTCATATTTAGTGTCGTGATTTTAAGTTGTTGTGTATCGTAAGGAGTAGTAAACTGTATCAGCAATAGCAGCAATACCACATTGAATCAGAATTTGTTACAAATCTATTAATTGCATTTTCCATTGTTGTATCCATTCTGCTATTTCTGTGGCTGTGGGGTTTGAGAATACTCAATGAGTGCTGATAATCAGTTTGATATATATTTTAGCCAAAACTGTATTACTATAATGACGTGCCCCACATGGCTCCTGCACTTTGAAGGAGGCATTTCCAATGTATTAGTATAATTACCAGTGATGAGAAAACGAACCAAATTTCCTTTCATGAGTTCATCTGAGCTGTGGTTTCAACACACACACACACACACACACACACACACACACACACACACACACACACACACACACACACACACACACACACACACACACACACACACACACACAGAGAGAGAGAGAGTGAGGAAAAGAGAGAGAGAGACAGAGAAATCATCAAGAACTCAAGAGTGGGGTTCATGCCTGATTTGATCATCACTTCTAATTGGAAGATAATTTTCATAAAGCCTTTCAAATAGCTGACAGCTTCTGTCCTTCATTGCTGTCTATCTCTGCAACTCTTTCACCATATTTTTCCATGTTTTAAAAGATGCCCTCGGCAGAAGGGGGAGTGATTGGAGGGGATGCTGGGAGTTTGCTGATATTCCAGGTATTTTAAGCTTTTGGGTCCACATGGGTTTAATGGACTTATTCTCAAGCAGTTCTTGTCTCTCTAATTAGTGATCCCCCCTCGAGCCGTAACAAGGGCACTGACGAGAGAGGCTTTTTCCCAATGATAATGTGAATGGATACCTGCAGGGGGAGATTTCTGCACTGTTCCTCATCCTGTCAGCCACTCTGGGTAACACTGGGGCTTAATGAACCTGAAAACAAGACACTGTGTGCGGTGAGGGGAGTGTGTGTGAGTGTGTGTGTGCATAAATCCAGATGGGTACTGTGTAATACCTTAGAGCTGGTTGTGGTATATTTAAAAAAAAGTACAGTGCATCTGTGGTGAGAAATAGGCACTCTGTGTTATGATGACGAAGTCAATTATTTGCCTATGTGTTCAGGATTTCATGCAGTATGTCAGCTGTTAAGGTGAAACAGAAGTCAACACCTCGCCACAGTCACAGAGGCACAGTTTACCTAGTGTGAAAGTGCAGGAATCCAAATCAAACGGCATGCGTCTTTGCTGCTGGAGCACATGAGCTGCTGAACATGTAATGTGATATGTATGTCCTGCCTGCGAGATGGTTTGACTGATAAGTTGACACCGAGGAGATGCATATCTAGGATGCATGCAATGTCACAAATGTCACGTATGATCGATCGAACGCCGCACTGTCTGAGTGAGAGGTCATTGCTCTCCATATACAGCCGGCGGGGGAACGGGACAGATCGCCTGGTCAGCACATGGTCACATTTTGGACGCATCATTTTTCCCTCCCTCCCCTCCTGAGTGGGTAATGAGCTGAGTTGTTGTTGTTGGAGCACACGTCACTCCATGTGACATTAGACTCACTCAGTGCTGCCAGAACCTACCCTGTGCTTTATCTTGGACACTGGGCCCTTCCAGTGAGGGGCTACAACTACCTTCTCAAGCTGGCTGACATTGAATGATGTGTTTGTTTATTATGGCTGATAGGTGTCATGTTAGACATGCATTAAGTCCTTGCAAAGTGAGCCATGCAATTTTTTGTCCCCAGTAATAGTGCTGTGGACCAAAGCAGGGAATTACTTGCTTGAGGACGAAGAGATGGGGAAAGTCTATGACAGACTAAACAAAGTGGAAAAAAAGTACATGGAATAAAGGATGGAGAAATATGGACAGGTTGTGTGTGAGGGATGTAGAAAGACAAAGAGACAGAAAAACAGAGACAGAAAGAGGGAAAGACTGAGAGACAGAGATGGAGGAAGGGAGCCACAGATGTGGCGGGGCCTCGGGCGATACAAGTCATTATGTTGTAAACTGCTCCAGTGGTGATGTTGTGGGGAGAGCAGAGAGGTCACCAGCTCAGGGTGTGTCAAGCAATACATGCACGCATACACATAAGTAGTGGCACACACACAGAGGAAATTGAGAGAACATCTGGATATGTGCCACCTGCCTAGAGGAAGTCATCTAGTTTACACGCAGTACAGGAGGGGGTTTGTCCCTTCCTGGATGTGCAACCTTCATGCTAGCCTGCACCACTGGGAGAGGATGGAGGACGAAGTGGAGAGTGAAGAGCGTGCAAACCAAATGACACACTTTACAGGGATTAGGTGTTAAAGTAAACACGGATATCGTGAGTTAGGACAGGAAATGGGGAGAAATACACACCGCCGTCTCCCCTGCAGACCCCTATCATGTCACCACAGTTGCTTGTTTTACTCAGCTGCAAGGCCCTGGTCCGAGGTGCCGGATGGATGCTTACTGACGAGGGCTGTATCCATTGCCAACCAATTCACAGGCTTTAAATTGAGAAAATAAAGAGTTTTTTTACAATGGGAATATGATTTTGCTTTTGGGCTTTTTACTTCTTTATGCCTTCTTGTGCATAAAAGCAAGAATGAAAGGAGGTAAAAAAAGAGACAGGAGCCTCAAACTCAGCGCTAAGTATTGACCATCTGGCTCCAGCCCAAGCTAGCGTGCCACAAAACAATTGCATTCATTAGGTTAATTTATCATGGTGGTAAGCTCAATTTACTTTTGCTTGTGCGAGCGTGGCTCATTAAGATTCAGTCTGCCGTTTCCTCAGGCCGTCTTGTGATCATTCACACAGGGTTAACGCATTTTGGACCAGATAGGAAGCACTCCGGGGTTATCTGCCAGACCTAAACTGTTTAAATAAAGGCAGCAAAAGAAGAGGTGGAGAGAGGGATTACGGTGGCAAATGAGAGAATGAGAAAGGGAGGGGGGGTGTCAGCGGAGGAGTGATCTGAAGAAGAATGCCGTTGAAGAGAAGTGGGGAGAAAGAAAGGCTCAGCTCTCAGTTGACAGAATGGATGTTGCGGGGCCGTGGTGGAAGAGGAATGGAGAAAGAGCGAGGGAAGGGAGGCACGTGACTAAATGTATTCTGATAACTGAACAGCAGATGTCTCGCATGGAGCTCCTTTGTTGCCTGAACAGCAGGACCCTGCACTTCAGTGGGCTCACTTCACACCGCATTCATTTGCCTGCCAGCTGCCAATTTAGGGTAGAGAGAGTGAAAAAGAAGGAGAAAGAGAGAGAGAGACAGAGAAGGGAGGGAGGCTCACACCAGTCCGTCCCTCCCCTCCCTCAGCATGTCTTGCAGAGAGGCTGCCATTCCGCTCTCTCTTCCCCCGGTGGCCTGTACAATTAGTGATCTGCATAACCACCCACACCTCCACGCACTGCTCTCACAGAGCAGAGGGGGAGCTGCCTTTGTCTTTTGGCTGCTGTACAATGAGTCGCTTTAGACTTGGCTGGAAGCCAGGAACTGTGGCACAAAACTGCATGTTCTTGATGGATGACGAATACTCCCGGAGTCTTGTTTCCTCATGCAGCTGACTTGGCAGGTCAGAGATGAACTGCAGCCGCGGCCATCAACAGCCCTTTTGTTAAAACACCTCCTAAACTCTGGAAAGGGAAAAGTTTCTGAATTGTGAACTCTTATTATCCTCCCAGATACCTTCGCTCAATAGAAGCACACTCTCATTAAGCCCACAAAGCCTACAGTTCATTAACGCCTGGGTGAAAACAAATTCACACCCCTGTGCTAAGTGATGCGGGCCGAGGCGTGATGGCATCGAGGCTTCGGCGAGGCTGGCTGTGTGAGGCGAGACTCAGGTGACTACAACCACAACTTCACAGCTCACCTGAAGCTTGTGACCTCGCTGAGAACCAAATCACATCTCACTTCATTATGAGCAAGAGGAAAGGAAGTGTTAAGTTCCCATTTAGTCAGTATAATTGGTTATGAGCACACTTCTTACGTAATATTAGAAGTAAACTTGAGGCAAGAAGCTTTATTTTTCCCTAAACTCCTTCGTCATTCTCAGTAGCACCATGAACTTCTGCTCTGTTTGACTTTCACCATGTTATTATCTTAATTGTGAAGGCCATTCAGTGGCGTGGGTGCTGTGGAGGTTTGTAGGGATTGCTAACCCCATTATTAAGGCTTGTGTGGTGCATCGCATGGGAGATAATACACATATTGATCGGCAACCACCAGCTCCTCTAAACTGTGCTCACTTGTTACAGTACAAAAGGCAGCAAGAGCAGATCCCTCTCATCACCCTCCCCAATGTCAATTCACAGGACGAGCAATGGAACGAGCATTATCCCCACTTCCTGAGTTGGAGGGGGGGGATGATAAAAACTTTTTGATTAAGGGAAGGGAATGTTCTATTTCATTCTGATTCGGGAAGCAGGAGAAAGAGCGGAGGATTAATCTTAAGGCCGTCGTTTTACTGCCTATCCCCACTCCTGTCTCAGAGCTGAAGAAGCGCGAGTGAATAATGGGGTGTCCATCAGCCGTGGGCTCAAGCCCAGATTGGGATTTTCTCTGGGGATAATACAAAGCAGGGCGACAATTGATGATTCATAATGTACAGTTTTAGCCTGGCGATAGCGCCAGCTATTGTGGCGGTGTTGGCATTAGTATTACAGTATCTCCCGATGAGGTGTTCCCGCCTGACAGCAATCTTTCGAAGTGTTCTTCTGCTGAGGATGGGAGAATCATGAGTTTATAAATATGGATACAGAGAATCATACATTCTGTAATTCAGATATGTGACAAATTGCACTTTTAAGTCATCTGAAGAAACATCCTCAGTCATACATGCACAATATTTAAGAATCCTTTGAAAGGAAGGGAGGATCCAGCTATGGCAGGAACCAGCGAGGAATAATGGCGCCTTGTTGCGTTCACTTACTCGACCCCCCTCATTTTGTGCACTGCAGCTTTACACTGAACCGAGAACAATCCTGCTAACAAAGTTGTCTGGCTCTCCAGTCATGTGAGCAGCACCTGTCGTGTCAGAGAGTGGAGGCAGAGGCGGCGCTGGGGATCCATGGAAGGGACGCTATCCATCAGTGGTTCCATTTGATATTTAATTTAGACTTTTATGAGCCTTAGAGGATGGGCCATGTCATTTTTCTCTCCCAGGCTCTCTCTATAGGGATTGAGGATAAATTCCTTCCATCCGTGCAGCAGCCTAACATGGGCTCCCTGAGATTTATAACTGTATGTGATAGTGGTGATGCTGGTGGTGGCCGATGACTGGCCCACATGCAGGACGTAGCACATGGCTCTCTGTCCGGGTCATACCGGCTCTATACTTGTTCAAACTTGGATAAAAGTAAAAGACGCACTGACTCATTGCAGAGTTTAATAGTTGCCATAAAAGCTGACCATGGACATTATTACATTGACATTATATTAGTAAGAAAGAACTGTTATGATGATGTCATATCTGGCGTCTTTAAAAGAACAATATTCTTATTTAAAAGTCGCTGAACAAAATCAATTAATTTAGCATTAATCAATAGAGTGTGATATTATGCATACATGTTTTTTATTTCCGTGAGTTATAGATGGGGTAAAATAGGCGATAGTCTGAGAGGGTAATTTTAGGGAGCAGCAACGAGTTTTATAAACTAATCCTCTCCTAATGGTCTGTTTTAACGTAATTTATAGCTTCATTCATTACCCCTTTTGTATCAGTAATTATTTCTAAAATACCAAAGAGCCATCTTTTCTTTCCTGGTTCTTCTCCGGCTCTGATTTATCGCCACGGCTCTGGCCTGATGCTGTCTTCCCAAGGTGTGACATTTCAAAATATTTATAGCTCTGGCACATTAAAGGCCTTCCTTTGAAGGTGACCGACCGCTCTTCCACACCAGTGTAATTAATGGAATCTCAGCTTGTTCGCCTGGTGTTATTTATCCAGTGCATTCTGTCGAAACACTATGGAAAACAGCAAGGTGTTGGCTTTGCTACCTCAGCTCATAAACAGGCGTTTTATACCCACCAGTCCCAGGATACATTGCACTCTGGGCGATAGGGAGACCATTCCACATCAAAGCCCCAAAAGTTTAATATTTTATTGATTAGATCTAAACCTTCTGTCCAAAGTGGCAATTAAAATTCAATTAAACTGATTGAAAGCATCATATTAAATTTCATCTCTTTATGAGCTCCAAGATAATGCTGGAGGACAAGACTTGAATATAATCACATCCTTTTTAGATTATATTATCCTGTTCATTCACTATAAAAATGACACTTTTAGGTATACTTTCAATATTTCTTCTAACTATAACCTTCTAATGAACACATTTTATAGCCATTAAATCAACTATTGTTGGACATTGTTATAAAGAGAGATGGCTACTTTTTGTTCTGCACTCCACATTACAAGAAAATAGTTAGTTGTACCCATTTTTTTCACATAGGGAAATTAATTGTCAACCAGCCTGAAAAATATAAACAAACTGATTTACCATATTTATTAAAACCTCCATAATGCTTACTAACATTACACACAATGGTGATACAATATTTTAGTCTCCTAGTGTTGGATAACTAATAAGGCAGCCTAAAACTTTTGTTTTATTGAAATGCGCACATCAATATTTTAAATAATGTACTTTGTTTTCAGTCCATCTTTAGGGTAATTCACCAGTAATGTTTTTTTCATGCAGATAACTGCACAGCGAGGACAAAAGTGTGAAAAGTGAACTAGAAACAAGACAAAAAGTCTACAGCCATGCTAGCAGCTCTGTGAGGCTGCAATTAGGTGCAACGGTGCTTTGAACATCAGCATGCTAACATGTGCTGCTAACATGCTGATGTTTAGCTGGTATAATGTTTACCATGTTGAGCATCTTAGTGTAGCGTGCTAACATTTGCTAATCAGCTTAAAACACAAAGTAGGCTACAGCTGAGGCTGAAGGGAATTAGTTTTGCAGAACCAAAGTGGCCTATTGGACAAAATGAGATGTTGATGGTGGCACTAGACGAAAAGTCATAGGAACACCAAAGGGATTACAATTCATCCTGAAGGGAACATGAATGTGTGTACCACATTTCATGGCAATCCATCCAATAGTTATTGAGATATTTCACTAAACTCTAAAGATGTCAACCATATAATGGCGCTATAGGAAAATGCAAAGGATCATTAAAAACAGCAGATTTTATCCTCTGCGTAACATGAGTGTGTGTACAAAATTTCATAGCAATCCATCCAAGAGTGATTGTGATATTTCTGTCTGGATCAAAGTGTAAGTGGTAGACCAACACTGCCATCCCTAGAGTCAATCAATTCTAACAAAAACATTTACACTTTGTTGAAAATAGTGCCAGGACTCATGTCGTAACTCCACCATATCCTTTTCATTTTTTTCCTACGGGCTCATCAAAGGTCAAAGGTCAGCGCTAAGCCACAGCAATGCCATTGATCCAGCAGCATCCACCGCAGTAAGCAGGCTATTTAGATGTACACAGAAAGCAGTGTGGGAGAGTGAGAGAGGCTGTTATTACTGAGTGCCTCTCTGTGTCCCCAAGACTGTTTGCTCTGTGTGATTATTCTCTCCAGCTCCCCAAGCATCCCGGCTCCTGCCTCTGTGATAAAGATATTCATTTACCTGATATGAAAATCTTGTTCATGCCGATCCCAAATGACTCTAGATAGAAGAGGAAGAAAGCAGAGGAGGTGAGAGGCGGCGAAGGAGGATAGAGGAGGTGATGGGATGGGAAGTGCATGAGGGAAGGGAGAGCTGGTGGCTGGAAAATAATGACATGAAATATTAACACGATCTGGGCCCGTGTGATACCTAAAGTTTGCATGATAACGAAATAAAGCATTGTATCAAATGTGGGTCCAGGATTTTTAAGGATATGTGGAGAAACCATCGCCAAGACATACAAGTCAGTTGAAGAGCAGAATATAAAATTCCCATAGGTTTGAATGTGTAGTGATTCTGGGGAATGAATCAATGAATAGATGCTATGAATGACCATCTGTGTGTGTGTGTATGTGTGTGTGTGCACATGCTTATATTGTAAGTGTGAAAGTGTGTTTCTCTTTTCTGTGTTCTGTTGTGTGTGTGTTCTCAAGGAGTATCCCACAGTACACATCCTCCCCTTTCTGCTAATAATGATATTCATATAGTTTTAACTGCTTTCTGAATGAGGAGGCTTTGCATGCAGTGCTGGCAACCATCCACTAACTCTTCCACAGATATGAAGCAGAGAGAGACAGATATAATGTGTCCTCTCGAATGCATCCTCATGGTTAAAAGGGTAAAAATGAGATGCAATGGGTGCGATAGTCACTCCCCTTCATCACGTAGCCAGCCCATCTCCCCTTCCTTTATTTTGTTTGAGTATATGGCTCACTCATCTCAGGTTTTATTGTCTCTATCTCGGGGAGCGCTGCTTTCCCCTATAACACGGTCACCATGCGCGGCACATCAGGCAAGTTCTTGATTCTGTACTCAGTAATTTAAAGCCTTTATGGAATTGCAATTTCAGGGCTCAGTGCTTGTTTTTCTAAAATGTACTCAAGGAATTAGCTACTCCAGCCACAAATCAGTTGAATTTATGCACAGTTGTAATACACTTTATGGGCTCATGGTACATTGCTTCAAAAACAGCAGATGTGAAATTATGATAAATATAATGAGGGTTTTTTTTCCCCACCTCACTTGCCTTTTTCTGTCCCTCACCCCCCTTCCCTCACTCTCTCTCTCTCTCGACTGTGAGAGAGAGGGATGTGAAGCGTGTTTACTTACCCCATACAATACATTTAATGTCTTAGTAAGGGCCGCCAACAAAACCTGATTAATGTCCTCATCTCTTTTATTAAAGATAAGAGTGGCACTGCAGTCAGGAGATAGAGAGGGTGCCATAAATCTCAGGCAAAATGAGCAGTCAAATAATCACTCATCAGAAATGAAATCTACATACATTAACACTCGCAGACATTCTGCTGAGAATATAAACACAGGGCTGTGGGCAATGAAGCCAGCTCCATTTATTCACATATTCGCGGTTAGGGGGAGGTAAAGGTGTCTGGAGAGGGTAAGCTCTCAGCTGGTGATGATGTTTAAAGGAGTCCTGTCCTGCTTAGCTACAGTCCACCAGACTAACCATGTGTCCAAGGAAGCAGACGCACAATCATTAGGGCAATGGATGAGTTGGATGGCGGAGGCAATTAAGCATCACCCTGAATAGGACATAATGTTGATCCATCCCTACGATTAATCAAGGCATGCATTAGACAGTGATGGGCGACCCTGTGCCTTTGTGACAAAATGATTCTTCATCCCGTGTTTGGGGATTGGGATCCTGAGGTCCCTAATGCGCCTTAGAGGCGCCCCAATGAAACCCTGTCATTTATTCTGTTTCTGTCCCTGACAGCTATCAACCTGTCTTCTGCCAGCCAAGGAACATTATCTGAACTCCCAAGGCGGTTAGCGACAGGGACTAAGCTTATGAGTGGTGGTAGCAGACAGGCAGATATGTAAAGCAATGATAATACTACCTTTCTTTTGTACTGCCACACTCAGTGTCAACCCAGGTACATGTACACTCATTTGCCAGTTTATTAGCTACACCTAGCTAAAACTAATGCAGCCTAATACAAAAGTCTTGCAATAAATCCCACCTTCACAGTTGAAACTGTTTTAGAGAGGTGGTGATTCAACTGTGTGGTTATTTTGGAGATTGTTGAATTGTACTGCATCATACTGAGAGGTGTTTCTGTTGTTTAGCCTACCCTCATTGATATAAATGGGGTGGACAAAATAATACAAACCAGTACAATTCAACCGCACCTCAAAGCATCCAAAATGACCATACAGTTGAATCAACACCTCTCTTCAACAGCAAAGCCTGAACATTAAATCCTTCATGAAGGTTGGATTTATTAAAGGTCTGTTGTATCTGTTGCAGTACTTTTAGCTAGGTGTACCTAATAAACTGGCAACTGAGTGTATGTATGTATGTTCCAATATATACCATAGACACAACAAAAGACACATATATAGATGCATACTAGCACTTACGTATACATACAATACACATATGCAAGCAGTCATGCGTGCACACATGCATGAAACCACATATAAACACACTGTTATGCATACACCACAAATAGAGCCACATGTGCTTTTTCCATCCCAGTCACATCAGAGGCCTCCCTGTGACAGATGTCACATGTTGTGAATAAAAACTTGTGAAAAATTAAAAACAAATGCACAATGCACTATGACTGCTCTTTGTTTTGATGTCAATCATGTCTTAATAATCAAAATGATTTTTTTTTTTTTCCCTTTCACTCATTCCCCACTTCTGTGGCATCTGGCAGGGACAGGCTGACGAGGTGTCTTTACAGCGGAAATTACACGAAATGGATTTTCCATGCTTGATAAGAGTGTCAATCCACTTCATATAGAGTTGTGCAAAGTACTGCAGCTCCACTCACAATATTGACAGGGATGCGTAGCAACGTCAGTGGTCTCACTGTGATAATGACTTGCTTGCAAGCTGATACTGTACATGTGCTTCATAGACACGATTCCAAAGCACATTTATGGTTGTTAATCTTTCAGAATTAGTCACTCATGATCTAGAGATTGTGTCTTATTTGTTTTTATGTTTAACTTTATAGTTATCATTTTTCTGTGCATTCACCTTGTGACCTTTTAAAAAGATTAAACAGGTAGAGAATATGATCTTTCATCATTTACTGTGATTTAGGATTATATTACCCCCATTATTTCTAATCACAAGAGGATTTTACTCATAATTTAAATGTATAAGATGTCCAGTTGTTCTGCTCCACAGTTTTCTGCCTCTCTGTAGTCTCCCTCTGTCCATATGGTTACCTATTCACCTGTATTGCTGGATCATGAGAATGTCATTACCTCCATCATTGAGCCCAGGCATCTGAGAGCCTGTTAACCTGGAACAGGCCTGGCTGTGCAGCCCTGTGCTGATGGTACAATATGCTCCTTGTTATTCCAGGATCATTGACGCTAAAGCCCTGGCAATCAAGCCAGTTTTGTTGAAGCTCATTGGCTCAGTGGGGTCTCGTCTCATCTGCTTGGAATGAGGAAACGAGTGTTCGGGTTAGTTGGGTCGTTAGGTAGAAATTCTTTGATAATGGTGCATGTTACATTAGAGCCTTACAAACCAAGGATAAGTGTTTCAGAGTCTGTGTAATGTAATTTACAGAATGGTTATGGTAGATAAGAAATTCTCTTGAGGTGTGAAGTATGGAGATGAATAGTTCCTTATTAATCTGGACTCAGCACATGCTATACAGCCAAGACACACTAGTTACAATGTGAAGGGATTCATACATATCCAAGACACTTTTATTGCAGATGATATATGGCTAAATGTATCTTTGCAAACTGCAGACCCAACGCAGTTAGTTGAGGGGTGGGATTGTTAGTGCTATCATCTTACTTGTTTAAAACAATTGTCCAAACAACAGCAAATTTCATGTAGCATTAATAAGACATTCATAAAGGCCCATTAGTTGTGAGCAATCTCTCAGCATTAACAGGAGCCTGGTGAAACGTACACCCGTGATGAAATGGAAACAGCTGAACAGCTGAGGCCAGAGGTGACCTGCAGCCACCAGATTTCCCTCATATGAAACATTGTGTGGTGGGAGACTTTTTCATTGGTCCCCTGTGAGAGCAACATCACACATGAAACTTTGTCATGCAGATTGGTGCAACCAGAGTCACACTGTATATAATGCTATCGCAGTCTTGAATAGGAGTGAGTGATATAGATGGAATCCTATATCGTGGACTGCCGTGGTAATTGTATGTCATGATGGATATTGCCGAGAAATGTTCAGTTGAGAAATTGTTTATGAATAAAACAACCAGACAGGGATATCTGTTTTTAGCGAATCCAGCATATAAAACATATAAAAATACAATATTATCACAAAACAGTCCTGATCCTTGATTTACAGCATTGGAAAGTTTCCATCGTATCATCTGATGGTATATATCTTTATATCGACCACTCCAACTCTCAGATTACCGGAAACGTTGCGTGAACCTTATTTGCTTTAAATTCAAACAATTTTTTTGCAACAGCCAATCAAAATACCACTTCATGTCACATGATCACTTCCAGTTGGGCACAGGTTTATCTTATGGCCACCATTTTTTATTATTTCAGTTTTGTTTCTAAGAAATCTTGTTTTTCTCCTCAGTTTGTCACGGTGAAGGGCTCTAAATACTGCAATACCCATATACCCATGAGAAGGAGCCAGTCAGAGGTATGAATCAGAGTGGCAGCAAATTCAAAACACTTTGTTGTCAACAAAACACGGCACCATATTTGCTGAATTCATCTAAAATGGACAAGGAATCCACAAGTGAATTGATTTAAGTGCAGGCTGTAAAATCAACACAGTAATTTTAAGCTCTGTGATTGGATGTTTCTTGCTTGCAACCTTGGAAGTTGTAGTTAACTTCTCACCTTATGTATTTATATACACACTAGTTCTTTGCTAAGTACTTATCAAAGAACCAGATATTTTCTAGTACAGCTGTTAATCATTTGTACTGGTGTTTCAACCAGGAGACTATTGCATACTCCAACAGTCACCTATAATATAATAGATAATTTTTAAATGAAATTTATTAAATAAATACATTTTTATTAAACTCTAAACTAAACATTAACTGACAAATCATCTATTTTTGAAAAAAAACAAAAAAAACACCTTAGCCTGGTGTGTAGTTATGATTGCATTTGAGTGTTATGTGTTACAGTAAAAACGCACAAATTTTATGAAACAGTAGTAAAACAGTAGTTTTATCTTGTAACATTCTACACAGCAGCTTTTACGTGGTTCTGGCGTATCACAACTTTAAGGCATGTAAAGTAAGGATAAAATTTTACCATTATGATGGTATTCAGTGTTGAGTTGTGGTGAAACCTTCCATAAGATCCTCAGCAGCATCTCCAGTTTATCCCTCTCCCTGTGGGATGTCAGCCTCTCAGAGGAAGAGGGGGCATCTTTGAGGAGGTGGCGTCACACAGCTGCCATAGCCCAGCAAAGCTCCTCGAGGAAAGACATGTTGTCAGTGCGCATTAATCATCGGGCCCACCATCGGAAACAGATTCCCCTCATAAGCAATTTCACTCATTAGAGTTACGGTGCTGATTTGCTGATTGGAGTTACGCTGAGGCTACTTCACTGCGAGGGAAAGAGAGGAGAGCAGGAGTGAGAGGAGGAGAGGAGGGGAGGAGGGAGGGGGGGTGGGGGGAGAAGGTCTGACACATTTACAGTGATGTGAAAGCTGAGATGTTGATTAATGTGCATTGTTGCTGTCACATAAACTGAATAAATAAATATCAAACAAAAGCAGAGGGAGAGACTCATTTACAAACCAGGAAATGAAAGTTCCATGTAGTTAGGGAGTAAGACGGACTGGGATGACAGTCTGTAGACATGACTGTAAACACGAAATCACCACAGTGTAAGTCAAGGTCGTGTGCCCACATGCATGAAGCACCTGGCGTGGCCGTTTCAAGCATTCCTCAAATTGACTCAGTTCAGTTCTTGTGGCATAGACAAAACATTAAGAGAGCCCCACTTCCCCGCCAGCTCCTCTGAAGTCCACCACTGTGATAAGTGGCCTTCCTGGTTAGCGTGACATCTTGCAATCAGATTTTGAAAGCCCCTCGGGCTGTGATTGGTTTCAAAACAATCTCGCAGCTCGCAATTCAAGCAGGGCACAAAATAAATACTTTTTTTTGCTTTACAGAATTTAAAACCCATCTTGCATGCTTCAAGTGATGCATGGTGATAACCGAGTATTCCACAACAACCCATCTCTGTTTTGGTCATATTTAACATAGGCTGTTTATATTGATCTTCATATCCCATTCACAAACACCCTTGTTTACATAAATAAACAATATTGTGTTTGCTGCCATGGAAACAGAGTTTACACAGGCCACAAAATCACCATTTAATGGCGTAAGATGTTTACATGCCTGAGAATGCTGGCTAATAATGGCATATCTCAGCTGTCATACTCTGGTTTCTCATAACTGGGATGTGTGTTTATGCAGGCTATTGGGAGTGGAAGATGGTGTTTACAAGCTACAACTGTTAAACGTAACACTCGGGTATGCCAAGTAATTTCAGAATATTAATGTGAACTGCACTCCTGTGATAATCCTCTGGTAGTAATAGATATAGATTTGAAAAAAAAAACAAAGTTTGTTGATCATTATTTTATATTATACTTCAATTTATTTTTACACTTTCTGACATGAAATCTAAGCAGTTATGTTCCTGTAGTAGCAGAACTTTGTGAACAGACTGAATCCATTGTTTAACAGTGCCAACTTGGCACGGCGTGTTTTGGTTTGATCCTATCCATTACATCCTCTCCGTCGGGTCCTTGCGTGGGCCTCCTTACCCCCCCCCCGCTGAGCACCAGTCATTAGATCATTACTCCGTTGTAGGGAGCAGCAAACATCCGAGGCCGTCTGAACTTTTCCTATGGAGTGGAGCCAACAACCACATGACTTAATAAATGGTGACAAACATAAGCCAGCACTCACATCAGCAACATTACATGGTAGCAGAGACGTGGAGCAAGTTAAACTAAATGAATGGTCACTGCAGGTTTTGTGTCTTTATATGTATGTGTGTGTGCACACTCTCCTCATCTGTCATGCGAGCATCATTTCTGTACTTTGATCATTTTCAAATGATCCTTGGCATGTGATTCTTCTCTGACTATGTACAGACACACAGCGTGCGCTAATTAGGCGTTATTTTGTCAGGTGAACGATGGCTACCGATACACCCTTCCGTCATTTTCTTCAAGAGAAAATGCACTCGTGCAGGAATTCCTCTGTCTGCTTCCCTCAGCTCCTTTTTTCTCCCTGGTTTTGCAGATTTCTCCGTCCGCCCGGGCAGCCCGGGAGAAGTCGTTTTACAGTTCAATCAGGAATTCTAATAAACTGACCTGTGCTTTAATGACTAATTCATTGTCTCCTTTACTACCTTCATGGGTATAAAGCGGATTAATGACTTGAGCAAGGTTAAAAACAGTACCACTGTGCTTTTCCTTCATCTATTATCAATCATCCTTTAGATTCTTAGGAGAGCAACGGAAATTGAAGGAAAATTAGCAATCCTTTTGATGGATGATAGCATAGGTAGGAGTGTATGCGTAAGATATAAGTGTGGCTATAGCATTAAATGGAAATCGCCTGATAAGTAGCATCGCATGAGGGGCTTGCATTTTAAGACGTGCCACATATATGAAACAAACTATAATGCTGTATGACAGGAGCATTATAATGCTGTGAAGACAAAGCCACCACAGTTTCTGACAAGCCGAGTGAGGAAAAGAAGTCATATTTTTGATTATCCTCTCAACAGTGGACTCATAGATACCTGTTATCAAAAAGGCCCAGAGACATAATCTCATATATTGCACCGCACAGTTCTTTACAGCGTGTTTACAACAAAGAGCTTTTAGCAAAAACTCCAAGGAAAAAGGAAAAACTCTGCAGCAGTTAAGAGAATAGAGGTTAAGAATTTCACGAGAGTTGTTAAACTTCTTTGACAGTTTCTTTACTTGTCCTCACACTGTACTTCTTTCTTGTTGTTCAGAAATCCCATGGAAGAGGAGAGAAATAAAAACCAAAGGGGAGGCAAAGGGGAACGGCGAGGAAAAGGGAAGAGCGGGTATAAGGCTGCGTCTCTTTGTTTACCATTCCATATTCCCATCATACGTACGGACGCCTCCGCTGCATCTCTGGGCTCTTCCCATTCTTGGCCCAGTCATTTCTGACAATGTTAATGATTTAGTGGAGAGCCCTCCACAACGGATGATTTGTGACATGTAGGAAGGCTCGAAACGGGGGAGGACTAGGCAGGTTTCTGTGGGGAGTGTTTGGGATCCAGGGATGCCTTGAAGATAGTGATTCATTATATTTAAGACAAGTGTGACATCCTACTTCAAGGAAGCAGCACACATATGTATGGAGGGGGAGATTTTTCGGGTGGCCAAAGTGGGGAGGGGTAGGTAAGTACAAAGGAATGCCTCAGTGTTTTTTGAGATGACATAGGAATAGGAGGCAGGCATATGGAGACGGCAGCCTGGAAAATAATGGATAATGGAGGAATTTAGCCTCAGGCTATATGCCTGCTTTGCCTACTTCTGTATAACTAGTATATTTATAATTCAAATACATACCTTTAATAATTAACAACCAGTGAATATTAAAGGAGAATGCATGATATCTTTTCTACAGAAGGAGTCAGGTGAAAAATTGTATTACATTTCAAATTTGACAACAACACAGAACAAAGGACCGAAGAGCGAAAACAAAAAAAGTTGGCTGCCATTTTGGGACAATTTTTTATCTTGGGCTCGTGCAATGAACAAAAAGCCGTCTTGTATGAGTATGCCATTTATTTTTAATACATGATAGTGTCTTTGCACTAGAAAAAGAATATCCTAACGTTACAGGATTTTAACAGCTGGTTAAATATTTGTGTTGGTAAATTAAAAGACATTCAATCACTGGCTGCTTGTACAGTTATTGTTTCTTGGTTTCTGTCGGTGAATCATACCGAATGTCAGTCGAGGGCAACTCCCTGGAAACTTAAGTGTGCAGTCACACAAGCAAACATCTCACTGATTTTTCTGGAGTTTCTCATTCAGCATCAGATTGTTGTCTGGCAGTCACTGTGAACTTTTGCTCTGCTCCAGTCATCAGCATAAACAGCACCAGTACTGGTCCAGTGTTGACATCCTTCTGTCTGCAGTGTGACATACACATCACATTCATGTATGACATTCATGTGACTGAGTGATAACGATCAACTCTCATTACACACATCCTACTCTGCATAAAATGATGTAATTTCAGACACATTTAGGCTGCGGCAATTTGGAAATAAGAACTGTGCTAGCAAATGCATTGAAATTTGGTGTATTTATGCAGAGCTCCGAGTGTTCCTTTTAAAATAAAATATCCCAAAGGACAGTGTGTTTTGTAGTCTGTACACAAGTGGCACAGAAAAGCTCTCATAGACTGTGTCAACCAAAGTTATGCAAACACCAGAGTTCAACAAAAACCAACATATTTGCATATTCTGGATCTGAAATGTGTTCCGCTTTTGTGCAGGCCTCATTTCTATCTCTGCGCTTTGATGTCGCTCATACATATTGACGACCCGCCAAAGAAACCAACCACGTTAACTAAAGCATCAGCTCAATTTGTGCATCCCCTTTAAAAAAAAAAAAAATGGTGCATTAGTTTGTCCCATTTATATTTCCAGGGTTAATTAGCAAGTGAGAGATTGGACAATTAGTTCATCCATGCTAATTGATTATAATATTACAACTTGGTGATGATAGGATGAACATAGACTCCTCGTTCCATATTCCTCTAAGGGATTTGATAATATATACAATGCTTCTGTGTAATGAGGGTTTTAAAAAGACCAAATCAGCTGGGGAAATTGTTAATTCAATTCCACTCAGATGATACTGAGTTTTTCAGGGCACAAATGAATTGCATTGCAGGGATCCTACAGAGTGGCAGAGTCCTTTTTTTTTTTACATTTTTACTCACGTCAACAGATCACCGGTTCATTTCTGTCAATGGCACAACCGGATGTGAACTCTCAAAGACCTGATCGTATCTAGGTCATTTTTTTCCTCCTTCTGCTCGTAATTGAAAAGCTCGTTCTGTTTCATATCTGCAACTGTCAGAAATGCATGCTGCTTCGGAGGGAGAGATACGGCGAATATAGATGAAAACGGACATATATGCAACCAAATTAATTTGTTTTCCTCCGAGGCGAACGTGGCGTCTTTAAACATGCACAACAGTGTCTGTTATACCACAAGTATATAATTACACTTTCCTTCGCTATCTGCTGTTCCTCCCCTTATCTAACTTTACCGTCATATAGGGCCACTTCTGTCTTCAGTTGTCAAATGTCTGCAGTGTGAAGCTCAGGTATGGACCTCCAGCCACCTCTCGCTGGTGGCCCCACATGAGCTCCATCACACTGTGACAGTCTGTCACGAGGCACAGGCCGAGGAATGAGGAATGAGTGCTGTTGTGGTTCACCTGCAAAGTTACACAGGAAGTGCTCAAACTTCCACTTCAGATATAGAAAAATCAAAGGAAAGTAGCATTTTAGATTTTACAGTGGTCATGCCACTACTTTTGATATAAGGTTAGCAGAAAAAGAGACAAACGTATTTGTGCTCTGCTGTGATCAGTTTAACTCTGCCTCTTAGCTCAGATGTTAATTATGCATATTCTTACCCATTGCTCACGTTCTATGTGAGAATTATTGCTCTTTATTTCTTGAAAGTCATCATTATTGAGCACATCCTTATTTTTTTTCAGCCCCACAACGAGAACCATTTTGTGAAAAATGTCTCGTTTCACCTCGAAATGTTCCTCCTCGGGTGCAGCAAATAAAAAATAAGATTCATGTGTTAAATGCAGAAGTATTACACTTCTTTACTGTGCTTAATAATTAATAGCCCATCCCATCACCCTATGAATATTTACATGCAAAGTGTCCCTGGGAGCCTTCCATATGCCAGAGGGAGGGAAGTCTGTGTGTTTATAGCATTAAACACTCAAACATCGTCACCAGCCCTATTTCGCCTGCAACCATGAAAAACAGTCACTAAAGCATTGTGAGCATTTTATTTGTTGTTGCACAATGTAACCTATTCAACTTCCATTTAGACGTGGCAAGTCAAATTACAGGTACTCACTCCGTGCTCAACTAAAATCCCAGGACGCCGCTTGTCTAGTTCGAATGTGAAGCGAGCAGAAATGAGGTTTCGTCGGGGTTGTTTCCAGAGCAATGACATTGTTCATTGAGATCACCTTCCACTTAATGCGTCAAAGTGTCAAAGGTCTTGTTGTCAGCTCGGCTCGAAATCAAGGCGTCATGATGCAGCTGAAGAAATTACATAGTGTATTAGATTATGTTGTAAAAGCAGAATCCTGCAGTGCAGTGGGGGGAAAGCTGTGCACGCTGATTTTAAAAAGTCCGTTTGAGCCCGTACAACTTTCAGCAAGAGGAAAATAAAATACAAACTCTGCAAATTACAAATGATTACTGCGGTTATCTGAGCTCATTAAGCTGAGGACTTTGGACTTTTGCAATGCCAGACATTAATGCGCCATTCAATTCTAATCTGAGCGGCTAGCTTCTCTTTTATTCCTCCCTTTTGTATCTGATCCAAAAGTATACAATAAATGCTGTGACAGAAGATCGGAAAACGTTGCACGACCGCTCCGCTTTGTGACAGCTTTCAGAGCACATTCATGAATTTTCAACCTTTGACCTTTGAGAGAGACTCAGCAGGACGCACATCAGGAAGGTCCGGGAATAAAGCAACATCCCTCTTGTTAAAGTTGCACTGCGACCACTATAAAGGATGCCACAAGCTAATAATGGACAAGTAGGATATGTAGTACAAATAAATACGCTGTTGCTAGTGAACCTGGGCATGTTTGGCTCTGTTGCTTCCATTGGTGATATTTATCTAGGAAGGGAAGGCTGAGTGTTGTTGTTGCCTCTCTGCAGGTCCCCGAGCTCTCAGATCTCCTCTCTGTCTCCTGTGTGGATAAGTAGTGGCTGCTAAGGCAATGCTGGTCTTTGATATTTCACTCCTCATTTGAATCAGTGGTCGCTTTATTTGACAATGCCAGGTAATTACCTGGGTACCTTGCTTGATCATGTGAACTCCTGCAGAACCAGAGTTGAGGGAGGGAGTGAAGCAGGGAGGGTGGAGAGATGGGCTGTGGGTATCGGGTGAGGAGATGGAAATGGGAACACATAAACAGGAAGGAAAAAAGCAAAAAAAAAAAAAAGCAGGGGGACAAAAACAGAACACACACAAACACAAACAAACCATCTACATTTGTTTACCTGCATTGTTTTCTGCAAGTATTTCAAAACAAGTGGAATCATGAGTAAGGCACGTACTGTGTTGTGTTAAGCAAGGTGTGTGTGTGTGTGTGTGTGTGTGTGTGTGTGTGTGTGTGTGTGTGTGTGTGTGTGTGTGTGTGTTTTTAGTCGTTCAGCTGTGGTTTATCTACCGGGGCTGTCCCATGCTGTGAAGGAGGTCAGACACTGAGGGTCACTTGAGAGAGAAGATACACTAAGTGCAAGTTTATTATAACTCAAATGAATAGTTTTTGTCTCTTGGGTTCAGTCATTTGATTAGCTTATAGTCTCTGTGGTGTGTGTGTGTGTGTGAGAGAGAGAGAGAGAGAAATTATTCAGTGAAACCTTTTACTTATGAGCTCATGTGTATTTCACGTGTGCCGAAGCAGAAACACATTTTGAACATAAAAGAGAAGAGACAAGCCGAAAGACAGTTTAAGCAACATTTTAATGGCTTTACATTAAAGCACCAGGAAATCACATGAAGCACAAAATGTACAATACATTTGTTACAATATGTACATGGTTACATGATACAGGCTGAAAGATAAGTTAAAAAGATATAACTGTAAACTTACACTTACAAATAAGAAAAATGCTGATACTCAATGGGGTTAAACTGAGTATTTCAGATAGCTGGATATGGAACCATGTCAATGATGTTTATTGAATAGGAGAGCAGTGTTTACTCTGTTGTGTGACTAGAATATCAAAACCCGTCACTCCATGTGACTGCAGCTGCGTTCAGGCTGACTGACTGAGCTCTCCTTGGAGGAAACCAGCAGACAACTTAGGCTTGGCCCTGAAGTTTAACTGAAACACTGTGCCGGCATTTCTTTCAAGAAATATCCCTCTCCTGTATCCAAATATTTACCCCAAAAAAAAGAGCACTGAAAACATTTATAGAAGCCTCTTTTTTTTAAATCACAAAAATAAATACTTTTAGGTTAAATTTGCACAGAGTTAAGACTAAGCAGCTGCTTTAAGTGTCTCCTATAAAGGACATGCAATTCATTAAGGCTATTAATAAAGGACAAAGACAAAAGTCACACAAGAGAGGCTAAATATATCCCAACTTTTCAATCAGAAGTTTTCTCTTTTTCTCACCTTTTAATTAATTGTGTGAATAAAGCAGCTTCCTTGTGTGCTGATATAGTTTTTGCCTGATATCTCCGGCGTGAGTTGGGATCAGATATGCAGATCTACTTTCTTTTACAGCCTCGCTGGATGCCTCTGACGCTCCCGAGTTTCAACGCGCCGTGTGTTATTTGGGATGTGGACAAGTTGAGCAGTTTGCAGGCTCTCGGAGGCAGCGTGCTTTAACTCTGGCGCTATTTTATTCCCGTTCTAATCATATTGGGAACCGTGAAAACATCCGCACTTACATTCCCCCCGCTGCCGCACTGGACAAACAACACAAGAGTGGAATTTGTATTCATTTCAAAGTGGAGAGGGGAATTAAGACAATTTAATAAAGGCTTAAACCGCTGGGGTTGTCTCTGCAGCGCCTAAAGCCATATTTCCTCTGATCAGCGGAGGAGGGCGACTTTATTGGACATGTTTCTATTTCCAAATCCGCATAACAGGCAACGATGCATGTATTTCCTATAATGTAGATAAGGGAGAGAGGGTTTGATATGTAATAAAAGGTGGGTCTGTGCTGCCTGTTTAAGCCCCTTAAGCCTGATAAATGATGAGCGACAGAGGCACAGCAAGAGGGTCACCGCTATTAACTCCTCGGTTTCCCGGCCTCCACTTAAACTTCTCTCAATTACATCTGGTAATGTGGCTGGATACGGGCCTTATAGGCTTCGACCTGTTCAATCTAACCGGAATAAAAAAAAGAAAGAAATAATACTCAAATCTGCACAAGCGCCTATGAGAGTATATAGGCTGTTCCTAAAGCCACGTGTTAAGGGGAGAAACACAGGGATTATAGTCTGTGGCGTTACTAACACATGCACACCAGGTATTCTGGGACAAACACCCAATGCAAGCTCATTAAATCAGCATTTGGTGTCTCCGCAAAGGCGTTAACGACGGGCTCTAATCTCGGCGGTGACCTGCTCCAACTGTGTCACAGCCGAGCAGAGCTGCAGAGAGGCTGCAGCCCTGGCAGAGAGCTGCTGCTTCGACAAGGAACTATTTCTTTTTTTATGGGTTTTTTTACATGTTAGAAATATGCACTGATAGCCTTGAAATTCGTTTTGGGGGGGGATCCAATATACTTTCACATCTGAAAGAATTTAATCGACATAAAGAAGAATTTTAAAGAAGTTATTTTCCAACAATATTTTGTTATAATTTCTGTTTTCCAATTCACAATATGAATCAATTTAATGTTGTTTTAGGCTTCGCTTGAGTGACTCTTGGGCATTTTTTTATTTTAACATGCAATAACGCGTAGGCTATAAAAGCAGATAATAAAGTCGTCTAATTATATTAATATTAAAATAATCATATAAGCATCAGTGTGTTTTAGGCTGCGTATTAAATACTTGTTTATCTAACTGATGGGGATTTATATGAACGCCGACTTACGTTGAAAATGAATTGAAAAATCACATAAATTCCCAAATTCAAAAATCATTCTTGCACACGTAATGAAAGACAAACTACGACTAATAAAAGCCACATTTCTCGAGTCTGTGCGACACAAGTCACAATCTTGTAACAGCATCAGCTGTGAAGGGTGTAAACAGTTCAACCGATTTATGGTCAAAGCATTGCCAGCAAATAAATTGAATATTATAAGAAACAAATGCATTGGACGGTCGATTTAGACAAATAATGATCTGTATTTTATAATATTAATAATTTTAGATTTACGTTTCTGTGTTGTGAGAAATTAATAATTTGATTGCAATACATTCCTTTTTAATTTTAAAACACAATTTTGTTGACATTTGTGGAGAGATTTCGTGTAAAGTGAGTCAATCATTTTGTGGTTTATTTTGTGGGCCTTCTCTCATTTGTTGCAGAGCTCTCGACAGCTCGGCCTCCGCAGCGGCCGCCAGGTGTCGCTACATGGCCGCATATTTTCGACCAGTGAGTCTATGAAGGGGAAAGCCACAGTTACATTTTGTGTTGGCCTCCTCTCTCTCTCTCTCTCCTTCTCTCCCCCTCCTCCCTTTACTAACCCTCTGACACCAGACTCTGAGAATCGGTGGAGGGGAAAATGAGGCTTTGGAGCTGAAGAATTTACAGTTAGTCGCGAAACTTTTACAAGTATTTGAGTTGCTCACTCCACTTTCTGAAACCCTATAGTCACATTTCACTCCGGGGTCAAAAAGAGTTCAGATTCAGATGACTGAGGTAATGCTTTCTGCACGAGGAAAACACCGAGGAGCCAAATTATTATAAAGAAATCATAAATAAAATCCTCTAAAAATGATGTCCACAAATGAGGAAAATCAAATGCAGTTTGTGGAGATGATTAATAGAATTGAATCTGTTGTCTTCTTCACAGGTGGGAACTAGGAGACAACGTAAAACTGCATTACTTTTATTTAGTGCAAAAATTCAACTTAAGTTGAATTATGCATCAACAGCTGCATTTCTTTTACATGTGTAAATAAAAAGAAATGGACATGCTGCAAGGTTTTTACTTCCCGGGCCTCTCCACTAGTCAGTCTATGATCCAGTCTTATCTTGGCGCCTCTATACATTAGCTTAGCTGATTTACATAATCTCAAATACTGAAGAGGGCCAAAGAAGAACAAAGTTACAAACAAGATTAGGGCGATTTTATTTGTTCCTGCGGTTGAGCGCCAATTGTTTCTCCAGGAGTGTTTAAGGTCACTAAGAGGATTTGAAGCTCGTTTCATATCAGTGATCTTTTTGAGGGAATTAAATCAACAATGCATTTCTCTCCATATTTAGCAACAGGCTTGTGTGTGTGTGTGTGTGTGTGTGTGTGTGTGTGTGTGTGTGTGTGTGTGTGTGAGAGAGAGAGAAAGAGAGAGAGAGAGAGAACAACCGAGCCCTGCAGGGCAAGCGAGGGGGAGAGGGATTGTAAGTCCTGCAAAGAGTAAACAGAGGAGTGGAAGTTCAGTGCTGGTGCTCGGTCGCACGCAGGCGGTCCTGGTGCACCTTTAGGATGTGACATGCAGTGGATCTTTAGCCTGGTGATTGTCCCTGTAGTGTTTTCCTTGAAATGGATCCTCTCCCCCCCTAATGAATCCAAACGCAGCTGGCCATGTCCCACACGGACACCGAGAGCTTTAACCCTAAACTGACCTCAATTTGACACCACCAGATGAAATTTTACCGCCTGTTAATGCCATCCACTGATTTTTTTTTTTTCTTCATACGCGCGAGAGTTGTGCGTGCGCTTGAAGAGGGTCGCAACGTTAAAAGCCACTTGTAAGAAATATAAAACTACTTAAAAAAGTGTAATTGTCTGTGATAGGTGTCCTCCTGGAATCATCTGGCTTGTAAACGCGGGCAGGTTATAAGCAGGGGAGTTTAGGTTGGCACAGGTCTTGTTTATGAGGAAAATTAATTTTAATTACCTATTGAATGAATGATGATTAAAATAGAATTAGAAAATTAAACACCGACTTGTGTAATGTCGCATCAAAAGCTGTTATTAAGCGAAATTAACCTAATTCACAGCCTAAATGTTGTTAATGGGGATGTTCCGTGTTTATAGCTTCCATTAATTACTCAAATAAATAGTTCGCCAAAAGAAGAGTTTAAAATTTCACGTCGTTAGGAGTCGTTGCTGGAAGTTTTATAGGGAAGGATGTGTTTCTGTGGAGCCGTGCATTGGACACGCATAATTAGCCTCTGCTATTTTCACACGCTCTTCGGGTGTTTACATCCCTCTCCTCGGGGGCAAATCACATATTTCCACAATAAATGTGAAGAAATGCGGGAAAATGTGCAAGATCTGAAAGTCCGTCTGTTTTAAAAAGAATCGCTCCTGCGGTAGGGTTTTTAGGATACAGTGTGCGCTTTAACGGCAGATTAAACATGTACATGAGGATATATTCTGCATTTTCTTTTTTTTTTTTTTTTTATAGTCCAGCCTCAAAACTTTCCCTTCACTGCGCCGCGGAAGGACGCGCGTTCCCAACAAAGCGGTAGATACAGTATAAGGTTTATGCTACTTACCGTGGTTGTCCAAAGGAGGAGGATGGAGGAAAAAAAAAAGTCAAGCGTTAGTGCACAAATCAATGTGAACGATAGTATTTAGCTTATGAAAATATCAGTCTTCAATAGCAGAGTCTGCCGGGCTGGTTGTGTTTACAGAGTGTAGGAGAGACTTGGAGACGGTGAATGCCTTGGCTCTCTGCGCACCGCTCTGCAGCTCCTTCCCGGGGTATTGCACGTTGAAATGTCCACACAGCCGTTTGTCAAACCCTGCAGTCCTACACTTCCCACCCCCCTTTATGCCAACAAACATAACTGTTGTCACGGTTTCATTTATTAAATCTTTTCCCGTGGTTTTCTTCTTTAAAAACAAAACAACAACTGCCATTTCTGTAATCGACCCTGAGCAACTCTGCTTGCTATTTTGTTTGTTGGGAGAGTTTATTGACCCTCCAACGGTAGCCACAGCCCATCTCCCTGAGCGTGTGTCTACCTTAATCCTAACCTGTGAATAATTAATTTCCACCATCAAAAATGCCACGGAGCCATAAATGGAGCCTTTATGTGAGAACCTGTCAATACAGCCATGATGCCATATTAGCATTGATGGAGCTAAATATTAAAGGGGATAGATGGCCTGCTTCTGTTTTGTGCGTAAAAGTGCTCAGGCTCCAAAAAGGGCTTCACTGCAATCGATGGCCGGAGCGTTGCTCCTCCTCTAAACTTCAATCTCCTCACATGATTGATGATCTTGGGGAGCTTTGATAATTGACTACTCTGAGGTAAGGCACGGATTTCTATCAAGAGAGGGGATTGGACGAAAGAAACATACAAAATTACTTTCTCCACAAAAGCTTTTTTTTTCCCCTCTTGGAAAAGTTCATTCTGGGCTGAGAGGGGTGCTGAGTGTCTTTAATTTGCAAAAAAAAAAGAGAGCAGAGCAATAATTAGCTGTAAGATTAGGAGGTATTACTGAGATATTAGGCACACCGGCTTATGACCACAAAACAGATGACAAGTAAGCGTCATGCTCATACATTAAACTCAGCATTCACAAGATGTCCTGATCATTTTATAATCTTTTGTTTAACTCCCATCACTGACTGTGGGGACGGACAGCAATTAAATATTTATTGTTTATCTGCTCGCAAAAGTTTGCGTCATGCGTAACTTTGTATTAAAATGAACTTTTTCTGTTGCTCTAAATCATGATTCACGTAGTTTAATGCAGCCAGTGTTGTGTTTCATTGAACTCAGATGAGCCGCAGCTGAAGTGTCCGCGCTGGTAAACCTTCCTCATTCAGCCTCTTCTGCTTTTTCTTTAGGAGTCTTCTCTGCGGAAAAAAAAGGAACTGGGTGGGAGTTGGAGCTGTGTTGGTTTGGCTTTTACCCCCAGTGTGGAGTTGAAGCCGTCCCTGTGCCTCGCATATACTCTGCATATCACAAGATTTGGTCTCTCCTCTCTCTTTTCTGGAGCTGCTGTAGGACTGGCTATGGCCACCACTACTTCCGGGATCCGTCATTTCATTCGCCCACCGCTCAGCGCTGCGAACTGACTCTGTTTCTATAAGCAAGCTAGCAGCCAACCTGCCAACACTCGCTGACACTCACTCATCTCAGTTTCGCCAGATAGACGAAATACCTACGGGGGAAAGAAAGGAAAGATCCGAATCGCAATCTCTTAATTTCTACTGCTTTTTCCCTTCTTTTTTTTTTTTTTTTTTTACAGTGATAATAAAACAAGATAGCGATCTGGAGGCATTAAAGGAGACGCGGACTTGCGGGATGAAAACGGACTAAAAAGATTCGTCCTTCTCTTGAACATCATCACCAACCGTCATTCATTCATTACCTTGACAACCTCTGGCTTTGATTGACAGCTGGAGTGGCAAAAAGCCATGAGACACGACAGTTTAGTTACATGCAGGTTGTTGATGGGCCGATTGTAACCTACACTTTGGCGCATTTTTTTCTTTTTTTTCCGAGGAAAGAGGGAAAACAAGAAAAATTGCAAAACTCCCCGATGCTACGATTTCAACTGAACCACACTGGCGAATAGGAGAAGTCGCAAAGTTGGTTGAAAAAGGGATCTTGCCACTAAATCACTTTCTAACCGGGACTGGGATATTAAATATACGACAGATTCAGGAGTTTATTGGAGCGCAGCCTGATGGCGCAAAGGGTAGGTTTTAAATCTCCTACACTTACCTGTTCAAATCCATTGTATGGAGGCCCTCGTATCAATAACCTCTTGTCGGGTGGTGGCAAATTTACAAAGTATTCATATCAAAGCCGCTGTATTTGACATTCTTGCAGCGCCCTTACTCTTCAAGCAAAGTGACAGCCTCTGCCTGCACCGACAGCCTCCGCCACAGTCGTGGAGCAGTTTCACAGGAGACTCCAAACTAATTCGCTCTTTTCAGCCACCAAACTCTCTTTCGCGGAGCACCTAAGTTAAAATGTTTTTGGTAATGACCAACCGTTTAGCAGATATATAATATATGACACTTTTCTGCCCTGACTGCAGCGTCTTTTCACAGCAACAGCTTATTAGTTTCTCCGTATATTCCACATGAGACGGCATGCCTTTTTTGTCCTTTTCACGTTTGTTTTCAAAAGTAACCGGGCAGCCCGCTGACTTTTGCTCTGATTTTATTCCCAGTACGATGAGCTGGCCCATTACGGTGGGATGGACGGAGTCACGGCGTCGATGTACGGGGACCCGCATGCTCCCCGGCCGCTTCCCCAGGTCCACCACCTGAACCACGGACCGCCGCTGCACGCCAGCCAGCACTACGGAGCCCACGCTCCTCATCCAAACGTTATGCCCACCAGCATGGGCTCTGCTGTCAACGACGTTTTAAAGAGGGATAAAGATCAAATTTATGGGTAAGGTTTGCATGAACCAGATACGCGTACAATTCTATATGTTTTTTCCGCGAGTTTTCAGCTTTTCTATAAGTTTGCTTTCTCGGAGTTTCTCTCTCACCACTAAATTTAAATAGTGTTTTGTGCAAGATTGACCGCAGTCTGGGAGCTCTATTGTTGCTCAGGGGAGTTTAGTTGATGTGTAATTTTATACGCATTGTAGAAGGCATCGTCAAGCCTGCAGTAAGTAAGAGTAAGCCTCGAGCTTGAAATACAAGCTATAAAATAATATGGAAGCTCTCTGTGTATAGTCCAAGCTGGAAAGTCACAGACTGCATAGAAATATTATTAAAAAAAACTATTTCCAACATCATAACAATTCTTCCACTTTATAAAGTTTGCTTTAATATTACTGCCCATTATTATTTGTCTAATTTTAAAAATAGGCTGACTCATTTAAACGTCCTCGTTGCTGCCTGCAAAAAACTTCTCAAATGTTTTCAAGTGTTGTTTGCTGCAACACACACACACACACACGGAGCGCGTTACAACGCAGCGTGTGTCTTTATAATTATACTTTAATCAGGTTATCCTCAAGTAATGAAATAAAACGTATTTAGAGGCTCTCACTGAGGATTGCAGAACTTGGGAAAAAAATGTTTTCAGACGTTGCTCACTAACACACGTACACAGAAAGTGCTATAATCCACAGTGTATCATTATAATCTGGGATGTGGTGCAGAGTAAATCCTCTTCATCTCTTTTACTCACGCTTCCATATGCGGGATAGAGTTTACCTTCAGTTTTATTCAGACACACGTCTAAATGACACAAATTAAGAAACTGATGCCAGTTTTATGAAGTTAACGTTTGTTCCAGAAATATCGTTTTTTTCCCCCTGAAATTATAGTTTACTTTTTAAATATGATTTTGCTGACTGTTTGTCTGATTGGAAGTTAGACTTTACTTCTTCTTTTTTTTATTCACCTCTGTCTCACTTTTAAAACTGTAGCTCTAATAAGGAAGAGACAGTAAAAGTCCTCGGTGCCTCAGTACGTCTGTAGCCACTCTGCAAAATTATTCTTTCATTTTGAGTTTTTTTGCAGAGTGTATAATTTCTGTAAAATCCCAGTGACTGCTGTAGTGTGTGTCAGTCTTGTTTTTTTTTTGTAGAGTTTTGTTGACTTCTCAGCCGTTTTTACTTTGCACTGCAAGAAATGTCAGTCTCAACAAGTCGATTAATATCATATTGAGTCTGAAAATCCTCACATTACCCAAAAACAAGGAGTAAAATATCCCAGATGCGTATTTACGCATGCGTCCAACTCAGAACAGCTTCTAAAAACAAGGATCTTGAATCCAGATATATTGTTTTAGTTGTTGTCTGTCTTATTTCAGAATGCGGTCACTTGTTTTAAGAGAAGTGTACAAGTGAACAAGTAAAATGATCTCATCCAACTGTGTGATATTTTTCAGTTGCTATAAGGAAAGTAAGAACTTTAGAGCCAGGGAGCCGACAGATATGCAGGTTGATTGGACATTTTTTGCAGTGGGCATTGTGGAGCCGGTGTGCTGCTTGTACTCAGGCTGTGTTTCCCCTCTTGCAGTCACCCTTTATTCCCACTGCTCGCACTGGTTTTTGAGAAGTGCGAGTTGGCGACGTGTACTCCGAGGGAGCCCGGCGTAGCAGGCGGCGATGTCTGCTCCTCAGACTCCTTCAATGAGGACATTGCAGTCTTTGCCAAACAGGTCAATTTCGAAATATTCAAAAACAGTATTTTGGATGTTGTGGCTGCGTCATGGCACATAGTTTTCTGCCTGCTTCATATTATTTTTTTTATTGCAATAAAACTCTTGATGTGATTAAAGAATAGTCTGCGTTATATGCAGAATTTCAACTCAACAAAAGTTGTCTAATTTCTGAAGAGTTGTGTGTTATGAGGTTACATTTCAGGACAGAAATAAGACACACATTGCGCACATTACATGCCAAACTAACTTTGACATTTGGTGTGTTATTTTAGGTCCGAGCAGAAAAACCTTTATTTTCATCAAATCCAGAGTTGGACAATTTGGTAAGCGCACACTTTGACCTCGCTGTCTCTCAATAATTGCCGCCTCGCTGCGGTCACCCTCCTCTGCCTTGTTTTGGGATACTCTGGACTGTCCGCAGCCATCACACAGTAAATATGTGAACATATGATTTAAACTTCCGCACAGATGTCAGATCAGTTTTGAAGTGAAGCTGTGTGACCACATTTGCCGCTGTCATTGTTCAGTCTTCCCATCAAACTGACCCAGCTGACCGGTGTGTGGCGACCAATTAGATAGAAATGCAGCTTCCTTTTTAATGTTAAAAAATATATTTGCTGCTGCTGGCTGTAGTGCACTCCACAGTGTTGGTGACATGATAGTGTAAAAAATATTCATCCTGTAAATTTTGCGATGTGAATTGTGTCTGTTTTACTCTTTATTTTCAGATGATACAAGCCATACAAGTATTACGGTTTCACCTCTTGGAATTAGAAAAGGTAAATATCATAAATCTGTCTATTTTAGACTTATCTTACCTGTGGCAAACGCATGACGCCACCTGCACAAACAGCCTGTATTTTAATGTAACTGATATTATTCAAAGTGCAGTGCAGTTCTGTGGCTTTTAGCAGATGTTTAAAAATAATCCGGCATGCACTGGGAGAAAGTTTCAGGTGTTTCATTTTCATCAAATACGCTATTTTATTTAGCCAACTATTTATGTGACTATTGATAAAATATGTTGGAGCCCCTTTTGCTCACGTTGCACATTGTTATCGATCCGCAGATTCAGTTTCAGCTGCTCATTATCCCCCCCCCCAGCTTTACTGCATGCTGTTTATTTTTTGTCGTTGGACTTGTTGCTCCAGTCTCAGGAGAATAATAAGCACTGCAACAATTTCACTATTGTTTCCTCGCCGCCGATAATGCCCCCTTAATTGGAGTTATTCTTGGACTGGCTGAAGCGTTTCCCCCCCATCCTGAAAAAAGGTGTTTTCTTCCCTTTTCTAGGTGCACGAGCTCTGCGACAATTTTTGCCACCGGTACATCAGTTGTTTGAAAGGAAAAATGCCAATAGATCTAGTTATTGACGAACGGGATGGCAGCTCAAAATCAGATCACGAAGAGCTCTCGGGATCGTCGACCAACCTTGCAGATCACGTAAGTGACAGAGCCTTTATTATATTCACAAGTGATGTGCTGTTTCCGCTGCTGGCTGAGGACGCCCGAGCTTTTATATATGTTTTAAAGACACTGCATATGAAAGATCGGCTGTTTTTAAATAATTAGATTTGTTTGATGTTTCTCATAATGCCAACTTTTGTGCTACTTAGCCTCTGCTCAGTGTGTGACCCTGCTGTGCCGTCAGTAAATAGAGCATGCTCTGTTCTGCAAGGAAAATCTGCCGATCGATGTTCTGAGGTCAAAAGCTAGATGTGATACAATAGACTGAGTTATTGTTTTAGTCTTTTGATTAGGGGCAGTCATGTGTGCATAATGCGTCCGTGCTTGCTTGTGTGCTCGAGATTTGAGTGTGTGTGTGTGTGCATTAGAGGGTGCGCGTGCGCGTGTGTAAATCGCTGCCGTGCATTATGGAGAGTTGCACGCTGTATAAAAAAAAAAACGTGAGGCAATTATCTGTTACGCAGGGTTAACGTTAAAGCAGGGTATCAGCGGTAAGCTTTAGCTTTAGGCCAATATTTAAAAAGAAAAGGGCTTTATATTTGGGGCTGTGGGAGCTGGATATGGCCTGTGCGTAAAGCTGTGGATTTTGCTGCAGAGGTGGAGAAAGTGGTAGCCTATTGAAATAGATCTCAGAGCTGAAGGCTTACCATCAATGTCAAGTTCACAAGGCAGATGATGGTTCGTCTGGAGGCCTTCCATTGCTGTTGATGTTAATGTGTTTAATTGTTTCGTATTGATTGCCGTGTGGTTTGCTCTGCAGTGACTTTCTCCTCTGCTCCCCATTTTATGGCTGGAGGCTCCATAATGCTGAATTCAATTATATGCACCTGAAGTACAGTAGCTTTAAATTTGAGAATCGATACTCTGGTTTAAATCGTGCATTTTCGGTGTAATAAACACAGCCCCCCCCCCCCCCCCCCCCCGCGATATGGATTGAGCTGACAGTGTATTATCGAGTTGATATCTGTGAATTATTGCTTCTTGCATGCCTGTGATGAAGCTAATGTTTTGGTGGAGAAGAAAAAAGAGCGGCTATTGCAACAAAGTGACTAGTTAATATCTGTGCAGCACAAGGCCAAGCCTATTAGGAATTAAAGCAGATTTAAGTGTTATGCAAAGTCACTGCGCTGCATCTGTTGGGTCTGGCTAAAGGCCTAATAGCGGTGGATTCCTTCTGAACGCCCGGCGCGTTCACAGGGCCACGCAGCGCGCCGCACAAGGTGAATTAAAACATAATTAGACCGAAAATGCCGATGTTGGTTTGAGAAACGGTCAAAACGGCAATATTGTGGTCCTCCAACACAAGTGTAGAAATGAGGCATGCTGTTGTTTATATTGTAGAGATTAGATAAACTAGCCTGTTTAGTTTCATGGCAGATGGTTGATACTCAAGCCAATTTCCAATGGTGCCTCCAGTGCTCAGACACCAGCTTTGTCGTCAGTCCACTTGTGAGAAATATTTTGATAATTAGAAAATTAGATATGCCAATAAAGCAAATCAGGAGCAGCAATAAACAAAGAAGGTTGCATGACAAGCCATTCATCTTGGAGTCATTTGGACTGACCACCTCATTAGGTATTTAAGTTTTGAGGGATTTATTTCACTTTTGTGGCACCAGTGAACTTTTTATTACAGCTTGGCTGAATTTGACAAAAAGGAGGAGAGAGTCCCCCCCCCCCCCCGTTTGCGTTTAGAGCTCTGAGCTGAGAAGTGATTTTAATAATGGCTACTGCATGTTATGGAAATATACACACTCCAGCTTGTAGTTATTTTTTTTCATAAATAAATCTAAATGCCTTATTTTTGTACAGTGTGTGAGAGCATGTGTGCACCTGTGATGCTTTTAGTGGGTGTGATATTTGCAGAAAGTGAAACTATTGAGGTGAAAATGTGCAAGGTGCAGTCATGATCTACAGTAAAAGCCTTGTAGTAAATAGTTAACTTCTGCTGCAGTCATTTCCATGTCTTATTGAAAGGAGTCCAGCTTTTCATGCCTGAAATGTGCTTTGAATATTGGAAACAATGCACAAAAAATGCATTTGGCTGCAAAACTGTGCCGCTGGATGGAAAGCAATTTCTGTCCTACTTGATTTATTTATTTTATTTATTCATTTGTATTTGGCTCTATTTTATTATTCATTTCTGTCCTCGCTTCCCATTGAGGAGGGGAAGGCGGTTTGATAGTTAGATATGCTAATTTATTTAGTTAGAATCTCTCACGTCCATTTTTCTTTGCTTTGATATGCATTTTTAATATATAGCCCTGGGCTACATCTCATTTGGCGAAAGTTGGTTTTTCTGGAGATGATGAGGCTCTTCACAGTGAAGGAGGCGGCCCGTTGAGCTTGTTTTCATATGTGTGTATATGCATGTGTGTGTTTCCCTCCTCACCCCTCTTCGTACCTGACAGTGGAGCATAATAAGCACAGTTTTATTTACACTTGAATGCAGCATTGTCTTGGAGATGATTGGATTATGGTATAGTGAGAGCGGGATGAGTCCTTGCTGACACTGTTGATTTCCCTTATTCGCTTGCGGTGACTATCTCTAACCATGTAGCCCACCCAAGGCTTCCTAACTCATCGCCCCTCCTCAGATCAACCCCATCCCAATTAAAAGAAAGGAGAAAAAAAGATGTTGTATTACACATGAAGGGTGATGGGGAAAAAGAAAAAAACACACAGAGCGGTGTAGATTTGTAAACGGTTGATACAGTGTGTGTGTGTGCTTGTCAATGGTTTGCTCTCTTGTCTTTTAATTAATGAATGAAATTTCTGTCTCTTCTATGCTACATCCAATTAGGGAGGCAAATAGAATTAACAGTGTCTGAATATTATCTGTTCTAATGAATTAGCCTTTGTGTCTTCTCGTGCTATTGTGCCGCTTCTTCAGTCAAGCTTACATATTAGCAGAAGGCTTTTCATTTCCTCCATGCATATGCATTACACTTTTGAAACCGTCTTTGAATTTCTGCATAGTTTCAGATTTGTTATACAGAAAGTCTGTAGGATTTGCAGGTCCCGGGTGCTTTGTTTTGGAGAGCTTTCCTCAGGGAGTGATAGTAGTTCCCATAGAGGTTATGGCGTAGCTTATCTTGACTCTGCATGGCTGGAAAGGGGGGGAAAAAAAAGCTTTCTCTGTTTACATTTGATTCTCTGGTGCAGGCTCTGAGCACTGTACACCATTGGTCAGACATGGTGATGTCACAGGTCCAGTCAAGTCATGCAATAGTTCATCTTGTGCCCATGCAGTGATTTACTGTGTGTATCAGGGGAGATGGGTGCTCAGTAATGTCCTCTTTCTGTATGTCACTATGCATGGGGCAGCGTGCACACACACACACACACACACAGCCCTCTGCCTCCACTCTCTGCCTGTGGACAGCGAGCCCTCAGGCCGAGCCGGCCTGCTGAACCGTGGAATTTCTCAGTTTTGGAGGTGTTCTAATTCAACTAGCTTTGTTCTCCTCGGGGACCGAGTACGTTTGGACCCCCCCCCCCCGCCCTCATGAAAACAGTGCATCGTTGACTTGGACCGGTCTGTCTGTTCCACACAATTGTTTTGTGATGGGGGGATGTCTGGCCTAACATTTCCTATTTGATTAGTGCTCAGAGGCAGGGCCCTGTTGGCAGGCATATCTGATCATTGCTACCATGGCTGGCTATCGAGGCTAGGCTCACTTGTTGCATCTCCCCTTCCTTTAACTGCATGTATGCTGCGCAGTCATCATGAAATACAACATACAGTTAATGCTAGCACAGACATACACTCAGTTGCCACTTTATTAGTTACACCCGTACAATCTATTGCATTTCAATACAGCAGCTCTGCCATAAATTCTACATTTATAACATTTATAATGTTCAGTTTTTGCTGATATTGTCGGAAATGTGTATTTACATACTCATTTGAAAGCCCATATTTTAGGGTTATTTGTTACAAGGAATAACTGAAAGAATTATCTATAATGACTTTTCATGTTTTGATGTGTGGGAAACCCATGAATTACAATAGCAATCCCATTTTTTATTTAATCTCTTCTTTCTGAAGACATATTTGTTCGTGTAATCTGCCATTTACTACAATGAAAAAGGTTGTTTTTGCCTCAGAGAAAGTTTTGAAAGAATAAGTACAGTCAGTCAATCCCTTGTGTCTGCTAAAACACGCTGCTGTGAATTATTAGCTGCTAAATTAAGGACTCTTTATATTCTGGATAATTGAAGGTGTTGTAAATACTCAGTTGTTCAATAGAGATACACCTACACTTTTCTAGTGGCTGTATATAATTACGTGCTCAACCTAACAAAAAATGTGTGAGGAGTCTTTTCTCTGTTTACACCATGTGGCAAGATATGTCTTGAAATGTCAGCTCGCTTTATGATTTACGGTCCTGTATGTTTCTGGTGCGTCAGCGATTCTGTACATGTTCAGCACAGGATCCCTGAAGCTGTGGCTGTACAGCACACAAACACACACACACACACACAGCACACACACACACACACACACACGCACACACAGACACGCGCACACACAAGGCTAGTCGTTCTCAGCCTACCTCACGCTGCTACTACACCAACAGATTTCTTCCCTTTTCTCCAGGTTCCAGGGGAATTTGAGGGAAATTCAATGATGCCGCTAAATCAATTTTATTTGAAATTCCTTGGGATGTAGGCAGAGTGCAGTGAGGGAAGTGAGATTGTGCCAGGCAGGTGTTTGTAAATGAGAAACAGGGGACAGGAGCGGAGGAGACGGCAGCATTCTCCCACTCTCCTGTGGCCTGGCTCCACTACGAGCCTTCCTCCCCATATTGTCTCCTGCTTTTATATTAATTACAACTTGTATTATCAGCTGCCAGTTGCTAACCCCAGCAAATAGAAAAGGCTGCCCCCAGAGACCACGCTTCTTTTGTATCTTATTCTCAATCTAGTCCTATTGTGTTTGTGTGTGCGTTCCCGCCTGCACATGTATGTGTGTTTGCTTGCTGGCTTTCTCCTCCTCCTCCTGGTAACACTGCTCTTTAACACAATTAGTGAAGAGCATGGAGTGAACCATGTTTG
Source organism: Enoplosus armatus (assembly GCF_043641665.1). Classification (NCBI taxonomy): domain Eukaryota; kingdom Metazoa; phylum Chordata; class Actinopteri; order Centrarchiformes; family Enoplosidae; genus Enoplosus; species Enoplosus armatus. The sequence continues at coordinate 13,856,522 of NC_092194.1, forward strand.
ACTCCTAATTATGCCCAGCTTTAGGGAATAGTCACATGGGCTAGAGGCTTTTTTTCTCTTTTGTTTCTTCTTCTGTGTTTTTTTTTTCGAGGACTTTTTTGTGTAGGTTGAAGAAGACTGTTTGGGTGACATGATTTTTTTTTTTACAACTTGTTTGAACTTCATCAGACCCACGAGGGTTGTGACAAAATGGTTGTGTGTGTTTGTGTTGCACGGTGCGGTGTCTGTTGATGCACCCTCCATAGCTCAGAGAGGCCCTCTAAATTATTCATAGGGAGGAAAGGCTGTTGCTTTTGTCGCCTTGTTGAGCTTGGAAAGTTAACGCTTTTGTTGTGGTATTTGTTGTCTTGTTTTGCAGACAGGGTTATGAATGAGAGGTGACTTACAGGTACCGAAAGAGGAGACTGTGCTTCATCAAAAATATCTATTGCATATTGACAAGGCCTAGTATTAATATCATTAGGTCATATAAAGTGCTGTGGGTTGCTTTTTGCTGTATAAGAAACAAACTAACAAAGCTTTATCTATATCATTGCATACATGCCCATTAAACCCACAGGGTAGCAAATCACAGCAAAATATAATTCCCTTTAACACCATTAGCTGAGGTGTCTTTGAATTTAATTTAGTGCCAGCACCATTAAAAATGACACATTACTCCGCAATGATAGCTAAATTAAGTCCTATCGATTTAGCTGTTGCATTAAAACCATGCTGTGGCCATAGCTGGCAAGTGTTAGAGAGAGAGAGAACAAGAGAGCGAGCCTGTGTGAGAGCAGCGAGCATAGTTTTTCAGGTCTGTCTCGCATCTTGCCGGCAGTGGGTGTCTCATTGTGAGGAAGCAGAACCCAGTCATTTTCTTCTCTTGGAACAACAACAGCCCGTTCGGAGAGCTCGGAGCCCAGCTCTGCCTAAATACATTATGCACCCTGGGAGTCTGGGATTTTTTACCCCTCTTTCTTCCTTCCCTCCTTGTTCCATGTGACAAAGACAAAATTAGACTGTTTCCAGAGGGTTGATGAGGCTTTTCCCACATTAGTGATTTTACTCAGTGTACGCTGTGTTGAGAATAACAGAAAATTACTGTAACAACAGACCTCGTTCCCATGAAGAACACCATGTGTTGATCCCAGTGAGTGAACACATCACAATTATCCATCCCTCTCAAAGCAGGGACACTTTTCCCTCCGCTCACTCTGGAGGGCTAAAACCCATGCATGGGCTATTGTTCACCCTGTCTTCTTACCCCTCTTCTGAGTAATTCTCCGAGCTCTTTATCTGATTGCCATCCGGTGAACAGCTGACGCTGAGAGGGCCTTGAGTGGAGCCGAGTGTCTGAAGGGCCTTGTGTGTTTCTGTCTGCTGTTTTCAGCTCCGAGCTGTTTGAGAAAACAGCCCTCCTTCCCCAAAAAACTTAGCAGATAAAAGGGCCTCGCTCACAGGCATAGCCGCAGCCTCGCCTCCGCAGCAGAACAAGCAGCAGCACATCAGGACTGCTCACCCAGGGGAGCTCGGCAGCCGCTTGTCTTATAGCCTCTGTTTCCCTACAAACCTCCACTAGTCTCCAGGCTCTATCCTGTCTGTCCTCCACCAGTACAGCTCACTCTGACTGGGGCACCAAAGCGGGCAGGCAGGCAGGCAGGCAGGCAGGCAGGCAGGCTCCTCTCTGGCGGGGAGCTGAGGGAAAAGAAGTTCATCAGGAACTCTACTGAAGTTAGACAAAATGGTAAAAACGGTCTCTTTCTTGGAATATTCTGTGGCGTGTACATTTTCCTTCTGCTTTAGTATGTATGTATATGTGTTTATGTGTGTTTGGGGGAGCAAAAAAAAACCCCATAGCGGGAACTGAGAAGTGGGTTGAGGTTTGTGGGAAGCCTTGGTGCAGGCCTGTGTTTGTTTGGCTTGGGCTCGGCTCAAGGGGCTGCTTCTCTCGGGGCCCCAGACAACGTTGGGCTTACGTCCGCCAACATTTTGTCATCGTGCTCAGGTGACAGGTCAAATTGGGAAAGACTAGCTAGGGATTTGTGAGCTATGAAGCTGTATCAACTCTGTGTGAGAGAGGCTGTTTGGAGTGTGTATTTGATTGAGCCTGTCTGTACGTGGGCGCGATTGTAGTAAATGACGTGATCAGTCTGTCCCTCTATTGCCTGAATGGCAGAGGAAATTCCACCTCCAGCCTGCCTTCATGTGGCACTGATAAAGCCTTTCCTGTACAGTAGAAAATCCTGTTTCCCTGTGTGCACTGACGGGGCAGTAGGGAATGACCAGGAAAGACAGGAGGAGAAGGAGAGAAAATGAGCTGTAGAGGGAGGGGAGGAAAAAAAGAAAGACGCCTTAAATGCTATGAATTTGTTTATGGACATTTCTTTGAAGTGAGCCAGCAGAAATTTAACACTTTTTTTCAGCATGTGTTTGTATATATAAAAGTGAGTGTGTGTGCATGTGTGTTTATACTTCTTGCTCTATTATGTCATTAGCATGTGTGCGTAAGTGTATTTCTGCAAGCCTCTGTGGGCGTGTGTGTATGTCGGTGTGGGCGTGGACACATTTTTGGCAGATTAGCTGGAGAATCACTGTCATATCTTATTTTCATTTCTGACAGTGGTAATGATTAATGGCGGCTGTGGTGTGTTTGGACTTTTTACCTCTATATTTCTCACTTGACACGGAAGTCTCAATTGGTTATGGTATAAACGAACTCCACTGGGCTCTGCCATATGTGTTTAGACAATTACTCACAAGTGCTCCACTTGCAACGTTCAAAATCAAACGCCACATTAACAGTGCTGCGATATGCTCTCATGCATTAATGAAACACTTTGATTACAGTGTTTTGACTTATTGCCAGCTGCTTTAGTGCATTAGTTTCTTTTTTATTCGTCTATGATTTTAGTGGTATCGTTGATTGTCTGCTAGCTGGGAAATAGGCAGCGGGGCTCTTCGCCTTGCCAGGAGAATGTAAGCAGGCCAAAGACCCTCACAGTGCCTGTAGACTCTTACAGATGTCACTCTCACTTTTCCAGCATACTCATATGGTCTCTCTCTCTCTTTCTGTGTCTCTCCCTCTCTACCTTCCCCTCCTCCCCTTCTCCCTCTCCCTGCTCTCTCTGCTCCTGGTTTGCGGTTTGGACGGGGAATGTGGATGGATGCACGGATGGATGGATGGATCCCACGCTCGCTTTCTCTCTTTTCAAACCTCAGAACCCAGCTTCCTGGAGAGACCATGATGACGCCACCTCCACACACTCAGCCGGCACACCGGGGCCCTCCAGCGGGGGACACGCTTCACAGAGCGGTGACAACAGCAGTGAACAAGGTGAGCCAGCTCAGAAATGGGCATTTGCACACACACACACACACACACATACACACACACACACACATATATGTGTATATATATATATATATATATATATATATATATATATATATATATATATATATGCATGCACTTGTGCACTCAAGCACTAACACATAAACACACAAAGATACAGGCACAGATCCATGCGGGACATATTAATCATCATTTATGGGTAGAGTTGCCAACACTTCACTTTAACCCTGTCTAATGTGAGATCTACAGTGAATAGATGCCACATCTCCCTAAACACATACGTCCCAGTCCTTCCTTTTGCACACTGGATTATCCCGCTTTTTGACTGGCGTCCATGTAAACACATAGTCACACCTAAAAATGAACACGCTTATCCACTCGCGCAAATACAAGCAAAACAGCCACTGTAATACACCAACCTAGTAAAGGGCTTTCCAAAATGTTGCTATTTAGAGAGCTGAACAAAAGCTGGTGATTAATAGCACATTTCTGCCAGTTCTTGTTTGCATTTAAACCATATTAACTTTGCTCGCACAACAGCCCCTAATTATGTCTCAGTGAGCCTTGTGTTATCTAGTATGTGACCTGCCAAACAGTAATAATGCATTTCAAAACAAATGTATTTGAATTTATTACAGACAGCGGGTGCAAGTCACAGCTATCTGCCTTGTATTTTTGTCACGGTCTCTATCAATTTTGACATATAAATTATCAAAAGCACATGCTATTAGTTGAATTTAGGGGTGAGGCCAAGCGTCAATACACTGTGAGGTTAAAATTGTTTATTAAATGCAACTGCTGCCTGGACTAAGAGAACAGATGATGAGCTGTTGGCCTTTCCTTTCATGTCTAACCCTTGTTTTGAATGTACCAAGATCTCCTTTCACTGGCGGCAGAGTGTGTGTGTTTTGTGAGTTTCTTTCTGTATCCGTGTGTGTGTGCCCTCTAGCAGTGTCCATGGTTTTGCATGAAATTTCATCACACCGTCTACACTACTCTCAAACACTCAGATACACACTTACAACAGCTTGCTCACAGAGTGAAGCCGCGTGTTGTGTCCGTTCAAGGCTATCGTTTTGCCAATAAGCGATCAAATGTATCGATGGGATGTGTGTCTGTGGTGGGGCTGTTTAAATCATCATCTCCTCTTCAGACAGAAGCTGCAGTTGCAGCCTCTGAACCATTACTGACCACAGACTGAGGGCCGCAGCAGACCTCTGTGGTTGGCTGTGTCAGGACTAGTTGGATCACAGGCTGTTGTCAGGCTAGTTGATGATAGCTAGGCCTTGGCTGAGCAACAGGATATGTCTGGTTGACAGTACAAGCATAAAGAAGGAATGGGACAGACAAGTCTCTTGCTCAAGGACACTCCAGCAGGGCTAATGCTCACTGACACTGGGCTTACTCTCATATAATCTGCAGGACATTCTCATTAAAGGATGGGCTTTTAGAGTGAACAAATGTCTCATTTTTAACAAAGACAAGTAAGTGCAGTAAATTTAGGCGTTGGATTTTCTGGTGTGAAAGTAATATTATTGGTTAAAAACACTGTATTATTGCAGGTCAGAAGACAGAGCATAGGGTGCAGAGTTTTTGCACTCATCTTTGCAATTGCAAGTAGCTTGGGAAATGAAGACTGCAGGAACAACAGAGGGAGGAGGAGGGATGAGAGAAAGAAATGCACTGGCTATTGATTATCTTACACACATAAGTACAAGTGACCTGTAATCCACAGAGCACTTATCGACTCCTCTCCCCACCGTATCCAGTAACAGCGGATCAATACGGGCCAAAGACAGTTACGGTACGGCACCGTGCACTGGGCCAAGATAGACCTGGACTAGATCAGGGCCAGAGCCTGACCTACACTGAAGAGGGCTAAATGCTAGATCCACCGGCTCAAAGCCTTTCATGGTAAAAATATAGAAATATAGAATAGTATAAGCATAGAACAGAGGCAAAGATTTAAAAGAAGGCCAAGGAAGAGCCATTGAGGTACAGAGGTGAAAGAGTAAAGAAGGTGAAAAAGTAAGCAGAGTGAGGAAAAAAGAGAGGGAGAGAGAGGGAGAGGGCAGCTGATTTAATGGTCTAATGAGGCCGTCCTCCAGCCAGTTGTTTTGTGTGAGGCATGCTCTGACCTTTCGCTTCGCTCGGGAGCCCCGCCGCCTCATTTTTCACATTCTTGCAATTACGTTAACGCTTGAAGCGCTCGCTGACTCCCGACTCTGGCCCTTCCATTCTGACAGAGCCTTCCCTCCCCAACCTCTCCACCTTTCCCTCCTCTCCTCTCTTCTCCTCCACTCCACTCCACTCCACGCATGAACTCGCCTCCTATCTCAATACATTTCCACATAAAATTTGTAGTCCACACTCTCAAGTCCACAGAGAAAATGCGAAATGTGTGCTTCACTTCAGTAATGGGGTCTTTAACAGCTTGGCCCCTGTTAAAAGGGGTGACGATGTGGATCAGTTGAGGAAGACAGAATAGATGGGCGAGAGAGGGAGGAAGGGTGCGTGAGACCCACAGTGCTTTTTGGCTTCAGCTGCCAAGAAAAACATCAACTTTCTTCCGCCATCTTCCATCTTGAAAGGTGTGCCTTGTATGTGTCCCTGTGGCTTGAAAAACATTTACCTCAAGAATTGATCCAGAAGCATCCCTGTGTTGAAAATGTGACTCCACTCCGCTCCTCCCGAAAATGGTGAAGCATTTCTGACCAAGTCCAACTGTTTTGAAGGTTAAAAAGTTTTTCCCTTTGCCTTTGGCTGAGTTAGGGGATGTACAGTAGAATAAAGTTCAGTATCACTCACATACCTTTTCTTCAAAAAGCACTGTATGTACGGTTCATACAGCACTCAAGACGGCTGCTGTGAGCAGAATTCACTTCCTCAATCTCCGGCTTGTGTCTCAACATTGAGCGGTGCTCTGAACCTGTGCCAAAAAACAATTTAACAAGTGCGCAAATATGTATTGCCCCTCTTGTGGAATAATTTATTGTCAAGCAGTAAACCAAGGTGAAGCATGCTCATAGCTGTCAGTAAAGATTGCCAGTTAAGGTTCTGACACATTTGAAAAAGGTTTCAGTACAATACTCAGATCTGTAACCTCTCCCCATGCTCTCCCCGGTTCTTAACAGACCTTTTTTTTCTCTTTTTCTCAGAATCTTCCTCCCAAAAAAGAAAATATGAATTATCACCCTCAGGGCAAATTCTGCACTCTCACTTACTGACTCTTAGAGAGTGACTCCCTATGTTCTGGCTAGATAAACAAATATCAGCGGATAACGGGAGACGGTTCAGAAGGTAACGCACAATAACTTCATTGGCTCTGCTTGCACATAATTTTGATTAACAGTCCTTTGGAACTCCTCCAAGCTTATCTAGAGACATCAGAGACATCAGTTGCAGGGAGTTAAACTTGATGAATCTGCGTGCCTTAAGATAGCACTCGTTTCCAAGCCGGTGTTCATAATATGTTAAACACCTAAGGTGTGATGGAGCAGCGTGATGAAATACTCTGCACATTTGCCCACACCAAACACAGTAGAATCAAATGCACTCAGTCATGAACTGTAAATCCCAAACACTGTATCAGCACGGTAGGTACCATTTTTCCCCTCTTGCTGTATATGTGTGTGTCTGAGTGTGTGCATGCCTCGGCTCCAGTCCACACTTGTAATTATTAGCTATGCATGAAGACCAAATCCACGTTGACATCTTGAGTGGTGAGCAAAGGGGCTTTCTGTACAATTCCCCGATTCCACGGTAGATGGAAAAGGCTCAACAGAAGAGAGGAGAAAGCATTTTGTACATTTTCTCAGCAATTGAACAATCCCCACGCTCTGCGGATAGACAGACTCCCCAGAGAGAATGAGAGAGGCAGAGATGGAGAGAAAGGGAGGAAGAGAGGGAGAGCTTGAGTGTTCGGCTCCAAGGGAGCATGCTGCGCTTGATGGTATTGTGGTACATTTGTGTGTGTGTGTGTATGCGTGGGGAGTGTGGTGAGCTCCCTTGGCCCTGGCCAGGGGCCCCACTCAGCAAGGTCTTTGTGGTTGAGCTCACTAGAGGGGGGTCATTCCTGGTGGGGACACGACTCCCTGTGTCCGCCCAGACACTCCCAGCATGAACAAGGCCTGTTGAATCTGGCATTTTCCGGACCTTTGGCTTTGCTTTTTTTTTTTACAGCTACACTTAGGGCTCAAGAGGACCCAAAAAGGACGGAGGAGAGAGAAAGAAAACAAAATGTAACCACAACAAAAAGAACAGCAGAGTCTATGCTAAACGCAAGATGGAAGCCTTGTTGCGTTTTAGTAGCCTATACTCCAGCTCTGGAGTGATCAGTGAGGTGTGTCTGTGTATATAAAATATACTGTGTGCATGTGTGTGTGTGTGGGCATGCATGTGCGTGTGTTAGCTGGTTCCCTCTAAGTGCCTGTTAGAGTTTAATTTAGTGTAGTAATTAAAGCTGAACACTGGCCCATAAACAACAGATAAACAATAAAGCAGACCCAAGCCCTGCTGTTTCATGGCTCTCACTCCCAGCTGTTGGAGCACTGATAATTTTTACACAGTGCCCCCACCTCACCACAACACAATGCTGAAGCAACAAGGGTGCGTATGTGTTGTAAATGTGTGCCTGGGTGTATTTTAGTGTGTGATGGCAGAGGCTGAACAAAAAAAAAAAAAGGCCAAAGAAACATAAATACACAGGATGTGTCCACTTCCCTTCTCAAAAGAAAACATGGAGAACCACAGTGAAGCAATCAGAAAGTGTAAGAGGAGTTGCCTGCCTCGGTAGCCACTTATCAAAACCAGCTCAATGGCAACAGCGATCACATAAACATTAAACCAAGTGGAGCTGTGATGTGCATTCAACCTATAACTTGCAGCATCTCGCTATCAGTGGCAGCAAGTAGAAGTGAACAGCACAGAAAACAATCCTGCTTAATGAGAATAACAATCCTACAGTGTTCCTCAAGAAGCTACTGTGTGCAACGTTAGCCTTGTCGCTACATGTCAGCCCCATGTTAGTCAGGTGTCTGTTGTGAAAACAGTGCAGTATGTCTCTCTGATGGTTTTGTTGGGAAGGGGCAGGGCCATTGTTGAAAGCTGAGAAGTGTTGCTGTGGAGGGGGAGAAAACACGGTATGGAGGGGATACTTTCATGATCCCATTAGCATAAGAGAGGCTAAATTATTCATGTGGAGTGCTTAATCTATGGGGAAAAGTATAGTTAATGCACATAGTTTTAAAATGGATCTCTCCCTGCCTCTGCTCTAACACCAGATTCTTGCTGGATTCAGCATTCGCGGGCATTTACGGGAACGGCTGTCACTCTCCCTCGCGCACACACACACACACACACACACACACACACACACACATAGACATAGTATGTGTGGGCATATGTGCACTCTTGCTTAAGCGCTGCTGCACTTCAAGTTGTTTCAAGGGGCTCTGCTCTCAGGCTCATCCCCTCTCTCCCTCTCTCCATAAGTCCCTTTCTCATCCTCTCTCTCCCTCTCTTTCCATTTGTTCCTCCATCTACCTCTCTTTCTCCCACCCCCCTCCCTCTCTTACCGTCTGCCTCACACTCCTCTCCTCACTCACCCCTCTCTGTCTCGCTCTCAGTACCGCAGACTACCTGGCCCTCATCCAAAATGTGATTAAAGAGAATGATCAGCTCCCTCAGCTCCCTCCTTCCTTCCTCCCTTCCGCTCTCTCTCTTCCTTTTTTTTATGTCTCTCTGTCTTTCTTCTGACCCTGTGTTGCGTTCTTGGAGTCTATACATCATGAGAAAAAAAAACACATGAAAACAAAAGCGAAGGAACTGTAAAAGGATGAGGACTGCCAGTAGAGTCAGCTCCACTTCCAGTAACATAGTCCACTACCCACAACATCACCACCACCACCACCACCACTCTATGTCCTTCCATCCACACTGCAGCTCAAGCTTTCTCCTCTTTCCCTCTCTTCCTCTTATCGTCTCCTTCTCTCCACTCCTCCCTCTCCCCTCTGCCTCAGCTCTGGCTGGGGCCTGGTCCCTCTGGTCCATAATCATGAACAGGCCCCCGGCGCGACCCGGCCCAACCCAGCCTGGCCTAGCTTGGCCAGGAACTGGGTCCTACACAGCAGGAAAGGCACATTAACTGGGTCAGCCTAATGTGCAAACTAATGTTTGGAGAACATAGGGAAAAAATTACCCAGATTATTCTGACAGCAGCTGAGGAGAATGTCTGTTTTGCGCCATTAAGGGAAAGCTTGGGGGAGACGTTTTTTTTTCTTTCTTTCTTTTCTTCTCTTTCTGTCTTTCTCTGAGAAATAGACGAAGACCAGCTTATCTGGGAGTGAGTCGAGCATAATTAAAACGCAGAAAGGAGAAGGTGTTGCAGGGAAGTAATCATGATTGAACTACAGTGAAAGGAGGGTGACTTTTTCTCTCTTTTATCCAGCTTGGGCCTAAAACAAAGACAGAGTGCAGTGCTATTGTATCAGTTCATTATACAGTGGGTTTACACACCCATGTTCCATTGCTGATTACTCCAGTGCATGTGGTGATGATGAGGAGTGCACAGGGGTCTGATGTAATATGGCTAAAAGGGATTTGAGCGGGTGCCCCAAAGGGCATTTCCACGTCCATTAATGCTGCCGCTGTTGTATTTTCACAAGGATGACAGTGCTTTGGTTCTTTAAAGGGAGAGTGTTTTCCCAGGAAATTTTCTGTCTTGTTTCAGCAGGCTAGCCTGAAGGGGGTCAGCCAAGAAGTCACCCCTTAAGAGGTGATAATCCAATTGCTCTAGTCCTCACCAGATTTGTTTTCCCCTTGTCTGGCAGTGTGTTTGTGTGTGTGTGTGTGTGTGTGTGTGTGTGTGTGTGTGTGTGTGTGTGTGTGTGTGTGTGTGTGTTTACAGAGAGTGTAAGCATGCATGTGTGAATGTAATAGACATAGAATGGGAGGCAGAGGCAACAAGATGCCACCGGTTTCTTCTGTGTCCAACCCCGGGCCCCATTCTAGATCAGAGAGAGGTTATGGAGGCCAAGTCTGTCAAAGGCACACCTGCAGGGAAACTCCAAAAACCCTGACTGCCAGCTTACACAGGCCCGTTTAAGGTGTGCTTATTTGGAGTTTAACCCTGACTTCAAATGTCCTTTCCCTCTCTCCCCCTTTGTGTTTGACCAATGGGCCTTGTGCTCTTTTACTTTCTTTCCTTTCTTCTGCCTCCCTTGGCTCTTTAATCTCTTCCACCACCCCCACCCTCCCAATTCTCCTCCCCCTAATATCCGAACCCCACATCACAGCAAAGGTCCCTCCCAAAAGACAGCAAGCGGCTGTAGAGTGGCTTAGCAAGGCCAGCTATAGCTTGTTCACTTGCTGTGTGGTTTTCTCTTGTGTAAACCGGGGTTTACACACTGAAGCATATTTGGAACTGAGCACAGCAGCTATACCCTACAGGTAGTGCTTTAACCATGCTGCCACCGTCCAAGAGAGTGGGAGGATGATAAAGGAAGTGTGTTACAATCCGAGTTCTTCCTCTCTGCTGCTGATTTTCACGCGCACATCTTTCACGTTTATGCAAAGCTTTTGAGGGCATTATGCAAGATAAGCTCATTTTCTAGTCTGATTCCCACTCTAGTACATGCTTTAATGACTCTTAAAGCCAAGGGCTGCTTTTTTAGGCATAATAGCAGTCCCGCGGTCTCTCAGTTTCCATGTAGCCAGAGTGCTTTTTCCACACCTGATCACTTTTGTTCACCCATTTTATGGCTATTGGGGAGCAGGCGGAGGTGAGCGATTTGACAGTGGTTAGTGCCATGAGCCCTAATGTTTATTGGAAGCAAGCGTCTAATAATTTTTGATTACCCCAGAGGAGGTATTAGCCATGTTAGTCAGCAAGGATAATTTCTTATTTACATGCCCCAAGCAGTGAACACTCTGAAGGAACACTGGGGCTAAATGCGCAACAAAACGAATCAAACATGCCAAACGAGATGCTCCATCCTGGCTGGCTGCAGGGCTGAAGCTGAGAAAACCTTCATTATGCATTTACCATAATTCATTTAGAGGGTTATCAATTTGCAGAATACAGAGAAGATGTTTGGAGGGGGAAGCAAGAACACCATATCAAACGAAGGAAGAGAAAAAGGAACAAGGGAAAGCGAGATGAAAAGGAGTAAGATATTCAAGGATAGCTCAGTGCCTGGATTTTTAAAATGTTGTTCCAATTACACACTTTTCCATGTTCTGAGGCAGAACTTGCATGTTAAATGCTGCAATCTCTTCTCTTTTACCAGTGTCACGCTCCGCCCCCTAAAAAAAGCAGAAGCTGATTTCCCTTTAATGAAAGCCATTTGGCCCTGGAATTCTCTTCTACACATTTTTTTTGTTGAGATTGAGGCTGCACAGAGATGTTCTAGTTCAAATATTGTCTTTCTGTTCATTTAGGGTTGCTCTTTGTTTGGCTTCTGCCCTGCTTACTCAAGGGTTTCTTGTATCTGTCTCTCAGTGTGGATTTCAGGACAGTTACTACATGTTTTCATTTTTCTCTCCTGGCAACACATACTGAAAGAAAAAAAAAAAAAAGACCTTTTAAAAGCATCTTTCCCTCTGCCACCAGGCAAGGATGACTAAGGCCCCATTAGAACAATTGGAGGAAACTTAGGGAGACGGGGAGTGTTTAGAAGAATGAAAGCAGCCAGAAAACACCACTATCTTGTGATAACCAGTGCTTTCTTTCATTATCTAAACACAAAAACCTCCACCTTGGAAAAATTGCACTCACTCTATAGCTCCATTCAAAAATAAAACAATGAAAACAGAGAGGTAGGAAAAAAGGGAGACAAAAAAAAAAGAAAAAACATTTAACATTTTCCAAAGTGAGGGGGAAAAGCTGCATTGTTCAGTACGAATGCTTACTCCCAGGGATGCAGTCCTTAGACAACTGAGTGTCTGCAGGAGACATCTGTGAAGCCTGACCTTGTGACCCCGGAAAGAATGCTCTTAAGGTGGGGGGAAAACTGCCTTTACCACTGCATCATGGCCTACAGGATAGCCCAGCAGACGCACAACCACTACAGAAAATAACAACACAACAGACCAACAGTCGATGAAAAAAAATGAGGACTTAGAGTGAGACAAGCAAAACAGAGAGGAAGGGATACTGTAAATGGAGAGAGAGAGGCAGATAAATAAAAAAAACACAGACGGACTTGATCTGAATTGTGCCTCACCAACCTGGCTGTCCCCCCCCCCCCCCCCCCCCCCCCATGAGATCATTTTCATCCTTTATGAGTCAAAAGGAAGCCCGGTTGAAAATGAAAGGTTACACAAGCCAGTGCCCAAGCCCTCAGAGTGAGAGAGGAGAAGATCCCCGCTGCAAGGGCCCTGCTGCTATTCAAAGCACCTGCCATTGTGTGGGCGCCCATCCAGGCCTATTGTTGTGCAGAAATTAGTCGTGCTCCCTTTGGCTCCCTTCTGCTCCAGAGGCATGCGGCAGACCCCCTTGTTGTTTCGGGTTCAGATACGTGGTTGGATAGATGCGTGGCCCTGGCTACCATCACCACTGGCTGTGGCCCTTTGCCCTCTCTCCCAAAGCACAGTATCATTCTATTTTTTCTCCTCCACTCTCTGTTGTTCACTTCTCAAGACCACTTTCAGGCCAACATTCCTATAGTTTTCTCTCTCTTTCTTTTGTACTCCTACTCTCCTTTCTCCTTTGGTGTATATGCTTATTGTTCTTTGGAGCACCCTCATTATACCCATGGTTATATTTTAAGGGCCTCTCTCTTTGATTTTGGTCTCGTGGGGAGTGAGTGGTGGGCTGGTGGGAGCTGTAGGGCTGGCCCGGCTCTCAGGGCTCCCCAGCCAGCGTCTCGTAGAGTGGGCTTGGGGGTATTGTTGGGCTGGGCACCGCTGCAGAAGCGCTGGTGCTACTGCTAGTGCAGGGGGTGGATGTGAGGGGAAAATTGAAAAGTCAATAACGAAGGCCGCACAAAAAAAAGAAAAAGAAAAGAGAGGGTGAAACAAAAGGAGACGGAGAGCTTCAAAAAGCTGAGAGCTATAGAACACTGCTAATTAATAGCATCAGAGGAAAACCTTTTTTTCTTCCTTGTGGAACTTTAATGCTGCATATTAACTTGCAAGGCGAGGCGATTAAGAGCTCACAGAGTCAGGTCCATCTCACTGCCAGACCAACCCACGGTAACCATGTTACATGAGGGCGGATTGGTAATGTCTCATTTAGAAAATGAAAAACAAACAATAATTGTGGAGTGGCCGGGAAAAAGAAACCACTGTATATTGTAATGCAACCCTACCTATTGAGTCATCAATCACTGTGTTGATTCAAGTCTGTGGTCATTTTTGAGGCTGTAGTTTGAGGTGTTAATGGAGTTGCATTTTTATTGGAAGCTGTTTCTAATATTCTCGCTCTTTCATATCTAAATGAGATTGATAAAATATTAGAAACACATCCGAATATATAATGCAGTCCAATACAACACCAGCACATAGTACAACCTCAGTGCACCATAGAACTGAATTAACCCACAAATAAAGTAAACTAGTAGTCGAAAACAGAACTTTTTAAGTAAGGAAGTATTCATTGCAAGGCTATTGTATTGCATTTTATTAGATGGTAGAGATGTTCCTTCTTTTTGGATCACTCAGTGTTGAATTACTGTACATTGTCAGTCAGCATTTGTATATTCACATACATTTGCTTCTCTGCATTTGTCAAATTGTGCCCTTATTCCAAAATAGCTTGCCGTGTTCTTACTCCCCCCTTTTCATGCAGCTAATCAGGTAGGTCCGGGAACGTGACGAAATACGGATTTTTGTGGGTCAGCTAGGCAGAGTGGCAGTAATTTGAACCAAGGCTTTGCAATTTGTATTTTTCACAGCGGTAATAGGCTCCTCTCTCACTGTTCCTGCAATAGCAATTTCCACTGCCAACAGCTGTCAAGCCCCTAAAATCAAAATTAGTGCCACGGAATTGGGCCTTAATGAAATGACCTGCTGGATTTACCTTAAGGAGCAGGGCGGACAGTCAATACTAGCCTCGTCAAAACTCTTTTTCTGCATTCTGCAGTCCCATTAACGAAAGGAAATAGTCTCGAGTAAATGTATTAAGCACTACTTCCACCTTCTAATTATATTTTTCCCTTCTCCCTTCATAATTCATTCACTCTTTCATTAGTTCTTAATATTGAAAAAGGCTTTTAACTGGCTCTTCTGGCCTCGTGGGGTCACCAGTTATTTGTCAGTATGGATTACAGGAATGTCAGAGGAGTCCATGTTGTATGGTGGGAATACATGTAGTATCCCACCACAGCTAGGGCCGTGGAAATACAATTTCTTATGTGTTATGAGCATTTCCATAGCATAAATACAACATTATTTCCATAATATCATACAGAATAATGTAATGAATCCAGAGCTGTGAGCTCCCTCCGCCTCTGCGTCCTATAGAAAGAGGTGAATCTGTGCCAGGGCCCAGTGGAGGACACTGGGCCCTGGTTATTGACTTGTAAAGGAGTCGGTAGGTGAGGGGTCTTGACAAGACATGAGCGGCTGACTCTCTTGTAAAGCTGTATCTGATTTCTCTGCTAGTTGGCTCCCCGGAGAGACCCGCTTTACCCTCTGTTGATCAGACTCTCACTCACAGCTGTATGGAAAAATGCAGCGATAAAACGAATGAAAGAGTAGTTTTGTGAAAGCAGACGCGCTTGTACTGTATGCCATGATTCCCTGTTAGGGTGAGAATGAGAGCGAGGGAGAAGGAAGCAAAGGAATCAGCTGCTAGGTGAAAGAGCTGTAGCCAAGAGTACATGTAGTATCTCAGGATGCTAGAAAAAAAAACCCTCTTCAAATTAATGTTTTGGTGAGTTGTGTAACATGGACTCGTCAATAAGGGCATCTGCGTTTATGAAGGTGTGATAGTGTCAAAATAACAGAGAACTGTATCAGCAGAAGGGCAGACAAAGCTAGTATCAACTAAGCTAGAGCCTCACTCCTCACAGATCTGACTAATTTATGAGAGTAAACTGCGCTGACGGAGAGAGAGATGCAGGTGGAGGGAGGAAGTTTTCATTGACTCTCCAGAGCAGGCCAAGCCAAAGCCCTGGAGGGATCTCTCTCAGTTTGAACTTTATCAGGGGCTACGCTTAATCAATACACTATCGGAAAAAGAATTAATTACTAAAGCAGAATAAAACAGCTGCATTTTAAACCAAGGATTCATCAATTCTGTAATCTCTTGGTTACAGCTCAGGTGTCAGGAGGTTCATTTCAGCTCCATGTAATGAGGAACTGTGGGAGTTTACCCCAACCCTCTTCCGTTCTCCTCCTCCACTTCTAAGTTTCTGACCCCCCCTTCCAACCAACACGCAGTTCCTATCCTACATCTCCTCGTCAAGATATTTTGCTTCCCCTCTTTTCCTTTTTCATCCCCTACCCTCTCAGCTGTTTGTCATCTACCTACAATGTTCTCTCTTTTTTTTTTTACACATTCCCTTAATAGACCAACTGTATTTCACTCTCTCAGCCCCCCATCCCGCTACTTTCCCTTCCCACCAAATTCCTGTCTTTGCGGGGTTGGGACGAAGGGGTATTAAACTTGAAAATCTCTGGTGCGAATGCTGACTGGAATGGGACATTCCCGCTGCTGCAGCCATCAAGCCGGACATTCCTCCGCTCAGGCTGGGACACCGCTGGTGTTGCAAAAGAGGGGGGCATAAGGGATGTGGGAGGCTGGTGTAGGGCGTGAAAAACAACCGGCCATGCTCAAATAGTACAAATAAATATATTTTTTGTGTATAAAATCAATGGAGTGTGACAATCAAAGGAGAAGATTGGTTGGAAGGAAATGAATGGCGTATGGTGAACACATTTAAATACTGGGGGACTGACAAGCATACATAGGAAGTATCCCTTGTGTCAAAATAACCTTGGCCGCGCTGTTGCCCCGACCACTGCCATCCACCCCTCACAGCCCTTGACCCCAGCCCAAAGCCTGTAAACGGACTGTCCTTGACTAACCATAATGGGGGATTTCAAGGCAGGTTGAGAAGGGGTTATGGGTGATGAATTGGGTTTTTAGTGAGCTCATTAGGAAGCCAAACAGAGTTTAGACTGGCGGAGCGGGGCAGCAGCGCAGTAATCAGTTCTGCTCGCTTTGTTCCCTGCCTCCAGGACATTTGTGTGAAAAAAAGAGAGAGCGAGGAGAAAAAAAAAACTTCATGGCATTTGGCTGATGAGAGGGCTGCTGAGCAGAGGCTACAATCTGATGGTTGACTTGTTGATTTATAAACCTTTTAATCCATTTACTCTACTACCCCCCCTCCCCATCCCCCCAGCTCTATGTAGAAATCCCCATCTCTGTGAAACTCTACTTTGATGCCACTGTCCATCAGGTGTGGCAAAGATGTCTGCAATAGAGCCAAGTCGTCCTCCTCTCCCAGTAAAAAAACAATGTTTGTTTGTTTGGTTTTAAATTGTAATTGAGGGTAGAGAATCACTGCTGGTGCTGTTATCATACATTGCCTCAAACAGTGTAAGCTGTTCTGAATCACGAAACCACACTCTGTTAAAACTGGAGAACTGCATACAGCTGCTCTTGCTGGTGGTTGAGGTAGAAGACTTTGATATACAATAGTTCCTAGCGGGGATTGTAAAGCCATTTCTTCACTAGCAGATGGATCCATATGATGCATTTGTGTGCTCTCCATCTCTTTGTTTTCTTTTGCTCTGTCTCGTCTCTTTATTCCCTGCTTTCGCTCCTTATCATTCTGAAGTAGAGCAACTGTGGAAGCAGCTTGTTTTACTAATGATTGTGCTTGTTTCATTTCAACATAGCCCTTTTTGCTTTTGGGAAATACCTATTCTTTAATATTTAATGCAGCTTCAAAACTCAGGATTTAGGTATGCTTCTCTGTAGGCACCCAGGCCTGTTATTCTATGGTAACAATTATAAATTATAGAAGGGGTAGCGTCAATAAATGCAATTTTACCCGCTAAGATCAAGAATAGCTCTATTGTCCCATATTTGGTAAGGGAAGAAAGAGGGACAAAGTCTGGGCAGACAGAAGCAAGGTTTGGACAGGTGCATTGGCAGGTTTGTAAATTTGTTTATTAAGAAACAAGGGGTGAACCGAGATTACCTGTGAGACCAATTAGCCCCATTCAATTTGGAATCTAAGGAAAAGCATCGGCAGTGTCGGAGTGCAGGGAGAGCAGGGTGGAGTTGTCAGGGAGGCAGAGAGTGTGAAATGTCTGGTGGAGACCCAAAGCCCTTCATTAGCCACTGATCCCTGTCTGCTGAGTGAGGAGCAGTCATGGGCATCACAGCTCCCTTTTAGTTCCCCCAAAAAGAGCGGGGTGAGGGGGTGGAGGGTAGCTCCCCCATCCCCTGCAATTTAGCCCTTTGCCATTCATGCAAATTGGGTCCTGACATCTGCAACAGCCTGTCTCCTTTCTTTTATACATCTTTATTCCATCTCTTTTCTTTGGGTCTTTTTTCCTCCTTAAATAAAGCCCCCTTTAGATGGCAGAGTCTTGTCTCAGCTGACATGCACCCTTTTATACATACTCCACATCTGTGCAAAAGTAACACTTTTCTGTGTGTTCACATATATATGTACGGAAATGGAAAGGAAAATTTTAGAGATATCAAGATCCCAGGAGGCATAAGCAGTCATTGAGCAACCCCAAAAGTCCTCATTTATGATGTAATAATAAAATTGTTGTTGCACGTAGAAGGTTAATTGTACCAATAGTTAGTTCATTCAAAAGCCTTGGATAATGTGTATACTTTGTGAACCCAGTGTTAAATTTTAGTTTCTTGGCAGATGATAATCTTGTGAAAAGATCAAGAGAGTTCTAGGCAGTGACTCTGGAGAAAAGGCAGTAACCAGGCAGCCTACCCCCCTTCCTCCCTCTCCCTTCTGGACGAACTACTCTGGCTCCAGGGGAGAAGCTGAAAGGGGAGGGTGGCTTTGCTCCAGCCCTTATTTTGGGTTAAAAGGTAAAATAGCCTAACTGGCTGTTAAAAACAAGTTTTACCTCCAACCCTCCACCCTCACCCCTCCCCTCTCTTTCTCTCTGCTTCCTCACGTCAACCTCGCCCTCTGTGGTAGGGATGTGCACTGTGGGGTCAACACTGTGAGAGGAGAGAGGCCTTGTATCGGTGGAGAGGCGATAGTTATCTCCAGCATTCCAGGGATGACAGAGAGATATCTGCCTGATGGCAGGGTTAGGGGGCTTAGAGAAGGGGCGGAGAAGGGAGGGAGGAGAGGAGGTACAGGAGTTGTTGAGCAACTACCCCCCCACACCTCCCTCCTTCCTTCCCTCCCTGCCTTTCTTACTGCCTGACTGCCTCGCTTCCCCACACGTAGAAAAAACCCCATCTAATTAGAAGCTCTTATTCCACTTCATTTAAGGGAACACTTAATGATGTGTTTTTGGGGGGAGACAACTACACATTACTTCTCATGCAAAAGGAACCACTCAGTCGTAGCACTCAGGATGCAGATACAGCTGTGTTTGAGATGGAGGTTTGTCCTCATTTCTCTGGGGTGTCATGGCTATTGGAGGGGAGAGGGAAGCGTGGTAGTCTTCTCTCCTTCACCTTTAGCCAGTGTCCTGGTGGTAAAAGGGGGTGGTAAAGAGAAGGCGGGTAGTGACATCTGAGTTTGGCAGGGAGACTTGCTGAAGGAGAGAGTTTGTTGTAATTGCTCTGACAGGTTTTAGGGCTGTTAATGACTCCGGCCTGAGCGCTACCAATTTGTCAGCATGCTTGCTGTTTACTAAGCTGTTGTTTTATGGTCCAGTGCAAGGGGCTGCTGCTTGTTTAAGCACAGATCAGGAAATAATCAGCGTAAAACACTGGCTGCAGTGGTGCAGCCACACTAAAACAGTTCTGTTTAGAGCCCTCATCTACTGTATGGATCTGAATGAGCGCAGTAAACCATATGGTGTGGTCACACACAGGCACACAAACACACTGATGGGTTCCTTACTGTTAGAAATTGGATGCTCAAGTGTGTGTTTTATCATTAAAGGGATTATGTTCTACTCGTTTGCACTCATCTGTGTTGTATGTTACGTGAGTGCGGAGCATATTGCTAGCATGCAGTTATAGCCAGAAGACCTGTAATCCCCAGTCGGCACAGGGCAACAGAGGGCCGGCCATTCCACTAGTGTGAATAGAGCCTCTACGTGTTTGTGTATGTGTGTATGTGAGAGAGACTGTGTGTGCGTCAAGAGCATGTGGTCCCAGAGCCGGCAAAGACCCCTTCGTAAATCCAGAGTAAATAAAAGGGGTAACCAGACGGACAAAAGAGGAGCCCCCACTGCTTCTCTCATTCGCTGCCATTTGGGGGACTGAATGTGCTAAACGCCGCTTATGTTGGCTGAAAAGTTGAGGAGAAAAAGAGCGAAAAGGGAGGCTCTAAATCCCCCTCTTCTTTTCTCTTCATTCTCTGCGGCCAAGCCTGCAGGGCTAGAGGTGGTGTAATAGGAGGGTGTTGGTGGGAGGGTTGGTGGGTCTGGTCACTATGGTGTGCTAAGGTAGAGAAGGCCAAAGGAGCTCCGGGTACAACAAACCTCTTAGCTTCTGTTCTCCGTCTACTCCTCTTTCCTTCTAACTTTCCTTCATGAGTTTCTCTCTTCTCCTCATTTGGGTGAGCTTGGGTGAACATGCCTGACTAGTTGGGGCTGACAGGGGGCTTGGGGGGTCTGTTGTAATTAGTCACTTTAACCACAGCTTCCATAAGCCACTGCCTCTACACTCTTGCTTCATTACCCTGAAACAAATGCCGGGGCCTCCCAGTGCAAAATCACTGCACAGCCTTTAGAATAATACACACACAACATCTAAAGCTTGTCTAGAGGCTTTTCAGTAGGTGTATTAATAGTATAGGGACCAATAAGTCTGGAGTGTTATTTGATAACTAGCCATGACTGGGTTTGAATGTTTTCCAACTATTGACAAGTCATTATTCATTCATGCATGGGTATGTCGGAATGGTAGAGCAGCAAAGGGAGGGCTTTCTTGGTCTACTGATAGAGCTGCAATATGTGTTACTCGCGGTCATGTCCATAATGCTTCCAGGGGCTGACTAGACCTTATTGGCTCCCTGAGGGACAGGGTGTCTTCTAGACATGAAGCATGATCTCTAGAGTCATTAGGACTCCCCTTAATTCCCCTTACACTCAGCAGAGACTGTAGGACACTTTGTGCTAAACTAAGTCTTTGTGCAAGAAATCCTGAAGCGACCCTGAATGTGCCAACATTAGATAAGCAGAGTTGCAGTGTGTTTGCAGTGTGTTTACAGTCCTTTCCCAACCCGTTAATGAGCTCAGCCCTGAGACCAATTTACTCACAGGGAGATATATCTGAATGCATTTTTAATAACCACCCACTGGTGATGAGAGAGGGAATGTATGTGAGCGTAATGTGCTCCTGGACTCGTGCTTGTTTGTTTGCTAGTGTGTTCATTCACTCTCTCACCCTCATTGCGTCTGGTCATTGTCTTCCATCTTGCCTGATTACACCGTCTCGCTTTCTGTGCATATGAAAATATCCACAAACTTTCATTGCAAGCATTTTAAGTCAAGATATGGGGGGTTGGGGGAGAAGGAGAGAGGAGGAAAGAGTGAGGGAAGACAGAAAGAGAGTGGGGGGGGGCTGTCTTTTTTCCCTCTCCAAGGGCGCTGCTTTTCCAAAAGTGCCTGGGGCTACACTCCAGCACCTCGGCTCCCTTAGGCCTTTCGGCTGCCTCCTAATAGCCAACCCCCATCTGTGTCACATGGCCAGATGATGGGACGCTTCCCCCTGCTCTGCCCTGCACTTTTTTTTCTCCTTTCCCCATTTTTTTCAGAGCGCACATCCACACAGGTTAGAATGGCAGAGTTGCCAGGGAACAGTCAGAAGCCATTAGCGTTTGGGACAATTTGCCCTGCAGCGTTCCTTCTCTTGCTCATAAGAAAGGAGTGGGGGTGGATGCAAAGCACCAGCTCTCCTTTAGATGTAATGAGGTTGTGCAAGTTGGGTCGTCTTTATTCTTTTTCTGCTCCTTCTTTTCTTCCTCCTGCTTCTTCTTGTTCCTCTTCTTTCTGTCTTTCTTTCTTAGCTTTCTTTCTTTTCACCTTCTGTCCACACTTGATTTTCCTTCATTCTCTGTTTATAATACAGATATTTCTATATTTACATATAAAGTCAAAAACAACTATTAATACTGTACACAAAATTCATGCTTGAATGCCACATGTCTGATCAGTGCACACATGACAGTATCCATGTACATGCGAGAGAAAGACAGAGGGAGAGAGGAGCTGAAAGCCTTGGAGTCTGGTTTCACCCTTGCGGGCTAGGGCAGGAGGCAGCGAGCATGCTGGGTAATGAAGTGACAGGTCAGTCTGTAAATACGCATGGGTCGCTCTGGCCCTGGCCAGGGGGGAGGCTATCGCATTGCAGTGAAAATGGAAACGTCAATAAAATTAATCTGCCAGCCTTTTGGCCACTGTGTGGTTCCATTGGATGAGCCTGACTGCTCACAGCAGGAGAGGGATTTGGAGACTAGCTCGAAAATCAACACAAAACCTAGCGGCACACAAACAAACAACCAAAGTGTGTATCAACATTATTCAGGAACGCTCAAAAGCAGAGAAACAAGGAGAGGGTGGTTAAAATTCACAGCTCACTAGTTGTGTTGTTATTGAAGTTTGGAAGCAAACTGAGGGAGTTAGACTTGACTTCCGTCTGGGTCGCATTTCTCAGGAAGCCCCTCACAGTCAGGGTAGGGCTATGGCCAGACCAAAGTTTATTGTTTTAGGCTTTCCTGAACAAGGATTCGTACTTAGCCTGGGATTTACGGCATTTGCCACTAATGAATGCCCGTTCTACAATTACAACACCCCTAGTCTCTGTCCCCGTTCCCATATGTCCTTCAGAAGGGCTGTTGCTTCTCTAACTTCACACAGGGAGCGCAAAGTCGGCACTTCTCTGTTTTCCTCTTTCGTGTGGCTCTGCACTAATGATGTGGAAGGAAAACACTGTGCAAAGAAAAGAAAGACAGAGAAAGAAGAAAAAAGAGAGGGAAAAGCAAGGGGGAGAAAAAAGAAAGTGGGGAAAGTAGTCAGAAGTGAGGGCCCCTGCTGTCCTTGTATTCTTCATTTATTTTGCATTTGATTACGCCACCAGTCGGATCCTTTTTCTTTCCCCCTTTTTAATGTTATTAGTTCAAATATTTATGCGAGATTAAGGCTTGTATAGGTGGCTGTGATTGATGCCTCCCCAAAAACAGGAGGACATGTGAGTCTGAATTTTGAGAACGTCAGGGTCCTTCTCGGCCTTAGTGGAGGAGTTTTTCAGATACATAATTTAGATGCCCTCAAGGAAGGCTTTCAAGGCATTTGTGCCCGGGGGCAAGAAAAAATAACTATGACTGTTAAAAGTAAATCATTTTTGCTAATGCACAATTAATGACAAGGAAGAGCAACAAGGAAAAGGCAAGGGACAAAGATGGAAACTTCGATTTAAAAGAGAAATCGTGCCTGCGTATGTGCATGTTTTCCTCTTGAAATCAAACACTGACGGACATTAATGCAGGCGAAGCCGCCGCTGGCCTGTCATGCTAATCTTGTGGCGGAATGGGGAGGGGTTGCTGCAAGAGAAGGGAGTGGGAGAGGAGGACTAAGAGAGTCTGGGTTTGGGTTGGGGTGGGGGAGGCAGACGAGTCCATTATGTGCATCGAAGTGCAACAATGAACCACCCCAAATCACATCCCTACTTCAATGCTCATGCGTCTCAACTGGATGCTGTGAATTATCAACGCCTTTGAGTTTTGTTTGTATGTTAGTGTGTGTCTGTGCACGCAACATGAACGTACGAATGTCTATGTGTTACTGTATATGACTGCATAACTCCTTCCTGTCCCCTTTGGCTCAAAAATGAAAAAAAAAAAATGCTCTACATTATGTCAAGCATGCAAATTTAATTGAATTAATGACATGAGTCCAAGCCTCTACTGTACATGAAGGCTCCTTGTCCTTTTTTTTTGTCATCTCGCTCCATTTTTTTCTTTCCTCCTCCTCCTACTGTAGAACAGGAATGAGGAACGCAGTGTTTCAGCGTCCAACCATAACATTAGAGTCATTAACCCTTATTCCCCCCTTCTGTGCTCTGGGGTATAGAACAACTCTGCTAGGCCTCTGTGTAAACCCCTCACTCTCTGTACAGGCCTTCTTCTAAGGCCATCTAAATCCCCCTACCTCCACATCTTCACTAAACAGCACCCACTTTGCTGCGGCGATTCTCTAGGCCTCGGTGCAGTGCTTTTGAATTCCTTCGTTGGTATCCGTGGTATTTGCCCATTTATCTATCTTTCATAAGCCTTAAACTCAGCTTTGACTGTCTGTACTTCTGTTTCAGCTTTGAGATTTTATTGTATTCTGACTCAGTGGTGTGGTCTGGGATGTTATTTAACCCTGGGTTTGGTTTCCGTCCAGGAGATGGCTTAGACAACAGCGTTGCATCGCCTGGCACAGGGGACGACGATGATCCAGACAAGGACAAGAAGAGGCAGAAAAAGCGTGGCATTTTCCCCAAAGTGGCCACTAACATCATGAGGGCGTGGCTGTTCCAGCATCTCACGGTAAGCACAGCCATTACTTTTTTTGGAGATACACATGTATGAAAACAACCCAGGTACACACACTCAGAAAAGCATGCTAAAGCACACACACACACACACACACACGCACACACACACACACACACCTGTCACATAGTTGTTACTGAGGGAGTGAGTGACGGCAGCACTGTGATGCTCACCTGTCAGCCACCTGTCAGAGGGACACAGTGACCAGGTCAATCTAATCAGTTTGGACTGTTTACTCTGCTCAGCACACTCTGAGTAAGAGGGAGGTGGCCTGACAATCCACGACATTTACTCCAATATGAGATGCACTGTTTGTTTGGCCTGAAGAAGAATGTTTTTCTGGGGCAGACTAAGAGAAGTGGTGGTCACTGGAGAATGATTGAGTGTAAAGGTGTGTAAAGATTTAGGTTGACTACACAGATTTTTGAAACATCCATACCTGATCACTTGAAGTCAAACATACTTTTACTTTTACAATAACTAATGTGTCGGTGCATAGATGGCTATACAAATATGAACATAGGCCTACAGCTACGTCATGTCTGACATTGGAGATATTCTAGTTTATGTTTGAGGTTGAGATGGTACATGGCAATATACTGAATTTCTCCTCCATAGCTGAGAGGAAATTGTTTGTTTGCCCAACAGTTCAGTCAGACAACTCATTCCCTTCACTAAGCACAGTGATGCTACATGGCTTGAATTAAACATTCAAATGCCACAGTAATTCAAACACACTTGGTAAAGCAATGAAATACTCTTTTGATTAGCTGCTTTCTGTATCAGTCTGCTTCTGTCCGTTTGTGTCAAGTAAGGGGATGGACCACATGTCCCCCCACCCTCGCTAATGTCAGGACATTATCAGAACATCAGGCTGTATTGATTTTGCAAGCCAGGTCAGATTTCAGGAGGAGGTGGCCACGCCAGGACACATAAGCTGCTCTCTGAGCACGTGGCTCCCTGTCCCAGAGATGGAGGGACAATGAAGGGGGAAGGGAGGAGTAAAAGAAGAGAGAGAGAGAAAGTAGAAAAGACTTAGTTTAGAGCTTCAGCCTTATGGATCAACCACACATTTAAGAGGGTCGGGTGCCCCCTGTGCACTCTGCACCCCCCCCCCCCCCCCACACTTCCAGTGCCCACTCCCTGCCCAAAGCCCCTGCACCCTGATTACCTAACCAAAAGCCCAAGTAATGTGTGGCCAGCAAATACGGCCTAATTGAAAGGGCTGTAAATCCATTACATATTGGTCAGGGATAATCAGGAGTGCTTTAATCACTTTTATCTATTCAGGAGCAGTGAAGCTGCAACAGCAAAGCCCTGAGCCTCGCAGGCCTTAGCGGCTCCACCACGCCAGTCTGCATGCTTATTATTCTCATCATTATCAAAATGACTTCACAGCTGTTCACAGCTCCATCGCTCCCTGACTGGAGACCTCTCACCAAACCGCACAGACCAGGCTTCATTCAGAGGCTTAGGGCGGGAGGGAGGCAAAGCTTCTTTTTTATTATTTGAGAGAAATTCTTTTTCTATTTTTTTTGCCTATTCCTTAAGTTTGGAGAATAATCCCTTGTTTGTGCATGAAGGGGACAAACAGAGAAGGCTAAATTAATTTACTGTATGTTCATATACACATGCACAAAACACACATTTTGTGAGTTTAGACTAAAAAGTTCCTCATGATTTGGCTTCTTTCCTGGTGAAAGCCTCACACAGCTTCAGCACACAGCTTCAGCACTCCCTTCAGCGAAAGGTGCAGAGAGAAAGACAGAATGATGCACACGAAGCTTCTGGAGGAGTCGCCAACTATTTCCTTTAGAATTGTTTTAAAATTGAATTGAAGGAGTGGAAAAAGAAAGGAGAGTGGAAAAGCCCAATGTTGGGCACAGGCGCATATCTCAGAGAGCTGGTTAATTCAGACAGAGCAGAGCTTTCAAGGCCCTCTTTTTCCTCCTTTATCACATCCACTGCTTGTAGATGTTCTCTCCAATCTTTATTTGTTTCTTTTGTGTAAAGCCCTGGCCAGTCTTGTACAAATAATAATCCCTCCCTTTTAACCTGCCTTCATTTCTCTACTGAGGAAGAGGACTAATTGAATTATCCCCCTTCTCTTCTCACCATCCAAATCTCCCACCCATAAACTCTCTCACTCGCACTCTCT
This sequence comes from Enoplosus armatus, assembly GCF_043641665.1. Taxonomy (NCBI): domain Eukaryota; kingdom Metazoa; phylum Chordata; class Actinopteri; order Centrarchiformes; family Enoplosidae; genus Enoplosus; species Enoplosus armatus. The sequence goes on from NC_092194.1 coordinate 13,882,668, forward strand.
CACTCACACACACACACACACACACACACACACATTCACACCCATTAGCCATTCTCCTTTCTTTTAATTTGTTAAGCAAATGTATTTGCTATTGCTGGATGCATTTGTGCAAGGGTGAATTCTTGGGGACTTTGGCCCCTGAATGGCCTATAGCGGCATTCTGCCATTCATGCATTCATTAACTGAGGGGTGAGGAGTGAAAGGAGCGGCCTCGTATTTTCTCAAACTGCAGGGCCAGCATGGAGCTCCTCTTCCATGAGCCACAGGGGTCTCTCTACATATGTTCTCAACATCCAGCCATTGTCACATCTTCTGAAAAGCTCAAAAGGACTGGACCCCCCTTCACACGCAGAAAAACAACACAGGCCAATAGTAACAACTGTTGGCTTTTGGATTCAGTATAACAAAATTGCCCTCTACCTCCCCCCTCCCACCCTCCCTTGCTTTACTCTGACCTCACAGTCTCTTGGGAGAAATCGCAAACTGATTTTCTTCATGACAGTCGCTTATAGAAAGTAACCTCATTTCAACTCATCAACTCATATTTACCATCAATCCTACGATCCCGACATTCCAGCTGAGTGGAAAATACAATTTTGGCACCAGAAACATCTCACAAAATATGCAAAGATTCCACAATTACTCTATGGAGAAGCTGAGATAACCCTGACCTCTTTTATGTTGAGCCCCTATACACATGCAGCAACCTGAGCTGGCAACCTTAAATGCCCCATATGTAATTGGCAAACGGCTGGACAGATCAGCTGGTGTTAGCTGGCAGAAGAGGGTCAGACTGTCTCTCCACTCCCTCCTTCTATCCTCCCTCCCACTCTTTCTCTCGCTCTCTCTCTGTCTCTCTCTCTCTCTCTCTCTAATACCCCCCCCCCCCCCCCCCCATGAGTTCCTGGATGTCTTCCAGCCACATTAGGAGAAGGAAAATCCCAGACTGTTGGTATAAGCTTTTCAATACTACAGGGAGATTATGTTATCAGAAAGGTAAACTTCACTGTTAGGGGTAAAATGTTCTATTGCACTTCAAAAGCTACAACATCCAGGAGAGGAAGAGGGAGTGAGGATAGGTAGATAGAGGGAATGTAAGATAGAAGAAGAGAAGTGGAAAGAGAGGGTGGCAGATCAAGTGATGGGAGTTTTTTTCTTATTGTTGCACAAGGTGATGCCCCCTTGTTTGGCAAAAGCAAACTCTAAAATCTACAATTAGCCCCTTGGCGCTCCTGGTCTTCCTTCCCTCTCACCCCCTGCTAGCCCTCACTCACCCCTGTAAAGACAAGGGTCAGCCTCGCAATGAAAACAGGAAGCACTCAAATCCAAAGATACCACTCTGGTCTCTGGCCTTGTCTTTTGACTAGTGTAAACCTTCAAACACCTATGAAAATAAATAGGGGACCTCAGGAGCAAACCAGGCCAGTGGAGAGTTTGCACACGGGTGTATGTGTTAGCTCGAAGGACGTAGGGAGGGAGGGAGAGAGGGAGAGTGGTCAGTCAGATGAGTAAGTAGGTAGCCCTCTCAAGCATCAAGCGTCTCAGGTTTTGTGCCTGGGCCACCCTTTGGCCTGGGTGTTTGGGGAAATTCTGTTAAGCTGCTAAGCCAGGTGTATTGGTCCCCTGGGCTCCTTGAAAGGGAAGCGATATATCCCTTGGTCATTTGGAAAGACCTTGGACTGTGTGCAGTAGAACTGTGTGTTCAGATGAGAAGTGTTTAAGTATGATTAGATGGTATTTATATATAGTTATATATAGTTATTTGTACAATACATGATTGTTTTTTATCCTCCTAAGTTTAACACCAGTGTGAATAGTAGAAAAGATGCCCTGTTAATACAGGCGTTAACCAGAGTGAGGACACATCACACTTTGTGAGGAGATGAGTGCATTGTGCTGTAAACATCATTAGACACTAGTGACGGTGGCTACCACCACCACCACCACCACCACCCCCGCACTCCCAATCCAAGCCCAACATAGCATTAGTCTCCATGACAACAGGGTGTCATCGTCAGGTCGAGCCCTCCTGGCTGCTCTCTCGACCGCCCTTTATAGACGCACATAAAAGAGCCAGCTAGGGTCATTCACGAGACATGGGCGCAGGCAAATCCAAACCCTGGCAACGGATGTTTGTCCCATGCGATAAACAAGTGTACAAGTCCATCCCTGAAAAAGAGAGGGCATGTTGTTTGAGTAGACTAAACAGTCAGCCTTGTAGTATCCCCAGTTTTGTTTAAGCTCCTCTAGTCCTTCTAATCCTTGTGTTATTCCAGTACAAGCAGCATTTAACTAGTGGATACACACATCTGCAAACAGTTTGAAATACCTACGTTGTTTCTCCTTTTACATTAAACTGCTGAAAGCTGTTTATTCCATATTTACTGGCTCCCACTTTATCTTTCCAGTATACATTGTACAACGTGTTTGTTTTATTATAAAACTCATGCTTAGTTAGTTAGTTCACTTACTTGTCATCTAGTGCAATTACATTGTTGATGTTTTTTTATTATTGATTTTTCATGTTTGTAAACAGCATTGTATAATGAACTTTTTAAAGCCAGAAATATTATAAAGAAGCAGATTTAGGCAATATGTCAGTGATGTACATTGAAAATCTGTTTGCTTTTCACCTCCTTAGGTTGTGTGAGTTTGGATGAAGAGAGGGTGGAGACAAAGGCGAAGGAGGGGGGGGGGGGGGGCTTAGGGGTAAGAGCAAGGCTGAGGAGGGGGTAAAGAGGGGGCTCCTAAGGGTCACAGAGGTGGAAGCCTGGAGGAGGCCCACACACTAATCTGTCATGTGCTCGTTTGCCTCGGAGCCCAAAAGTCAGCTCTCCAGTCACCCGTAGCAACCCAGGCGACAGTTTGGTTCACTGCCACTGCCCAAATGTGGGACTATCAGTGGGAGACACAGGAAAAAAGAGTCATCACATTACTTTTGTGACAACACCCATTGCTTTGTGTGTTTACAAAACAGACGTTAGTGACAATATGACAGGATAGTTTGGCGGTGTTTAGCTCAGGAGTCATTGAAAGTCATTGATAATGACTGTGGAGGAGATCGTTGTTGGGGGGGGTGGGGGGATGGAGGTTTAGTGCGTAGCTATTGTCTAGTCACTGTGTTCTAACGTTGGCTGCTCAGCGACCCTGGAAAACAGAGACACAAGCCACCTCAGTCTGCCATCTGTTCTTCCCCAGCCGGGCCACCACAGAGGGGCTACCTCAGCCTGGACAGACACTCAAAACGCAGACACTCCGACACTACAGCGAAAAGATACTCAAGAAAATATTTATTTCACACTAGAATCTCACCTCTCTAGTCAGAACTCATCAACAAATTACCCCCACATGTCAACAAGATGCTTTTTTTTATAGAAGGGGAGAGCAGAAAACAGAAGGAAAGTTTAGAAGGGGGATCCGGTGACTTCCCATTTTCACAGGCTGTATAATTATATGACAGGCCGCATCAACTTTGCCATCTCACTGCAGAGCAGCTTTGCTGTAATTTCCCAGTGTTAGTGTGTCACAGCTTTGTTTACAGTGCGCTTTGGCATAGTTGGTAGCCGTTCCGGAGGTTTAGTGCTGCATTAGAATGTAATAAGCCCTAATTCGTTTCATGCTCCGACATCAGACCTTTACACTTTGCCCCCTAATCCAGATCTGTCATAGTTCCACTTCAAAGCCAACTAACCCCACGTGGAATCCACTGACATATAAAGCACAGCACATTAACCTTGCATACACTATGTGGCGTGTGAGCAGACATATTTGCTTTTTTTTAATTTACATTTCATTCCCATAGGCTTGCTTATCCTCAAGATGAGCATTTTGTTATTCTGCGTTATGCTTCCTGAATAATCCCAATACTTCTCCTCCCTCTACCCCATGTTTCCTCCCTTTTCCCTCCCTCCCTGTTAATTTTCATTCCTGCTGTTTGCATCTTAATGCAGGTTGTTTAATGAAGTAGCAGAAATGAGTGCTTTCGCTAAGGGACTGTTTACGACACGTTCCCACTGCATGGAGGTGATTAAGCTGTGTGAAACTCCAGTGTTTGCCAAAGGAAAAAAAAAGAGCCACCCGCAACATATCCTCCAGTAAGACAACAGCAAGGGGAAAAACAAAGGAGGAGAGTGTTTCCCTGAAATGTGATGCAACGTGCATTTCTTTAAATGGGGTTTTTACAACAGGGATGTCCTCATGGAAGACCAGGAGCACAGCAGGAGATTGACCGGCCCCTGCAGAGGTGACTGCACATGCCCTGACCGCAGCAGAATACAAACAGAGCTGTGCCTGTGCAGGGTAGTCAGATTTATAAGCTCACAGCTCTGAACAGTAAGAGACTCTTACAAGGCTCTATGCTCCGCTGAGAATAGGCCACAGCCCGGGAATGTTTCCCTGCATTCAGCACAGCAGCGCAATCCACTGCTGCTGTAGTCATAACACTGATCCGTTGACTGGGACCTGGCTGAGCTGACTCTATAAGAAATAGGGCTGAATGACGTCATGTGTAATAAGGGACCCTGCAAGGCAGTCTGTGATAGCATACATGCCCCCGGTGGAAAACCAGGGTTATTAAGATGGTGGTAGCTGATTTTGTGCCGTTTTCCCTTTTCTACACTTTTGGGGTTATCTTACTCATAACAAAATGTATAAGAGGATTTTGGTTTCACATCTTAGAGCTAGTTTCCTTAAATTACCCCTTACCCTTCCAGGGGTACCGCCCTGCAGGCTAGCCTCATCCCCCCACGGTTGATTGCGGGGTTGTGGCAAGAGCCGCTAGAACGGTGGCTGCTGCATGCTGGGGACCACGGAGGCCAATGAGATTCTGCTGCAGGCCTCCAAGCTGCCCCAGCAGTGCTTTGATATTCATCTCACACCAAGAGAAGAAAATGCAAAAGGGAAAAGGAGCAGCACAAGCGTGGAAATGGCAAATCAGGCTAAAGAAGGGAGGGAGGCAAGGAAAAGGTTGAGGGATGGAGGCACAGTAGAGTAGAAGAGTAGAAATCAAAAACAGACCTTGTGTTTCACTGTTTGGTTTGTCATGGGACCCTGGCTGCACCAAATCCCACTTCTGCCATTTTGTGTGATTTTTCTCCCCTCCTTGCCTACTCCTCTCAAATGCATGCTTTTGTTTTGCCCAGCGCTCAGTCCAGGGGCAGGCAGTGGGATTCCTGCACAGTGGGGTCCTTATAACTGGGAGCCATGTCTCTTGTTCTCACCCCCCCAACCCCCCCTTACTTCCTCACCTTTTCATTTTTTCCCCATTGATATCCTCTCTTTTTCCCTCTCTGAACATATGGACTGGTTTTTAAGATAGAGCCCAGTCCACATCAAAGACTGAGGCTGAACAGGTCAATTTGTTGCTCCTTTCCCCAACTTATCCCCCCTCCACCAGCCTCAGTGGACCATCCCTGCACTGCAGCCATTTACCCAGAATGCTCCATTGCTCAAGCAGCTCTGCCTAGCATATATATTGAGCCATGTGTTAGTGTCTGTTCTCCACATAGAGCAGACCTCGTTCACTTCAGACCTCTGAATTTCTCTGTAGCCACATCCTCCTAAGATCATGTAAGGCTATACTAATGCACATGTGTGATAGATAGCAACCCCTGTATCAAAAAATAGCTGTACCACACGCTGATAAGAAAAAGCAGATGGATAGAGGAGAAGGGAACAAAAGAAAAAATAGATATATATAAATCCAAATCTAAGAAGAGCAGGCCTTGGCTCCAGATGTGAATCTCTCTGAATATTGATCATGGGGAAAGATCCCCAGGGCTGCAGCGACTGACACACAAAGAACCTCTCTAAAGCCCATAAACCAGCTTGTACAATTATTTAGATAAAGGGGGCGACAACAGCAATGTATGCCTCCCAATCCAGAACCTCCTCCTTGGCTCTTATCCTCCTACTACTACTCCTGCTCCTCCTTTTCCTCTTTCTCATCCAGTATGAAGATGAAGAAATTAAAAAGGGGGGCAAATGTGTAATTAGCCACACATTTCTGAATCCTCCTTAATGTTCATTACTGAAACCAGGGGCAATTACAAGTTCAAAGGGGTTTAGGGCACCAGCAGCCCGCATAATCAGTCGCAAATTAAGCACAGCTCATTTGTCACAGCACAGCACGCACACTTGTATGTGCACACAGAAACACACATGCATGCATACTGTCAGAGTTGAGTCATAGACAAGCTGACAGGCATCAATTTTCATGCAGGCACAAATCTCAGCTACCCCAAGGCACTGGGTTAGGTCGCCCAATCCTCTTATGCTCTGATGCTTTGTTTTCACCAGACAACAGCAAACACCACTGACACCTTCACCGTAGCTTGCTCTACATTATACTGTATCCTACTTGCATTCATCCTCTTATAGGTGTCCTGTTTGCTCTTACAATCCCCCACCACCACCTGTCCTGTCCTGTCCTTTTTTTTTTTTTTTTTAACCTCTAGCTTCCTCTGTGTCTGTCTCCTCCCACCTGGCTGTGTCTCTGCAACACGTGACAGTGTGTGTTTCATGTCTGTCCCCGGAGGTGTATCTCGGTTACCTCTGGGGCCGGGTCACAATGGCTAATCCTGTCTTCAGGTGGCTGTTTAGCACACTGAGAAGAGAGCTCGCAGAACCGGAGGTGAGCTCCTGTTACAGGACTCCCTGACCAGGGGTCACCTCCGACGCTGTCAGAATACACACAGAAACATGCACACATGTCCTGGCAGATAGGCAAGAATCGCACATGCATGCACACACAGTTTTCACACACAAACGCTGTCATTCAAACACATTGAGCCTGCTTATCTATCCCAGGTGGCTCAGCCTTCATCTCTCTCCACCCTTGTTCTTCTTTATCTGTCTACTGTACTACTCCTCTTCTAGTCTTTCTCTGTCTTCTCTCGTTCCCAGATCAGTCAGACTCTTGTTCACATTAGGATTCCCTGATATGATCTCCATGAAGACTTGCTCTAGTGGCCATGCGTTGCCGGTCCTGCCCGGCACCCTCATTGTTTAAGCTGCTCTCACATGGGGAATACAGTCAGGTCTCCAGTGAATCGAATGGAGCCCTATCATGTGTGGCTCAGCGTAGTGGGAGAGAGAACTCATTTTTCACTGGGGGAACGACATCCATCTCAGCAGCCAAACGCTGGCTGTTTCATTAAGTAGCCCATCCAGGCAGACAGATGTGTTCACCACACAGCCATGTTTGCCTATGCAAGAGCGTGTATTAACCCACAATCCTTTGGGGGAGATTAATAGGCTACTAGCCCCTTTCCATTGATTATCTCCATGCCATTTTCCCCTCATTTCCTTGGCTAGATATTAAAAACTAATGAAGCCTATTGAAAACGGGAACCGCGAGGCTCTTCACGGATCATTTTAGGTTATTTGGACTCAAACAGAGAGGGATCTCTTTAAGGCACAGTTTGAGTCGAATTAAGAAAATAAATGTGGAGAGCAGTGTTGAAGAAACAGGAGGAAAAAAGAAGAGAGTAGAGAGTGTGACTGTAAAAAGATGTGTGCTTAAGAAAAGACAACTCTACTCTGACACATGGAGCGGAGACACGGCAGATGTTAGCAATTCCAGAGCATAGCAAAGCATTCCTAGTGTTGGAACCTCGTCCTAATTGCCATAATGGAGGTGGTAAGCGCTGACAGTAATGGAGTCGTGGGGATCCATCCCCAGCAACCTGAATTAGGGGCCACTTGGCAGATCCACTTCAAGATGGCCTTTGTTTTTTTCTCAAGATGCTCTTGTTTTCCCTGTTCTGCAAACTTTTTTAATCTTGCTTTTTTTTAATTCTGTAGCGTCAGCAACTTTCTCTCCCCTGCCATGCGGTCAGAAGTAAGGGGCTCAGGGGTGGTGGTTGGCATAGAAGGTGGTGCGTGAGATAGATGAGTCTGAGAGACCTGGGCGGAGAGCGAGCAAAGAGTTAAAAGCGTCCATGTGATGGGCTCACCTCTGCACCAGGCCTGGTGAAAGGCGGCAGGGTGCTGTCGGGGAAAATGACTTCCTGAGACATTACCATCAATCACCAGACAGGTCAGGCCCCCCAATCCCGCCATCAGGATGGAGGAGAGGAGAGGGGGATGGGGAAGGAGGATTAGACTAGAGGGGACGAAAACAGAGAGGAAAACTGAGTTAAGGCTTGTTGGGGAACAGACTATTAACAATCTCTTTTTCTCGCTGTCTGACTGTTTTATGTCTTTCTCTCCCTTTGCCTATCTGTCTCTCCTCGTCTTTCTCTCTTTCTATTTTCCGGTCTTCCATAAAACGGCTACCCAGGCATTCAGGAACGGCCCCTGCTGGTCAGAGTCCTCTCCTCGGCTCAATTGCATCATTAATTATTCCACAGGCAGTGGGCTAGAAGCAAATCTAAAGAGAGGAAGAGAAATAGAGAGGGAGCAAGAGTTAGATGGGGAGATGGGGGACAGCTGTCTAACACCCCCAGTTGGTCTTGCTTTCACTCTCTTTCTCTCTCTGTCTCTTTCTCTTTCTGTAAATGAAGGATGGGAGAGGGGAGGGGCTTGGGTTACCTCAGTGAGCGGTTGTGTTACATTCCTGAGAAGGGAAGGGGTGGGGGGGTGGTTCAACGAGTTGTTGAAAAGAACACAGGCGCTTGTCAACAGCCTCCGAGCTGGGGAGCCATCATGCCTTGCTTTAGGCCTGCAGGTCAATGACCCTCTGTTGCACCCAGATAGAGAGAGGTAGAGGGAAACGGAGAGAGAGAACCACCAAAAGCTACAACAACTAACCGTACGATACGTGTCACTGCTTGTCTGTGGCAGAGGTCAGTCAAAAGCCTCAAAAATCTCTAAATCCCTCTCTTTCTCTCTTCACCCATAAAACACTGTACGTGAGCAGTGGCTGAGGGACTGTGGATTAGTTTTCTCCAAAGCACTAGTAGAGTAGAAGGAAGAGGAGAGAGACAGAGAAAAGGCAAGCGCTGGCAGTCATGGCAAAATGGCCCATTAGATTTAAGGAGTAAAAGTTCATCAGCTTTATTAATGGGAAGGTATATAAATGAAGTATGAATTACCTGACTTTTATGGAGTGGCGAGAGTGAAACTGGAGTGTCTTATGATATAATGTTTTAGTGAGCTGTTCTGAGCGCTCTGATGAGCAGGCTGCAGCAGAGAGGATGAGAGAGAGAGAGAGAGAGAGAGAGAGAGAGACTGAAGTGTGCTGGGGTCCCCTGAGTCCAGTGGCTGGAAGGTTGCCTGATTGTTGCTAACATGCGTAGCTGATCGGGTTAGCTTGGAGACAGGGACGTTCGTAGCTTCCAGGCTTATTCTTTGCGTGTCATTAGCTAGCACAGTAAAAAATTGCCGGCACGAAAAAAAAAAGGTCAGCCACATTTCTGATTTTGTCACTCGTCTACACATGTGCATGCAATCACAAGTATGCAGCTACAGTCGAACATGCCTGCAGTTGCACATGCACAAGTTTATAAACAAGCATGCATGCATGCAGTCTTATAGTATATGCAAGTATACATGCAAGCACAGGGACACACACACCAGTGCACAGACAGACAGACGCACACACACACACAAACACACATGCTCCCCACCATCCTGTAATAAGCGGTAAGCTGAGCTAGCTGATGGTCATCCTCCCATGGGGCTGCTGGGTGGCTGCCAACTTCCTGCCTGCTTTGTCAGTGGATAAAGCCCCTAACAAACGAGAGGGCTGTAGCTAGGCAGGCCAGCCAGGTCAAAGGTCACCTCGGCCCCCGGGCAGGATTGAGCCTAAGAGCACTACAAGGAGAGAGAGGGAGAGGATGGAAGAATGCACTTAAAGATTGGCTGCCATTAACCAGGCCTAAAAGCTATATCCCTGCCTTACCACTCCTTCTTTTCTCTTCTCTTCTCTTCTCTTCTCTTCTCTTCTTTTTTGGCGGCACTTCACAAAGGCATTTTAACTCCCGTCACATGTCGACTCTGCTTTGAGGAACATTAAGAAAGTGAAAGATCCTGAGGGCATTTGTCAGTCCACACAGCCCCATGCAGCCAGCCGCCCCTGGGTGTTGAGCAATGACAGGAGATATCTCCTTGACTCATACACCCCTAGATGAAAGCAGAGCTCAGAAGCCGTGCATTTCTGAAAGGCAAAAACGGTATTCAGCAAAAGAGAACAGACACAACAGGTAGGGACGGGGTGGTGACTGATCAGGGCTTGGCTGGCTTTGTTCCATGGAAGTACTTGTGATCTCAGATGAATGCACCTATGGTTACCATCAGCTATGCTCCTCTGTCTCACTGACAGGGACATGATCTGAAGTGTCTGTCTGTCATGGGCCTAAGAGCTTCTCTCACTGGCAGGGGATAGAGGAAAAGGGAGACAGTGGAGGAGAGGAGAGAAAATCTTTCTTTCCACCCCAGCTGTCCATTCAGAGGGAGAGAAAATTTGACATGGTTGACTTGAACACATTTAGCATCATTAGCAAACAGGAAGTGTCCCCTGCAGCTGTTTTTTGGCGGGGGAGGGAGAGTTCCTGCCTGCACTGTAATGGACAAATGTTACCCACCATGTTTGCCTTTGATTTCTGACCTGAAAACAAAAATTGACATTACAAATGTCCTATGATATCTTCCAAATTGGCTTGACATTCCATAGCGGGCCCCGGGGGTTCCTTGTTTGTCCTCTGTAAGTGGTTGTGCTCTTGTTGTTGTGTCCTGGGGCTCGCTATTAAAATGTACTGGCCTTTCTCTCGAGAATGTGAAGTCTTAAAGAGGCAGAGGGAGAGACTAGAAAGAGAGAGGGAGAGAGAGAGAGATAAAAGAGGTCCTGCTTGTGTATTTGAATACTTATACTCATTAAGTTAATGCACAATGAAAGGGAGAACCGTCAAGTGGAAACTCTCAGAAGCTTCTATTTGAGGAGCGAACACACCCGCTTTTCTCTGCCCTAGTCGGTCCATCTCTCCACAAATTAATCTGTTTCTGTTTCAATTGAAGATCAGCCCCACTTTACTTTGACTTAGGAAGTTAAACAAAGTCTAAAGAACACAATAGAGAAAGAGGATAAACTTAAAGAGACCCTGTATGTTAATATTAAGTCCTTTTCCCAACAGACTCTATCAACAGGCTCTAGGTTGTAAGTGCTTTACTGTTTTGTCATTGGTCCCCTGTGCTTTCCCAGCATTTCTTTTGAGTGGCCTGTGAGCCTCAGTTTGCCTGAATAGTGTCTAATAACCTAGATCCATTAAATGCAGAGCATTTATAATGTTAACAAAGGACATTATACATATATTAATGAAGCCTTACTAAAAGAAGGCCAATTCATTTTGGAATCACAGACGCAGAAATCCTTTTTCCCCTCATTGGAAATAACAGGAACTGTAAAAGTTCTATGCTAGAGGTTTTCTTAGGACAGGTCTCTCAGTTAGTTAATTTAGAAAATCATTGCTTTTCTTTTTACAATGTGTACATATGTCATTAAACCAGTGCCAATGTTTATTCAGAGGCTTAGTTTGTTCACTATGCTTAAGCTATAGCATGTGCTCCCAGTGACTTTATGACTGGCATGAGGTTGTCCAATGTAGGCAAAGTGTCTGCTTATAGGCCCTAAAAGTCCCTCGCAAAGGCAAGAGACCAGCTACTTCACAGTCCCAACAAGCAACATCATAGGGGATAAAAGAACATTTTTAGAGAATTATTAAAGAACAAAAATCTTGACTTGAAAACTTAACCTTATTGAAATTTAATGGGAACAAAACCCTTTGTTGGAGGACGATCCTTTAGCTCAGCTGCAGTCATTGCAACAAGATGTTTTAAAGATTTCTTGAGAGCAAGTAGTGAGCGTGGCTGTGTGTTGACATCAGGCGAGCTGGAGAGCAGAGCAGAACAGAGCTGGGTGCCCCTGAGCAGGCAGTTACCACAACAAAGCCGACAGACTGGTCTGAAAACCCAGGCCAAATTCCTGCCCTCTAGGACCTGGCTTAAAGCTTGAGCGGAAACTTTGAAAGAGGGGGACGAGATGAGATGAGAGGAGAGGAGAAGAGAAGAGGTGGAGTGAAGAGGATACGAGACGAGGCCAGGCGGGTTAGTGTGTAGCAAGAAAGGGATAGCTGCTGGGGCCTAAGGAGTATGGCAGGAGAAGGAGAGATCGACGGAAATGAGAGAGAGAGGGAGAGACTGAGAGGAGACCAGGCCCCCACTGTAAGGATGGAGGGATCGTATTCCTCCTCTTGAAAGCGGAGGGGCAGCCGTGTGGTGGAAAAAGAAGCCATGAACTCGATCTGACGATTAAATAGGCACATCTCTATGGCTGCAGGCCACAAATGAGACCGGGTCCACAACACAGCACACACACACACACACACACACACACAGTTTGTGGATATAACTGTTGGCAAACTCCAATAGATCTATGGGTTGAGTTCAGTTGATCCTCGTTTGGGAGTGTTTAGCGGATTTCTGAGTACATAATGAACACTGTTTTCCAGTTTTATTTTCTTTATTGGATAAAAGTGATACCTTATTATCATTATGCATGATAGCATTTGGAAAAACATCTCTCTCTTTTCTTTGGTCGATCCGCTAAGTCTGGAGGTGCATTGGGATTGTGTGGGAGTGATTGCTATTTAGCCTCATGGAGCTTGGTACAATCAGATGCCTATATCTCGCATATCCTCCAGGGCTCGTTACCTCACCCTCTCCCTCCATTCATTCCTCGCTCCTTCCGACTCCCCTCACCCACTTTACTGTTACTGTAGCTTGGCAGGCAAGCGGGGCAGTTATGCCGTAGAGCTTCTCTACAACCTTGCACCATCTCCAGTGAACATAAATTAATGGTGTAGAGCAAACAGGCTGCTGGCTGGGGTCCAGAAGCTGGTTTCAGGAGCCCAGCCAGCGATTGTTGTGGCGGGCCATGGCAGCAACAGCAGTAGTAGTACTGATGCACTGCCAACCAACCAGCCAGCCAGCCAGTCAGAGAGGCAGACAGACAGACTGGGGGCCCTTTTGCTCTATAATAGATGCCGTGGGCCTCGCCAGTCCGTCTTGTATTTGCAATCATCACCGTTTTACTGTCAGAGAGCAGTCCGCTGAGAGCCCTTATACTTATTGTGGAAGCTCTGGAGTCTGGAGCGAGAGAGACAGAAGTGTAGTGGTATGTTCTGAATGCAGATCGTGTGAGGTGTAGATATGGATGTACTTTCATTTGCTGTTATCAGAGGCTGGCATGCAGTGCGTGCAGTTTGTAGGTTGGCATCATGTGAGTTCTGTTTATAAGTGGGCTTGTGTCTGTGTGTGTGTGTGTGTGTGTGTGTGTGTGTGTGTGTGTGTGTATGTGTGCAATCAAAAGAGAGAGAGAGAGAGAGGAGCAGGGTTGAATCATTGAGTCATGTGGCATTCTTGCCTGTTTTCAGACTGTTGTCAGGAAGCAGTGTAGTTCCCAGTAAAATAAAACAAACACCCAAAAAAACCTCTGCTCGCTCCCACCTACACCCGCCCAAAAACACACAAAGAGAGGGAGTGAGAAAGAGAGAGGGATGGAGAGAAAGAGAGAGTCAGATAAAAATTGAGCATAGAGATAAAAATGGAGATGATATGAGGATAGTGATGAAAAGAGAACACCATTTTATATATAATAGTTCATGATTGATCAAATTGATCTTTGAAATCACAAAACCGCTTCACTTGTAATTTTAACAAATCCTAACTGTAATTTGATATAAATAATTATTTGCAGTTTATACTGATAAATTAGAAAAATCGATTCTTTCTTCGTAGAAATATGATGTTCTTCTTTCTGTAATTGTCAATTGTCAATCTATTTGATGTTTACAGACAGAAGTAATTAACTGTATCCTTCAATTCAAACCACAAAGTCTGTCAGGAAACTGCAGCTAAACAGCCACATATTCCTCTGTGCATAGTAAACACTCGTGATGGATTCAAAAACTCCATCTAGATTTATTTGTCATATCTGTTTTGATCTCCCAGTAATGCCGATATGCATTCAATCTCATTGTCATTTGTCAAAGAAGCCAATTGTAACGTTATTAACAACGGCAACTTGATATTTAAAATGTGCCAATCTTACCCCAACTCAACACAGAATCCATATTAAAATGTCATTCCTATATTTGATTGCGTTTATTTCTGACAGTGAATATTATTATCGTTCTCCAGTCACTTTGATTAAAAACAAATAAGATTCCAATCAATGCGAGGGAGGCATATATGAAAGGAATACTGGGATACAATATTGCTGTAAAACTACACACAAACTCACAATAAAGCCCATCAAATGCTCCCAACACATAAAAGCAAAGTTATTATATAGAATTATGTCTGTTTAGCAATTTACACTTTTTATTAAATCCAAACACTTTTATAGAATGAAAAATATATATGCAGATTATCTAATAACCCTATCCAAGTGACAAATAGCTGGAACTAAATCACACCAATCATCATCAGCGAATCCTTTGTGTTGCCATGGCACTGGGGTAAACAGCCAATCGCCTGTGATTTCCTGGGAGTCATTAGCATGGAATAGGTTTGCAAGCCACTGCAACCTTGTGACCCGGCTCTATAACTCATGTCACACACTGATGATGTCATTCATCAATGGAGTCCACAGGCTTCTCAGGCAAGGGGCTGCAGGTTGGGTGAGAGGAGGGGAAGGGGGCCGAGCGGGAGAAGCGGTGGGGGTTGAATAGAACGGCCGGGATAATGATCGGGCTGTGGGATTTGACGACGGCAGCAAATAGGTGTCAGGAGAGTATGAATCTGATATATAGCAAGCTGGATGTTGAAGGAGTAGATGGGAGTCGGTGTGGGCGAAAGGTGTGGTGTGGTGTGAAGTGAGAGTGGTCCAGCAGTTGATGTGGTTATTGTATATGGTGAAATGCCAAGCTGGGCTCAGGGGGGGTTTAAGGACCGTACACAGCGGATGATGGAGCTACCTCAGCTTGTAATGTTCAGCAACCACAGGGGCCATTACATCCAGCACTATCAGAGAGCACAGAGCACATCACACCCTGTAATTTAGCCAGCAGTCGGTTCAACACACACACACACACACACACACACACACACACACACACACAGCTCGATTCTCAATGACTGGCAGAACGTGATCCACCTGCGTATGCGCCTGTGTTTGTGTTTATGTGTTTGTGTTGATGTTTGGCGGCTGCTTTTTCAGGTCAGGTTGTAGCAATTGGACAGCATGTGTGCATCGGGATAGTGCACGCTTGTGCCATTAACAGGCTTGAGCATAATTAACAGAGCTGCTTCGATCGGAGACGAGCGCTGCCCGGACAACAAATTGAAGCTGCTCATTTCTGTCTTATTTATAGACTAGGCTGTTTTACATTTTGCGGTCAATCCTGTTTTAAGGATATTGGCCTTGGTGTTTGTAACTGAACATATTGAGCGGATCCAAAGCTGGTGGGGAGATTATCAATACCATCTTTGATCTTGCTCTGTGTTTGTGTTTCATCCATTAGATAACCATGTCATACTGTCTCCTGAGGGAAGAGAAGGACATCTCAAGGAAGAAACACATTAGAACAGATTTAGCACTCTGACTTTATGTGTTTTGTTTGATATTTATTCACCAATTCACCTCACGTTTACTCTTTTCATATCAGATTTTTTTTCTGCTCATTGGGTGATTTACTAACATATATTTTTTTACTGAGGCAATTAACATTAAGAGGTTACTCAGAGGTCTTAATAGCCGTTCTCCAATTTCACGGCTGCTGCAGCCTTGTAACCACTAGGCCCACCATGCCGGCTTACTTCTGATGTCCGTGTGTGTGTGTGTGTCGCCTTTGCCACCACACACCATTTTCTGTAGCTGAGATTTCAGAGCGCCATGCATTAAGGAAAGCTGCCACAGCGTAAAGTGTGGGTGGCCTGCAGTCGCAGCCATAAAAAGTATGTGTGTGTCGGGGAGGGGGGTCAGCAAGAAAGGCGAGAAAGAGAGTGTGTTGAGGAGAGATGAAGACAGGATGAGGAAAGATTGTACACAGGCGTACTGTGTGTATGTTTGTAAATTTGCTTCTCTGTGTGTGTGCTTGGCAGTGCATATGTGCAAGTGCATGCAAGTCTTGGGGTTGCAGGGGGAGCGATCTAGTCTGACACAGGGAGGCAAGGAGCGGGGAAATGAGTGCTGGGAGGGGTATGAGCTGAACAAAATAGGATTTTTTTTAGTGCCGTGTCTATGTGGTCAGAGTAAATCTCCTTACTCAGGGGTTTTGTGTGCGAGGGGGGCTTTAACGTCCCCACTCTCCTTGATGAGACATCTTTCTTGTTTGTTCAAACCATTCATTACGTGGTGGCTGCTGGACGAGCTATGCCGCTGGCCGGCGTATTTATCACCGAGCTAAAGCGCGCTCCGGCTGACAGTAGGCGATTGATGACCGGGTCTGGGCCTGAGAGGCTGGGGAAGCCTTAATACAATGTAGATGACCCACTCCCATTTCCAATTTAGGTTGCTCCTCTCCCCACACCTCCGTACCACATCATCTTCAGTTACGTCTCAATTTGTGTATGTGTCTGCGCAACGTGTATATGTTTGTGTAGTGTGCGTACACAAAAAAGAGTGGGAGGGAGTGTGTGTACCGTTATTTTTGCGAGGGTGTTTTGATTATGACCGAGGTCATAGCTAATGTGAAAACACCAAGGAAGCCAGTGAGTGTAAGGGGGAGGGAAAGAGAGGCTGTACTCTTATTGCATGTTGTTATCCAGAGCAGACACACACACACACACACACACACACACACACACACACACACACAAACACAGACATAGGGATGTAGATATCTGTTCTTTGGATATTGTGCACACTGTGCATTCTCTTGAGCGTGTTTACACACACACATACATATGTGCACACACACACATACATATGTGCACACGCACACATACATATGTGCGCACACACACACACATACACACACACAGTAACCAATAGAAATTGCTCTGTCTTCCCTAGCCAAGGAAATGTCAGCACCTGGCAATCAAAAAATGTATTTCTATGCAAGCATTATCATCTTTCCTTTGTTAATGATTTTAGCATATTAAAAGGAACTGCGTACACAAGTACAAATCAGATTAATCCCTCTCTGCAGCCGGGACTCATTATTTGTCCAATCTCAGCCTTGTTTGTTATTAATTGAGCACATTCCTCAAACCATTTTTTCATCTCGCCTTTAATTAAAATAGACTACATTTAGACAGGCAGTGCTACCTGAAAGGAGAAAACCTCCTCTCTGCTGATATGGAACCTCACTTACATCAATTATTTCAGCAGTAAATGAGAAAATAGTTCTTGAGCAACTGTTATCATTTCATGTTAAAATTGAATTCAATTCATGCAAGCCCGGCTGACATTACCGGCTTTATGAAATTTGCTTTCTCAATGAGTGTGGAGGAGGCAAGGAGCTGAAAGGGTATAAGTCGTGAGGCTAAAGGTGTTTTCCTTGAAGGGGAAGAATGTGTCTTAATGGAGCTTGAAACAACCCAAACATAGAGGAGGATTTAAGTGTCACTTTTTAAAAGATTTTTCGTGTGTTGTGAGTTGCAGGTGTCATATCTAAGAATATTTGTTTGTGTGTTTGAGTGCATTTCTGTTTGCACATGCGTGTGAACGTGTAACTCCCGAGTGCACGCATGCTCTCTGTCTACAGTGGCTGAATGAAACGCATAGTGTCTCATTTGTTTCGTTTGCGTGCGCCCCGACTCCTAATCTGGCCCTTAAAGACATCTGTCACCAGCGATCACTGTTGTTTTGTCATGCTTCATAGCAGGCCCAGGGGGAGCAAGGCAGCCCAAGGTCTGCCATTTATATCAGCCCGTGTTCTCTAGATTGGACCTGACACAAATAGTATCATTGCAGCCCTGGTCGCAGAATTACATTTTCAGGTAAAAATCTTGGCGAGGCTGTGGAGGAGATTTCACAGCATTCTGTTCTTTTAGCATTAGCCTGTATTCAGCTGCTCTCTATGAAAGAGCCACCACCAGGATACATGTCAGACATTCAAGGAAAGATAAATGTATTCACCGCAAATCTGCACCCACTCATTCTGTTGCTTGGTATTATAAAAGGATTCTCAGACACCAGTATCAGCCTGCTTGAAAGTCTTGTTTGTCAGTCTCTGTGTGTGTGTTTGTGTGGTTTTTTTTCTGTGTGTGATGCATATGTTTGGTGCGCACACTATATGTTGTGTGGGCGTGGTGGGGATAGGGAAGGGGGTTATCACAGTTGACAGTTTTGACAAACTTGTTCGGCCAGCTCTGACAGGTTTAACACTGAGTTGGGTGCGTGTGCGTGTGTGTGTGTGTGTGTGTGTGTGTGTGTGTGTGTGTGTGTGTGTGTGCGTGCGTGCGTGCGTGCGTGCGTGCGTGCGTGCGTGCGTGCGTGCGTGCGTGTGTGTTGATGTGTGGGTGGACACGTCTATGCTCTGAATGTCTATACTGTGCAAGGGAGGGGCAGGGTAGGTTGGAGGTCACAAAAAGGTGCAATCTCGGGTTACACAATACGACAAACACAGGAACATATTGAATACATACAGTAATAAGCAACAGCCAGGAACTTGTCTCGGAGCGCCGGTTCCCTTCCAGCGCTTGTCTTTATGAGTGCTTACATGGGTGAATATTTATGTTAATCTGTATGTCAAAGAGGCTCATGTGTGTGTTTCTCTCTCTGTTTGCTCCCGCAGCACCCATACCCTTCTGAAGAGCAGAAGAAGCAGCTAGCCCAAGACACAGGCCTCACCATCTTACAAGTAAACAACTGGTGAGTCAAGATTTCCGCTCGCCCTATCTCCACCACCAGCATCGCTCTGCCTTTCATTTTCAAAAGCCTTCGCCTCCCTCTCCCCACCAAGTGTGAAAACCGTTTATGTACAGCACTCCCCGTCGCATGTAGACACACATAGAGGTGCACGCGTAGACATACACACTGACAACCTTTGTAACATTATTATATGTAAGCTACCAGGATGTTCCGGTGTTATCGGCAAAGTGTTCTGTAGCTAAGTCAGTGGTCTTTGTGGTTTGATGCACATGTATTCATTGGGATATATTTAAGGGAGAAACGCAGAGATCATAAGCTACCCCTACAACCCCAACACCCACCCCACCCCTTCATCCAAAACCATACCTAGAACCGCCACTGGTGCCCCCACAAAAGGCAAAACTGCCTTCCACCCCCTCCCCGTTTTGCACAAGCTATATGGTGGATTAAGGTTTTGGTGGCCTGGCCAGCAGGGCCTTTGTAGATGGCTTAGCACATAACTGGGGGTGGTGGATTAAATAAAATGATCACAGAAGCAAAGAAATGATACAGGAATTACTTATCAAAATACTAGCCCAGGTTTTATCTGCGGCTTAATTTTGTTCAGTACATTCTCAGGGTGATGTTCAGATTAATTGAACTGACAGCTTCCTTTCAAATTTCCGGCAAGGTATTTGCACGGATTTCAGGTCTTACACAAACTTAATTATATGGAACCCCATTTTATCATTCTAATTCCATGTAGCGGAGGTTCTATTTACAAATGACAAGTCTGTGCCTTTTATTCACAGCTTTCCTTAATATATTTATCAAAGCGGGTTCATTTACAAAGTGCTCTATCTGTTGGGTACAGGCAGGCCGACATTAACGAAGCTTTTAGGTTTATCAGACTCGCAGCCTGACAAGCCACCCGAGGGTCAATTGATTTTTTGGTTCTGTGATACATTTTTTTCTCATTTTTCCTGGATCACAATGAGAAACATGCCTGGAGAATTAGCCTGGTTTGTTGGCCTTATCTATCAGCCCCCTCCCTCGTCCTCCCCCCCTCCGTCCTGACGTACTCTCTCTCTCTCTCTCTCTCTCTCTCTCTCACCCTTTTCTTTATTCCCTTCTAGCCAAGGGAAGTCAAGCTACTTAAATTGGCCACAGGAACCGCTGTTATCAGACTTTAATGCACCCTACAGTGTGGATAGCATTTCAATTACACCAGTAACCAAAGATTAGCCCCCGCTTGCCTGTTTCATGCCTCGTGCCACCGTTTCGGGACGCCACGCACCTTACCTACAGGAGCAGAAAATTGAGTTGCCTTGCCTGTGTCATGGTGATTAATGCAGAAATAGTCTGCAAACCTGTGAAGGAAGAGAGAGAGAAATAGACATAGACAGAGATAGATATAGGAAGAGTCCCTGCCTTCTCAGAGGCCATGAAATCCAAGCCTGGCGCTGAAATGCCTCAGATCCATTTATAAAGAGGTCTGAAAGAATCCCGTGCTGGGTAACATCCTCATGAACCTTGTTTTCGCACACACACACATACACGCACATGCACACACACATGGGTAGTCATGGAGCTGTGTATTAATGTTACACCAGCCATGTTAACAAAAACACACTAGGAATCAATTTTCACAAATAAAGTCATTAGAGAGGCTTGAACTCTGCTGGTCTATCTCTGGTACATTCTGGGTGTTGTCAACTCGCCCGGCGGATGCTGCCACGTTATTGGCTATTTTATGGTGAGGGAAAGATAAGAAAGAGAGAGGATGTTTTCGTTCCCCCTCGTAGTGCTTAACCAGGCAGGACAGTGAGTTACAGTTAAATATCGCTTTGTTTGGGTTGTGCCTTTGCTCTTTCTCTTTGGCTGTTGAGACGGTCCACCCAGGATATGACAGAACTCTGCCATATGAAATTCCTGTTTAAAAAAAAAAAAGCTCTTCAAATTCCTGGCTGGCCCCTTGCATTGTTCTGTAGTTCCCTTTGATGCACGGCCGCTGCCGTGTTACTGGCCAAAGAGAGGGAGAGGGAGATAGAGACAGAGGGAGGGAGAGACAGAAGCAGAGGATGAGTGGGGGGGAAAGGGAGGGGATGGCCGCCGTCTTCAGTTTCCACAGCTCTCCCTCGGGGAAAGGATGTGCTGAATCAGGGCTTTGTCCGCCGGCACAATCGCAGCCCAGCGAGGGCACAAGGGTGCTCTGTGTGATAGTCAATAGACAGTGCATCTCGCTCTCTCCCCACTTACCCCATCAAACCTCCCCGAACCATACCCTCCAACTGACACCTCCCTTCACATTTACCTGCAGCTCACCTGTACACACAGAAAACAAAACCCATGGTAGACCACTTCCAGCTGGTTGGAAACCTTTTGTCTCTGTACCACAGGAGACTCTCCACCCAGGTCTATATCTAGTCCATATCATTAGTTGGCAGTCTCACCTGTTTGTAGCCCACACCCCATTAGCTGTGTGATGTTAATAAGGAACAAAGGAAAAGGTTAAAGTCCACAATCTCACTGTGTTGGTGTTGAGCAGATGAGGAGGAGGACTTGATTATCCAGTTAATAGTATCCCCTGTGTGCATAAGTGTGTGTGTGTGCACGTTATGCACATTATTACTAATAGGACACCATGCTCTCTCTGTACGTACAGAGATGTCATGTGTGTACAGTGTGTCAGGACACCATTAGTTGACCAGTAGGCAGTGTGTTTGCTCTGCTTACATTTGAGACAACTGGCGTCATGCTAACAGAATCGGGGAGTGGTCTGACATATAATTGCATTTGTTTAAGATTGCGGGAAAAGGTGAGGGCCATGTCACACATGGCATTCTGGGAGAATGAAGTAGGTGAAACGGCAGACTCGGGTGTCTATTCACCGGAGAAGCATTAACAGTTTACAGTATCTAGCGGCATATTTGCCTGCCTCAGCAGCTCCTGGTGTCCTGCTATCAGTCTGGGCTAAATGGGGCCTGACCGAATCCTTTCATGTCTCAGCGTCAGACCCAGCACGATTTGCCCTCACTCACTGCCATAAACACACACACCAACTATCCTGCCGTTATTTACCACTGCGGCAATGCACACACACACACACACACACATAACACGCAGGATTATTACATGGGCCTGAGAGATGACTCCGATGACAGATGACTGAGAGAAACTGCATCTAAAAAAAGGAAGGAAATCGTCCCCTCATTATTCCCTCATCTCACAGGCAGCCAGTTGGTCATTTCCATGACATAGAGAGAGAGAGAGAGAGAGAGAGAGAGCCAGGCAGAAAGCGAATATGTCACTTCTTGGCATCTATGATGACTGACTGCTGTGCCACTGGAGCACTAATAACAATAAAGAGGGCACTAAGCCACACTCTATTTTTACTTCTCTGCCTCCTCTCTACAGCCCAGGGGGGAATACATGCATAGACACATAGACACACACACACACACACACACACACACACACACACACACACACACACAGGGGAGAGGCTCTAATTAGCGGCAGAAAGGAATACAATGAGTGAGTTATTAAGACACAGGGGCGGATCGCAGCCAACCTTTGCCCCCTGTCAGAGCACAGGTCACGTGATAAGGGAAGGATATCCACCAGACGACGGCGCCAAGCGGCCTGTGCCCACTGAGGAGATGAAATAGGCTCAATCTCTCTGGCCATTCAGGGCAGGGCATGGTGCACTGATTGTTTTTTTTTTTTCTTCACAAGGAGGTCAAGCTCCACCTTTAGCAACAGTCATCATATCACTCAATATACATTTACTGTGTGTTTATAGTAAGATTTTGTTGTTTAATTTAATTGGTTTGAGTCTGAGCAGTAGAATAAGCTCATATGACTAGACCACCAAAACTGCAGTATATGCAACCAATGGCATGGACATGTGTCCAGGAACTGGCTGTGTAAGACAGGTGTGCAGCGGGAGTAAATAAGATAAGAGCTAAAAACAGAGATGGAAAGGATACTACAGTTAAAAAAGACTAACTGTAGTCATTACACTCATTTGCCTTTGCCACTTTTTCCTATCTATGTACAATCCAGATTCTCCTCCTCTTCTCCTACTTCTCTGTAGCTCTCTTCACAGCATGTTCCCCATTCCCACTCTGATCCTCGTTTTCTCCTCTCTCTTTCCCTTCTGCGGATCCCTCCAGACCTCTCAAGAGTTTAATCCACCCAACAGAGGCACATAGAAGCTGTACTGCAGGTTCACATGCAAAATGTTATTAACGGTCAAGCACATTTATTTGTAGTATCTGAGAACAAGAAAGAGAAAAACCAAAGCCAAATTTGTTCCTCCACTTAGCAAGGCATTTTCCACCTCCCTTCCTCGGTCCAATGAGACACTTAGAAACACTGGCTTTTATGATTTTTTATGATTTTTTATGATCCTCTGGTTTGGCGGGCGAGCCCATTATGAAATGCAAAATAATAACTAATATTTTCCAAATGTAACATAAAGCTATGAAACTGGCCCAGCCGCCTCTGTTTTTTTCCACATTCTTTATAAGTATTTAAGTCTTTAAATCTCACACAGAGGCTTTTGAGGTCCTTTTTCCCCTCTCCTTACTCTTCTCTATATCACTGCCTTTTCCTTTCTTTTCTCTCTCTTCATTTCTGCCTCATTGGTGGGCTAGTTGACTGAAGTTGCTGGTTATCTGTCTAACTTTGACCCAGATGGAAATGTCAGGCCTTTTTTTGGCTGCAACCAGGGACTCCCGGCCGTGGCCATCTTATGCCCCTGGCTTTCTAAATATACAGCTGGAGTGTGGAGAGGTTGCGGCTGTGTGTGTGTGTGTGTGTGTGTGTGTGTGTGTGTGTGTGTGTGTATGTTTGTGTATCTCTCTGGTGTCTGTGTGTGCGAGCATGAGTGTATATGTGAGTCTGACTGAGAGAGAGACTATCGGGGCGCTGCCAACACAGGCATCATGATCCCTCTCATTTAGGGACCGCTAATTGGCAGTTAATTAGCAGAATTGACTCTGTTGTCAGATCCCAAGTGCCAGCCCCCCTACCAACACCCCCTACCCGCTAAGTTCATTTGATCTGGCTGCTTTCTTGATGCTGTAATAATAATCCCATTTTATCTGTTTTGGAGGGAGAAACACATTTGGAGAAACATATTTTCATTATTGGCAGAGTAAAATAGAACAGACTCCCTGTTGTAGTAGGTTTCATTTTGTTTTTCGTTTTTATTCAGCTGTTGTTACGGATCCAAATATCTGTTCGCGCTGCAATCTAGACACATGCTGTACTCACAGGATAAGCCATGGGAGTCTTGAATAGCTGACGCTAATGTGCCACTGTGTTTATGTGTGCACTCACAGTATATGTGCTGCGTGTGAGTACATGAGCACATGCTGCTGTCGAAACGCTCAGTGTGATTAACAAGGCCCACTCTCAATTTATCAGGCACTGGGGGCACATTGGGTCATAGCATGGCATGGACACCCACCATGGCCACGGAGCAGCCCAGTGCCCACCTCTGTGTGAGGCTAGAGTTATGAAAAACAGGTGGTGCTTTAACAAAATTGGCAGTGTTGGGCGATCATGCACAAAAATGAATGCTTTTTTACTTGTTTTCCCATTACAAGCTCAAGACTCTCCAAGGCTGTGGAATTCTCCCAGCAAAGACGGCATGCAAGGAGAGCGAAGCCAGACGAGGCAAGATAGAGAGGCAAAGAGCTGAAAGAGGCATTACAGAGAAAGCATTAGAGAGAGATGGAGAGAGATGGGAGGAGGGAGGTCTTTGTACTTCTCTTCTCCTTTTGGCTCTTTTATTCCTCAACGGCTTGGTTTTATTGGTGGGTCGTTTAATAACAAGGGCTCCACGTTTGAAATGAAGTCGAGCTGCGTTTGCGTGGGCGAGCCTCCTTTTTTTATTTTAAGATGGTAATTTCTGTACTAGGGGTGAGAACTGGAGAAAGAGAGAGAGAGAGCAGAAAGAGAGAGTGACTTTGAGAGAGAGCAAGAGGGTGAGAGTGTGGGAGAGGCAGAATTCAAGGAGAATACAAGGGAGGAAAGTAGGTTAATTTATTTCATTTGCAGGAGGAGAAAGAACTTAAAAAGAAAAAAAAAGGTTGGTGATAGTGAGAAAGAAAGTATAGGATGCTGTTTTCATGAACAAGCAGCTTAATGCACACGGGCAGCCACAGTAAGCCTGCCAGAATCTCCCTGTGCCTGAGGCCATCTGTGAGCAGAATAGCAATTTTATTACTTTGTCATTAAACCAATTTCACAGCAGTATTGTTTGTTAATGAGCAGCCGCAAACGAGCGAAGATGTCACGTACTAGAATAGCAGCGAGATTTGTGACCCTAGTACTCCTCTGTCTCATTCTGCCAACCTGTACCTCATTCTTATTCTTCTGCTCTTTCTGCCATCGTCTCCTTCCTTAACATCCTTACTGTCATCCTTACTCTCTCCCTGCCATCCTCCCATCTTGCTCATCCCTCCCCTCCTCCCCCTGTTATAGAGGTCCCCGGCTCATAAAAGGGGAAACTGCTGAAAGATAAAATGCAAAGTCTATACAGTCAAGTCTCTGTTTATGAGCTTCCATTTGCCTTTAAAGCTCATTGGGACGAATGGTTTCTCCATGGGCTTTCAGGGCGTGCAGCTGGAAAGCCTGGGATGTTGGCCTGTTATTTAGCTCTAAAACCTAACATGGGTGCCAATGGCATGTGCCAACAGAGGGACTAGGCGTCTGAATAGGTGCATAAGTCCTTTGGATTGTATGCTAGATGATGTCATGCATTTTTTTGTGATTTTTCAAAGTTGTTTAGACTACCAGGCTTGATCGCTGCTTTTTTAAAGTGGATTCGATTTGTGTTGTCTTGCATTTAAAGAAAAATCTAACTTCAAGTCAGTCTGGTAGTTGTTTGGAATGGTGTGTTTTCAGAAAGAAAGCCATGTGCTTCAGCTATGGTGCTATGTGTCTTTATGGCTAGTCACTCTGTTTATGTTTTTACTCTGGAGGTCAGTTGGCAGAGATTCTTGGTCTTTTTGTGGCTTATGACCGAGAGAGAGAGAGAGACAGAGAGAGAGAGGCAGCGAGACAGAGAGACAGAGAGAGAGAGAGAGAGAGATTTAAACTGAGGCCCCAGAGGATCAGACAACCTGACAGAGTAGATTTGGAATAATTAGTTTTATCTGCTGAGGGAGATAGCCAGAGGAGCTGTGTGTTAGCCACAGGGTGCTGCTTTGTGTATCTTGGTGGTGGTGTGTTTCAGGCGGCTGAACGTTGTGTATGTGTTTGGATGGTGTATGGTGTGTGTATGTATGGAAGGAGGGGTGAGGGTGTGGGGGACTAAAACGGATAAAGGTGACCAGGTGTAACAGAATGGCCTTGAGGGTGTGTGTGTGTGTGTGTGTGTGTGTGTGTTGGAGCCAGAGAGGACAGGAGCTCCTTCTTTGGCTGAGCTCTTTAAACTCTGTGAACCTCTACAAGGTATTTTCTCTCTGTCCAGGCATGCTCGTTCTCTCACTCTTTCTCTTTCTCTCTTTACCTTCTTCTTTCACACCTTGCATTCTCTCTATCCCTGGGTTTGGATATACAGTAACAGCATGTAAATAAGCACGCTCTTCTAACCTTGCTTTGTTTGTGTGGTGTCACATTCAAAATAACCTCCTTTGACCTCCCTCCCCCTCCTTTAAGACACAATGAAAGTGAGTGTTGGATATGAGAGGGAGAGAGGGTTGTAATCACATCCCTAACAATGCTCCCATGTATTATTCTTACCTGTTGTGAGTGTGTGTTTGTGTGTGTTTTCTGAAGCTGTGATTCATGGCCCGGTGCCCTCTGTGGCTCTGAGGTGCAGGCCAATAAGCCCATCATGGAAGACCCTATAAATCAATATAGCCCTTTGTTTGTTTAAGTCATGCTCTGCCCCAGTTCAGGCCTGTTATGGATGAGATATCAGTGGCGTCGGTGCCAAGCAGAAAAGGGGAGGGAAAAGGCAAGAGGGTGGGGGGGGGAGTCACAGGGCTTCTCCACAAAAACAATCCAATCTTAATTGGAAAGTGGCCCAAAATCTTTATGATATCAAACCTGGTAATTTGCAATTTGGTAGAGGTGAGGAATAAACAGTGCAGCTTGTCTCTTCTCTCCATGCACACACCAACACACACATGTGCACATGTACTTTGATGAAGTTATTAGGGGTAGCTGGAGGAATTAGCCACCATTAGCCAACACTATTACATGCATAACAAGATGCAGAGATACAGAGGAAGAGCTGGAGAAAGGCAGGGGAAGAACAATGAGGAGTATATTACCCTAATCTAGGGTTTCTCACTTCCCAGCCTTATGAATATTTATTCCTCCCATTACCGACGATGATGTTTCAATTGGGAGACTCTGTGAGCATGTGCGTTGAGGAGGGAAGGCAGTGGGAATGTCTTTTCCCTAGTGGGGGTGGAGGGCGTCTGCCTGTAGCCCCCCCAAGACATATCTGCGTTTATCATATTCTTGATATATTGTATGGTAGACTTTCTTCAGCTTTCTCACAAGCATGAGGTGAAGAAATAGCAAGTCCCCAAAATGATATATCCGCCATTTGATAAAAAGTTGCACTTTTTTTCTGAAATAATAGCAGATAGAAATGTAAAACTCACCTCTGGTCAGGGATGTTTTAATCTTAACCTACAAAATAAAACATTTTTGAGAATGGGGTCATCTGTATTTTGGGTTTATTAATAGACCCTTCAGGGAGAATCATGACAGTTCACAGACTTAAATTCAAGGACCTCACTCTGCAGTGTAGGCTGAATTGAATGTGGCTTTTGTGAGACACAGAGATTGTTGCCTTGTTTCTGGCTGTCACATATGAAGGAGGCCAGTCAAAGCTGTACACAGTCAGTGGTAGAGCTGATCTGAGAGGCAGAGGGCTCGCTTCAGGCCACCAGGCACATCAGAGTCCCTGTGGTCCGCTCCACAGTGTCAGCGCTGCCTCTGCCAGCAGTCCCCTCCACAAACAACAGCTATTTATATCACCAGCCTGCTGCTGGGCTTTTTAGCCCTAAACTCTTGCTGCTGACCGTGCCTGCACATGTGTGTTTGTGTGCCTGTGTTTCACGGGTTATGTATGTCAAAGCAATTATGTGCAATTGAAACTCCGATTAATTATTCAATAGGGAAGTCAGAGGCAAGCTGACATCATTTGACCGATGACTATCGTGGTCACTAATATGTGCGAGACGCAAACACGCTTACTCAAGACACATCATGGAAACGTGCTTGGTGGAAACACTCACTCACACACGCCAGAGACACAATGATGAGAAGATGATGACATCCCAGTGGGAGGGGGAATCCCTTTCCAAACTCTCACACACACACACACACACACACACACACACACACACACACACACACACACACACACACACTGAGTCCTGTACTCCCCAGTAGTCTGGCTCTGAAAGACTCAGAGTGCAATGGCACCTAAACCCAGGCTTTAGAGAATCTCGACAGTCTATCCACTAGGTTTAGGTGTCACTTTTTAATTGCTCAAACTGTGGTGCATTTTTACTGCCCTAAATTCATGGTTAATAGTACAGCAGTGTGAGGAGAAAGTGCTGTGTGTCAAGAGGAGAGAGAGCATGTGCATATATGTTTGGGGGTGGGGTGGTAAAATGGGGGCACCTTCCCTGCGCACCCTCCTATTGGCTAAGCTTTCTGACTTCTGCTAATGTATTTGAGATTCAGAAGCATAAATTAATGTCTGCAAGTGTGTGTGTGTGTGTACATGTACAGCACATGCATGCTCACAAGTGTACCCAAGCATGTGTGTGTGTTGCATAAGGACGTAACTGTTGAAGCCCCTCTTGGCAGGCCCCCTCTTCTTCTCTTTGAGCTGAACCCATTATAGTCTTATAAAGGAGGGAGAAGAAGAGACGTTTGATATGAAGCAAAGGAAATAGATTGGCCTTATTTCCTTCTTGGCTGCTGCAACGCCGACACTTGTGTTGCCTAGACGATGCAGGCAATTGACACTCAATTTTGTTTGAAATATCACGCCTCTATCATGTCATTATCAGCTTCCCCTGGTAATCCACAAAGCCGCCCTGTTTGATATCTGACAATAAGGGGGAGTCACAGAGTCGCGGAATCTCTCACTCGATTACCAGGCAGAGAGGGAAAAAAGGATTGAGAATGAAAGGGAGCAGAAGACGATAGAGCAAGAGACAAAGAGAGGGTGAAAGAAATAGAGATGGAAAGATAGTGCAGGAGGGAGACAGAGAGGCTAAAAAAGTCACACATTTGAATGATAGCAGTGAGAAGTGGATGGAAACACAGATTATACCTGCCCTCCCCGCAGAGACATACAAAGGAGCCCAACAGGCCGGGCATTGTGGGAGAAAGAGAAATCTGGGCAATAGGGGTGGCACTCTTCACAACTGAGAAAATGGGGCGATCTTGTAAGCACACCCACTCATCTCAGGAGGGCTGATGGGTAGGCCGGCATCTCCTCTGTCTGAGTATCTGTGTGTGCGCCAGCCTGCCAGCATGTCTTCTGTTCTATTTCTTGCTGGCCCTGCATGAAAGCAGGAAGCCCTCACCCACCCAAAAGGTGAGAGGCTGGCTTATGAGGAATGAGCGTTACCTTCCAGCGCTGGTGACCCCTGTCATGCGCTATGTACTGGAACCTTTGACGGGGGCTAATATTGACATATGTTGGGTGCTTTCAGATGCTCTTCAAACAACGGAAAACACAGCTGTTGGTCCCTCAGCTCCTGGGCAGGCAGACAATGCCTTTTGTGCACCTATGCACGTTAATAAGGTGTCGTCTTGAGGGAGGGAGTGCAAGAGTAAGAGAAGAGGGGTCTTGCGAAAAAGGGAGATGCGGATCAACTCTTTCCTTAATCCCCCTGTCTGGTGGTGATATTCAAAAATAACAGTGTTAGTAAAAACATTCCAGGGCGGAGGTGCCAGCCTCTGAGGAAAGGGAGGTTAATGACGGGAAATATTAGGGGACTGTCTGGGTGAAAGAAAGAGAAAGAAGAGATGATTCCACCCTCCCTCCTAACATCAGAAAACTGGTAGAGCTAGGGCAGGTTAGCCATGCTGGGTTGCTACAATAAGGTCTCTTTCATACAGGTGTGTTGACGCCTGGGGCAGGCTTGGCCTCGGTCCATTCCATTCACCCTGGCTGATTTGAACAATAACTATCATATCTCTTAAAAGAGATGGGAGGGTGAAGCGTCAAGAAGGAGATGCCTGAGAGCTGTGTCGGGGCCAAGAAAAACCCCCGCTGCCGTTGTCAGAGCTTGTTGATGTTGTAGTGAGGAAAAAACGGGCAAGTTTTTTTTTAATCCCCCCTCCCGCCCTCCATAACCCCCACATTTTTTCTCCTCTCCTTTCTCTCCCTCCACTTCTGCACTGGATTCAGTGTTTTTGTGCCGTAGGACAGAGTGTGGTGAGGAGACGGAGGAACAAAGTGCTGCTGTGTGGAGCAGCAGCTGCTGCTTGCCGGATCAAAGGGGCAACAAGCGTGGTCTTCCTGGCCCAACGCTGCTCTGGAGGTGTTTGACGGACAGTCAGCAGCTGGGGCCGCACAGCCCGCCATGTAGGGGTCAGGCTGCTGGACTGCAAGGCCCAGGGGTGACATGCCCTCACTGGACAGGGGGAAGAGGGGAGAAGGTGTTAGATGGGAGGGTAAATAGAGGGAGAGATGTCTATGTTTGTTTCCTTTGTTGTTTGTCTTGTTGTAGTTTAGAGAGTTACTTCTGGGATTCTTACTGTATATTTCTATCATTCAAATTGTGTCAGACTGTTTGATATTTAGGCTTTCATGAAGAGCCAATGAGTTCTTACTTATTCATCATAATGCATAGGCAGTATTTCAAGCCTTATTTTTAGGGTAAAACCATCACTAGAATAGCATTGCACTCCACACTGCAGTATTCCACCTCTTTGGTGCTGACAGAAAATCAGAGCGAGAGAAGAGAGACAGACAGAGAGCGAGCATGCCGCAGTGCTATTGATTTATTTTAATTAGCTGCTCGTTAAATCGTGTCAGTTTGCAACACAAATATATAATTCTTTGTCTGATTTTCCACTCAAGTCTTAATGACTCGTACTCCACGGGTTTCAGAGAGGAATGACTTCTGCAGCTAGACTGACAGAGCCGTGCAAATGCTACTCATATAGGGCTGAGGAGGAGGAGGAGGGGGGTGGGGGGGTGCCACAAAAGGGCAATGAGTGGAGTAATAAAAAGGGAAAGAAAAACAGGTCAGTGAAAGTCCATGGAGGAGAGGTGAAGCAGTCCCCCTTTGAGAGGCAGACAAAAGAGTGTGGAGGGGGGTATGGAGGAGGCACTGTGGATGAGAGAACGAGGGAGAGAGGAAGAGAGAGACAGAGGTAAAACTATGTAAACACAGTGGCTGCCCTAAACGTGGGCCCTCTCTCTGACGTTCCTAAAAAACGAGCCTGCCTCGCTCCGCTTCACATCTGCACTAAATCAAACACGGGGGTGAGGTAATGTTCGCCCGGGCTTATGTCTCTTGACTCCTGTTTTAACTTAAAGAAGGGAAGAAGGGATAGAAAAAGGGAAACTCTGTCTCTGATAGGATGAGCTTGAGGAAGCTTCCTCGTTCCTACCCTATCTCTTTGTCCTTTATCTCCATCCTGGAGGAGGGGAGCCTGTGAAAAGCTCCTTTGTGATAGTTTATGATAAATCCACAGATACTATAGGTTCAGTCTGGTGGCAAGCTATGTATAAACTGTTACAGGGGGCCTGTTAGGACCATGTGAGCTGATTCAATCAGTGTTGTTGACACTACAGTAGATCAGTGTTGGAGGTTCAGTAGCCCCAGACTGCCCCACTGTCTGACCGGACCATAATTAGCGTTTGCTTATACTAAACACACCCTCCTCATGGGGTTAATTTGCATGTACTTCCTGGTCAAAGGACACTGAGTGTTTTACTCCTTTCTTTTTGAAGGGGGGAGAGGATCAAACTAAAGCCTTCCTCCTTTGATTCCAGTGAGTTGTGACTCAATCGCTGGAGGTTTGGAATCTTTATTTCTGTCTGAAGCAGCAGAAGTATGGAAGCAATGAGCTTTAATAGGAACCAGAGGACAGTCATGTTTGCAAGCAGTGATCAGGGATTGAGTTCAGCACGTTCTTGTTCAGATTGTGTTGCATCTAATCTTCCTCCAAAGACAGACAGGGGCCCAGGAATCTGACTGACAAACAGAAACTTGCCCCCCCCATCCGTGGCATATGAGCTCTCAAAATGGGCATCTGCAGGTCAGCCATGAAGGCAATAAACTGTCAACGATTTCTGTGTCACAACTCAAAGCGGCCTCCTCCCTTTGCATATTCTACAGGGCTACATTTGGAGCCGTCCAGCACTCATTTCTTTGGAGAAGACATGTTTAGTATTTCTCTGTCTCACTCTTGCTCTGGCTCCGTGTCTTTCTTTCATCACAAACTCGTCAAACGAGTGACCCTACTCCTGATTGGCTGCGTTCCCTCCGATCTCCACAGCAATTGGCCAGCCAAGCAGCGAGGCTCTTTCTCTGTCCCTCTCTCGTCTCCCTCCCTCTCACTCTCTTTCTCTCTCTGTTGGCTGTGCTCCAGGGTAGGGTGGTTTGGCATGACGATTTCTCAGGGAAGGAATGCTGACAACAGGAGCGAGTTACCAGGTGTGGCTGCAAGTCAGTTAACCAGAAACAAGGCCTTTCTGACAGATTGAGATGAGGAAGCAAGAAAAAAAAACATCCACTGAGTCAGACAGACTGGTTTGCTGTGATTTAATCTCCAAACTCCAAGTAACCTTCCATAGTATTTGTCAACGTATAAGGTGGTTTGGTTTGTTGTATTTAAGGGAAGTCATGAAGTTGAAGGTCTCTACTTCATAAAATAGACGCACATGGTGTGTTTTAGGATTATGTAAGTTCCCCAAGTCTCTTCTTCTGTCTCTGACCACCCCTTACCCTCGACCCCCCCCCCCCCCCCCCCCACACACACACACACTGGGTATAGCATAACATTGTATGCTAGCCAGGGTATTTAACACCTAAGCAGACACTCTCTGAAGCCTGCCCCCCCCCCCCCGTGTATGAGAAGATATTAGTAACCAGGGATGCCGTGTTGATCCAGCCTAGCGGAGACCCTGTGTCAAGTTGACTCCTGCTGCCCTGGCTCCATCATTCATATCCGTCTGCTATTTTCCTCTGCGACCTGCACAGCCACAACACCCAGAGCACTAGTAAACTTAGCGCTCTGTATCGTTATGGAGCAGGGCTCTGTCTTCCTGTGGAGATGCATATTGTATCTGCACATACGCATGTGTTTGTACACACGTGTCGCTCATGCCATTTCAGGGTATGTCAGCGGGAAGTGCTACTGTAGGCCAATTGGCAGTGGTGTGTGAAGAATGCGCGGACATGCACATACACACATATTGACTGACAAGTGTATACATATTCACATGCACACTCCAAAGCATTCTTAGCACTGCAAGAGCAGTTTTTGATATGCAACTTGAAAATGTGTTTAAGGCTTATTGGCTAGAGGAAACCAGTTGCCCACATTAAACAGCAGTGGACCGCTGCCCCCACCAGCCCGCTTTCTCCTGGGGTAATGTACACATTCTGAGCTGTATCCCGAGGAATGACCTCCACACAACCCCCTAACCTTGCCTTTAATTA
The DNA here is from genome assembly GCF_043641665.1 of Enoplosus armatus. NCBI lineage: Eukaryota > Metazoa > Chordata > Actinopteri > Centrarchiformes > Enoplosidae > Enoplosus > Enoplosus armatus. The sequence goes on from NC_092194.1 coordinate 13,916,085, forward strand.
TTTGTTTGAAGACAGCATGGAGTTCCCATGCTGAGAGGTACTCTGTGTACTGTGTGTGCATGTGTGTGTGTTGGTGTTTCTGTGCTCTAACATTGAGCAGAGGCAGGCCATAATAAGCTAGACCACCAGATGTAGATAATAAAACATGGGCTTTGGGTTGGAGGTTTTTTAGCTAGTGTCCCCTGTGAGCCTCCTGTGTTCTGGTTAGCCTACAGACACACTGGCCGTGGTTGTGGTCATGTCTATGGTGTCGATGTGTGGATTTACAGCGCGCATGTATGTTTTAGCGAGTGGTTGGGAATTCTGAGTCCCTGTGGTCAACCTCTGTGTCTCTCTCAGGGCTTTGGGTCCTCAGATCCATCCATCTATCCGTCCATCCCAGTTGACTGGCCTTCATCTCTGGAGGATTCCTGGTGGTGTTGTTCTAAGCACACACCATTAGCAGCTCACGGGTCGAGGGAAAACAGTGTTATCAGGCCTGGCTCTGATAATCTCAATTGGCTTTACTCTGACTGATAAAAGGTGCTCTAAGGCCACGAGAGGGGCCCTTGGTCACCCCCCACTCCCTCCAAAGCAGCGCATCGCCTCCCGGTTACTGTGGCAACTTGTTTAGCATACAAAAACAGAGCCTTTGTGTGTGTGTGTGTGTTGTGGTGAGTGTGTGATATGGTCATGGTTGGCCAATAGGGAATGTTGACAAGAAGCAGGTCCATCTCAGAAGCAGCTTGCAGGGAAAATACTTGAATATCCATATGTTTGTGTACACGGCAACAAGCTGCTTTCATACTCAAAAATTACCATTTCAATGAGAACAAACACCCTGATAGCTAAATATTTTCCTGTATGCTTTATGTCATACATTTCCTGTAAGAAGCCAGAAAACACAAGAGGAAGAACACTGTTTTTAAAGGAACATTTAGAAAAAGAATACATCTGAGAACGGCACTTTGATCATACAGCATACTCCTCTGCAGTCACTGGAAACCGTATGGGCAAATTTAGCACCTGGGAAGAACATTCCTAATATTATGTGTTTATGGTTATGTCCCAGAATAGGTAAGAACGCACATGGTTGTGATTTTGAGCCCCTTGGTGTATCTAGAAAGGGAGAAAGCAGGACATACATTTTGGCAGGCCTTGAGCTTAAAGAGGGAGTGTGATACCAGGAATGTCTTTCTGTTTACTTGCTCAGCTGGTTTTGATGCTGGAAGCGTCTCTCTCTCTTAAGCACTGCAGGCATTTTTGACAGCGTAGCTATCTAAGAATGCTTTGTCCCCTTTGTTCTATCAAAAAAAACTTTCAAAGTTAATAAAACTTAATCCTCATTCCTCCCGTAAATCACAAATCATGCATTACAATCATATAACTTCCAATCCAGCTCTCTCCTTCGCGCACCCCGCCTCCCTTCCTACCCGTTCACTCTCTCTTATTCTCATATGGATGTGTTTCATCTTTTTCTCTCGGGGGCCCGCAGCACCCCTGCGTACCTGCACTCTGGATGCCCCCTGGCAAATGAGCACCGCGTCTCTCTTTTCCCAACCGTGCATTTTGTACGTTTAACCATGTCACTTTGAGCCGGGCAGATTACAGGCGTTTAAGTTCATTGGAGAAGGTAAGGGCAGGTATCAGGGCTTCATGGGGGATTAGGAGCCCAAATTGGTTCCAGCTCTCCCTTCCTTCTAATGACCAGTTCTTTAGCCATACTGATGGTGCCGTGGCCCATACGTTAGAAGAGGGCGGTGGGGCCTTTTTTTTTTCTTCTCTCCTCTGCTTTTTTGGAACCAGCAAAGGACTCCATGCTGGACAGCTCCACTGTGATTTGAAACCCCTCTTTAATATCAACCACATGGTGGTACCTGTAGTGCTAAATCCACGCTACGTTTTTAGTATCTGAAAGTGAATGAGAGAAAGACAGAGAGAGGAGAGAAAGGTGGAGAGAAGAAGGAGAGAAAGGTGGAGAGCTTGCTCAGCCTGAGTGGCCAGCATGCCTTTGACACAGCCCAAGGCCCCCCATTCCAAGTTAAAAAGGTTGCCCCTGGCTGGCAGTCACCTCCAGATGACCTCCGGCTCCACACTGGAAAAGCCACAGGAGCAAGGCCGGCTGGGGAGGCTTTGTGGAGCTGCACTTATTCGCTGCTGTGGTGGTGATAAAACTTCAGACAGCCTAATTGATGGGCTCGCTGACATAACAATACCTTGTGAAAGCACGGAGTGGCCCATGCCTGGTCCTCATTTCTAGACAGCTGGAAGGGGAGCAGAACCCCCTACAATGCAGCCAGAGTGGGGGTCCCACAGAGGGGAAGGGTGGAGGTGGGGGTGCAATGGTGGGGAGTAATGAAAGGAACCATTTGTGTCATGCACTTTGCTAACTTAAAGCTTACTTTGAAATCACTTTGGGTGACAACACTCCAGAAACAACATTGTTTTGGAGAAGGAGCTGTGGACACGATACTGTACACTACGTATATAAGTTTGTGTTTGTGTAACTGGCTGCAGGAGCGACTGAAAGACAGAGGGAGAGAGGGATGTGCCACGATGAGGGTTCTTCTGTGCCCAAGCTGCACTTAATACTTGAGGAATGTCTCCCTGGTGCCCATAGCAACCAAACGTAATCAAAAGCTTTATTAAAAGAGGGGGGAATAGATCATAAGGAACTTTAAAAGTATCCCTCACTGGGTTCCCAAGTCAGCACACAATTGCCCTTTTGTTTGTTGCTGTTTTGTTGCGAGCGCCTCTCTCAAGGACTCGGTGGCTAATGTTGCCATTAAGTCATGCAAAACTGTTTTGTCTTTGTGGTGGCTTGTGATGAATCTTTCTATGTGTGAATGCAGGGTGATTTAACGTTTGTTTTTCTCCCCTCTGTTTTTCTTTTTTCTTCTCTCTGCCAGGTTCATTAACGCCAGGAGAAGAATAGTACAGCCCATGATTGACCAGTCAAATCGAGCAGGTAAAAAAAAAAAAGCCCAGCCGATGTACAGCAGAGTACTGCTTCTCTCTCATTCTTTACCCAGCATGAAGATACCCTTCCCAAATCTTTTACTGGCTTGCACAGCATGCCTGGAGCCCAGACTTTTTTTAAAGGAGCACCCTACATCTACCCCCCCCCCCCAAAGAAAAAACCCTTCTACTCCCTCCTCTTACTCTTCCTCCCTTCATCCCCTTTTCCATTTTCTCCATGAGATGTGTTCACCAGTGGTGCGGGCCGTTTGCTGATTGACTCTAATTGGAGATTTCCCAGTCTAAGTGGAGAGAGAGGTATATTAGCACTCTCTCTGTGAATTACTAATTGGACACAAGAGGAGTGCCAGAAACGCTAGCAGCATTTTATGAGTTATCTACTTTTTTTTAGGCTGTTTTGTTTTTATTTTTTTTCCAGTTCAGGGTTTGGGGGGGTTCCCTTCCATGCTTTTTCTGCTGCGTTTTTTATTTTATTCCCCCAAGAATAACTGTTCTGAATTTTGATCATAAGCAGTCATTCAGCAAATTTCAAATACCAAGACTGCTACGTAGCTACTTAGTCAAATGTTCAGTTTAACAGTACCAATTAATGTATTTTCAGTCATGAAAACTGCCTTTAGGAGGGAGAATGAGTTTTATATGGTGCCTTGATTAAATTAAATCTGATGTTTTGATTTAACGCCAATCCAAGGAGGGATTTCCATTTCTTTAAAACAGATTATAGAAAGCTTCAGATTGTTAATTGATAGAACATTTATTTTCCATATTTATTGTGGTCAGATTACAGAAAAGCTCAAACTGAGTAGTCAACATGCCACTGTGTGATCCTGTGGAATGATACAGTCACCCTAAGCTTCATTGACTATGGTATTACCAAAAAGAAGCAAAGTAATTTGTCTCGTTGAGGGAAAAGCTGTTTTTGTTGATTAGCGAGCTCCCCGTCTTAAAAAAAACGGGTCTCTATACAACCGAGGTGGAGGTTGTTCAAATGAACACGAGCCATGAATAAAATGGGACGCACTTAAACAAATGTGGGTGACTCTTTCTACAATTACTGCGGTCTTGTGTGGAATATTTGTCAGCATGCAACCCATGTGTGCCAGTCAACAATCTCTACAAAAACAGCATGACTAACAGCTCCCCTAATCTTTACGAATTAGAGGGTTAGATTATCCAAGATAATACTGTTAAAGTCCTAGAATACACTGTTTTCTACAGAGCATTAGTTCATCAGGGCTAATATTAAAACAAGATACAACTTGCTGTTGTAAAGAGTAAATTGCTGCTGTCTCTCCTGTATCATAACAGATAATCAGGTAAATCATTCATAATATTGAATGATTTGGCAGTTTTGGGATTATCTACATGTTTAGGATTATATGTTATGTTTAAAATGATGTGAGTATGACTACTGATTTGAATACTGACTGGGTGAATTCTTTTCATCCTGTCAAACTGCATGCCTTCTCCTCTTGGTTTAGAGAACAATGTATCTCCTGTGAGTGTGGTTTTGAATGACACTGGCTGTGTGTGTGTCTGTGTGTGCGTGCGCGTGCTTGCATGCATGAGGACCTACTGTATGCGTGTTTGCATGCCACGCGTCAGTCAGTGCGGTCCACAAACATGAGCACAATGTCTTACAGTATGTTTGGGCTGAAGCTGGGACAATTGCTGATTGTCTGGTGTGTTTTCTCTTCTTCTTCCCCCTCCCTTTTTCATGTCCACGTTTTGACTACAATCAGGTTTTCTTCTTGATCCTTCAGTGAGCCAAGGAGCAGCGTACAGTCCAGAGGGCCAGCCAATGGGCAGCTTCGTGCTGGATGGTCAGCAGCACATGGGGATCCGACCAGCTGGTAAGTCCTCCTTCGTCCCTCTTCCCTCCCATCATGCCTGCTTCACCAGACACCAGTTTCACCCTCAGTTATCGCAGAGCTGATCAACACCGATCCTCTTGTCTGTAGCATGAGATTTAGTGACCTCAGCACGGAGCAGGTCCCCAAGTCAGCCACGTAAACCTAATACTAACAAGTGTTACACAACCACAATAACACTCCTCTTTAAAAGTCCCCTCACCGTTCCCCAGACTGTCTTCTGCTTGTCTTGCTTGTTTTTATTCTCTCTAATCTAACACATCTGGGGAAATCCTTCACAAATGATCATAACAGAGGGATTCGTGGGGATGCAATGCAAAATAAAAACACTTCATCTTTTACTTCCCCCTCCCTCATCATTTTCCATCTAATGCTGACCAACCTCATCCTCTCTATCAGTGGGTCTCCTGTGACCTCTCTGTGGTTCAAACTCCTGCTGACCCTTTTCTGGCGTTTATCTCTTCTTTCTAGGGCCTATGAGTGGAATGGGGATGAATATGGGCATGGATGGGCAATGGCACTACATGTAACCTCCATCTTGTAAAGCAAAACGCAAAGAAAAAGGGGGAAGTAAGTACTGGGCTTTTTTCCTTGTTATTTTACACTTTGGGGCTGTGGGTTTTATTCTTTTCACCCACAATTCCCTTTCACTTCACCCGCACCACCCCTTCTTACCCTGGCTGTAACTTTACAGCAATCTCCAACCCCCTACTCCCCAAGCATCAACAACTGTGAGCTAGCATGCATGGGTGTTTTAGCAAGATGCTTTAAGGGGTGGGGGTAAGGGGGGGGGGGGGTGAATTAAAGACTTGGGAAAAAGGGGGGAACTGTCCTGGGACAGTGAGGACCCGACTTGTGGCGCCAGACAACAGGAACAACAACAGAAGAAGGAGGGAAAGAAACAACCTGGCATGGCATGCACAAATTTATTTATCACAACAGCGCCATCGCTCTCCCCATCCCGGACAGCCAATGCAAATGTTGGACATTTAGGGAAAAAATAACATCTCCTGGGGAAGGGGCTGACGGGGAGAAATTAAGCAGGCTCCAGTGAAGCGATAAAGAAGGAGAAGTGAAACTGTCCTCCGAGTGACATAAATCTGTCTGGGGAAGGATTGATGCCCAAATTATCTTATATGCAAAGACGGGAACACCGCAGTACATTACGGTCTCTGAGCGAGATATACGGGCCGTGGGTGACATGGCCGATCCTTCACTGGGGGTTTGGTTTGAGCTGTGTAAAGGGAGGAATGAGAGTGCGTGTGTGTGTGTGTGTGTGTGTTGGGGGGGGTGCTGTGTGTTTTGATTATTTTTTACTGGAGGGAGATGATTTAAGGGGGGGGGCGGGGGCCAGTGACTAGTCTGACCTGAGACTCACAGACAAGAGCAGCGAGACATTGAGATAAATTTATAAGGTTGTAGACACAAGCATGACTGCATCTAAAAGAAGGGGGATCTCTCTCACACATACAGATACAGTCTCTCTGTGTGTAGTTGTTTTTCTGGCTATCTCACACACACACACACACACACACACACATACACACACACAGTCCCTACACAGCTAAATGGCGGCAGTCTGATTAAGCTGGCCATTCCACCTCCCGCTAGTGCCACAGTGCTGACATTTGAAAAATCAAGACATATCACATCCCAAAGGCGGCAGGGCAGAAGAGATTTTATTTTAACACCTAAACTCCCTTACCCAATGAGGCACAATATAATAACACTTACCTTGATTAAAAGAACCCTTTATATGTAAATGGAGACTGGATTTTCAAAAGGGTCACAGCGGCAATTCTGCCGACAAAGATCATTTCACCCCTCTAGTCCAGGCTTCCTCTCGCTCTCTCTCCTCCTCTGTGTCTCTTGCTCGTTCTCTCATCCCCTCCTGTCTTTGCTAATGGCAGCAAAAAAAAAAAAATCAGGAAGCAATGTTCCCTAAAACAGCCACACAGAGACAACATTTGCTCAGGTTGGCTAATTCTTAATATAGGGCTATATAATTTTGAGACTATTTAATTACGTAACATACTTTATGCTTCATGACCAATTACATTAATAGCTTAATACAGAGGAATATTATCCTCTCTTGATTTGATTACACAGCCACACAATATGGTATATTTGGTACTTAATTATGACCAGCCATTGAGCAGGACCGCTGTGCCATAACAGAAGTACAGCACAGCCAGCGAGGGAGGCAGGCATTCAGAGATGGGGAGAGAGAGAGGGGCCCAGTCTGTCCCCAGTTATTGTCTTCAGATGGTTTTACCACTCTTGTTAATAAAGGAGGGGGGGGGTCTCAGATCTACTTAACGGAATGACTGCAGCTTACAAGACTGGAGATTACCAGCTTACAGTGTCAAAAACGTCTGCTAGGCCTTTTAACAGGAGCTACTCCAGGTTATACAGAGGTGAGGGCACCCATCATACCCCCAACACCCTGAATGATTTATTTATTTTATGACCCCAGTAGTGAGGTTTTAAGAGACCTGCTCTGACAAACATGTGCATTTCAAATGAACTGACATGGAAAGGGGAGTATTAGAAAATGGTACAGCTTTCAACCAATGAGGCTGGTCATTAATCTTGGCCTTTGCTGTCCCTTTTTTTCCTCTCTCCTTTCTGTCCTCCTCCTCTTCTTCCCCTCACCGGGGCCCTCCAGTGTAATTTCTTAATTGCAGTGTACTAAGGTGGAGGAATGCGGAGAGTGAGCATGCCTAGTGACCTTGCAGCGACCTCTCCCCTCCTATTACAGCTTCTAATCCCCCAGGGGTTCACATTACAAAGCAGGTCGGCCCAGACCCAATCCCAGACCCAGGCCCCCTGGCTCCAGCGAGACCCCCTGCTCTCACTTGTCTCTCCCCAAGGTCCAGGCCTCTAGACCAGCCATGTTCCCATACTCCAGTCCCTGGCTCCAGGAACCCCCCCCCCCCCCCCCCCCCCCCCACCACCACCACATCTTACTTTTTTTTTTGTCCTCCTTTCTGATTACAACAAACAGCCGTGTGAAAAGCCAAACAGTGGCACTGCTGAGCCAGCTCTGTGTCCTGGGTCCTGTCACAGTGTGAGAGATGCCAGCATGCTGGGGTCTCCACACATATGAAGTGGAGTCCATCTTAAGGGACATCAATACACCCCACCTGCTCTTCCTTTCTTTTCTCTTTTTACTTCCTTTTATCTTTGCTCCTCTGTCTCGCTGATGTTTCCTGCTCTTTTTTTCTACCTCCACAACCCAGACTCCATCCATTTAAGAGCAGTACTTTGTTTTGCGTAAAAATGCTTTCATTCAGGGGGTGGGTATGAAGCCTGTAACGCTCGCTGTCTTGGTGATACAGCTAACTGAGTCCTAAATTATTTAATAACTTCTTTAAGGGATTCTAAATCAAATATGTTCGCAGAGGCACGTCCCCATGAGAGATTGCCTGCTCTGTTTGTCACTAAAGTCGGCTGGGGAATTGACTGTTCCACTTGTAAAAGTATTAGCACTTCTCCACATCAATACGGCTGGTTGGTTTTCCTCACATCCTCCAGGACTACAGTGTCTGTGGATGACCGAGGATCATTTTCCCAACCTGAGACCTGACCACAACGCTATTGGGCATTGTAAACCACTCACCATGGCCTGAAATAGCCCAGTGCAATAATGTCTGTCTTTACTTGTCGAAGCTGAAAAAGTGCCGTAGTCACAGTCGTAAAATCCGCTAAGCTCTCTGTTGTTGAAGTTGTTTTCAAATTGAATTATGAGTTGCTAATGGGGAAGGAGCATGTCAAAGCTGCTGTGATAAAAATAGTTTTATTGACTGTAAATTAATTTCTCTGTTTCTGTCCTTCCTTCAGGTCTGCCAGGCATGCCAGGGGAGTACGTACCTCAGAGCGGTCCTATGGGCATGAGCATGGCCCCGCATACTTACACCAACCCTCATCAGATGACCTCTCACCCCTCCCAGCTCCGACACGGACCCCCTCTCCACGCGTACCTGCCCGACCACCCCCACCACGCCCACCACCCTCACCACCACCATCCCCACCACGCCATGCTGATGCATGGAGGACCCTCGTCGCACCCAGGAATGGCCATGTCTGCACAGAGACCCCCTTTGCTCACTCCCATTGACCCCAGTACTGGAGGACAAGGCCTGGACATCCATGCCCAATAGTATAAGGGAACTTTGCTACCACGACAACAGCAGCTACTACAAGAAAACAGTTTAGAAAAAAAAGAAAGCAGCAGCCCACAATAAATCCTATTTTGAGACTATTTTTAAGAATAAAAAGCGAACCCTTTTGACCAGAATTTGACACTAAAGAAACAGAATTCCAGATGAGCTGTGATAACTCTTTTTCTTTTTTTTTTTTTTTTTTTTTTAGACTTGTCAATTTTGTTACTTTCATCCAAACGGAGGACCAAGCTGACAAGAACACTTTGTAAAGTCTTGGGCTTTTGGTAAAGATCAACGGAGGATGTTTTGACGTATACACGTGTGCAAAGAACGGACAGATGCACGCACTCGAAAAACACACACTTTTTCGCACACTCACGCTCACACACCATCATAAACATGTTCAGTACACTTTCATGTGACGCGCTCAAACGCTTCTAAAATAAAATCACTCTGGAAGATTTAAAAAAAAAAAAAAAAGAAACAACAGAAAGACTCCAAGAGTTATAACTACTGTAGTATAAAAAGTATAGATAAATAAGTTAAAACTTGTGCATTTTTCGTTGATCACATGGTTTATGTTTCCTGAGCTAGTTTTAGAATTAAAGGTTAACCTTTTCTCTCTCACACTGTGTGTGCTCCTTCCTGGAGGAGAAACTGTCTCGCAGCACAGCACTATAAAAGAAAAAAAAACAATAAGAAGATGGAACATCTCAAAAAGGCTCCAAACCATAGAGGGCAATCAGGTCCTGTCCCCCATAAGAACAGGGCATGATGGGAAAAGGCTGCTAAATGACACCGGATCTCTCCAGAAGATTCAGTTTGAACATTTGTCATGCCCCTCTTTTTTTTTTGGTTCATGAATGAATGTTGCCCTGTAGGTTTTAAAGGAAAAAAAAGTTCTTTGTTTGAATTGCCCAAGCACTGGATTGTGTTGGTTTTATACATTTTTATTTTAATATTATTTTATTTTTTTGTACCCTGGACTCTCGTTGGTAAGAGCCTATTGAAGGAAGCTTAATAGTGGAAAAGCAACATCCTACGGCGCTTCTTCATCTGCGGATCAACATTCTTGCCATAAGGACAATACCGACACACGCGTTGATACCGCGGCACTGGAGAAGCATTTGATGGTTGATGCACCAAAAAACCTATAACTAAAAAAAAAAAAAAGAAAAGGAAAAAAAAAAACTTAAATTATGAACTCAATGCTTTTTGGGGGGGAAAAAAGCTGAGAGAATATTGTAACAAACTTCGTACAGAGTTCAGTCTATTAATTGTTTCATGTTAGATATTCTATGTGTTTACCTCAATTGAAAAAGAATGTTTTTGCTAGTTTCAGATCTGCTGTGGCATTGATATTGTATGTCCATGAATTCCTTCCTTTTTCAGCACGTGTTCCTCACTAGATGATAAGATGCCGTCTCCCTTAAGCTTTGTCAAAAATACATTAAATACTTGTATGAGGACTGTGACGTAATGTTTAAAAGGTGTTCAGTCACAAATGCTGTAATAAATATTTCATTTTTGATTTTTGTTAGATTTTTGTGTGATTAACTGTGTTATAAACAGAGTCTTTATCCACATATACATTTTAATAGTAATAAGATTAATTGGTTTATTGGTGTTGGAGAAATCATGTTTTTGGTATGTTGTTGGCCGTCAACAAGGTCATAATTTGAATTCAGTCACTTTTCCATTTGCAACATCTTGTTTTTTAACCAGACTGCCCATCTGGTTATTGAATGCGCTCTTAAAATGACAATAACAAATTATGGTTGAAATATTATCTTGCCATGGCAATTTATTTAGTCTCACAAATATGTCTTCTGAAATTATAAATGACTGTCAAATGCAAATGAAGGGTGCAGATTACACAGCAAATTCACCACCAGCCCATCTTAGTTTTAGACCAGAAGATAAACTGTCAGCAGTCATGTGGTGTTAAATAAAAAAGTTTAACGGTGGCCTCCAGTTCTTAAACATAAGGGACAAAAGTGGCAGAATAAATAAAAATAAATTACATTTTCTGAACAACATTTATTTTATACTTACTTTTCTTGAAAATATCCCATTTTGCTATTTACAGAAATAAATACACGTTAATAAAATGTAGATGAAATAATATTTTAGATATGTCTGCCGATGTAAAAAGGTGGGTCAACCTTAATTTGAAATAAAAAGTTAATGTAGTTTAGATGGATTCACCCTTCACTCTTTCTCTGGCGTTCAAACAATAGAACAAGGATGTGTCCCCAGTGTAATTGCTCCTGTAGAGAGAGCACCATGGCCGGCCCTCTCTCTCTCTCTCTCTCTCTCTCTGTGTGCTCTGCTCATTTCTGCCGTTTTGCAGCGCCGCCTGTCGGCCTGATGCGGCACCGCCGTGCAGGAGCACACATGGGCTTTGATAGGCTATCTCCTCTCTCTTCTCTGTCTCTCTGCCTGTTTGCCCGCGGCCATCCGGCTCATAGCCTTAAACCAGAAACGACAACATCACTTCGGCGGAAATATTTTCTGTCCTCCACATGGAAGTTTAAACATCTGCTGTGTCGGATTCAAGGCCTTAAATATTGTTTTCCTTCAGCTTTTTTAAATTTCTGTTACGAACACTGCTTATCACTGATTCAGTCCTGTGTGTGAATCAACAAATATAATACGTGGCTCAGACTATGATAATAATAACTAATTATAATAATAATATAGCCTAATGCATATATATTTTATTATTTGCACTAAAACAAACTGGCTGAGATTTTCGTTTATAAATTCAGCTGTTTATTTTTATTATTCCCACGTGGCCTTCTGAGAGTTTTTTGTTGTTGTTTTCCAACAATTGGTTTAAAAACAAATTTAACGTTGGCCTAAATATGACCTTTATTTATTAATTCTATGTATTAATTTGCAATTAATGTAAACTATCGTAAATTATTATTAATTCTTAAAATTTGTGCAAACACAGAATTGTTTATTCAGCAGCTCTAGAGGCCTATTAATGTGTTTATTTCAGTGTTGGCTTTTGTATGTTCCTGATAAAAAAAACAAACAAACAAAAAAAGTGATGAAAAGCCCAATGACACTTCTTTATGATTGAAATCTCTCTCACTGCACACTAAATATTTCCAGTACGACTTCCCGCATGGAAAGCCCCGTTTTCAATCTTCAAACTAATATCAACTGTCTATTTTATGTTTATTCAAATGTTTCATCATGCAGCATTATTTCCCTTTAGGTTATGTTAGCATTTGGTTTGAAGGTTTCGCAGGTTGTTTCTTATTGAAATTCCGGACATAAAAACCTGCACAGTTCATCTTTGTTCAACACTTTCTCTCCATGCGGAGGGACGTTAGGCCTTAACCAGGTAGAAAAACAAACGTAGACATTCATCGGTGTTACACCAGAGTCTAGTTAATGATGCATCTTCTTCTCTCAACTATTCGAAAGCTAAAAGTCTTTTTTGTGTGTGTTGTTTTTCTTGTGCTCTATTATTCTGTGGATAAAACGGAAGGAAGAAGCCCTCCGTTTTGTGCGGAGATTATCAGATGAAAAAGAGAGAAAACGTGAGGATTACTGTGGATGGAGAGGATTTTAATATTAATAGTTTTTTTTTCTTTTTCGCTTTCCCCTCCCCCCTCCTCCTCCCCCTCCTCCTCCCCCTCCCTCCTCCCCGATGAGACAGAAGGTAGATTGCCTCTGCTGCTTTCCTTTTGCCGATTCGGTGTGACAGGGATGATGGATGATCCAGCCGAGCTAAACAACTCCTCCCCTTCATCTCCTCCCTGTCAAAGCCAGTCCGGGCTGCTGCTGCAGGAATAAAATAAGGAATATATTCCCTCTGCACTGCTGCACAATGCAGCCCGGTCCTCTGGAAGACACTCACTTCGCACCGTGCAACAATATTAAAAGTCCACACACAGTTTCCTCCCCGCCAGAAACACTATATATGCGCGTGTGTGCGCGCGCTGCAGAGGCAACATGTTAATAATGGTTATGTTATTGGCTCTTTTCTCTCTCTGCAGAGCATCTGGTAAAGTGGGGTGTATGATCTGAGAGAGAGGGGACCGCAAATGTGTATTTTTAGACACACAAGTGCATCTGCCGGCAGCGAGGGTAGAAACACATTTTAAAAAATGTTTCTGCTTTGTTTTTCTTTCAAGTTGCTGATTTTGGATAGTGGTCATAAAAATGGACGCGCACGCGGGGGCTGAGTGTCCTTCGCTTTGCAGCTGGCTCTCCCCAAAATGGCTTGCTCTGGGGGACAGTTTTTTAGGTTTTGTGTATGTAGGCCTGTGTGTGTGTGTGTGTGTGTGTGTGTGTGTGTGTGTGTGTGTGTGTGTGTGTGTGTGTGTGTGTTGCCCTCCTTTTTTTTAACATTTCAGCAGTTTTCTCTCCTCTTGCCATAAGGTGTTTCTATGACTACGTTATGTAGGCCTGTGTGAGCGGGTCAGAGGCGGGGGTCCCTGGGAGAAAAGGACCGCATTTGGCTGATCATTTATCAATGTCAACCGCATAATGATTCTCCCTGCAGTCCCCCTATTGATGAGGATAATTACATTAGCTCAGAGTGACTGATCAATAAAGCCCAGGGAAAATGGTTTATTATAGCACCACCGAAAAGGCTTTCTTTAAGAGGGGACTGGCTTCTTCTTCTTCTTTTTTTTTTGGTTTTGTTGTTTTTAAATAAAAGGCAGGGCTGATCTGCACAATCCAAACTCCGGAGAGATAATCGAGTGAGAAGCAGAACTTCATCTGGACGCTGGATTTTCACTCTGAATGTTGTTGGATTTTGATTATATTTTCTTATTTATTTTCCTCTCTTATGTTGTTTATTGCTTGAAGTGTTTATCATTTTTATTTTTTCTTCATGGGGTGGAATCCAAAAACACACCATTTACATCCGTCTTTATCACAAGAGGAAAGAGTTCAGCATGTAAAGTCAAACAGACTGTGCATGAAGCCACGTACAAACTGGAAGTCACACGAGACCTAAAGCCAGTTAAGGTGTGATTTCACTCACAAATATTCTTTTTTTCCCCTCTAATTTATTTTCTCTGCATCTTGGTGGCAAAAACCGGCGTTGAAATGGCAGCAACACCTGATGCAGCGTCCACACATCGAGCCGGCCTCGAAGAGAAAGCCTTAAAATGAAGAGTAAACAAAAAACAGCCTCGTTTTGTTGGTCAGACAGCAGAAATAAACAAAAACAGCCCCCAAAAAGACG